>NC_134530.1:142780275-143415831 GCF_050624435.1 Tenrec ecaudatus | reverse complement strand
AGCAGCCGTGGGGAGACACAGTCTAGGAGGGGCACCACCCACACCCGAGCAGCCAGGAGTCTTCAGAGGCTGGAAGGAAGGCCGCCACAGACCACCCAGGATCCCTCCCTCGCCCGCCCGAAGCTGGGGTCAGGGAGTGTCCAGCTTTTAGCTATCACTGCTAGACACGCTCTGGCTTGCTGTGTAGGTGGCCAGAGAGGGTGGGTGTGACCAAAATTGTAGGGGAGCGTGCGGTTTCGATTGGGCTCGCCTCTCAGCTTCACCTGTAAAAGAAGATCACATCCGGTATGCCCACGGGCTCCGGTGGGAAGAGGTCAGCCGGGGAGCTGATTCCGTCCAGACTCGTGCCGGTTGTCACCCCTGCCGAATCAAACCAGCGCCCCTCGTTAGTTCTCGCTGCTTACCTGAGCCGGCAACCACTGAGTCTTCCAATCCCTGTCAACATCCAACCCCACTTCCCACCTCCCTTCCTCAGGTGGCCCATGAGGTGTCCGGACGTCAGAGGGCACAGGGGCGCTTGTCACCCCGAGTGGAACAGAAGCCACAGTTCAGGAGACTGCGCCCCTCATCTGGGGCCATGTGTCTCCCATCTCCACGTGACACACACACACACATGCACACGTAGCCTCAAAGAAGGTGGGGCACTGGCTAATTACCAATGAGGCGGTCGGCGAGGCTGACGGGCTGTGAGGACACCCCGGCCTTGTAGCCCGTCACCTCGGGGGGGATGATGACCACCTGGCAGACGTAGGCGGTGATGGCCTTGGAGAGCTCTGCGTCGCCGTCAGGGATCCGGAGGTCAGTGACGTTGTCCGTGCAGACAGACATCTTTTTACCCTGTTTGAGTAGAGGGGGGGCGTCAAAGGGTCATCCCCGGAGAGCTCGCAAAGGGGAAAGGGGGCTTTTCCCACATCAAAGTTCCGCTTTCCGATGGCAGGCTGCAGTGGAAGGATTCAGCCCAGATCTCATGACAAGACAGATTAAAAACAATTTTAAAAGCTGAAAAGCAGGCTTCCGGAACTTTTGCAAGGGCTCCCGGGCTTTTTGTTTCTTTTGGATTTCTCTGGGAGCCCAATGTGAGCTGGTGGCAAATTCAGGGTTCTTCCTTGATGCCCACATATGGTTTTTCAGGCAGGTCACTGCTCTGAGAGAAGAGCGGTGTTTGTTTCAGCATCTGGCGTGGCTTAGTTGGGCCCCTCGCCCGGTGTCTCCACTCAGGGTGTCATACAGTGACCTCCAGGTGTTAAAGGCAGTCCTCCTGACCAACTTTGGACAGTCAGAACCAACTCCATTACACAAAGAGAGATGCGTGTACTGAAAGGATGCTGACTTCTCCCCCTGCGTTTACTCCCCTCACTGTGCAGAGCTCTGGAGGACGAGCTGGGACTCGAGACTCCCTCTTCCTGGAGCTCCCATGGGAGAGGAAATACTTGTCCATCAAGAACGTCACGTTTCAGGAGCACTAGCGTATCGCTTGGTCTGCTCGGATGAGCACATTGGTCGGGCATCGCAAATCAAGTGGGCTAAGCATTTGGCAGGGGCAGTGGTGGATGACTGGTGGGGTTCTCGTCTTCCCTGATGGGGCCCAGGCTCAATTCCAACCAGAGTACTTCCTACTCAGCCACCAGCCAGCCGCCTGCGGGCCAGTAAGTGGAATAGGCTTCAGCGGAGCTTCCAGATCTGCTCTCGAAAACTCAGCCAGTGAAGACCCTATGGACTGGATGGTGTGACCTTATTGGGGGGGGGGAGGCTGGGGGTGCTGACTCAGTGGCAGCTAACAACAAGGACTCACTCACACACTGCCATCGAGTCACTGCTGGTGCCCGGAGACCTGGTAAGACACAGTAGAATTGCCCCTGTGGGTTTCTGAGACTGTAACTCTTTACAGCAGCAGTTCTCAACCGGTAGGTCTCAACCCCTTTGGGGTCCAATGACCCTTTCACAGGGGTCGCCAAGGCCATCGGACAACACATATTTCCAATGGTCTCAGGAACCGAGACACGGCTCCTCTGTCTCCAGGCGGGTCCGCCCACATGCAGATATGCCCACCTACGACGCCATGCTTCAAAACAAAATTTCATTTATTTGTAATTAGAAGTAAATACTTCACAATATATTTCACAAAAACATATGTTTTTGTGATTAATCACTATGCTTTAATTATGTTCAATTTGTAACAATGAAAATACATCTTGCATATCAGCTATTTACATGATGATTATTAACAGTAGCAAAGTTACAGTTACGAAGTAGCAATGAAAACAATGGAATGGTTGGGGGTGGTCCCCGCAACATGAGGAACTGTATGAAAGGATCACAAAGTCCATGAGCGGCTGGTGGTTTTCGAACCGCTGACCTGGCTGTTAGCAGCCCTTCAGCAACAACGAAGAATTTAGAACCTCACTTTTCCAGTGTCAGACATTTCATTACAGATGGAGCTATGTGCGCGGTGAAAGCTGGCCTTTCCTTCCCCCCCCCCCCACTGTCCCCAGACTGTGGGGAGTAGGTAAATACAGCATGCGAACAGGAGACCTTCACACTAGAGTAAAAGTTATTTTAATTTTCAAACTGAAAAGAGTGAAGGAGCAAAGACAGTGAGACTGCGAGAGAGAGAGAGAGAGAGAGAGAGAGAGAGAGAGAGAGAGAGAGAAGGCACAGCCTCCCCAGCCCCACATCTCTACGTTCCTCCAGTCGCCACCACTGTCTCTAGCAGGGCTTGCTAAAGACACGTTCGTTTCCCGGGTCAGGCTGACTGACATTCGGAGAGTTCCTGTTAGCCTCCCAAGTGGCTTCTAAACACGCGCAGCACCCATGCCACGCCCACTGCCACCGGGTCGGTGTTGACTCATGGCGACCCTGTAGGACAGAGGAGAACGGCCCCTGTGGGCGCCTTAGACTGTAACCCTTATGGGAGCAGACAGCCGCATCTCTCCGCTGGTGGGTGGGTTTGAACTGCTGACCTGGGCTGGCAGTTCCAGCTGCAGCCCCCAGTACTGCCAGTGCTCTTCCCCGCGCCACAGGCAGTGAGTGCTCTCAGGTTTTCCATGTTGCGGTCCTGTGGTTAGGTGCCGGAGGGTCGATTCCCACGCCCTACTGAGTGTCCAGATGCTCAATGGAACAAAACCCTGCCAGCCCTGTCTCTCCTGACGACATGTCCAAAATATGTGCGGCGACATTTAGTTAATTTCTTGCCACATTCTCTGAATAAACATACGTGTTTCTTTGCATGCTGCAGAAGACAGGCAGAAGCTGCGTGGTGTTCAGGACTGGCCACCACCCCAGCATCTTGCACTAAACACTTGAAAACCCCCAAACACAAGCCAGTTGTGGGCGAGTCAATTCCCAGTGCTGGAGGGCCAGTGTAACTGGGAGCCAACTGCCACTTTTGCTCGGGTTATCAGGGGCTGGTTTTTGGGGAAATAGTTGTGGGACTTTTCTTCTGAAGTGCCTCTGGGCAGATTCAAAACTCTAACAGGGGCTTTCAAACTACAGCCCCGCAGGCCACAGGTGCCCTCCCCCCTGTGTTTTCCCCCTTTTGTTTATTTTACTTCAAAATAAGATGTGCAGTGTGCATAGGAATTTGTTCATAGTTTTTTTTAACTATAGTCCGGCCCTCCAACGGGTCTGAGGGACAGTGAACTGGCCCCTGTTTAAAACGTCTGAGGACCCCTGCAGCCTTTCAGTTAGCAGCTGAGCCTGGGGACTCTTAGTTTTTAAGTTTGAACCTAACGTCTCAACTGCTAGTTGCGGCTTGTTTTGTAATCTAGTCCAGGGCAGCAGAGCCCATTCCATTTCTTGGATCCAAAGTATTTGCAGCGTCACGAAACGATCGATGGTTTGTTATATTGCCACCTTGTCTTCTTTTAGTTTTTGTCTTGTTGTTGCTTTTATATATATATATATATGTATGTATTTTAATATATATTATATATTATTAACAGTTTCACTGGCATATAATTCACATATCAGATATTCCAATAGTTCCATCACATCAAGAAAGAGTTATATAATCACCACAATTGTACTTGTCATTATTAACTCCCCGTTTATCCCCAACCTCCCTTGTCATACCCCAAGGAACCAGTAAGCCAGTGACTGTCTCAATAGATCTACCTCTTCTGGTATCCACATACAGAAAAACATTTTAAAAGAATAAAAACAAAAACTAACAATAACAAAGTAAAATAGATGAAAGAAAACCTCCATCGGGGGCATCAGGCATCAAAGACCAGGAACAAAAAATCATATTGTGAATGAGGGGAGTGCGGAGCTGTGCCCAAAGCCCATCTGTAGACAATTGGACATCCCCTTTCAGAAGGGTCACAAGGAAGAGACCAGCCAGTCAGGGTGCAACAACAACTTTCTCCTAGTTCTTTCTCCCCGCCCCCTCACTATCATGACCCAGTTCTACCTCACAAATCCAGCTAGATTAGAGCGTGCACTGTTACAGATAAGAACTGGAAACACAGGAATCCAGGACCAATAATGAGAGTAGCATACCAGGAGGGGAAGGGGAGGGTGGAGGGAGAACGGGAAACAGATCACAATGATCTACATTTAACCCCCTCCCTGGGGGATGGACAACCAAAAAGTGGGTCAAAGGAGACATAGATCAGTGTAAGACATGACAAATAATGATTTATAAATTATCAAGGGTTCATGAGGGAGGGGGAAAATGAGGAGCCGATACCAAGGGCTCAAGTAGAAAGAAAATGCTTTTGAGAATGATGATGGCAACAAATGTACACTTGATCTTAGCCAAAAGGCTGAGAAGCGATTGCAACAAATTTACAAATGTGCTTGACACAATGGATGGATGGATGGATTGTGATAAGAAATGTAAGAGCCCCCAATAAAATAAAAGAAAGATGTTATTTTTGAATGGAAATAAAAAACAAAACCTCCATCAGAAAGAGAACAAATTAGAATTGATCACAAGGGAGGTCAGATGGGAAGGTGTTAAATTTAACCTAACTGCATCTGTAGTAATCCCCTTTCCAACCCCTTCTGTATACCAACTCACTGTCTTAATAAAGCCTTTCAAGCGACTTTTCAAAGAATATGTAGGTGAATTCCTCACTCACTACCATTGAGTCGATTCTGATTCTGACAGGGACCCTATAGAACACAGTAGAATTGCCTCTGTGGGTTTCCAAGATGGTAACTCATTATGAGAGTAGAAAGCCTTGTGTTTCTCCCCAGGAGCAGCTGGTGAACTCCCAGGAGCACCCTCTGCCACTAGGGCTCCTTGTAGGTGAACTTCAAACTCTTTATTTAGCCTTGGGCAAACAAGCGCCATGATTGCCAAAGACTGCTTTTAAGGGGGAGGAAAACAAAACCAAATTAAAAAACCTTCCCCAGTGTGAAGGAATATGGATGCAAATAATGTGTACACCAACCATGTTTTTCCAAAAGGAGAAAGCCCCTCACATATGACCTATGTGTGTTATATATTTATATATTTGATGTTTACATGGAAGCCCACTATTTGTGGAAAATACAATAAAGGAAAAATAAAAAATTATTTACATGAAAGATTCCTAAATGTTTGTAATCCAAATGATTTCATTTCAGGGAACATGACCATCATCTAAAATATATGATCATCATCAACATAAAAGGAAGCTGATATCAGAGTTCAAGAAGAAAGAAAATGTGTTGAAACTGATGGTGGCAACAACTGTACAAGCATGCTTGATCTAATTGAACTATGGATTGTTATCTGTAAGAGCTCTCAATAAAATGGGAAAAAAGTACGAAACCTTTTGACCTCCCAATGCCCACGCTGCCCAAAGTCTTTCTGTCCTAGCAGTGCCTTTCAAGCCGTGCCCTTTCTCACGGCGCCAACCCTCGCACCTCTTACCTGGTTCCCGCAGAGACTCAGGGTGAAGTGATGGAAGTATTTCAAGCCCTTGGAGGTGAAGCTGGGTCCCCCAGAGAGGGAGACAGGGTGTGCCAAAGCTGAGAAGTTGTAGTCCAACATCCTGCCCGCGAAGCTGGTGGAGAAGGAGCAGTCGTTGAAGCACAGAGAGTGGATCTGCGGGCAGAAGGCTCTGGTCAGCCAGCTGGCCACTGGACCCCCGAGGGGCTGCAGTGGACAGAATCAGTCATGCTCCCCAGCCTGGCCCAGCCCAAAGGGAAGTAAGGACCGAGGGGTGGGTGGTGGGTGGGTGGAGTGGGACTGAAGAAGTCAATCAGGGGTCAGGGAGATTTATATGGTTTGTCATTCAATTATTGGATGTACCTGATGTACAAACCCAAACCTAGTATATTCTGGTAGCAGTGCAGTCAAAGTTGGTCTTGGTGCCACTGGGCACATAGAGTGCCTGGGCTGTGGACCGCCACTCATCTGTCCGTGGTTGCTTGCATGTGGCTGTGATGGGGGAACTCTGGCACCAGCAGGGCCACCCATGGTTTAAAGGGGCTTCCAGACTACGAAAGGCCTGGCACTCTGCTTCCTGAGAGCAACCAGTGCCAACTCCTGGAATCAGAACAGAACCCCGTCTGACACAGCGCCGGGAGTCCGGCCCCTGGGCTAGAAGGCAGTGGGCTGCCAGAACACTGCGCTGCAACAACGCCCAGAGCACACCCAGGCTGGCGACAAGGGAGGAGAATTGGGTAACACTTTTCTCTCTCTTGTTGCTATGAGTTGGAGCCAATTCAATGGCAGCAAACAACTCAGGATGCAAAACAGCTCTTCTGACTTTCAAGCTGAAGACAGTGCGGTACTAAGATAGGAAAGGTGCCCAGGACAGCAGAACAGAAGGGGAAAGCCCTCACTGCCACCCCGAGCCCACTACTGCCCACATTTAGAATGAGTATGGCTTCCTCTCTCTCAGGCTCTCTGTAGCAAGCTGAACTTCAAGGGCCGCTTGATTCCCCCAGTTCCATTTCTAGCTCTGTTTTAAGGTCTAAGTTGGACTGCTAACTGCAAGGACAGAAGTTCAAAATCACCAGCCACTCTGAGGGAGAAAGATGGGCTTATCTACTCTCCTTAAGAGCTACAGTCTCAGAAATGCACCGGGATAGTTCTACTCAGTCCTGTGGGACCGCCGTGATTGGCATCAGCTCCAGATGGAGGCAGTGAGTACAGGTTTGGCTTCATCGGCAGCCTTACTCCACTGTCCCACCCTCTCGGAACAGCAGAGGGCGCTCCAGGGAAGTCATGCTGTGGCTAAAGCCCGCGTGCGTGCTGAAAGAGGTCCCAGCGTCTGCAGAATGATCATATCTACCGTGCAGCAGAACCAAACACATGTCATTTGCAGACTGTGTCAACGGTAGCTTGCAAATGTGCCTCCATGCGGTTGTGACCCGTAAAAGGCAAATCCACTCAAAAGCGTTCCGCGCTGAGTGCTTTCAGTCCTATGGGCTCTCCTGGGTGCAGAGAGTCCTTGGGGCGGCAGTACTGCCTTCCCACGTTACCGAGGGGTCTTCATACTGGACAGTGGAGAAACCACTGGGGTGGGGAAGAGCAAGATCCACCCATTCATGTCTGTCCCAGCACAGGTGGGGCCGACTTCCCAAAGAAGAGAGGGGACATCCCCATGATAACAGGCTGCATGGGACTAAGTGGCGTTCCAGCCCCGGATCCCGCTCTTCCTTCCCTTCAGACCCCTGAGCAGATAGATGGTCACACATCTCCCTTACCTTGGCAAGGACTGGAGGTCTGGACCCTGGAAGGCAACTCCTACAGCAACCACCTTTCCCTCCATGGATGGGCAGGTGAGGGGGCATGCCATGGGGAGCCCCCAAGGACCCCACCCTAGGACCTGGCACCCTCAGAGGAGATCCAATGGGGGTGTGTGTGAGAAAGCCTGGCAGAAAACTGGCACCTTGTTGCTCTTCGTCCCTGGACCACAGGCCGTGCAGGCCTGGATGCCGTACGGCTGGTGGGCTTTCAGGATGGTATCTGAGGGGCAGGAACGGCAGGCTCCAGAGCCTCGATCAATATAGTAGCCGGCTGGGCAAGAGGTGCAGGAGGAGCCTGTGTCCGAAGCTTCCAGGGCGCAGGGGCGGCAGTAGGAGGCCACCCCATCCATGGCGTTGGTGATGTTGATGGAGTAAAGCTTGGCCACATCGCTGGTGTACTTTCTGCCCTGGAGACAGGAAGAGCAGCGTTGCAGACGCGGAGCCAAGAGGGAGTCCATTTCATCCCAGGATGAGTACCTTGGAGAGATCTTAGGCCCCTGCTACTGCCCCCCCCCCCCCACTGAGCAGTGACTGCATGTGTCCCTGTAAAAGGAGACAGGGCCACTTCAAATGGGGGATAAGGTTTTTCAGCATCCTGAGATACTGTGATGTGAAAAAAAAGCCGGTCTTTTCCTTGTAAACGGGGGGAAAGGTATTTGTAGGGGAGTAAAGTCTGTATACAGGATATTCTACAAAAACTTAATTTTTTCCTTTTACAAGGGAAAGGCCTGCTGTTCCCATATAACAGTATATCTCCCTGTGGCACTGTTGGCCACAGAGAACCTAAGAGCTGATCCATTGACATCTAGGTGGTAATGGCTAATCTCTGGGCAGTAGGACTAGGGGTGATTTCTTGTCTTCCTCTTGCTTCTTCTTCTTCTTTTTTTAGTTTTCTGCAATGAGCTCATATTCCTTGAAGTGAGGGAAAACACACACACACACACACACACACAGATATTCTTATTCTTATTACAAACAAACAACAGGACTGTAACAGTGAATGGGCCAGGCCCAGGTGTCCTCGGGGTTGGGGACTGCTATGGATGGATGAGCCTCACTGCGCCTGCCAGTCTTTCCGACAAGACTGGATGATGCTTAGAGGGCTGCGTTAGGCGGTTCTCTGGCATCTTGAGAGCCTTCTAAGGCTGGGATTTGAAATCCCCAACTCACTCCCGAGGAACACCTGGAGTCCGGGGGAGTTGAGGCAAGGGAAAGACTCACTGCCTCGTGGAAGGTGGTCCTCTGGAAAGCCCAGGTGAAGCTCATGGTCGCATTCTTCTCGATGATGTAGGTGTAGGACTGCTTGCCTTTGGAGCCTTTCCACGTCTCCACGGGAGTGTTGGTCCTGGAGTTCATGCCCTGAGCCCAGGACAGACGAGTGTAAGGAAAAGCAAAGCCTGCCTTTCTCCGCACCCCAGAGAAAGAGAGCGCTCTGTGGGCTCTGGTAGCCCTGTTTTAAAGTGGGCTTAACCTCTCTGGTGCTGGAAAGAAAAAGGAATCCAGGAGCCGGGTGGCAGCCGGAGAGTATGTGTGCACCACCGTCACCCCAAGTGTGACAACACACCCGTGGGAATTCCCTGAGGTTCAGTGGGAGCCCTTTCAATGTGGGTGATGCTGACACCCAGGGGGCCAGTTCTCCCTCAGAAGAGTCCCCAGGAGCCCCCTGCACATACCACCATGAAGTAGAGCTCGCAGTTCACAGAGCAGATGGTCTCAAAGACAAACGTAATCCTGGCCACCTCTTTATTCTCAGTGTCTGCCATCACGGACTGGGGTGGCCTGTGGGGACAGAGGCTACAAGTCAGCTCCGCAGGCCAGGCTGGAGCCATAGGTGTGCTGGGGGAGGGGGAAGGGGGCAGGCCTGGGTTCTGGAGTGTGGGGAGGTCCAGTTCTGCCACCCTAGCAGTCTGACCTAGCTCTGGCCTGACAAGATTTCCTCATGTGTAACATACAGGGATGCTACCTTTCTTGTCTCCCTCCCACCCTTGTGGCGAGACCTAAAGGCAACAGAGGAGCCCAGTCTGTGGGTCCCTTCCTCTTCATACACGCTTGGACAGAACAGTCGGTCTGCTTTGACCCAGGACATCCGTTTCTGGCTTTCTGTTTGGCTCTAGCAGTATTCCTGGAGTCTGAGGCTGCCCTCACCACAAGGTTGGGCTGTGCACAACTTCTAAGCACAGATGGTCCACCCCTGTGGCTTTACAGGTGGGAGCCTGAAGCCTCGGAAGGCCAGGGGATGCAGCCAGAGGCCCCTAGCCAACATGGGTGATGTTTGAGCACCCTGTGTCTCCCACTACAGCAATGCCTGTGCTTGGTTCTGTTGGCAGGGCGCCCCAGATAGGCTCTCCATGGGCGTGTGCACACAGCTGTCCCAGGCTCTCCATGGGCGTGTGCACACAGCTGTCCCAGGCTCTCCATGGGCGTGTGCACACAGCTGTCCCAGGCTCTCCACTGGCGTGTGCACACAGCTGTCCCGGTATCTACATTGGCGTGTGCACACAGCTGTCCCGGTATCTACATTGGCGTGTGCACACAGCTGTCCCAGGAAGCACAATCGCTGCCCCCCGCCCCTTCTCCGGAGACTGGGCTGTGGGCACTCACTTGCAACACTGCTTTAAAATCTTTCATTTTATCCCGTGCTGGAAGGGAGGTGCCTTGGTGGCCTAGTGATTACACGTGGGCTGCTAACCACAAGGTGAATGGTTTGAAACCACCAGCAGGTCCGAGGGCGAAAGAGGCGGCTTTCAACAGGTACAGTCTAGCAACCCCACAGGGCAGTTCTAACCTGTCCTATAGGCGTCGCTACGAGTTGGCATTGGCTCGATGGCAGTGAGTGTGGCTTCGTTTTAGTGCTGGGAGGAGGAAGGATTCCCCAACTGCTGGGGAAGCTAGACCTGTGACCCAGCATGCCTGGGGCCCAGCAGCCTGGGCATCATTGGAGAAGCGGCGCCAGCTTCCAGGCCCTCCTCTCTGTTCTGCTCATGTGTTTTCAAAGGAAAGGAGAGACAGCTCCGGAGCCGCCTCTGCTGCAACCACAGCACCTGACCAGATGCAGCACAAAGGCCAACTCCGCTCCCCCGGGTTCGCTGGGCTCTAATGTTTATGCTAGCAGATGGCCAGGCCTTTCTTCTGTGGTGCCCCTATGTGGGTTTGCACCTCCAACCTTCAGTCTAGTCATCGGAGCGCGTGGTTTCCGCTGCCCAGAGATGCACTGGTCAGAGATGTGCAGGCCTACGCCCGCGTGTACTTCTGCTGGACTTGGCCTTGCAATCCTCACCTGAATCCTGGCACAACCAGCGTGAGGATCATGAAGTCGTTGTCTGAGGCTCCCACAGCGGTGTAAATATAATCGCCGGCCACCTCCCAGCCTGGAGAAGGACAGGAGACCGTTAGTGCCTCTCCAGCGCAGGGCAGATGTGCACCCACCTCTGCAAGATGGTGCACCTTTGAGATGGTGCGCAACACGACAACAGTCACACACTGCTACTTAGCCCCTGGCCCCTGCAGGTGAGGAGCCTGTAATCCCTGGGCTGGCCTCTGGGGGCAGTTCTGGGGGCCTGCCGGGAGCTTCAGACACTAGTGGGAAAACTGAACAAAAAGATCCCGGGGTTTTCTCATGGCCTTACTGAAGCCCTTTCAGATGCCCAGGAGTGATGGCACCTTCCCGGGCATAAACGCCGTGATTCACGTTTTTCTCAGACGCGTCTGTTTTGATGGAGCAGGAAGTTGAAAGAGCCCACCCCCACTCCCACTGGGGGTTCAGGGAGCCGCTGGGGTCAGGGGGACGGGAGGGGCAATTACCTGTCATGCCCTTGTACTCAAAGTTGATCCCACTGAGAACGGTTGTCTCCATGTTGGTGGGCAGAGTGTTCCACCATTTGTATTCGAAGCCGAGGGCAGGTTCAGTCCCAGCTGGGCAGTGGGTACAGTCTGGGGGAACCACAAGACCCACACTCTCAGCAGGCAGGCTGTGGGCGCTCTGACGGGAGGCACTGGCCCTCGGACAAGGGCCAACAGTGGTGGGCAGCCAAGCAAAGATGGTGCCAAGGGTCAGTGCAGTCACAGCAAACGGGCTCAAGGGACATTCTGCCAGCAGGCTCTATTTGAGTCAAGCCAGCCCCTCTCCCTGCCCCTCCCCCCTTCACCTCTAGCTCGCATCCCTGCCACTGGCGGGAGTTTATGTGGTGCCGGCTGGGTACCTTCATGCCTGAGCCACATTGTCTCCCTTAGAAAGAGACAGGAGGTGGGTGATTCTCAAGACTGACTCTGGCCCACTCCTGGGCCAGCCCCTGGCCACTCTTCTGAACCCAGTCCTCACTGCCTCCCTGGGAAGGGCAGAGTCTGTGCAGCCGGCCCCTCAAGCACCCACTCGGCTTGCCCACATGGGTGCCATGGGCGTGGACACCATGCTGGTGAGGGGGTTTACCAGATCCGTTGGAGTACGAGCCATAGGGGCAGGGCTGGCAGGTGCTGCTGTTGGTTTTGAAGAAGCCCGGGTTGCAAGGTGGGCAAAGGGTCTTCACGCCCGAGGCGGGCAACTTCACCGCCCCTTCCAGATCCTCGCTGCAGAGTTTCGGCTCGGCCCATTTGTACATGAGCTGTGTCTGCACAAACAGATAAGGCCTGGCTCAGCCTGTGTGGAACTTCTGGGATCTCACTTGAGGATGTGGGGAGATGGAGGGGAAAGGGGTTCTAGGGTAAAAGCAAAGCTCTACCAAGGCTGGAGACTGCTTGGTCATGGATGAGTCCCCAGCCCCCAAACCAGTGCCCGGCCCAGGGTCATGCTCAAAAAAGCCTGCTGGGTAAGGAGGGACAGGGCGACGGAGGGCTCATGTGATGAAGAACATTGTGAGACCAACTGCCCCCAGAGAAAGCTCCGAGTCCACAGAAGCAGCAGTTGGGGAGCATGCCAGAACTCAGCAAGGGCCGGAGGGGAGGTGGCTTACACCACCTGGGAAAGAGTGGGCCTCTAGGATGTTGCCCCGGCCTTCCACGTGGCACGTCTTTGCCCCTTCATAGAGCAAACTCATACCGGCAGCCTCGTACATTTCTGGGTCAGCTCTGGGGACTCGGGGCTGGACGACATATGGGCCCTGTCTGCAAGGAGCTCACCATTTAACAGCCATGTTCTCTGTCAGCAGCAAGGACAGACAGATGTCAGGTCAGTGGCATAAGAAACAACAAGGTCTAATGAACCTTCACTGGATGAGGAGCCCTGGCTGGCACCTCCTGGCTCCGCTCAGCTGTCCTGAGCCTGTGATCAAAGCAGCCCAAGCCCCGGCTGTCTCCTGCGAGAGGGCTCTGTGGAGAAGGGGCCTAGTGCACACTGCCTCTTGGAGAAGTGCCTTCGGTAGCCTCAGTGGACAGGCAAGGATGAGGGTCATGGCAGGAGCTGGCTTCAGGAGAGGGTGGGGCACCAGCAGGCAACAACAGCAAACACACCAAGGGGGGGGGGGTGCCATGAAAACGAAAGTCAGATTTCTGAGATTGTCCAGAACAGGGGTCCTCAAACCACGGCCCACGGGCCACATATGGCCCACCAAGGACATTTATTGGGCTCGCCAGGTGTTTTTGCCGCCGCTGCCTGACCTGCTTAGCAGCCGACTTGTCCAACGCGCATAGGAATTTGTTCATAGTTTATTCATAATTTGTTCATAGACTATAGTTTGGCCCTCCAACGGCCTGAGGGACAGTGAACTGGCCCCGTTTAAAAAGTTTGAGGACCCCTGGTCCAGGATAAAGTCTCAGGTGCGAATGGCAGGACACACAGCCGTGCTCTCCTGGCTGCTGGGCGGGGAGGCCTCCCCTCCCCAAACACGCCTGCATGTGGCCGTGTCAGCCCGTCCTCTGATCTGTCCTCTGCTCTTCGCCTCCCCCTCGCTGGCCGCTGGCCTGAGGGGCGTCGTCGGAGGGAAGCCTGTTTGAGTCATCTCTGCGTCCCCAGAACAGAACACCAGGCCTGGCGCTTCCGTGGGCACTCCAAGGCTGTCTGTGGACACAACGGCGCTTCCCACTACTTCTGAGGCAGAAAGCCCGGGCGGTGGGCAGGGAAGGGGCAGAGGCTGAACAAGGCAGCATTCTCCAGGAGCCCGGAAGTGGGACGTCTTCCTCTTGCCGACTCACAAAAGCAGAGCCAAGGGGACAAATGTGATGGGCCCCAGGGGGTAACGATCACATGTGAACAGGCAGGCATGGACCAGCGTGTCTACGCACAGGAAAGACAGGACGCCACGCAAGGAACATGGAAGATTCCTTGCTTTTTCTGAAGCAGAGCCCACGTGATCGAGCATATGTCAGACATATGCTGCGGAAGCCCCTCCTGACTGGAAGCGGACAAGGACACCTTGTGCTTCCCACCTGTGGGCTGACCAGGGTCCCCACAAATACCGCACGGGAGCCCTGCGTGCTGGGCCGCTAATGGCAAGGTCAGCAGGTTGAAACCACCGCTGCTCTGAGGGAGCTAGATGAGGCTTTCCTACTCCCGTCCAGTGTGCCTGTCGTAAAGGTCACTCTGAGTCAGAAGGGACTCGATGGCAGTGGGGCAGACCTGTGGCAAGATCCGGGGTGGTGAGTGGATTACCCATTGGGCTGCTAACCATAGGTCGGTGCAGTTGGAAACCACCAGCCACGCCATGGGAGAGAGATGGCACCCGCCACTCCGGTAGAGTTAGTCTTGGAATCCCACGTCGGAAGGGACTCCATGGCAGCTGGAATTGAGTGTGAACCCCATTTGAGAAGAGGCTTTCTGTGTCACTTTAATGAGGCCTTGTCAGTGTAGGATATGTTTGAAACCTAACCATTTTTGGAGATGTAAAAAGAAATTAGGTATAGGAACCAAAAAGCAAAGGCCAACTCACTAGCATGGAGTGGATTCGAACTCAGGGTGCATTCTGTGGGGTCTTAGAAGCTGTATCTCTTTAGAGGTGCAGACCACCTTGATTTCTCCCACGGAGCAGCCGGTGGGTGTGAGTGTCAGGCCTTGCGATTAGCAGCCCAATGCTGCACCGCCCGGCTCCTGAGGTACAGAGACTGCATGCAGAGATGGGGAGGAAAGAGGCCTCCATGGAACACTGGGCAGGAGAGGCTGACACTAGGGTTTTTCCGAGAGCGAGGCTTTCCTAGAGATGGTGCTTGGCTTCGGATCCCTAGAGTCTAAACTGTGCGGAAAGGCGTGTAAATTCCCCTTAGTCAGAGCGGCCTCTGGAGCCTGCCACCAGCCAAAGAAGACCAGGTGGCCTTGGGGTCACCATGGAGACCTGCGGGCTGCAGCTGGAGCCAGCTCCGCTGACTGCCACAGGGACCCAGGGCATTAGGCCCTGAGGTGGGGGACAGCCCTCTAGGGGAAAAGGGCTCCCAGACGCCGCTACCCACCTCTCCGTTGGCGTCACAGGCCGTGTGCGTGTAGAAATAGTCTTTGTCTGTGCAGGCTGGTCGCACTTTACAGGACGAGGACCCTTTTTCTAAAGGGAAAAAGCAAGGACAAATATGTGACCACATGCCCGAGATCAGGGTTCAGAGCCATGAGTGTCAATCACCTCACAGAGACCCCGAGCACCTACAGTGCTCAGTGCTCGGGTCCCACGGCCAGTCCCCAAAGCCCGGCTGACTGGGTGCCCCTCACTCCTCCCCCAGGTGCGGATGCGGGACCACTGGCCGGTGTGAGGAAGCGGATTGGCCACACGGCGGCCTCTGGAGAGAGTATGCGGCCCGACTCTGGGGCTAACCACCTCAGCCCAAGGTCTCCCAAACCTGCCATCTCCCTGGGCCTCGAATTCCTGAGTGTGGGTGTGGCTTTTCTCTCTCCTGAAGGACTGAGGGGGTGCCTTCATAATCTGAAGTTAATCTTTACCAGAATGAATCTCTGGGCCTTCAAGCTGAGGGCAAAGGACTCCCCCTTCCCCCTGAAATCGTCCTGGACAAGTAAGCTGATCGGCTCCTCCAGCTCCACGGAAGACAGACGGCCCCTTCCACGTTCCCCAAAGCAAGCGGTGATTCTGCCCCAATGTTCTCCTGGCGTCTCCGTTAGTGCTGCCCTCACGCTACGAAACCCGGCCAGGCCCTAACGAGCTCAATGCCTCCCATTTGGAAGCCATGGATTTCACTTCTCTGGACACTCCTACCAACTCTTCTGGTAATCTGAAGAGCAGCTGTCCCCTCCACGCACGTCGCGCAGATAAACATGGGAGGACTGATTGCAGAAGAAATCGTGCTGTCTCACGACGACACTCTTCTTAGATGGCCACGTGGAGCCTGCAGGCCGTCGTCTCGTCATGTGAGGGTTTCTCTTCCCAGATAGATAGATGGGAGGGCTTCCAAAGGTTGGTGGGAAAATGGAAGGAGGAGCCAATGGAAGGAAGCCCTCTTGCATATTACCTGGCGCGCAGACCTCGCGGAAGGAGGTTTCCGAGTCTGAGCTGCACGTCCTCACTGAGCTGTGTGACTTTAGGCAGGCCAGTGAACCACTCTGTGCCTTGGCTCTCTTCTCAACTCCAAACAAAAAACAAACCCCGCGCCTTCGAGTCAATTCCCACCCACGGCAGCCCCCGCGCAGCGGAGCAGAGCGGCTCCCTAGGATTTTCCTGGGCATTTTCTTTATGGAATCGGATTGCCAGGCCTTTCTCCCATGGTGAGGCAGGTGGGTGGGGGATTTAAACCACCCACCTTGGACTTGAAGTAACAGGTTCAAACCATGTGTGCCACCACGGACCTGCTCTTGACTGTGGAGTAGAAATGACCCCAACTTTGCTGGAACCTGCCTGCAGGAGTACTTAACACATTGGAAACTGGTATCAACCAAATAATGCTGACTAGTCATTTCTGGGGAGGAACCCTAGTGGGGGAGTGGTTATGTGTTGGGCTGCTAACCACAAGGTTAGCAGTTCAAAACCACCAGCTGCTCCAATGGAGAAAAATGAGGCTTTCTAGTCCTACAAAGAGCTACAGTCTCAGAAACCCACAGGGGCAGGTCTACTTTGTCCTACAGGGTCTTTGTGAGTCAGAACTAACTTGACGGCCATGTTTTAAAATTATTCTCTGGGCTCGTAGGACTTCTTACTTGGGAACTGGTACAAGATGTTTAAGGAGTGCTCTTGGCCCTTGGCTAAGTGCTTCGCTGTTACCTGAGGGGTGGACAGTCAAACTCAGCAGCCACTGGGCGGGTGAGAAACCTGGGTGGCCTGCCCAGATGACACAGCACGCAGGAAGCCCGATGGGGCAGTCGGCTCTCATGTGGGTCACTGAGAGAGGGAGTGGGCTAGGTGGCGCACAACAATTGGAGACGTGGGGAGGCCTCAAAGTTTCCTTCCTCTCCAGAGGAGGCCATCTTTCTCATTAAATGCTTTCTTCCCCCCAAGACCCCAAAGGAATTCCTAGATGAGAGAAGCTCCTAATTACAGTCAGTCGGTCGGCCTACCGGGGGAGGTTCTGCCAGTGGCACGTTTCCACACCTCTTCTGTCCCGTCCTATTAGCCTGGGCACGAGGGACCTGGTGGCCGGTTAACAGCTGGGGTCTTCTCAGCTCATTTGCTTGGCTAACAAGCAGGCCTGATTCAACACAGAGCTGCTGCTTGCGACTGGCTCGGCCGGGAGAAATTTGAGGGGTTGATGTTGACAATGGGCCAATTCCCAGTTCTAGCAAGCCGCAAGCTGCGTGTTAGAAACTGCATTCCACAAAATAACTCTTTCTGCCTCTCCAATATTTGCTCAGCCTGACAGCCTGGCTCCAGGTTTCAGTAAAAAAAAACAGTCAGGCTGTTTACACACGGACAAGTGGGAAGGTGGTTCTAAGAAATGATTAACTCAAGTGCGAGGCAGGCCCCACTTCTCTAGCTCAGGTTGCATCCAGGCTGGAGAGCTGGCACTGGTCAGGTCCAAAAGATCTGCCTAGGTGGTTGGTAAGGGGTTGACAAAGTCGAAGGAAGGCCAGGTTTTCTTGGGGGAACCCCAATTCCTCTTTCTATACCTTCTTTCTCCTTCTAGTATCTTCTCCCCGCCTCTAGGAGTATGCTACTCTCAGTCTGATCCATGTTGCGCAAAGGGAAGCATTTTCCCTGAGGATTGAAGTGCCTAATGAACACAGGCCCAGCTCAGGTGTTAGCTCAGACCCTGGGCAGATCCCTGCTCCTCCCTGAGCCCGTCCTTCCTGTTCTCATGGAGTCAACTCTAACCCTTAGGGATGTAACAGGGCAGAGCAGCACTGTGCTACAGGGGACCCTGGGCTGGGACCTGGGCCACAGGGATGGCACATGCTCCCCCAGTTGCACAGCTGGTGGGCCCCACCTTTCCCCTTTCAGGTAGCAGCTGGCACTTCGCTGTAACAAATGTCCCTTCTGTTTAAAGGACAGGATGAGGGACACGATTGCCGCCTTCAGTGTTGTCGCTGCCACGTGTGTCTGTCTGTCTGTCTGTTGGAGCCCTGGTGGCGTGGTGGTGGCTGAGTTGGACTGGGAACCGCGAGGTCGGCAGTTGAAAGCCCCAGCCAGTCCCTCCGCGGGAGAGAGGCGGCTTCCTACTCCTGGAGAGACTGACAGTCTCGGACACCCACCGGCGCAGCTCCCTGCCCTATGAGTCGGAGTCATTGCGATGGCAGGAGGCTGGCTTGGGGCTCTTCTTTCTTTCCCATCTTTTAGTGGCTTCTTGCTTTACCAAGAGTATGCCTATTCCGCCAAAGACCCCAAACAAAACAAAAATATCATATCCATGTGAATGAGGGGGAGGGCAGAGTGGAGACCCAAAGCCCATCTGTTGGCAACTGGACACCCCCTTACAGAAGGGTTGTGGGGAGGAGAAGAGCCAGTCAGGGTGCAGTACAGCAACGATGAAACATACAATTTTCCTCTAGTTCTTTAAAACTCATCACCACCCCTGACACTATCATTGGCCCCAATTCTACCTTACAAATCCGGCTAGACCCAGAGCATGTACACTGGTACAGATAAGAGCTGGAGACACAGGGAATCCAGGACAGATAATCCCTTCAGGACCAATAATGAGAGTGGTAATACCAGGAGGGTAAAGGAAGGGGTAGGGAGTAAGGGGGAACCGATAACAATGATCGACATATAACCCCCTCCCAGGGGGACCGACAACAGAAAAGTGGGTGAAGGGAGACAGCAGTTGGTGTAAGACATGAAAAAACAATAACAATATAGAAATTATCAAGGGTTCATGAGGGAGGAAAGGGAAAAAATGAGGAGCAGATACCAAGGGCTCAAGTAGAAAGAAAATATTTTGAAAATGATGATGCCAACAGAAGTCCAGATGTGCTTGACACTATAGATATATGTATGGATTGTGATGAGCTGTTAGAGCCCCCAATAAAATGATTTCTTAATTCAGAAAAAGAGTATGCCTATTCTTATACCAAGAGTACTTTCATAGTAAAAGAAGACGCTAAGACAGGCTTTCATGTGAATGAAGTAACAAGATCAATGCTGATGATATGCCAGGAACTGCCCCACAGCCTTCACCTACCTTGGCCAATCTTCTCAAGAACACAGTTAAGTAGCTGTGATTGCTGTCATGCCCTCTTTATAGAGCAGGAAACTGGGGAGCAAACTAGAAATGTACCCCAAGGTGGCCCAGCGAGCCAAGGGCAATTTGAACGCGAGGAAATGGATTTTGGAGTCTATGCTCCTGAATGCCATGCTTTCTACTAGGAAATTCATCCTTAATATTAAGCATGAAACACGTGGATTAGTCCTACTGATGACATTTCAGTTCACAGTGAGGAAGATATTTCAGGGGAGCCTTTGCCTTTTTAGGTTTCTGTTGGGCTCTCACACCTCCGTCCCTATTAAACCAACTTCCACGGAGTCACCTTGAACACGGGGAGACCTCACATGTGTCCGGGGACCTGTCCATGGTTTTTCTTCTCAGGCTCTTCTGGCTGAACTCACACCTCTGCCCTCTCGGTCAGCAGCCAAGCAGGTGAGCCATCTGCTCCCCCCAGCCACTCCCTATCCGTATTAGAGCTGCCTGGTTTGCAGCCCTGGATACCAGCCATGGCCCTGGTTACTGTGGCCCCTCCCTCCTGCCCTGCCCTTCCTCAGCCAGTCTTCAAGTGGCAGACAGAGTGGCCTTTCAGAAGAAGCAGCCAGAGCACGTCACTGCCCGGTTGACAGTTCTTTAATGACCTCCATTGTTGCCGAGATCAAATCCCACAATTTAGCCCTGGCACACAACGGGCGGCCTCTCCATCATCTGTCTCTGGCCTTCCTCTGAACCTGGGCTGGTACTTATTTCCACCAAAGTCCTAGCCAGGTGGGATTAGTCTCAGTTCCCTGAGCCTTCCGGCCTTGGCTTATGCTGCCTCTTTCCCGAAGTCTCCATCAAACCACCAGTTCATCCTCATGTCACTGTAAGACAGCTTAAAATTCTGAGCACCCAGTTTGCAGAAGACTATGGTGACACTGAGAGCCCCACATCCATTTAAAAAGCCGACACATGGACTAAGCCTCCACGGAATTCCCTCGGTCCTTTCACCAAGGAAGTGACAAGTCTTGTCCTCAGACAGAGTGCATTGGAAAGTGGATGACTAGAGATACGGTGAAGATAAAATTTAGCATCTAAAAAAATATATAAATTTTAACATCTTACAATTTACTTTCCCTTTTGACCCACTGTTAACTTGTTCTAGTTCTATGACTTTCTGCTGTCTTTGGGATGGATGTTTTTCTCTGTTTTATTCTGTTGTTTTTCCTTGAATGGTTTTCTGTATTGGAAACTCAGGATGGGGAATCTACAGACAGCAACTTGATGAACAGTTTCTCAGGGTTATCACAAGGGAGTTGGGGGGCCTTAGGGGTTAATAATAATGGATATAGGAATGAAGAAAAGGTAGTGATTCATTCACACCATCTTTACCTACTTTAAAAGTGGAACTGAGTGACATGTGAATTATGTCAATAAGACCATTTAGAAAAATCCCCCAAACAAAGCAAAAAACCCTCAAACCATCTTCAAGATCATAGTGAATCGTTCCTTCTCTCCAGAGTCCTGGCCACTCCTACTTCTTGGCTCCGATGCATGTGACACCCAGTGCTCCTTCTCCTGTGCCCACTGCGCCGCGGACATGCTGATTGTAGACAGAAACTGGAGGGCAGTGCCCAGAGCTGCGTCAGCTATGGTTGTTAGCACCAAGCCCAGGCTAATAGCAGGCGCTCTGGGTCCAGTTTCTAGACAGATGGCCTGCTGGTCACAGGGACCTCTGGACCTCATCGTGCACGGTCCCTTAGAGACTGTCATCAGGCTCCCTGGGGTGTCCCAGTGTCCCATTGACCCTGAATCCTGGGAGAGCCAAATCCCAGAGGGATGCAGCTGTCTTCGAACTCCATGCTGGAAAGATGGTCAACAAACTGACCGCGTGCTTCCAAATAAAAATGAAGTCCAAGGGGGCAGACTGCCAAGCTGGTGGCAGAAGGAACACAACAGGATCTGAAAACTTGGAGCGCCTTCCACAGAATTGATCAAAGTGCTCCCAGGTGGGTTTGTTTTTAGAGCCGCCTTGCCAACTGCCACCACCCGTATGCAATTGCTGGGCTGGAGAGCGAGAGCTAGAGGCCTGGGCTAACAAAGGATGTTATTGATAGAGGCGGGGTAGGGAGGGCAGGATAAGAAATTCAAGTGGAAGAACAGGAATTTAGACTCATAGATAAAAACAACCCTCCCACCCTATTCCGCCCCCCCCCCCAATCTAAACATTTCTGTTCTTGCTGAAAATGACACTCATTTAGCAAGATCTATGCTGATAAATACGACTTTTGTTTTAGGAACAGTGTAGACCCAGAAGTTCCCAGGGCCAATGGCCGGCCTTGGCTGAGCAAAGGCAAAGCAAACAGCTGTGAGGCGTGTCGGTGTGTCTGCGGAGGGAGAGGTACAGGGGTGCTTGAGAGAGGCTGTCACTCTGTGTAAGAAGGAAAAGAACAGGCATCCATGCTGGCAGCAGAGGAGAGTTGACTCTCTCCCAGGTGCTTGTTGCAGAACCTGCCCTGGAGACTAGTGCCAACCACTGGGCTGCCTGGGCAGGGGGGCTTCTGGGGACACTGCCCAGCTGTCACTGCACCCCTTGGAACCTCCTCAAGTGACCAGGTCCTCTTTCTCAAACTGGGATGCTGTAGAAAGCCATCTGAGGTCTGTAAGAGTGGGCACTGCCTAGCCCTCACGTCTCTTCCCGCAGCGCCATCCTCTTCTAGCCGGCCTTGAGTGCCACGGCTAGGCCGTCCAGAGTGCTAGAAGAGGCTAACCGAGTGTGTCTGCCCATCAGTGCAGCCGTGTCGCTCTGGCACGTCCTTGTTGTAAAGGAAACAGATGCACAGACACCTCTGTGATCTTCCTAAGTGTAACTGTACCATAGGTACAATCCACTCTCATTCTAGGGAATGGAACAGAAATCTGTACGGTTGAAAAAGCCAGTAAAGGATAGCAGCCACTTCCCTAGCTTTTCTAATCTGGCGAATTCCTAGCAGCTTGTTTCTCTTTCTCCCTGGCACCCATGGAGCTTAAAAAAAGAGAAAGTTTTATTGGCATATACACATCTCCTAGCATACAACTTAATTGTCCAGTCATGTGGGATTATAAAGAGACTTTTCCCCAGCTTTGTCTCCCCCAAAGACATGCCAAACAGTAGAGGCTTTTTGCCAGCACATGGTGGGAGGTCAGATGCTCAGAGACAGTCCGTCTGAAGGCAGTCAGTCGCCAGACTCCTATGGTAGGCCCTGCTCCCTGCTATTAGGGACAATGAGCTACTTCTCCCTAAAAGTTTGCGACCATTAGCTTGGTTCCTGTAGATGGAGTATACACCCTACTGATAGTGGTGCGAGGGAACAGGTCAAACCAGCTCGGAACTTTACATCCAAAGTTAGGCTGCCATCCTGAATCTAGGATCTGTCCATCTTGTCACATGTATACCCCCATCCCTCCTCTTCCTACTGCGTGTATTTCCCTAGATTGCCCCCCCCCTCATTGCTGTATAACCTATAGTGCAACCCCTTCCTGTGATGTATGTCTTTACCTGTACTTAGTGGGCCTGCACTCCGCGCAAAACATAGAAAGATCTCTTGACTCCTCTCTTGACCTCTAGTCGGCTCCCTCTCCTCCCCTGTTCCCTGTCCCCTTGTCCTCCTTCCCTTCCCCCTCTCTCCATGTGGGCCACCAAGCGGGGCTGTGGTGAGCATTGCTATGAAATGTGTCTGACTCCATTATTTCAATCTCTCTTCTACCTCTCATGCTCTCGATGACTTTAATATAATACTTATATATCTCAACCGTACAATTGTGCCTATCGAACCCGTGATTAGTGGGGGGGGCTGGCACCCCCTCCAACCACACAGTCATATTAAAAAGAGCTAGGCAATCATCACCGCAATCAATTTCAGAGCATTTCCTCACACTCGCCGTGAGCTGCCATGCTTCCAGGTAATTATTAATCCAGCTGATGCCCCTATAGACTTACCTATCCTGGATTTCATGTACAGAAAACCATACAAAACACAACCAGGAAGCAAACAAACAAACAAAAACCAACCCAACAACAAGATGGGACAAAATAGTGAAAAGCCTCATTTGAAAAGAAAGCAAAAAATACTAAAAACTGAAACTATAAAATGGATCCAAAAGGAGAGAACTTTAAAAAAGTATGTTATCTAACTCTTTAGATGATTACTTATCATATCAAAATACCAAACTCACTGCCCTTGTGTAAATTCTGACTCAGAGTGGCCTGATAGGACTGGGTACAGCTGCCCATGGGTTTCCAAGACTCTACAAGAGCTGAACGCCTCCTCTTTTCCCAGGAGCGCTGGAGGCTTCGAGCTGCTCACCTTGTGCTTAGCAGCCCACTGTGTATCCCACTACACCACCAACGATCCTTATTACGTAGTTTAGTTAAGGTTTATCAGCTGTCTTATCCGCGAGAATGTAAACTCCATGGGGACAGGTTTGCTCCTGGGACCCTGAGCCCCAGCATAGGGCCCAGCAGCCTGTAGGTGCTCCATGCAGATGAACAGAAACGCTTCCTTTCCGCTTCCAACGTAGTTGGAGGAGCTCTGGGATGGCAAGACCCTTCCCCGGTCTCGGAAGGAAGGAAGGACATAGGAGTGGCTGACAGCTCTACTGCCCCGGTTTGCCCTGTGGGAGGTAACGCACACCACGGCTTCACCTGAGTACTTGTCACGGTCACACTGGTGGCAGGACGTTTCTCCTTTGTTTGAGTAAAAGTTGGCGGGGCACAGCTTGCAAGAAGAGGAGCCCTGCTTGTCCGCATATGTGCCAGGCTTGCAGGGGAAGCATTCAGAAGTGTAGGCCACCCCTAGGGAGAGAACACGGAGCAGGAAGGAGGAGCCTCAGGGTGGTGACCCAGGGCACAGACTCCCCCTCCCCTCAAGGGCACGAGGCGGGAGTCAACAGTAGATCCCTGATGGATAAAGGCCCCTCCTCCATACCTGTTATTGCAATGTTCCTCACCAGCACAGGCTTCGGCGTTTTGGACCACACAGAGAAGGCTGTGGTTCTCCAGAACAGGACATTGTTGCCTCGATTTAGCTCCACCTTCAAGCACACACACACAGGAGCAGTTAGTGTGGTCGCAGAGAGCGAGATGCATGGCCCATTGGATTAGACCCTCACTGGGACCCCTCCTCTTAGAGCCAGCATGACGGTCTGTTCTGACCCTCTCCTTCAGCGCCTCTACCTACTCCCTCCTCCTCTGCTCTCCCTGGCTTTCGCAGCCTCCTCTTGCAGGGGGTGGGGGCTGCAGCCTCTAAACCCATCAGGGGACCTGAGGTGCTGATGGTGGTGACTTGGCTCAGGTCCCTCTCTTCTCTGGTGCTAGTCATCCATCTGCCATGCCTAGGAGGCCTGTCCCTGAAAGCTGGGGGGGGGGGGAAGGGGAGTTGCTGCTGGCCTGGGGGTGAAGTTACAGGAGCAACAAGTCAGCCTGAGCCCCCATTGCAACGCATTCTCATCATGTCTAGGGACAGAGGGACAGAAGTCCAGACAAAGGGACGCATCCCACAGAGGAAAGTGCCAGGCCGTGTCTGGGGCCCCCAGGGAGCAGGTGAGGTACCCACACTGTGGACTTCCCATCCTCTCTCTGTGGTCTTGACCCACCGAGAGTCGTCCACGCTGGGCTGGCACTGGTCGTTCTGCACCTGGAGCAGCAGGAGGTCAGGGTCAGATGGGGCTTGCTGAAGGAATGGCTTCCTTACCCCCATGTGGCTCCAGCCGCCCCACCCCCACTCCCACCCCCACCCAGCTGCTGCTCAGGGCCTTTCTGGTGGTCCTTGGGGTCAAGTCAACAGAGTAAGGCGTCCATATTCCATCATCTCAAAGAGAGAGACTTGGGCTGCCGCTTTGATTCCATGTCCCTGGAAGTCGGACTGGAGCCAGCTGCACACGCACAAACTCTCTGTGCACTGACACCAGGTAAGTGACGTGTAACCGGGAGCCGCTCACAAGCTGCTTCCATGGCTGAGCAGGGCAGGCATCCAGAAACCTCCTAGCCTCCTGCTTTCCCCTGCCTCCTCTGCTCGCCCCAGCTTATCCCCGCAGTGCAGCTCCTCCAGCAGGCCCATCCTGGTGACAACTGACCTCAGAGCGTGCCGGCACCAGGTGGGGGAGGATGGGGGGCACTTACGAAGAACTCGAAGATGATGCTGCTGTCTGGGTAGTAGTACTCAAAGTTGACAGTGCCCGACTGCTTCAGGCTGACGGCATACATCAGCGTGGCCGTGCACTCGTCCGTGTTGGAGGCGATGTAGTCGCCTCGAGGGACCCACTTGGACCTGGGAGGAGACAGGAGCCAGAGTCACGGGCAGGGCCACAGCCACCCAGCTGTGAGACACACATAGGTCTCGAGTTGGGCTAGGTCCCGGCCATCATCATTCTCAAAACATTTGCTTTCTACTTGAACCCTTGGTATCAGCTCATTTTCCCCCCTCCCTCCTGGCTCCCCCCTCCCTCAAGAACCCTTGATAATTTATAAATTATCATTTTGTCATATCTTACACTGTCGAGATGTCTCCCTTCACACACTTTTCTGTTGTCCATCCCCCAGGGAAGAGGTTATATGTAGATCCTTGAAATCGGTTCCCCCTTTCCACCCCACCCTCCCGGTATTGTCACTCTCACCACTGGTCCTGAAGGGATCTTCTGTCCTGAATTCCCTGTGTTTCCAGTTCCTATCTGTACCAGTGTACATCCTCTGGTCTAGCCAGATTTGTAAGGTATAATTTGGATCATGATAGTGGGGGAGAGGAAGCATTTAGGAACTAGAGGAAAATTATGTTTTTCATCGTTGTTACACTACACCCTGACTGGCCTCTCTCTTCCCTGTGGCCCTTCTGTAAGAAGATGTCCAGTTGCCTACAGATGGGTCTTGGGTCCTCAATCTGCACTCCCCCTCATATACAATGATATGATTTTTTTGTTCTTTGATGCCTGATACCTGATCCCTTGTGATCACACAGGCTGGTGTGTTTGTTCCATGTGGGCTTTGTTGCTTCTAAGCTAGATGGCTACTTGTTTACCTTCAAGTCTTTAAGGCTCCAGACACTATATCTTTTGATAGCCAGGCACCATCAGCTCTCTTCACCACTCCTGCTTATGCATCCATTTGTCTTCAGCAATCGTATTGGGAAGGTGAGCACACAATGATATGATCTTTTGTTCTTTGATGTCTGATACCTGATCCCTTCAACACCTCATGATCACATAGTACTTGTTCCGTATGGGGGTTGTTGCTTCTGAGCTAGAGGGCCACTTGTTTACCTTCATGTCTTTAAGACCTTAGATGCTATATCTTTTGATAGCCTAGCTCCATCAGCTTTCTTTGAGGTAGGTGTTTTATATATTTATCATTTCTTTATTTTATTACCATTTAATTGAGTGCCTTGCAAAGGCAGGAAGTGGTGGAGTTGGGATTTAAGGCCAGGCCTGCCCAACTCCAACCAGAACCAAACCCACTCACTGCCAGCCAGGCAATTTGATGCAGAGAAACCCCTGGCAGGACTTCTGAATCTAGAAATCTTTATGGGGCAGACAGCCTCATCCTTTGCCCATTGAGTGGCTGGTGGGTTTGAACCTCTGACCTTTTGGTTAGCAGCCCAGTGACTAAGTCACAGCAGTACAAAGGCTGTTCCTCAGGGCTTGGAGGCTCAGCTTTATTCAGCCTGCTTCCCTGGAAAGGCCCACTGCTCTCAAGTAACTGGGTTGGTAGAGAAGGGAGAAACCCAGAGAGAACTGCAGTCACAATCAACCCAGTGTCTGTTTTACCTCCTCGTCTCTCACACATTTGCTTACCCTGTGCAACATCCCCCCAGGCCCTCACTCAGCACCCCATCCTCTGAGCTCATCTCCCGGTACCCAGTCCTAGCCCCCAGCCCCTTCCGTACCGGAGAAACCTCCAGAAAGACATCTGGCCCTGTCACTCCCCAGTGCAAGCCTGTTGTGACTCCTGGTTGCCTAAAATTGAGTCCAGATGCTTCGTCCACTCTCTAGGCTCCAGTCAGAATTGGAATTCCTTCCAATTCCTCGGCCAAACTCTCTCACCTCTGGCTTTTCCCACATACTGCTCCCTCTTCCTGGAGCACATGTCCTCCTCCCTCCCGTTGTTTAGCTAGCTCCCACTCTCCCTCACTGCCATCCAGTGGGGCCAACTCACAGTCACCCGCAGGACAGGGTGGAACTGCCCCAGCGTGTTTTGACAGGAGTGGAGAGCCTGTCTTTCTCCTGAGGAGCAGGTGGTTGGTTTCGAACTGCTGACCTGGCAGTTAGCAGCCCAACTTGTAATCACTTAGGATGAACATCACCTCCTCCAGGTAGTCTTCCTGGACTCCTTTGTCTGTCTCTGCCAGGTATGCCCTTAGCTCTGCTATCATAGGTTCCCTTATCATCTCCAGAGTGCAGCTGCGTCATCTATGTTACCCCACGTAATGGAAGCGTTCCGATGGACTCAAGGCATATTGAACATATACCCGCCCATAATGTGCACCCCAGGCAACCTCACCCTCTTTCTCATCAACTCCCTTCCCCACTACCAGCCACCGTTTCCTCGAGTCTGCTGTCTGTTCTCCCCATGTTGTGCTCCAGCCTTTGCTAATGCTCACGTACTCTTCCGCAGACTTCTTTCGGGGCGGGGAGGGCGAGGGGTTCACTACAGTGAGATCCATCCACAGTCACACATGTATCTCTAGGTCTTCAATTGTCACTGTGGTATAGTATCCCCCTGCCTGGCTCGACCACACTGGCTTATGCGTTACATGTTGACAGGAATTTAGACGGTTGTTGATTTTTTTTGCAGGTGTGCACAGCCTGCTGTGAACACTCATGTCACTGCACCCTGTACACGTGTCTGAGGGGGACCCGGGGGCAGGACTGCTGGCTCGGGCACTACAAATCTCTGACTTGCCCAGCCACTGCCCCAGCGGTCTCCAAGGTGGTTGGAGCAATTGACACCCCGCCAGCAGTGTCCTCAAGTCCCTGGTGCTCCACATCCTCCCCACACCTGAAGCGGTCGGATGGGAATGCTGGCGCCAATTGGATGTGGTGTGAGGTAGTGTCCCACTGGCTTTGAACGAATGTTACTTCCCAGGTTATGGCTGAGGTTGGGCATCTTTTCTCAGTTTACTGGCAAGTGGGGCTTCCTCTTCTGATCATATTGTAAGTCTTTGTTTAAGTGTCTGTCTTCCTGGCGGGGCTATAGATGCCGTGAAGGCACAGGCCATACTTACCTGGCTCACAGAGGAGAGTCAGATAAAGGAATCCAGGAGGACTTCCGAGAGGAGATGACGTTTATCTAAAGACGTGGGCGTAGGGATTAAACAGAGGGGAAGAGCAGGAACTGGGTTCCAGGAAGGGGGGAGGTCCAAAGGGCAGGAGGAAGTTTGGCAGCGGGCCGGTATCGCCAGGACCAAACACCATGCCTGGCACCCAGGCTGGATTGCAGGGGTGACAGCGATGGGCGTGGGAGAGGAAGACCACGTACAATCCCACTGGTTTGTGTGAGACCAGCTTCCTAGTAACGAGGGTTCTAAGGGAACTCAAAATCAGTCCACAGGCCTCTGCTTGTGTTTGCTGTTTGCCAGGATACCGTGATATTTCCGGCTCTTCAAGAGTCGATGTTATTCCCCAAATGAGAACATATTGAAAATACCCAGGCTGAGCTCATCCAGAGCAGCCCAGCTCACCTAAATGGCAGTGATTTCTCTCCTTGACACAGGCGGCACCGGATGCTGATGTGACGCACGGGAGCAGCTATAAATAGCTTCTAAAGCTGGCTGAATTATTAAAAGGTGCTGTAAGTGGGTTGCATTTGCAAATGCTCTGCAGTTCCGGTTTTTATCCGCTACCCCTGGTGGAGAGTCTCTCATGTCCAGTAATTACAGCACGTTTCAGGTGACCTTTAATGCCGGACACCGTTCTAGATTTTCACAGGTTGGCACCTCCTTTAGATGCCTGGGTGGCACGAACAGTTAAGCGTTCAACTGCAAGCCCTAAGGTTGGTGGAGAAAGCCCACCCAGAGGTGTCGGGAGAGAAAGACTGGTGATCTACTTGTGAAATATCAGGCACTGAACACCCCCCGGGCACAGTTCTCCTCTGACACATGTGGGATCTCCTTGAGTCAGAACTGATCGGACAACAACCAGTCACAGCAACTCCAAACGCCTCACTGAACCCCCATTCCACTCTGCGAGAGGGTATGGGTTTTAGCCTCATTTCTAGGATGAGAAAAGTGAGGTCCAGAGGTTTTAGGAAACCTGCCCAAGTTTTTTCTGCTGCATCCACGCTATTCCAACATGGCCCTGGGAAGCAGAGGTTTTCAAGGTCTAACAGCAGATCATCAGCTTTGCATTTAACAGTCTGTACATTTTATATCGCCTCATCCATTGCGATCTTCTAAATGTATGACCATGTGTCCTAGGTCCGCCCTGTAATTCTGTCCCCATTTTGTCTTTAAGCAGATGCAGTGGCTGAGTGCTCTCCCAGGAGGTGAATTCAGTTCCAGACTTGAGGGCAATGAAGGGCCAGAGTCTTGAGGGCTCCACCAGTCTCTGCCTGACCAATAAGTCGGTCTCTTTTATGATTTTCTCCCGCTCCATCCAGGACTGTCCCATGGGATCCCTTTCAGAGCAGTTGGGCAGTTGAGCAGTTGAGCGGTAGCCGGGCACCATCTAGTTCTTCTGGCCTCATGGTCATGGAATCAGTCTCCAAGTGGGACTAATTGTTTCCATGTCTTTCAATTTTCTTCTTTTTTAAAAAACATTTTATTGGGGGCTCGTACAACTCTTATCACAATCCATCCATCCATCCATTATGTGTATCCATTGTGTGTCAAGCACATTTGTACATTTATTTCTTCATCGTGTCTTTCAATTTGCATCACCCTTCTTTCCTCCAGACGGGGAGAGACCAGTTACTAGACCTTAGACGGCTGCTCATGAGCTGTGCAGATCCCAGACACGACTCCCCCAAGCAGGATGGAGAGCACTGTCTTGGTGGACTCTGCTAGGTCAACTGACCCCTCAAACTCATTTCCTCCAAGTGTTTGGTTACGGCTAAGAGGGATTCACACCTTTGTCCCCTCCGTGCGACACCACACTCCTGGATATACATACACAATCATTTGTTAGTACACCCTCACTCCCTCATGGAGGGGTTCTGGATAATTGGCTATGTAGGTGCTGGGACACCTGACCCAGTTCACAGAGTCTGACACGGTGCCATACATTAATGGAAAGAAGGACTGCACAGCTGAACTTAGACGTTTCCAATAGTTGGAATCTCTGTGTTTTGTCCTATTTTTAATGTGGTGAAATATACGAAGCAACATTTACCAGTTATTTTCATGTGTTCAAGTCAGTGACATCATTTACATGCACAGTGTTGTGTAAACATCACCGTTATCTGTTTCCATTTGTTTCCCTCAACAGCTCTTCACGGTTCCTAGGCAATAACTCCCCATTCTCTTTCCTGTGCCCCGTGGTCACTGCTGATACGCTTTGGTCTACATGGTCATCAGGGAAGACCAGCCGCTGTAAAAGGGCACCATGTGGACATGAGGGAACCCTTCAACGATGGAGTGGCACAATCGCCACAACAGCGGACCTGAGCATTCCAACAATCGAGAGGATGGAGCTTAGTTCTGGGGTCCATAAGGTCTCCGTGAGCTGAAGCCAACTCCCTGGCCATGTAACCAACACCAGGGCATTTTCTTATTTGAGATTTTTGTACCTTTCTCCCAATCTCGTTTTCACCTTCATAATATTCTTTCTTCTTCATGAATACAGCTCTTGCTACAGTACAAGAGCCCTGCTGGTATGGTGAGCTAACAGAAAGGTTCAAAACCACCAGCTGCTCCTCAAGTGGAAGATGAGGCTGTCTACTCCCATAAAGAGTTACGGCCTTGGAAAATCTTGAAAGCAGTTCTGTTCTGGAGGGTCACTTGGAGTCTCGGCAGCATTGTTCTGGCTTTTTGGTTTTCTATCACACACCATTCACTGACATACCCTCATGCTGATTCTCCTCATCTCTGATCTCAAATTGTGTCTAGTACCCTTAGCACATCTGCCCTGTGGGTTTGGGATTCTGCCTTGGAACCTATTCGGTTGGTTTGTTTGTTCCTGATTTGAGCCCTGTTGGAGCCTGGAGGCCTGGCAATGAGCAGACAGACCTGGTCCTTGCCTCCTGGGGCTGGCATTCTATTTCTAGTTGAAGACACAGAAACTTCACAACTAACTGTGCCCGTAACTGTCTAATAAGAACTGCCCCCAGAAAACCCACCCACAGTGGCCACATCCATTCTGACCCATAGAGACCCTTGGCTGGTGTAGAATTGCCTCACAGGGTTTCCAAGACTGTAAATCTTTTATTTTCTAAAGGCTTGGCAAACAGGACTTCATTGAATCCAATAAGATGACACTGCCATAGAGTTCATTGTAACTCATAGCAACCCTACAGGACAAGCTAGAACTGTTCCTGTGGATTTCTGAGACCACAACTCCTTAAGGGAGTAGAAAGCTTCATTTTTCTCCCTCGAAGTGGCTGCTGTTTTCAAACTGCTGGCCTTGCAGTTAGCAGCCCGGTGCATAACCACTATCCAACAGAGGACTTCCTGGAAATGTAACTGACTATTTGGGCACCCTGAAGTGATGCCTGAGCCTCTTTCAGAGGTTTGCTCCATGTCTATGGGAACTCCTGGCTGCTGGCTCCGGTTGTGGCACCCACTGCGTTCACCGTGCTTCAGCTGCCAGATCCTGTATTGTTTTCCAAGGCTGCGAATCTTTATGGTAGTAGACTGCCAACATCTTTCCCTGGATTTGAACCACCAGCCTTTCAGTTAGCAGGCAAGAGCTTAACCATGGTGCCACCCAGGCTCCGTTAATAATAACTGTCATAAGGGACCGAAAGAGAAACATGGGGTGGCAGAAGAGGGTGTAATAGGGGTCTTCGGGGTTAGGAGCAGTGTCCTTTAGAAAGCTGAGAGCTGAGGGGAGGTGGGGGGGGCAGCAGAAGGGCTGGAGAAGGGTGTGTTCAAAGCGCCCCATGCCCCCGGTGGAAGGAGCATACTAAGCAGAGGGAAGATTCTTGGAGGAAAGCAGAGAAATGGGCAGAGGCCAGAATGGGAAGCACCTGGCAGTCCTTAGGAAGGCACTGGATTTTATCCCAAGAGCTTCAGGAAGCTACAGACAGAATCCAGGGTTTCAAGCAGTTGGATGTGTGTTCTCCGAGTGGGCAGGGCCTGCTGGAGGACAGGCATGGCTGCACAGACAAGTCAGGAGGCTTCCGGGGCAGGGCAGGCAGGAGTGACACTGGTCAGAGCAAGGTCAGAAGTAGTGGGGTTGGGTTGGGCAAATACACAGGAGAGGAGAGCCAGGAGGTTGGGTTCTTGGCAACAGCGCGGTCACAGCCTTCCCGTGAGGCCTCTGGGGTGGCCGATCCTGTCCATTTCTGCAGAGGAGAAGCAGCCTTTCCCACTCTCTGGGGATGCCTGGGGGTCCAGGTCCAGCCCTTGAGTCAGCATGCACCTCGCTGAGGAGTGCCACTCATGAAGGGCTCACACCCTGGCTGACTGACGGAAAATCATGTCGGGGCTCTTGTCAAGCACCCAGGGAAAGGAGAACCCCTGTCTTAGCTCAGGAAGGAACTGCTGGGTGAGCCAGGCCCACAGCTCAGCTGTCCAGGGCAGATCACCTTCTCTTCTGGGATTAGGTGGGGTCATGCTGTCTTCACCCACACATACCCTCTCTCTCCAGCTCCAAGGCTCAGCCTGGCCTTGTCATGCGAATGCTTCCAGAGGTCAAACTGAACTCTGAAAGGCCCTGAAATTTGGTCGTTAAATGCCTGCTGCTTGGCTCAGACAGTGGCCCAGTCAGGAGGCTTGAGTTGAGGAGTAGAAGTCGCCACCAGTTTGAGAAGCGCCAAGGCAATGCAATGATTGCGTCCCTTTGATCCATTTGATCGCTTGGGCATAAGCAGAGCTTCCGTGGAACCGGAATGCAGGGTCAGCACTTAACAGAGGCCTCTGGCCTCTCTGCTCCCAGAATTGCCTCCCACATTCCAAAGCAGCTTGGAGATGGCAGCAGGGGACAGTAGAATGAGGGAGACAGGTGGTGGTGAATGAGGAGGTGATACCAAGGGCTTAAGTGGAGAGCAGATATTTTGAGAATGATGAGGGCAACGAATGTACAAATGTGCTTGACACAATGGATGGATGTATGGGTTGTGATAAGAGTTGTATGAGCCCCAATAAAATGATTAAATAAAGGAGGGGACTGGGCTTGGGTTCTAATCTCTCCAGCAGACAGCTGAGTTCCAAAGGACAAAGCACTTGATCTCTGCGAGCCTCCAGGCCCTAAAAGGCTTTGCGGAACAAGATGTGTGTTTCACAGGGTTCTTGTGGGATGGTGGGAGACCGCCTGCAAAGCCCTCTGCTATGCCTGGGACAGGAGCAGCCGGCGGCAAGTGAGTGTCAGAGCAGACCTGTGCCCCAGAGGGGGGTTGCTGCAATAGGTGGTTTGGGGGAAGCACATCACCAGGCCTTTCTTCCAAGGCCCCTCTGGGGACACTTGAATATTTTGGTAAGCATTCGGGCAGGTTAACCCTTTGTTCCACCAGGGGCTCTCCTGGCACACAGAAAACATATCATTTAATTCTTATCCCTGGAGTTGGGGGCCCTGGGGGCATCGTCGTTACACATTGGACTGCTAGCTGCCAGGTCAGCAGTTCAAAACCACCAGCCTGTCTGAGGGAGAACGGTGAGGCTTTCTCCTCTGGTCAGTAAAGAGTTACAGTCTGGGAAATGCACACGGGCTCCGTTCTGTGGGGTGTCATGAGTCTGGCTGACCTCAGTGACAGAGAGGTTGGGTTTGGGATCCCTGGATGTCAGTGCTCAGAGAGACAGATGACAGGACTCGCGGACCCCTTCCCCAGGCTTCTTGGGCTGAGTTTCCCAATGACTGATTTGGCAAAGATCTTCTGAGCCAGACATATTTCTGGTCTCCAGGGCCTCCGAGGTATGGCAATGTTAGCTGCTACTGACCAAACCGTTGGTCCTACCCACCCTCTCTTCATTCCCTACTCCTCCCCAAAAGACCCACAACCCTGAACTCAGGACTAGCAGAACCAGTAGTAGGAGTGAGCGCCAAGGCCAGACAGACACCCAGCCCTTGGAACAGGTGTCCCATCCAGAAGAGGGAGTTTCGGGGCCCATCTGCATCGTGACCCCTGTGCATGTGCCTCATCGCCCTTACCCACCTCTGCTCCCTTCCTGCTAAGGGTGGGCGCAGTGCAAGTCAGAGCCAGCAGTCCTCCCCGACCTCCTAGGGCCCTCCCCCTGCAGCCCTCCCTCTGGTCCCCCGCCCCCCCCCCCCCCGCCAGGCCCAGCGCGCACTCACGCTGTGCAGTTCCCGGGGGACGAGGCGACGCTGTCTTCCAGCTCCATGTTGGTGGCCAGGTTGGCAAAGCCGTGTGGCAGCTCGTCCCACTCGTCAAAGCGGATGCCCGTGCCCAGGGAGTAGCGGCCCTCAGCGCATGGCTTACACGACTGGTCCTTCATATCCAGAAACTCCCCTGCATTGCAGGAGAAGGCTGGAAAGCCAGAGAGGGGTTAAGGGGAGCAGTGTGAGTGCCCTGCTGCACCAGGAGAAGCGGGGTGGGGTGCGAAGGGAGAAACACGCTAGGTGGGGTGCACACTGCATGCTTCCATTGGCAGGAAATGTTCACCACAGGCAAATCCTCAGAGCCAGAAAGACTGGTGGGTGCTAGGGGCCGAGGGGAGGGAGGCATGGGCGAGACTGTCAATGGGTACACAGTTCTTTTGGGGTGGGGTGGGGGAGGTGCCACACAAGAGCTCTGAAATGAGGTCATGGTAGCAAGCTTGGGCAGTTCTGGGATTGTGTGAAACACCAGTGAGCTGAACGCATTGAAAGGAAGCAGGTTGTGGTGTGGGGATTCTATCTCAAAATCCACTAGAAGACACCAGCTCCAACTCGGTCAGAGTACAACTGGCCCCTAGGGCTTTCAAGACTGTGCCCTTTACCAGGAAGTGCCATCTTCCTCCCACACTGCGGCTGGCCTGGTTTGCGGGGAGATGGAGGCCCTAGGCTCAGCCCACAAGAGTCGCCAGGGCTCCCCCCGGCAGTGAAGTCACTTGCTGATCTATCCTAAATGGAAGATTGCGGGCGTCGGCGCTCTGCCTTGCCGCAGGACCCAGGCTTGTCCCTGGCGGTCCCGCTAACTGGGATGAGGTGCGTTGGTTCAGGGAGGAAGATGCCAGTGTTTGTGGTGCTGATCCTTCCAGGAGGCCTTCAGCCTGGGATCACCCCTGTGTCTCTCTGGTCTCTGGCTCCTGCACCTGGTGCCACTGCTCGCTTGTGCTGGGATTCTGTTGACCCGCTCACTCAGCCTCCTTTGTCAACAGCGCCTCCTTCCTTGTTGTTGATGGTTCTGTGGTCGGTGGTCTGTCTCTGTAGCGCTGCCCTGGGCTACTTCTCCGTACTTAAAAAACCACCGGGCACTCCTCCTTTACCTACAGAACTGGGCTCTCGGACTGGCATCCGCAGTCTCCCGCACTTTGGCCCCAGGCTTGACTTCCAGCTTGACTTCCGGCTAAGTCCTTGCTCCGCAGCAGGCCCATCCATCACCTTCCTCCTGCTGCCTTGACCTGGATCACCTGCTCGTTCCTGAATGTGTCTTCAGGGCTTCCACCTCCAAATGCTTGCTCAGGTGGGTCTTCTGTGGCTCCCGATCGCCCCCGATCCACCATATTGTACCACGCTGCTACCTGACTAACACTAGGCTGGGCGCCCCTCCAGGTACAGCTGGCCTCGTGGAGCTCTGTGGCGGTTTGGTGGGAGAATGAATGGATGAATGAACGCCTGCACCCTTGATCAGCTTCTGGTTCATCTTTGTGGGCTTCATGGCCGGTGCGCAACACAGTGCTGGCATGGAGCGGGAGCCGAGGCACGTCAGACAAGCTCGCGGTGGGTAGGGCCGTGGTTTCCAGCACTCACAGCTCAGATCCCAGCAATATCCACCCATTCATTTAACCAGCGTTGATTTGCTCACCTTCTGGCCCAGGCACCATGCTGGGCTCATTATTGAGTTCAAATGTCCCGTGCTCCTCCTTCCTGAGGAGCCTAGGTGGCGTAGTGGGTATGCACTGAGCTGCTAACTGTGAGGTCGGTAGTTTGAAACCTCCAGCTGCTCCCTGGGAGAAAGAGGAGGCTTTCTACCCCAGTAAGGATTTACAGTCTCAGAAACGCACAGGGGAAGTTTTATTCTGTCCTCTAGGGTCCCTATGAATTGGAATCACCTGGATTGGATGGCAGTGAGGGAGTGAGGTATGCTCCTTCCCACGCTTCCAATATTCCTTATCTCTAGTTCCTGATTCTTATTATTCCCCTTTTGAATTCCAAAGGGCACCGTGCTGGGGTCGTTGCTATGGAGGAGAGACTGGCTGTGACTAGAGCATCACGGGGGTGGGGGAGGGGGTGCGCAGGAGTCTGGACAAGCCACCGTCATTCTCATCTTGCAGTCAGCTTCACCAGGCGGGGAAGAGATTTTGTTCCCAGAACTAACGCCCAGCACATTTTAAAGGTCTGTGGCTGCAGAAATCCATCGCCCTCAGTTTCCTCTTCAAGGACAAAGTCCGTATCACAATCTTCCCTAACGGACTGCCTGAGAGTGGGCAGAAATGCAGAGACCAGAAGAGCATCGCCGAGACGCAAGCAGGAAGATGGAGCGGCCCACAGCTGGGATGGGCTATGCCTAACCTCCTACGGGATCGACATTTTCAAAAGTAAAATAAAAGCAAATTCAGCTACTCAGTCTGCATCCCTGAAGTGACATTTCTGCACCAAATTCCACAAGAGGCTCTCTGGGGCGCAAGAGCGGGTTCCCTAAGGCAGTGGCAGGGGCCAGAAGGGGCTGGCTTGGGGTGGAGGCCCAGGCCCAGGGGTAGGCAGTCCTGAGGAGTAACAGCTGCTTACAGCACTCGGTGCCCTTGACGGGGTCGGGGAGGCTGGTGCACAGGCCCGGGGTGTGTGGCACGGCGACCCTCCACCTGGAGCCCGTACTGTCGCATGCGGTATACTCATAGTGGTACTCGGACTGCAAGGGAGAGAACAGTGGGCAAAGACATGTTAGGAGTGGTCCAGCATCCACACCGCCCCACCTGCCTCCTGCCCACACGATCGCTCAGACACGCAGTCACGGGCCCTCGGACCGCTGGCTGGGGTTGGGGGGAGCAAGCCATCCTCGAGCCGAAACGATTGTTAGGACACTGGTACGGTGACCGGGATCACTGGACCCTTCCTCCCCATTCTAGTCACCACAGCTGCTACCTTTGAGTGGAGTCTGATTCAGCGGAGCAATGCTTCACTGGGGTTTCGGGGCTGTCATCTTTCTGGAAGTGGACCCCCCCTTCCCCCAAGCCTTACTTCCCAGGCACCGGCGAGTGGCTTCCAATTGCCAGCCTTTAGGTCAAGTAGTTGAGTGAGGACCCAGGGGAGACCAGATGGTAAGTAAAGAAGAGGCTACAATAGGTGGAGCTTTCTTACCACTGTGGGGGCCCTGGTGGCATGGGGATTACATGTTGGGCTGCTAACCATAAGGTCGGCAATTCAAAACCAACAGCCGCTCCTCAGGAGAAAGATGAGGCTTTCTATTCCCGTAAAGAGTTACAGTCTCGGAGACTCACAGGGCAGGTCGACCTTGTTGCTATGAGTCGACATCGACTTGATGGCAATGAGTCTTGCCCCAAACTGCAGTGGTGATGTCAGGGCTTACCCATGAGCAATTTACCAAGGACTCTCATGGAAGCTGGGGCCCCGTGTTCCCTTCTGCCCAGAGACTAGAACTCCTGCCTCCAGTGGGATGAGTGCTATAGTCAGCCCAGGGAGATGATGTGCCCTCAGCACATCAGCCTGTTTCTGCCTAATTTCCTGGAGCAAAGGGAAACTTTCCCTGAATGACAAGGAGCCACCTGCTAGCTGAAAGGCTGGCAGTTTGATTGACCCCATTAACCACTTGGCAGAAGAAAGAGGCAGCAGTCAGCTTTCTCAAGGTATCAGTGGGAAACTCCACAGGGCAATTCAACTCTGTCCTGTAGGAGGGTCTCTGTGAGGTTGGAACTGACAGCATGGCACTGAACTAAGGGCCAACTAACTAACAGCAGCAAAGCAATCAAGCTGACATGAAATAAACAAGATGAAAGTAAAGATGAAAACGTGATTTATTTGGGAGAAAGGACAACAGACATGCCAAATGCCCATACATATTTCCTATGCTGCTAAATCGCGAAACAAACGACAGAATATGGAACTAAGGCTTTCGCTCTGAAAAGAATGTTACAATCAGTACTTGCCTAACAGAGGTATTTTGTATTTAGTATGTGTCCACAGGAAAAGTAGAATTGATATTCCCCCCTTTAGTTCACATGAAAGCACGATTACGTAATACGTCTAAGTGCAAACTGCTGAGCCAAGACCTGAGGCACATTGAGTTTGCTAATCCAATAATAAAGGAGCCCTGAGAGCATAGGCTGTTACAAACTGGGCTGCTCACCTTCAGGTCAGCAATTCGAACCCAGCAGCTGCCCCTCCGCAGAAAGACGGGGCTTTCTACTCCCGTAAAAAGTTACAATCTCAGGCACCCACACGGGCAGTCCTGGCCTGTCCTGTAGGGTCACAATGAGCCGGCATCCACTCGATGGCAGTTAATCAAACAGTGACGGCCTGGGCGAGGCCCGTGGCAAGAGGGCGCCACTACTCACAGAGAGATGGTGGTAAAATCCACCCTGAAGCACCTTGGGAGAAGAGCCTGCTGGTCTACTTCCAAAAAGGCAGCCTCTACGAACCATGTGGAGCGCAGTCTTTCTCTGACACACAGTCACCAGGAGTCAAAGGTGAAGGGGCAGCAAGAGACCTGGTGTTCCTGAAATACTGCACCAGGACCATTGGGAGAGGGGAAGGCACTGCACGCATGTACCGTAAGATGCGCAATAAAAACCACTTTAATGTGCATGAGATCGAGACATGTCCCTTATAGCTGACTCAGTAAGGAAGCATGGTGTTAGTCACAGCTTAGTGGAGAGAGTGCTTTCTTTCTTGGTGTAATGTGAAAATAGTGTGTCGGGACGGATGCATCCAGACAAGCTGATGCTTGGTCAGCTTGGTGCATCTCTATCTCTGGTTTCAGAAAGCTGCTGTTGTTCGGTGCGGTTGAGTTGCTCTGACCCCTAGCGACCCCATGTACAGCAGAAGGGAATGCCACCCGGGCCTGCGCCACCTCGCAGTGGTTCCTATGCCTGAGCCCATGAGTGCAGCCACCGTGCCAATCCATCATGCCCACAGCCTTCCTCTTTGTCGCTGCCCCTCCACATTACCAAGCACGATGTCCTTTTCCAGGGACTGGACTGTGCTTATAAAGGAACAATCTGAGAGCTCTGCTTTTGGTTGTTCCCTTTACTTTAGGGGCTTGTCAAGCGCACGTGGAATGTCCGCCACTTGGAGGGACTAGGTGTTGTTCTCTGTAGGGCTCTGGATAAGCCAGACGCACCATCCTAGAGCCAATTCCTAGTGACTCTTGATGACAGGGTACAACTGTCCCGTTGGTTTCTGAGACTATAGCTCTTTACAGGAGGAAAACGGCCTTTCTCAATCCCGAGGAGTGGCTGGTGGTTTCAAACTGCTGACCTTGTAGTTAGTAGCCTAACTCTACCACGCCCCAGGGATCCTGATGGCTAGGGGGTCTTTCCCTAAGCCACAGAAGGGAGAGCTTGGGGCATGTGAGCCTGACTTCTAGGAAGGAGTCCCTGTGTGGTGAAAGCAGTTAAAATGCCTAGCTGCCAGTGAAAAGGTCAGGGGTTCGAGCCTACCCGGGAGCCTGGGAAGCCAGGCCCGGCGAGGCACTCCGGTGAAATCAACCACAGAAAGCCCCATGAAGCACAGCTCTATGGGACACGCGTGGGTTCCCACATCGGGTTGGGGTCTTTTTGTACCCTGGGCTGCCAACTGTCTAGCCTAGTTTTTCTCCAAATCCCTGCCTTTTTAGTATCTCAGAAGGCTCTGCAGCTAAAGAAGGCAAGCTGACCCCAGTGTAAAGAGCATGTCAGTTCCCGGGTCAGGAGGATACTCTTCAAAGGGTCCTGTGAAACAATGAAAGGTCAACATGTACAATCTGTACATGAAATGGAGAATGGAGTGACCACGGCGGAAGGGAGGCCGTGTCCTGCCTGTGAGCATAATTACGCATGGAGCGTTTACAGTCCCCCAGCCCCATCTCAGTGGGTCTTCCCAACGCGCCGAGAGGAAAGCAGAGCAGAAGCTGTTCCTTTGGTTGCTCGGATAAGAAAATGGGAGAGTGACTTGTCCACGGTCTCCAGAGGCTAAGTCACTGAGTCAGCACCAGGTCCCAGCACGTGGCGTCCTCCTCCACCCCCCGACAGCCAATCCAACACACAGCCTCACACTGGGCCAAATCTAGCAGTCAAACCTAAAATTTAAATATGACAGTGCTCATTGTCTGCCAGCAGCCAGGCCCACGTGCGAGGCCTGAGGATTGGCACTAAAACAGCTATTCTGTTTGATCCGATGATTTCAGTTCAATAGCTAGACAGGCTATTGGAGGCGCATGGACCAAGTTCATTTCCTTTCATCTTTGTTCATTGGTGGGAGGTCCGCTGGGAACATGGTGGCTCCCAGTGTTAGAAAAGCCCCGTTTGAATGTGTGTTTATTTCCCCCGGCATCTGGGGATGCAGTCCTCGGCAGCTGGCTCGGGCAGCAGTTTCCGATCAGAACTACCCTCTTAGGTCTCACTGCATCAGACCTAAGCGTCCAGAGATGGTGAAATCAGATACAACCTCCAGGCATACTGAACTAGACTCAGGGTTCTCCAGCAGAACCGAGAGCGAGCACAGTGGCTGCTCTTTGGAAGGGTGTGGCTGTGTGGTACCCAGGGTCGCTGTAAGCTGAGCCTGCAGGTCACTGGAGTCTGCAGGTATGACCACGCCTCACTCTGTTGCGCCCGCTCCATCACTGGCAGCCGATATCTCGGCCTTGTTTGCTTGTTTTCCACAAACTGTGATGTGTGGCCACCCTGGCTGGAGCATGTTCACCAGCGCCACTTTCCCCAATAACACGCATTCACTTTGTGGCTCTGTGGCACATTTCTGGTCATTCTCAAAAATATTTAAAGCTTTTTAACAATGCGATTGCACAATTTTTCAAAAGGCAGCCTGAGAAGACAGAGGCGAAGCTTTCTAACGATACATGCAAAGACCTGGAGTTAAGACAACCCCAAGGGAAGAATGCACCGTGTGGATGGTGCAGGACCCAGCAGGGCTACCATCTGCTGAGCAGAAGGTCACTGGGAGCCCCAACCGACTCCGTACCCTCAGCAATGACATTCCCTCCTCACAGTACATGGTCTTGGTGGGAGTGCCAAGGGAGGAGGCCCAGGCTTCTCTGCCACGGGATGGATACACAGCCCACGGTCGGCCAAGCAGTTGTTCTCTCTGGATAAGTAGGGGCATTTAAGGATTAGGGAGGAGTGGGGCAGCAAGCTGGAAGATCTGGGGAATACACCCCCTTCCTTGGCAGCTCAACCTACCTGTCACACCACACCAACCCAAATCATAGGACTAATAAAAATGAAGGCGATAACTTAACAAGAAGACAAACAACCCACAAAAATCGTGGGTGAAAGACCTGCGCAGTCACTTCACCAAGGAGGATGTTCAAATGACTAACATGCACGAGTGATGGTCCGAAGCACTAGGCTGTAAAGCAATCTACATGCACCGCCACCAGCTGGTTTGGGCTTGCAACCACTCTCCAGGGCTGACAGGAGCAGAGAGCCTCGTCTTCCTCCCTCGGAGCAGCTTTGGACATTGGACAATGGCATTTAGACCTTGGACATGGTGGACATGTTCTCAGGAGGGACCTGTCCCTGGAGAAGGACACCATGCTTGGTAAACTAGAGGGGCAGCGGAAAAGAGGAAGGCTTTCGACGAGGCGGACTGACACAGCGGCGCCAACAAGGGGCTCACACGTGAGGACACTTGGAGGATGGCGCAGGACCGGCGGTGCTTTGCTCTGTTGCACATTCGGTCGATAGGAGGTGGGACCTACCTGAGAGCGCCTAACAACAACTAACAAATGAAACCAGGACAATGAAGGGTGACCAGAAAAGGGAGAGAGGAGAGGGAAGGACATTAGTTCCTCAGAGGGAACTTTTTATGAATGGTGGCAAGCATAGGGAAGGTAACCAATCGCTACATTATATCTACCAGTTGTTGAAAATATGAATGTTGCACCGTGTGATTTTTATCACCCTACAATAACAACAAATCAGTTATCCCACAAGTCCTGGAGAACATGTCCCATCTCTGAGTTCTCCTATCAGTATTTCAGACAGAAACTTAATGATCGTGGAGTATACACTTCAGAAAACGCTCCAAAATGGATTTCCCCCCACGTGCATTCTGTATTTTTATGCAAGTAACATAACACATGCATTCTACATACTTTTATCAACCTTCTCCTCTCCTCCACTCACACACTCCGACCACCTCTGTAGGTATTCTCACAAACACGCCATGCTAATTATTTTTACAGCAGCAAATTTTAAAACTAGGATAGTGCTATTACTAAAATACCTGGAAACGGGAGGGCAGAGTTGGCTCAATAAGCAGAGCCTGCACATCATTTGCATAAAAAGCATGATGTGCGTTTTCAATCTCTGATCCGGCGGATTGGTGACTGGGTTCCGGAGCCCCTGCTCCACAGGGGAGAGGAGGGGGTGGATGGGGGGTCAGGGCAGTCTCCCGGGTGTGTGCTGTTTAGATGATCTTCCTGTCTTTGCTATTAACAGCTGTCTGAAAGCCCTGAATTGCAGTTGTACAAATACGGATTAAGTACTAAAATTTTTCTCCAAATAGTTTTCTCCTTGGAGATAAAAATGCTTAAACTCTGGACATATCGTTAACTCAGATCACATGAGATCTTCTACATCCTAAGTAAATGATCTTCACTCTGTAATTAGCATTTGTGGAGGGCCCATTATTTAGGAGCCCTGGTGTGGGGGTCAGCAGTTCAAATCCACCAGCCACTCCTCGGGAGAAAGATGCGTCTTTCTACTCCCATAAAAGAGTTACAGTCTCAGAAACCCAGAGGCAGTTCTACTCTGTCCCATAAGGTCCCTGAAGAGTTACTATGAGTTAGACTAAAGTCAGTGGTGGTGAATTTTTGTTTTGTATTATCTGCTTCTTTAAAGATTAAAACAAAACATAAAAAGCCACCCCTAAAGCTCACCGCTATCAAATCGACTGTGACTCATAGACCCCTTACAGGAGCAGAGAGACCCCGCTTTCTTCCAAATAGGGGCTAGTGGGTGTGAACCACGGACTGTGGTTAGCAGTTCAATGCTTACCTGGCAGGGCCACCAGGTCTCCTCCTAGATCACTTAACCACTGCCGCCAAGAATGCCCTGAGGGGTTCAGTCTGCTCTGTACTGCAGGGGTCACCATGAGTTGGGTGGCCATGGACTTGGGGGGCTGGTTTACTGTAGGCTAGTTCTGGTGAAGCAGTGGTGTCTGGGACCAAGTGCCAGCTCTCCAGGAGCTTCCAGGTGTATGTGGGTGAGGGAGGGACTAGTAGAGGGGAGGGCCAGGGTTATTGGTCAGCATACTAACCAACAGCCAGAGTGGACTCTGACGCAATGTCTTTCAGGGTAGAACTGAGCTCCACTGGGCTTTCCAGTGGGCTTTTTGGGGGGAGGGGGATCACCAGGTCTTTCTTCTACCTTCTCTTTGTGCGGACTTGGACCACCATCCCTTTTGTCAGCTGCCAAGCACCTCCCTGTTTGCCAAATCTAGAAGTGGCATGGAGGAGGCAGATCTTAAACACACCACAAACAGACCCCTAGCTGCTGGTCCACGGTTTTCAACTTGTCGCTGTCAGGTGGTACTCCACCCCGTTTCCATGGACCGTCCTCATGTCTAAGGGCTCTCTCCTGACACCCATCCTCCAACTGCCCTGTTTCTCTTCAAAGCTTGTGTTCAGGGTTGTTGAGGGGACACACAGACTCCGCAGTTTCTACAGGAACAATGCGGCGACGCTGATTCTGCCCCCGCCAATTATGCAGCCATTCTTGCCCTCCTTCCCTGGATCACTCCGCTGCCGTTCACGTAAATTTGCTGCCCCCACATTTCATACCGTTGTCAATCGATCATCGCAAACAAACAGTTCTCGAAAGGGTGAGATGCTCAGGAGAATTGGCCTGTGTCTATTTCAACTGGTAGTTGTTTGAGGGCTGCAATAAACCAGTCCCCACAGACACTGAGCCGGGTTTCTTGGAAGTAACTTCGGCAGCAGCAGGGCTGAGACAGACAGACAGCTGGCCAGAGCGATCTCACGGAAAAGCACTGCGTGATCATGTGGCATAGCCTGGTATTGTCCCTCAGGCCTGTCCCTGCCATTTCTCCAGCCCAACTAGCAGATGACGTTGACAGCAGGTGGCCCCGACTGGCAAGGGAGTCAAAGGGCTGCTCCCCAGTTGGCGTCTCTGGAGCGACCATGGTTACCCCCGGGTTGCAAAGGATCTTGGGAGCAATGAGGGCTCAGGGGGCTCTGAAAGGAGCAACCTAGGAGACAGGGGGAGGAGTGGGAAGAACTCCTGCCCTCCGGACCACTCAACTTCTTTGGATCTCAGTCTTCTCGTTTATAAAACCAGAGTTGGACATAACAAAAAATCAAACAAACTCACTGCCATCGAGTCGATGGTGGCTCATAGCAACCCGCTAGGACAGGGGAGAACTGCCCCTGTGAGCCTCCCAGGTTGTAATTCTTTCAAAATAGCCTGGTGTAGTTTTGCTTTAAACCGTAGAAAAGATGGGACCTGCTTAGAACAAAGAAGCAAGGGCAGAGCTGACTGCGTCCGTTAGCAAAGATCACTGCTAACATGCTGATGGGTTCCCTCCAGGTTCTTTCCACGTGTGCACACACATGTCTAAGGACAAAGGGACGATCGTGGGCAGATACAGTTTTACAGCCTGACTTTTCTCTCCTTTCCTTCATGTGAAGCCCTCCCCCCGTCCATGTGAAGCCTTCCTTCATGTGAAGCCTTCCTTAAATTAACAAATCATTTTATTGGGGGCTCTTACAGCTCTTCTAACAATCCACACATTTGTACATATGTGGCCATCATCATTTTCAAAACATTTTCTTCCTGCTTGAGCCCTTGGTATCAGCTTTTTCCCCCTCCCCGCCCCCCAACCTCGTGGACCCGATAAATTATAAATTATTGTTATTTTCATCTCTTACACCATCTGCGGTCTCCCTTTGCCCACGTTTCTGTTGTTCCTCCCTGGTGTGTGTGTGTGTGTGTGTGTGTGTGTGTGTGTGTGTGTGTGTGTGTGTGTGTGAGATATCCATCATTGCAGTCGGTTCCCTGTTTCTCCCCCTTCTCCCCCGCACCTTCCCCCTACCCTCATGGAATCACTACTCTCATTACTGTGCCTGAGGGGTTTATCTTTCCTGGATTCCATGGTGTCCAGATCTCTTATCTGTAGCATTAGACATACTCTGGTCTAGTCAGATTTGTAATGTGGAACTGGGGTCTTGTTAGTTGAGCAGGGGGGGCGGGAAGGAGGCACAAAAGAACTAGAGAAATGTATGTTCCTTTGGTGATATGCTGCACCCTGGCTGACTCCTTCCTTCTTTGTGATCCTTCTGTGAGGGAATGTCCAATTGTCTACAGATGGGCTTTGGGTTTCCACTCCGACCCCCCATCATTTGCATCTCTGTATGTGTTTGTTTGGAGTCTTCTGATGCCTGAAACCTGATGCCTTGGGCACCTCGTGATCACACAGGCTGGTGTGCTTTTTCCATGTGGGCTTTGTTGCTTCCCTGCTAGATGGCTGCTTATTTAACTTCAAGCCTTTAAGACCCCAGATTCTGTATCTTTTAAAACTTCCAGGCACCATCAACTTTCCTCACCACATTTGCTTATGCACCCATTTTGACTTCAGCGATGTGTCAGGAAGGTGAGCATCTCAAAATGTCAGGTTATTAGAACAAAGTGTGCTTGCGCTGAGGGAGGACTTGAGTAGAGACCCACTGCCCTTCTGCCACCTTAATACATAGCATTTATATATATGTACATAGACTTATATCCCTATCATTATATATTAATATATTTACAAGTGTGTATGCCTGTGTTTATACCTCCATAAATCTTTTGTTTCCTAGTTTTTCCCTCTATTTCTTTTTACTTACCTCCTGTCCCATCATCATGTTCGAACTTCCTCCGACTCTCAGCACTTTCTCTCAGCTACCTTGCACTTTATCAAACCCCACCAGGCATTCTACACACTCCTTGCCATCGGTTTTAGATCTCTTGTTGTTCCCTTGTCTCTGGGTTTGTCATCTCAGTTTCTTTAGCCATTCTCCAGTTGTTAGCCATTGAGTTCCATCCAGTGTTTTGTTTTTTTTAATTTTAACTCGCACAGTGATAAAGCTTTCTGTGTACCTCTGATAACTTCCTCTGGATGGAGTCCCAGAAGTGGAATTTCTAAGTTAAAGACAAAGGTTCTTTTTTGTTTTGAATTCTTGGTCATCAAGAAAGATTTGGGAGAGAAAATCTTACATTGTGGAATTGGTTCTGACTCTTAGTGACCCTATAAACCAGAGTAGAACTGTCCCATAAGGTTTCCAAGGCTGTAAATCGTTATGGAAATAAATCACCACATCTTTCGCCTGTGGAGCGGCTGCAGGGTTTGAACCACTGACCTTTGGGTTAGCAGCCAAATGTTTAACCTCTGAACCACTGAGGCATGAGATGGCAAAACAAAATGCCCCTAAGTGCTTTCCCCCAAGTTACAGGAAATTCCATATATATAAAACAGAATAGTACAGTGAACCCCCAAACGCCCATCACCCCACTTCATTGCTTAACCACTTCAGCCATTCTTGTTTCATATCCTTCTCACCCCTCTCCTCAAATTATTTGATACTTCTTTACCTTTAGATTAAAAAGATATACATTGTTGAAATGCACAAATCTTCACTGTACAATTTTGACCGATGTTTATACTGAGTAAACCACTCACAGGGAGGTGGGGAGAATTAGTGCCCAGAGGCTGTTGGTGGGCGGGGGGTTAATCCTCCCCCCATGCTGTCCAGAGAAAGCCAAGCAGGTGTCTCAGTTCTGAGCCCTAAAATCCCTGAGGCTCCACGGCACCATGTCACAGCCACCCAAGGAAAACGTGCTGGTTTGTCTTGGCTGGGGCTTGGCCTGTGTCAAGAAACAGGTTCTTGGGTAAACTTGGATTTGGACTACAGACCGCGGGGTCTGCGGAAGGGTCTTCCTGTTCCTGCCAGCCCGCAGGCTCAGCCTGCTCTCCTGGGGAGGCTGTCAGAATGGAGGCAGCACAGCTGGGCTCCCTGAGGCTGGTGCCATACGGTCAGGAGGTATGTGTGGCTCCGTAGCACAGCTTCTCTGCTGGGGATGCCCCTGACTCGGCCTGACTCCTCCCAAACTGTCAGCAAAGCAGGGGCCAGCTCCGCTCAGGAAGGCGCATGGAGAACCCACCCAGAATCTGAACCACCACCAGCCCACATGAACAGAACAAACTGGTTTGGGGTTTATTTGATGTGTCCCCGCACAGGCTTTGGGTGGCTGACCGTGGAGACCCAGGGGCATAGCGACCTTACCCCATCATGAAGGATGGTCAGGAGGTACAGGAACTTCCTGACTATTCTCCTCTGGGCGGTCAGCAGGGCCCCTTCCTTCCCTCCCCAAGCTGCCCTCCTGGAGTACAGACCCCCATCGCTGTCTCCTGGTCCTAGGGCCTGGACTTAGCAGGCCTAGACCTCGGGTGCAGACCTTGTTCACGGTCTAAGGGTCTAAACTGCCTGGCTTTAGGAAGGGGTGTGTGCCTGTTTGAGGCGATGGGGACCTGGCAGCCCTGCTGGGTGGTCATTGACTGATAGACACCGTTGAGTTGACCCTACGTCGTTGCACTATGTACACTTCACAACCACAACAATGATTTTAAAACCATCTGGAGGTGTCGGGGGAGGTCAGACACTTTCAGACATCCTCCCTGAGGGCAGTTAGTCACCAGACTATAGGGTGGACAATAAATGATTTCTCCCTAAGGCCTGCGACCAAGCGTTCACACCCTACCAATAATGGTCTCTATCAGTTGAGCCAGGGAACAGGCCAAACTGGCTCTGTGACATCCAAAGTTAAGTTGCCATCCTAAATCTAGGATCTGCCCATCTTGCCACATGTATACCCCCAATCCCTCCTCTTCCTATTACATGGATACCCCTATTTCACCCCCTCCCATTACTGTATTACCTATAGCACAGCCCCTTCCTGTGTCGTATGTCCTCACCTGTAATGAGGGGGCTTGCATGTCCCCAGAGAAGATAAAAGCCTGGGTTAGCATTAAACTCTCTCTCCCTCCACGTGACCACCAAGTGGGACTGAGGTGAGCATGCTACCATGAATTGTGTCTGACTCAATTTATTTCTCTTCTATCGCTCATGCTCTCTATAGCTTTACTATGATCTTTACTTATTATCGCTGTACAATTGTGCCTACCGGACCCGTAATGATGTGTTAGGGGCTGGCTTCCCCTGACATGGCGGTCCTGTCAAAAACAGGCATTCCGGGGATTTCCTCTGGCTCTTTTTCTCCCCTTCCTCCTCTCAGAAAATGCTCTCCTGTCCCAGGTGAAAAACTATCCCACAAGCATCAGGGCTACTGGCCTCCTTGTCGATTCCGATTCACAGCCACCCCACGTCAAGGAGAAGACAGTTTTATGGACTGACATCTTACAGAACCAGATCACCAGGTCCTTGCTTCCATGGAGCCAAAGGGAGGTTCGAACCGAGAACCTGTGGGTTAGCCCCTAGTGCTTTACCATTTACACCTTCCCGCTGCCACCCACTGCACTCGGATCCATAAACCAAGGCCCCTCCCACAGGGCAGGGGGTCATTAACCAATACTCCGATGACCACCAAGTCAAAGGGGTCCACTTCTAAACAGGGGGCTGAAACAGTGATTTTCGAATTATGTTCCAGAGGCCATAGGTTTACAAACCCCTGGGAGGGACAGTGGGGATGCTGCTTCCAAGGGAGTTTTAGATTTTGGTGGGCTTTAAAAAAAATACTTTTATTGGGGGCTCTTACATCTCTTATCACAATCCATACATTCATCCAGTGTGTCGAGCACATTTGCACATATGCCGCCATCATCATTTTCAAAGCATTCTCTTCCCACTTGAGCCCGATATCAGCTCCCCATTTCCTCCCCCTCCTTCCCCACTCGCCCTCCTTCACGACCCCTTGACAAGTTATAGATTATTATTTTCATACCTTACATTGTCCTCCGTCGCCCCTCACTCACTTTTCTATTATTTGTCCCCTGAGAGGGGGTTATAGGTTGATCCTTGTGATCCATTCTCCCACTCCCTGCCCCATTCTCCCCTAATCCTCCTGGTATCTCTACTCTCATTGTCGGCCCTGGGGGGTTTATCTTGGGCTTTGTTTATGAAGTTATGAAGGTGTTTGCTTGAACCAACAGCTTCATACACGCAACGCTGCCAAGTCCCGGACATTCCTCTAGAGGTGACACTGCGGGCACTGAGGCTGGCTAGTGGCGCCCAGGATGTCTTTTCAATCACCCAGGCAGTCAGCTGGTGCAGAGGGCTCAGTGCTGGGCTGCTGGCCATAGAGCCGGTGGCCCCAGCCCGCCAGCACCTCTGGGGTGAGAGAGATCAGGCTGTCTGCCCCTGTGAGGCTCTACATTCTCAGAGACCCGAGTGGGCAGTTCTGCTATGTCCGACAGGGTCACTAGGAGTCAGAATGGACTCGAAGGTGTTGAGTTTTAATCATCCCCAATAGTCAGTTCCCTCCTCTATCTACAAGTAGATCTCCTCTCTCCCCAAGCAGGCACCAGAGCCAGCAGCAGCTAAAGAAAACAGAACCCCAGCAGGCTTGGCCCTTGCTGGCAGGCCTCTGCCTGTTGCCTAGCAACATGGGGACAGCAGAGCTGGGGCTCCCCATGTGTAGGCCAGTGGGGAGCCCTGGCCTCAACAGGATCCCTTCTTTCTGCATTTTCCAATTCTATCCTGGGCTTCCAGTTTGTATTTGATCAAAACAACAAGGTGGTGCCTTGGTTATCCCAACAAGGTCCAGATCTGCCAGTTTGGTTACAGCCACATCACACAAAACAGACTCAGGGTCCCCTGTGGGGACAGTCTGTGCCATGAGGCTCTGGGTCAGGCAGCACCCTGCCCCTGCTGCCCAGCCTGTTTATAAGTCAAGCTGCCTGTTCTTTGAGGCAGAGTCTTGAACTGCAGGCTGCGACCAGACACTGGCCAGCCTGAGGGGGAGCTTGTAATAAACACCACTGCCATTAGTGAGCACCCATGGGTACCCAAAGGAGTCCTGGTGGTGCAGCGGGATACTAGGTGGGCTACTAACCAGAAGGGCAGCAGTTTGAAACAACCAGCTTCTCCTTGGGAGAAAGATGAGGCGTTATACTTGTAAAAAGTTCCAGTCTTATGATGCCCCTCAGTGACTAAGGGTGATACAGGGGACAGCACCGGAGACACAGTGTGGGAATTGCACCTGACCTGATCCCACCACACCGAGGCAAAGCACTGGGGGAGTGCAGTGGAACAGCAAATGAATGGAGTGACAAGGTCCCCAGGGAATGCTGAAAGTGGACTTTGGGGCCAGGGCGTGGTGCCCCAACAGACTGGATTGGAAAACGCTCCTAAGGGCCAGCAAACAATCCTTGAACGAACTACAAGCCTTTCTTTTGTGAAGTGTTTTGTTTTGTTCTTTGTCAGTGGTTTGTTTTTGTTGTTTTATTGTCTGGTTGTATACTGTTGCTTTGTTTTCCTCTGTCTTGTTTTCGTGCATGTTAGTGTCTCCACAGGTCTGTCTGAATAGGACAGGCTGGATGAACTATCTGGAGGAAAAACAATAGGACAGACAGTTCAGGGAGGACAGACAGATCCGGGTGGGGGAGGGGGAGGAGGGTAAGGAAGTGGTGTTAATAAACACAGGGACAAGGGACAACATGGGACCCAAAATGGTAGCGAGGGGGGAGTGACAGGCCTGATGGGAAATGATCAAGGGTAAGGTTGCGTAGAGAAGAGGTATAGCTATAGCCCAGGTGGGGACGGAGCATGGTGGTGGGGCAGAAGGAAAGTCAAGGGAGAGGGAGGAAGGAGCTGGGAGTCAAGGGGCATTTATGGAGGTCTAGACAAAGACGTGTACATGCAAACATATATATGAGGATGGGGAAATAGATCTAATTGTCTACATTTATAGGTTTAATATTAAGGTGGCGGAAGGACCTTGGGCCTCTACTCAAGCACTCCCTCAATGCATGAATACTTTCGTTTATTAAATTGGTACTCTATGATGCTCACTCTCCTGACACAACTGCTGAAGCCAAAGTGGGTGAACAAGTAAATGTGGTGAAGAAAGCTGATGGTGCCCGGCTATCAAAAGAGATAGTGACTGGGGTCTTAAAGGCTTGAAGATAAACAAGCGCCCATCTAGCTCAGAAGCAAAAAAGCCCACATGGAAGAAGCACACCAGCCAGTGCGATCATGAGGTGCCAAAGGGACAAGGTGTAAGGCATCATGCAAAAAAAAAAAAAGAATATGAGTGTGTGTGTGTATATATATGTGTGTGTGTGTGTGTGTGTATGTATATGTGTATATATATATACCACATTGAATGAAGGGGGAAGTGCAGAGTGGAGACCCAAGGCCCAAGTGTCGGCCACTGGAGATCCCCTCATAGAGGGGTTTAGGAGAGGAGATGGGTCAGTCAGGGTGCAAGGTAGTACCGACGAAGAGCACAGCTTTCCCCCAGATCCTGGATGCTTCCTCCCCCCAACTACCATGATCCGAATTCTACCTTGCAGGGCTGGATAGGGCAGAGGTTGTACACTGGTACATATGAGGGCTGGAGGCACAGGGAATCCAGGGTGGATGATACCTTCAGGACCAAGGGTGTGAGGGACGATGCTGGGAGAGTGGAGGGTGAGTGGGTTGGAAAGGGGGAACTGATTACAGGGATCCACAGGTGACCTCCTCCCTGGGAGAGGGACGGCAGAGAAGGGGGGGAAGGGAGACTCCGGATAGAGCAAGATATGACAAAATAACGATGTATAAATTACAAAGGGCACATGAGGGAGGCGGGAGCGGGGAGGGAGGGGAAAAAAAAGAGGACCTGATGCAAAGGGCTTAAGTGGAGAGCAAATGCTTTGAGAATGATTGGGGTGGGGAATGTATGGATGTGCTTTATACAATTGATGTATGTATATGTATGGATTGTGATAAGAGTTGTATGAGTCCCTAATAAAATGTAAAAAAAGAAAAGGGGGAAAAAAAAGAAAGAAAGAAAAGAAAATGATTAGGGCAAAGAATGTATAGATGTGCTTTATACAATTGATGTATGTATATGTATGGACTGTGATAAGAGTTGTATGAGCCCCTAATAAAACGTTAAAAAAAAAAAAAGTTCCAGTCTTGGCAATCTACAAGGGCCAGTGCTACCAGGGTCCCTGTGAGATGAAATCGACTCCATGGCAGCGAGGTGAGTACCCACGTGCTGGGTGCTTTCCTTGCATCTCCCTCCTGTTCTCTGACCTTCGACTTCACAAGCATGATGTTCTTCAGGGACTGATCCCTCCTGATAACATGTCCAAAGTATGTAAAACGAAGTCTCACCGTCAGCAAGCAGCAATGGAGAGTTGTCGAAAGAATGAATGAACGAATGAATGGCGAAAAGACTAGAACAGCTCTGGATTGTGCAAAATCGTCTGGATTGGAGCCTAAAGAACTAGACTCAAATCTTGCCCTGCCACCATCGAGCTGTATGATCCAAAACACACAGCCATCGAGTTAATTTGACTCTTGGTGACCCTGCAGAATGGGGTACAACTGCCCCTTTGGATTTCTGAGATTGTAACTGGTTTTTTTAATAGTTTACTTAGATATAATGTACCTACCATACAATGCAACAGGTCAATCATATTAAGAAGAGTTGGGCAACCCTCACCACAGTCCACTTTAGACCATTTTCTTCTTTCCTGTACTCATTACTGCTGACTCCGCTTCCCTCCAACCCCCTCCGCTATGCAACTAAGAAACTACTAACCTGGTCACTGCCTCCATAGATTTACCCATCCTGAACTCCCCAGCCTCCACAGAAGAACACAAACAGAGGCAAACACCCAAAAGGGGCCCAACAAGAACAAAACAAAACAGAGCACACCTTCAATCAAGAAGGGAGATGATCAAATGTGCTTTGTTACAATGGATGTCTGGGATCTATAAGTGCTGTACGAGCCCCAATAAAACGACTTAAATAAATAAATATTTAAAATAAAAAACTGAAATATTAAAAAAACTGGAATAAATTTAAAACGGTCAAAAGGGAGATCTAGTGATAAGGTGCTACATTTTAGTCTAATACATCTACCCAAACCACTTTACATTGCTCTGCCTAATAGTAAGGAGTACGCTCATTGGAGACTGAGTCCACGTAGGGACCTTGAAAATGAATAATTGGCTTCCACGACCATCCATAGTTTTACGTAAACACAAACCGGGTCTTTAGAATTTAACCTGTAATACCGTTCCCTCCTCTGGATTTGGATTTTATTATTTAACTCTTTGGATCACACGGGCTGGCGTGCTTCTTCCATGTGGTCTTAGTTGGCTCCTCTCTTAGATGACCGCTTGTTTTGAGACAAGCCTTTAAGACCCCAGTCACTATTATTTTTTGGTAGTCAGGCACCATCTGGTTTCTTCATCATTGTTTGCTATAGTACCCACATCTTCAGTGATGTCTTCACAGGGTTGATACCCGGTAGGGCCATTCGACAGTAACTCTTTACAGGAGTAGGAAGCCCCACTTTTCTCTCACACAGCAGCTGCTGGTGATTTTGAACTCCTCTCCTTGAGGCTAGCAACTACGCATAAGACACTATGCCACCAGGCCTCCTGATCACGGCTCAGCTATTAAATCTGTTTTCTTATCTGGGGTGATTGCACCCCAGTAAGATGATTAAACAGATGCCCCTGCCCCTGAAAACTTAGTAATACCAGCCTCTTAGGATAATTCGTAGATTATGTTCAGGAAGTTCTTTATATGCTAGGAAGCATAGCACTAGGCAGACCCTGCCCAGAGCTGGGTGGAGGGGGCTCATGGTCCTTGGTGACATTTCTGACCTTTCAGCAATAATGACTACAGTGCTGATCCTCCTCCTCCTCCTCTCCCTCCTTGATGTTTACTGGGCGTCCTGACACACCCTCTTCTCTGATCCCCGTCTTCTCATCTCTATGGAACGACATCTGTCTTTTCTCCCCCAGCAACTCGCCCCTCCGCCTCTCCGCTGATCTCTCAAAGAGGAAGGCTAGTCATAGACATTTATGATATTCATTAACTGTATAACTGCGGACAGTTCACCAGGTACAGAGGGTTTCTTTGTGTTGTTTTTTTGCTTAGTATTGACTGTAAATATTCATTGAAATGGCTTTGTCACTAGGATACAAAATACCCTTTCAGTCCCTTTCTAATAGGTGAGAGTTAAGTGCACACATCTGTCTGTAAGGCAGGACTTGAGATCACATTTCAAAGATATAAGCCTCTGGCCTTTTTATGAGATTGAATTGTTCCAGTAAGTAGTTTTGCCTGAGCCTTTAGTCGGACTTATCAGAACCAAGTCAACTAGGCTGGCTTATGCAGAACTCCTCAAGGATCTGAGTTCACGGTGATGGCTGGGCATGTTACCATTGTGGTGGGACACTTGAACCTGTAGGGTGGACATACAGCCTGGAGAAGCGAGGCACCAGACAGGGCTTCTGCCTCTCCACTGGAGCAGACGGAACATAAACGCTGCACCACAATCCTCTAGGACACGGTCCCTCAAATTGGGGCCCGTGACCACTGAGGGTCGCTCATGTGCTCAAGGGCCCTCGAGTTCTCTAGGAGAAGTCTCAGTGTTGGCTTTAATTCTGATGCAATCCTAAGAAGAGGAGACGAGTCAGTCAGGGTGCAGTGGAGCAACGATGAAACATACAACTTTCCTCTAGTTCCTAAATGCTTCCTCCCCACCCCCTATCATGATCCCAATTCTACCTTATAAATCTGGCTAGACCAGAGGATGGACACTGGTACAGATAGGAACTGCAAACACAGGGAATCCAGGACAGATGCTCCCTTCATGACCAGTGCTGAGAGTGGTGATACCGAGAGGGTGGAGGAAGGTGGGGTAGAAAGGGGGAACTGATAATAAGCATCTACATATAACTTCCTCCCTGGGAATGGACAACAGAAAAGTGGGTGAAGGGAGATGTCAGACAGTGTAAGATATGACAATATAATAATAATTTATAAATTATCAAGGGTTCTTGAGGGAAGGGGGGCGGGGAAGGAGTGGAAAAATGAGGAGCTGTTACCGAGGGCTCAAGTAGAAAGCAAATGCTTTGAGAATGATGATGACAACAAATGTACAAATGTGCTTGACACAATGGATGGATGGATTGTGATAAACATTGTACAAGCCCCCAATAAAATTATTTTTAAAATAGCAATAGCAAAAATATATAATAATAAAAGAGGAATTTAGAGTTCTCCCTGATGGCCATTTTCCCTCAAGAGCAACCACAAGATATCGGTGCTTTTGTGTATCTGTGTCGACAATTTACGCCTCCTTCTGTGAGGCTGCAAATTCTTTCACATTGCTTCCTTTGACAGACAAAGGGTAGAGCTGCTGCCTGGAATAGCTGTGGTATGGTGGCCGCTTGGCTGGGCCAGGATTCTCAGTGGTTTGACAGTTAGGACCCAGTACCCCCCATGACAGATCTCCTTGGGGGTGTGGCCTGCTTCCAACCTAAATAGACGGTGTAGAAAAACATGCTGACCTTTGGTTCTTTAGACTTGAGACAACAGCCTGTTGTATTGCAAGCCAATACTGGGGGTCAGCAGCAGCCTGCCAGCTCATCTGCCGACCTTGGATTCATTGACCTCTACAAACACAATCTGGTAGGTTTCTTGCCAATCTTGGGTCCATCAGCCTCTACAGCTACATGAGTCAGGAGAAGCCTCCCACCTCACATCTGACCCACCGGACTTAGAACCTGTCCGCTTCTACAACTGGATGAGACGTTTTCTTGATAAACCTCTCTGTGCTTATACATTTAAAAGCTTCACTGACTTTGCCTCTCTAGAGGATCCAGCCTGAAGACACTGGCTACTCAGAAGCTGGGCAAAAATGTGACTGTCAATAGATGTGGTAAAACTAATACCTTGTAACTTGCAAGGCAAGGTCTCAGAGGGCCACAAAGCTCCCACATCTAAGCATAAACTTATTATTATTTCTGTTTTACCTAGCTAGCTGAGATTCTTGATTTTTCAATCTGCTGATTCATCTCTCCTTGTTTCTGAAAATATCTATGACTTTTTCCCTTAAAAAAATGCCCCTTTCCAGGTTTTATGATTCCTTCTCTCTGGAAGTATCATTGGCTATTAGTTAAATCATCCCCTTCTATTTTCATTTTCTGAGTCTTTGAATTTTTTTAATCCTGTTATTGGGGGCCCGTAAACTCTTATCACAATCCATCCATCCAACCATTGTGTCAAGCACATTTTTACATTTGTTGCCCTCATCATTCTCAAAACATTCACTTTCTACTTGAGCCCTTGGTATCAGCTCATTTTCCCCCTCCCTTCACCATGCTCCCTCCCTCCCCCTTGACAATTTATAGATTATTATTGTGGCATGTCTTACCCTGTCCGATGTCTCTATTCACCCACTAGTCTTTTGACTTTAAAACACGTTTCCCTACATTTGTCTTCCGTGCTGCATTCCAAGAAAATTTCCATTTCTTTAATTCCTTCTTCATCCCTGTCAAATCTGCAATCTAACTTAATGATCAATTGTACGTTTCAGTGATCACACACACACACACACAAACACACACACACACACACACCAATTTAGTATTGGTTGTTTATTTCCAGAAATTGTTTGGTCTTAAAGAAAACCAGAGAAAAGACAAACTATCATTAAAAGTACTAAATGAGACAGGCAGTAGACTTGCCGTGCTGTGAATTGCTTCTAGCTATAGTGTTTGTAATCCTATCAGCTAATATCTAAATGTGAGGTGGCTGTGGCCTTCCAAGAGCACCAGGCAGCTCGCTAATCGTGTAAATCGGTCGGGGCATCCCTGTGTGTGTGCCATCGGGGAGACATGCAGATAAGGTGTGTGGAGCCCTGAAGGAGGAACCAAGTCACGTTTGCCATCACACTAGGCTGAAAATGAGTCACCCCAGGGGCGAAAAGGGGGCTCTCACTGATATCAAGAAAGAAGACTCAGAACCGATCACAAGGATCTACATATACTCCCTCCCCGGGGGACGAACAACAGAAAAGTGTGTAAAGGGAGACATCGGTCAGTGTAAGACATGAAATAATAATAATCTATAAGTTATCAAGGGTTCATGAGGGAGGGGGGAGGGAGAGGAAAAGTGAGGAGCTGATACTCACTTGGCTCAAGTAGAAACAAAATGTTTTAAAATGATGACAGCAACAAATGTATACATGTGATCCACACCGTAGATGCATGGATGTACTTTGATAAGAGCTGTACGAGTCCCCTGTAAAATGATTTCTTTTAAAAAGAAGACTCAGAAGTGGAGCACATCCTTTGGACCCAAGAACCCTTTGCTGAACCTCCTCAGCCTAGGAGCCGGAGGGAGAGATGTGGCACGAGAAACCGCCGGAGACTGTGCGAAGCAGACGCTGCTGCGGAGACAGCAGCAGCAGCGGAGCCCAGGAGGAGACAGCGCGGCGGGCTCTCTACAGAACAAGAAAGGTAAGTGCTTCCACAGCAGGCCTGTTGGGGGCGTGGTGTGACAATGGGTACTTGGCTGGGGAGGGACGAGTGCCCACCCACAGAACTAAAGCTGAGCACCTGCTGGCTGAGGCCCAAGGGTGCAAGAGAGAGTACCTCTCAGCACCTAACTGACAGAACTGAGAGAGCTCTGGGACACTTGCCAAGCAGGGCTGAGGCCAGGGGGGATGATGCGTGGTTGAGGAGCCACTGGCCAGAGAGAGGCGTGGCTTTGGACTGAACTGAGCCTTTCTGATCCTAAATTGTATCCCTGAGCATCTCTGATGCTAAATTGTAACCTGATAACTTCCCTAATAAACCCCATTATGACAAGTCGTCTGTGAGTTCTGTGTGGAGAGCAGAGGGTGCTGTGGGAGGGACAGGTGGAGTTAGGAGTCGGGCAAAGCTCAGAGGGGTGCTGACCTCTGCTTCACCGGAATCAGCCTAGGACTGATGCTGACGGTGCCGCTGCTCCCCTTGAAGCTAGAGGAGGCCAGACACTTGGTGACACCCCCACACCACGTGTACAAATCGTTCCCAGGATACAAGTGCATTCAGTGGACAATGGAAAACGTCCTCAGCCTTAGCGCTCCATCCCCAGAGACACTTGGTCAAGAATGAGAGCAGCACAGGGGCGTTCCGGCTTCAGCGCTTTCCCCACCTTTCTTCCTTCGATTCTTCAGCCATTGCTGATTTAACGTTCCCCTCCCTCAAAGATACTTACTAGACCCAAATGCCCTCAAGGTTAAGTCCTCACTTGACAGCAAGCTGAATCTCACTTTGTTATTATTCTTTTAATTGAGGAATAATCCATACACTACAACACTCACTCTTAAAATGTCCAAGTCAGTGGGGTTCTTTTTATACGCTCACAAGATTGCACAACCCGCACTGCTACCTGACTCCAGGCCACCGGGCGAGCCAGGAACCAGCCCCGAAGGCCAAGGCCGCCTCGGCTCAACCGGATCTGGAGGCAAACAGAAGTCCTGCTTGTGTGTGAGCTGGCTCTGCTGTGGCCCGAATCTGAAGCCTGCCCTTGGGCAGGCGGCTGCAGAAAAGACTCCCAGCAATTGACAAAGTTTCTGAGCCGGAGGAATCCTGTCCCTGATCCATACAGCTGGAATACAGCCTTGCCGGGCCTCGGCCGGTTCGGCCTTCATTCTAGGAACAGCTAAGAAATCATCGAAGTATGAACCTTTGTGGAAAAGAATGCAAATTTCTCTCATATCTGCCCCCCCACCCCGCTCATTGAGTTCAATGACCCCTTCTGAATGGTATGGGTTTACAGTTGATCCTTTAAGGAAAAAGATCAGAAGAAACCACTTGTGCGCTCCAGAGAATGCCCACCTGATCCTCGTCACACTTCACATCTCCTGCCAGGCGGTCCTTTCCCGAAACCATTCTGGATCCTTCTAAAGGAGGGTGAGCAGGCCCTCCTCCACACCCCTCACTGGACAGTGACCACAGACTGCCTTGTTCTGTAAGGCAATTTCCCAGTGCTCTGGGTCCCCAGTCAGTTCTCTGACTCCTATGTCTGTGTTACAGCCCTAGCTCAGCGGTTCTCAACCTTCCTCATGCCGTGACCCTTTCATACGGTCCCTCAGGTTGTGGTGACAACACCCCAACTCTAAAATTACTTTTGTTGCTACTTCATCATTGCATTTTTGCTATTGTTATGAATCAGACGACCCTGTGAAAGGGTCGTTCAATCCCAAAGGGGTCTCTACCCACAGGTTGAGAACCGCTGCCCTAGATGGTGAGCTGGGTTTTGCCTGTCGCAGACCCACCGCAGATACTGTGGGGACCGTCAGTGTTTTAGAACTGGAGTGGGCTCTGCGGGTCCAAATTCTGAGTCGCTGTGGACTTCTTAAATAGGGCAGACAGATGGTTAGAGATGCTGGTTAACTAAGAGATTAAAAATAGCGAGTGGCACAGAAGTTCAATCTTTTCAGGGGATCGAGCAGGAATTATACGTACACTTAAAAATGTTTAAATTAGAAAGATGTTCATTAAACATGTAACCAATAAAGAGATGAATGGGTCCTGAAGGTGCCAGGTTAGTAACATGATGCTAAAACTCAGAGCAGGTGTCCCCAGGGGGCACAGATGCTCAAACCAAATGGTTGGCGGTTCGAATCCACCCGCAACTTGATGATCTACTTCTGAAGGTCACAGCCTTGACACCCCAGGGAGCAGGTCTATTCCGCACACACGGGGTATTCATGGGCTGCAATCGATTAAATGGCAACGGGTTTGAGTTTTGCTGCTGTTGGTATACAGCACTGCGCAGTGCCCACGCTTCAAAGTGTCTATCCAGGTAAGAAAAGAGTCATAACCACTATCAGCTCTCTGGCTGTGAAGTTTGAGAGCAGCTTTTTGGATCATATATATATATATGCACCAGGATCACGTGGCTGCCCGTCAGAAAAGAGAGCAGACGTTTGGGGTATCTCGCTTAGGCTCTGGTTCTGCACACTCTGCATCATGTAGCCTTCACGCTCATCTGCGGTCTGACGGTAGGGAAGCTTGGCCGTCACCCTCCTCCTGCTTAGATCCTGGTGCTGCAACCCTCACACAATTATCTGTACAAGCCATGAACGCTGGGGAGGGCAGGGTGAGTATCGTTTCTTCCTTTCTAAGGATGAAGAAACCCAGTCTGAGAGGTTCACTGGAAAACGTGGCCTCAAACCCCAGCCTGCTTTTCTTCAAAGCTCTTGCCTTTCCAGTGAACTTAAACCAGCGGTTCTCGGAGTACGATCCCAGGACTGTCTGACAGCTCTAGCAGCACCGAGGAACGTGTTAGAAGACGCTTGCTCGGAGGCCACTTGACCGACCCACTGACAGCAGAAGTTCTGGGGTGGGGGCCAGAAATCCTGGGCTGAACAAAGCCTGCAGGAAATACCTGTGATCACTCCCATTTAGGTATGTAACAAACCATGCTGGCTCAGAAAGCTGCCCAGGAGAAGTCCAGCGGGCCTGAGGATCAGGAAGTTGGGTGTGAGGTTGGTGGATTGAAGTTGCAGAAGTCTTGGGTGTTGCACGTGGCTAACATTCTTGGTTGGTAACTAAATGGTTGGGGATTTGAGTCTACCCAGAGGCACCATGGAAGTAAGGCCTGGCCATCCACTTCCTAGGAAACCAGCCCTGAAACCCCATGGAGACCATCCTCTGACCTTACGACTGGAAAGAGCATGTGAGCTGGGTCACTTGCAAGTCCTGGGCAGGTCTTGTGTGGTTGGAGTTATTTGGGAAGACGCTTGTTTTCCCCAGCGGCTTTTATGCTGGACTAGAGGCTGACTGTAGGCAACTGGAATTCAGCTCAGGACGGAGTGCTCTACAGATTCACCTCTGAGAGGCAGTCTCCATTCAGGCACATTACCTCTTAGATGCTAGTGGGCAAGACATTGGGGATGGCTTACACGCTGTTAGAAGACAGAACCAGAGCTTCCAACCTGGAAGGAGAAAGTTGGGGCCTGGACTTACGAAGGCCACTTGTAAATGCAAAGGGACACTGAACCAACACAACACTCATCTCCTCCTCCTCCTCCTGAGGAGGATTTAAACCACGTTAAACCCCACTGCCATCGAGTCCAGGCCGACACATAGCCACCCTACAGGACAGGGAAGATTCGCCCCTGTGAGTTTGGGAGACTGTGACTCTTCCAATGCTCCGGAAAAGCAGCTGGTGGTTTTGAACTGCTGACCTTGAAGCTCGCATCCCATTGCTTAACCATTGTGCCACCAGGGGTCCTTGAAATCACATTAGAATGCTAAAAGGAAGAATGGCCTCATTCTCTGGCCTAGACATCACTATCAGAGAGACGGATGGGAAAGCCAAGTCAGAAGAGGGGAAAGGGAGCAGACATGTCTGGGAGAACACACATGCATGTCTGTCGGTAGAATAAAGGAGACCAACTTCTAAGTGGGGAGGGGAGGAAAAAAAAAGACTTAACAATACTTTTAAGGGCCCTAAGTAGGGGAGTATGCGTGGTAATATGCACAAATAATCCATACTGACCCAAGTTTCTGTACACACCCTGGGGACCCGGGCCAAGTGCCATAGAACACTGGGGCACTGAGTCCTGGATCTTCAAGGCACACAACATGCTCTAAAGGCCACACCAGAGGGATCTGATGTGTCAACCTCACTGGGTGAACTGACCTCTACCTCAAACACACCTGTCACCTCAGGACTTAACACTAAAAGTCATGGTGTTTGAAGAAGCAGAAGCCGGAGATACTCAGGAGTATTGAACAATGTTTTGTGAACAAACAGTGACTTAATACATAAATGCCCCACTTGCTGTATTAAGATACGTATTACTCCAGCAGACCTGAGATCGTCTGTGAATACTACTGTAAATTTTGCTCAACAACCAACACCCATGGTATGCATAAACAGTGTTCGGCCATGTAGGGACTTACTGTGTACAGGTGAATAATTCAGGTATTGCGATATGTAGTTAGTAATATCCTTCCCTCAGCAGTTAAAAATTAGTTCCAGAGGTTAATCGATGACACTATTAACGCAAGATCCTTGTGTTCCAGGGAGAAGATTGATGAGACTCTCCACCATAAATTAACAATGAGGTCTCTAAGGGGAGTCAAAGGCAGGTTAAAAAACATAGATCCAGGAGGGAGTCAAGATGGCGTCCAGGTAGAATCACCTACCTGGTGCTCCTGCTGTCAGACCAGAAAACTAAGAGCATTGGGAGTGTGCCTGCAGACCTCACCACGGTGCACCAAACCTCGAGGGCAATGGAGCCAACATGGTGTAGCGCACGAACAGAGTGGGCCACAGGGCCAGCCCCAACCAGAGCCAAAATGACCCCCTCCCTAGACGTATGTGCTACAGAGAACAACACGAAACCTACAGGTCCGGGTGAGGGGTCGACATGCCACGCCACACGGAAGCAAACCAAGAAGAAAAAAGAGAGGCACAGTGTAGACCTCCTATCTATCGACACACCAAGCCCGGAGAACAACATCCCTGCATGGACCTGCTAAGGGACAGAAGACTGTGGGGGGACAACGGCTCAGACGTGAGTCCCTCACTGGAGCGCACCTCGACAGAGGACAACACTGGAGACACATGGTGGGAAGTTAGTCTAGTCTGAGCCCCACACAATGGAGCGAACCAAGGAGGGAACATAACAGATCAGCAAAGGGAGTAAAGCCCCTGAAAAGCCCCCAAAATAGATTTCAAGCTAGGATGGGCAGTTTCCAGAATTCCCCCAGGAGCAGTGAGGAGATAGTAAAAGGTCAGCGGCAGGCCTGGAATTGTGTATGCTTTGTTTGTTTGCTAGTTATTATTACCTTTATTTTTTCTTTTCTCTTTTTATGCAATCTTTTTGTCTGGTCTCTTTATTGATGATTTGCATGGGAAGCAAGCTTGAAAAGAACGCAGCAGGATCAACGGTTCTGGAGGGACGCAGGAGAAGGAGGAGGCAGGGGAAGGGAGCGGTGACCAAACACCACCATAGACAGGAAAATAAATCAACGACAAGGAGGAGGTAGAGATCCTGGGGATGTTGGAGCAAGAGCAATCTAGATGAGAGGCATTACTAAGAGGCGGAAAAAGGGTGAGCGTGATGGTGGGACAGGAGGAAGCTAAAGGGAAACAAAGGAAAGATCTAGGAAGCAAAGCTATGGATAAGGTGTAAGCATAGGTGTGCACATATGTAAATGCGTTAATTCATAAAAACAGCGGTATGGGCCTGTGTACAAATATGTATGAGGCAATACACTGAGGTAGCAGACAGACTTTGGGCCTCTTTCTGCTCAAGCCCAGCCATCAGAATAGCATCTGGGTCCGAAAGGCGTGTCTCCAAGCAGCCAGCTACGTGAGATGTCACTCAGTCCACATGGACGAAGCACACCAACATCTGTGACCCAAGGGTTGTAAATCTTATCATCCGAAGCCAACAGAGGCAATAATATGAGAGCCTAGATTGTAAGAATCTGTTTGCAGGAGGTTATGGTTGACAGTGGGAGCCCAGCATACATTTGCGAGATCCACACAGGAACTAAGCCCCTGTGGGTTCCCTCTATCTATCACACAGGGCTGGGAATGAACAGGTTACCAGACAGAGTGCATTGGAGGGAGCAAATGATCATAGGAAATCAGAATGATAAATCTGACTTGAAGGGTTAAAACCTTGTCACTGGATCTCCCCGCCACCCCCTTGCCCCCACCCCCTGGCTGCTGCTGATACACTTTGGGCCTGATCAGGTTTTCAATACTTCTTATGAGGTTTTTTTGTTTGTTTCATACTGGGGTTTATCTCTGATGTGTTTTGTCATTGTGGGCAGCCTCCTTGAATTGTTCTTCTGTTGTCAGCATATGAAACTCAGGATTGATGAAGTAGAATTAAGGGCTCCTGAGCTGGGGGTAGGGGTGGGTGGGTAAAGGGGACCGATGTCAAAGGGTCCCAGAAGGAAGGAAATGCTTTGAAACTGCTGCTGGGAACAATCGGACGACATGGCCTGCTGTGGTTGAACAATGGGCCGGATGATGTCTGGGTGTGCTCCCAATAAAAAGGTCTATTGGGGAAAGAAAGGGAGACCCAGGTCAAACCCTGGCGAGCATGATTCCCGCGAGGCGACTGGTTTGCTTTGGTTTATGCACTTGCCAGGTTTCCAGTGACCTGGCCTTTTCTTCCCAGCACTGTCCCGTTTTTCCAAATGCTGAAAGATTACCTGACCCCCCCCTGTGCTCAGAAGGCAGGGAGGAAGGAGCGCCCAGAGGTCATTACTCAATTCTGAAGGCTTCTTTCCCCTGCTGGGAATGACGAGACCCCCCTGGGGAAGCAGCCCGGGGACCAAGTTCACCTTCAGCGTGCTCCCCCGGAAGAGAGAGCTGCCGGTCCTCTCCAGGACTCGGCTGGCAAGATGCTCTGGAAGACGTCAAAGATGTCATCAGGCAACCAGAACAGTCACCTTCATGAAAGGAAAGAGCTGCAGGTGTGAGAGCCGACTCCTGGGCCAGCCCCTTCCTATCAGTGAACCAGCAGGGGCGGTCAGACCTACAGGGTGTTCTCTGCGCAGTTTGCTCTCTACTACACAGAGCGCCCATACTTGGGAAGCCCTGCAGGTTCTACAGGAGTCCCTTTTGTTCCAGATGGTGGGGGTGGGGGAGAAGGGTGTCAGCTGCCCAGGGCCTTGTGGGGTCAAGGAGGCCTGCGCAAGACCCAACCCAGGGCGTCCACCTGTTACTGGTTCAAAGAGACCTTCTTCACTGTCTCCACACGGAGCCCTGGTGGCAGAGCGGGTGACTCGTTGGGCTGCTAACCGCAAGGTCAGCTGTTCAAAAGCACCAGCTGCTCAGCGGGACAAAAATGAGGCTTTCTGCTCCTGTAAAGATTTGCAGCCTTGGAACCCACAGGGGCAGCCCTACTTGGCTCTGTGAGGTCACAATGAGTCGGAATCGAGTGGGTGGGTTTGAGTTTCTTGGTGCCCACAATGTCCTCCGCAGGTACTGGGAGATGATTCCCACCAAAAGGCAGTCTCAGAAACTGCTCGCAGTCGTCAGTGACTCCCCCTGGAACCCCTTCCTCTGACGGCCCTCTCATGCCACAGCGAGCCCCTCCGACTGTCCTTCCATCCCATGTGGCCCCTAAAGGATTTCCCCTCTGTCCCTGTGCTTCATGGGCTCTGCCTGGAGAAGGCCACTGAGGCTTCGAAGAGTAGACCCTGGAAAATCCCTAACTCGAAGGCCACTGGAGGCAACGAGGGCCCCGCTGGGCCTGCCACGTGCTCTTTAGGGACCTAACACTGTCCACTCTGCCCTGGACCGGGGCAGGAAAAGGACCCGGAGCAGAGAGTTCAACTTCCGTTCTCAAACAGCTTCGCCTACAAGGCAGGAGACACAACGCTCCCTCACATGAAACTAAAACTGGTACCACTGCTGCCCTGGGCTCTTTTACACCCGCCCCCTGCCCCATGGCCAGGAACCTGCCAGGGCCGGGGGCCCCAGGCAACCAAGGCCTCACATGACCCTCCTGCTTCTGCAGTCACAGAGGGAACGGGGCACTTTCCCCCAACTCTTATTTTTGTACCTACTGATAAACAAGCCACCTCATCTCTCCCTCCCACCCTGAGCAGTGCCAGGCTCTAATAACAGATAGTAATTAAACATCATGTCCCCTGCTGTTTCAGTTGGAGACGAAAGGAAATTACTTCGGCTTTAAAAATAAGTCCGATTCCGTGTGTGTGTGTGTGTGTGTGTGTGTGTGTGTGTGTGTGTGTGAAAGAGAGAGAGAGAGAGAGAGAGAGAGAGAGAGAGAGAGAGAGAGAATGAGAGGCAAACGATCTGTGATCAGCTAAACATTGGAGGCTCAACGTCACCCAGCAGTAAGTTCGAGAAAGACCGGCAATCTTTATCTGTGAAGAAGAAAGTCAAACCTGTTGCCAGGGAGTCAATTCTCACACACAGGGACCCTGTTGGACAGACTAAACTGTCTGATAGGGGTTTTAAAATTGTAATCCTTTTCAATGCAAGCAGACTGCCGCCTCACATCTTTTCCTATGGAATGGCTGGTGGGTCTAACACCCCACCCCACCCCTTCCAGTTAACAGCTGAGTGCTTGATCACTATGCCACCTTAGCTCCTGATTGTCCGGTAAAACCAGAAAAAACTATGGTCATGGAGCCAAGTCTGGCTCACAGTGACTCTATCGGACAGAGGAGAACTGCTCCCAGGGGTTTCTGAGATGGTAAAGTATCCCTGGAGCAGATCGCCTCGTCTTACTTCCGAGGAGCGGCTTGTGGGTTTGAACTGCAGACCTTGCAGTTAGCAGCCTGGTGCTTAATCCACTGTGGGACCAGGACTTCTCGGCCGTCGAATTGAAACAATAGAAATGCACTACCATCGAGCTGATTCCGACTCATAGCAACCTATATAGGGTTTCCGAGGCTGTTGACCTCTACAGGCGTAGATAACATTGTCTGACAGCCATCTAAAACTCACCATGTCTAATACTTGTTAATATTCCTACAAGGGGTAAAAGCAGCAAGGGCTTAACGAGGACAAAATGAATGCCAGAAAATGAGACTTCTGGGAGATCCTTTACGTTGTTTAACTGGTAAATGGTTTTATGTCTCAGAAGCAAAGATATATCCTTTCTCTGAATCAAAAATGTGGAAACTAGAGACCTTTGGGGGGTTTACACAACCCCTTCCACTCAACTGAGGATAATGTCTATCTGTGGGGTTTAAAAAGATGTCTGGTTCCACAGTGTAACAGTTACACGTCCTACTGCGACCTGAAAGATCAGCAGTTTGAAACCATCAGCCGCTCCTTGGGAGAAAGCGGAGGCATTCTACTCCTGTACAGAGGCTCAGTCTTGGAAACTCACAAGGGCAGCTCTACCCTGTCCTATAGGGTGACTATGAGTCAGCATTGTCTTGATGGCACTGGGTTTGATTTGCTTTGGTTTGGGTTATAAAAAACCATAATCTTTAAAGACACCGTTCTAGTGTCTTAAGGCTGCCTGGTGGTGCCGTGGTTATGCTCTGGGCTGCCATCCACAAGGTCGACAGTTCGAACCACCAGCAGCTCCTCGGGAGAAAGATGGGGCTTTTGACCCCAGTAACTAGTTACAGTCTTGGAAATTCACAAGGGCTAGTCCACCCTGTCCTTGGGGTCACTGTGAGTCGGTATTGACTGGATGGCAGTGTTTGCTTTTGTTTTTTTCCTCGTGTCTTACAGCGTTCACCCTGAGGCCTCAGGAAAATGACCCCCCAAACTTCATCTTATATTACTTTCTTAAATGCACCCCAAATTAAGCTTCAAGGAAGGTTTCCCTGAATGTTCAACGTCTAGATTGTAGGCCTGCCAAGCCTTTGAGAGACTGGTACTGCTCATATTGCACAGGTTGGGAAATCAAACCCCATGGGGTGATGCGTTGGTCTCGGCAACAGGCATCGGGCTGGCTAAGGGTGGACCGCAGGGCCTCCCTCGGACACGACTCAGACTGGCTCATTCTGAAGCAAGTGACATCTGAGAAGGGATGGTGAGTTTGGGTTGAACACACTGAAGAATTCCATAATGATTACAGTCTTTCAAAAACACGCACACCAAGTTTTCCTCCCAATGGCAAGGATGGCCTTTCTCTCACTGCCACTGAGTCAATTCTGACTCATAGCCTCCTATAGGGCAGAGTAGAACAGCCCACAGGCTGGAACTCTGGGAGTATGAAGCCCCATCTTATTCTCACAGACAGGCTTTGAAGGTTTTGAACTACTGACCTTGGGGTTAGCAGCCCAGTGTGTAACCACTATGCCACAGAAATCCTAGGGGTGGCCTTTAGGAATCATGAACGTCTCATTACAAGTTCAGGCTCAGCTGAGATTAAGCATTCGCCTAGGTATTGTAAGGATTAGTGAAGATGGCTTGAGATTTTTGACCACGAACATTTACAGTGTTATGGATTGAACTGGGCCTCCCCACCTCACCCCACCCCACCCCACCCAAAAGTTATAATCCTAACCCCTATCCCAGTAATTCATTTAGGAATAGAATTTCTTGCGTTTATGTTAACTGGCTATATCAATATGCAGTATGTGCTAGACCTAATCCCTTCGGAGCGACATGAGAAGTATCATAGACACAGGACAGAACACGGCAAGGTGGGCGCTATCTCATGAGGACAGAGGTGGATTCACCTACAGGTCCAGGAACACCAAGGACTGCCCACGGCTAGAGTGATGCTGCTGGTGAGTGTGGACTGCTGACTGCAAGGTGGGAGCTTTAACCCAAGCATTGCTCCTGGGGAGGAAGTCAGGCTGTCTGCTCCTGTAAAGACCCATCATCTCAGAAACCTATACAGGGGTCGGCTGAAAGGCGTGGTTTTAGATGCTGAAATAGAAGAGGAAAGCCACACTTCCTAGGGCCACACTCTGAATTTGAACTTCTAGTCTCCTGAACTGTAAGAAACTGAATTTCTGGTTTTTCAAAGCCAACCTATCAGTGGGAGCTCTGATGGCGTAGTGGTTACATGTTGGACTGCGATCCCCATGGTCAGCAGTTTGAAACCACCAGTAGCTCCAAGGGGGAAAGACTGAGGCTTTCTACTCCTGTACACAGTTACAGTCTCAGAAACCCACAGGGGGTACTATGAGTCAGCGCTGACTCAGTGGCAGGCAGTAAGGCTTTTGGTCATCGGTGGTGTGAGAGCCCGGGTGACTTGTCAGGTAAGCATTAACCTAGCAGCTGTTCATATCCAGGCTGCTCTGGGGGAGACAGTTGAGGCTGTCTGTCCCCATAACAATCTGTACTGCCTCATACACACTAGCTAGGGCCCCTATGAGTGAGAATCGACGCAATGGCAGTGAGTGTGGGTGTGGCTCCTGGTGAAAAACTCTAATCACAATTGTGTATCGGAGCACAAAGCGGTTCATTTTCCCTGGCCTCAGCTGCCTCCGCTCTCGAGATTTTACTAAGAACGGGAGGATGGTAAGGACTGCATAGGCCTTCGATGTTGTTGATCTCACACTGTCAAGTCCATGTGGACTCATGGTGACCCGACAGCACAGGGTAGAACTGACCCTTGTGGGTTTCAGAGAAGCTGACTCTTGCCGGGAGTAGAAAGCCTCCTCTCCCTGGTGGCTTCGAATCGCTGACCTTGTGGTTACAGCCGTGTGGTTACACACGTAACCCGCTGCGCCACCAGGGTCCTCCTTAGACAGCTGAGGCGTGTAACAGGGAAGAGACGTCCTGGACAGCGGTCTTCTCTTGCAGAGGCCCCCGGGTGGCACACACAGGGTGTGCTCAGCTGCTCATCTAAGGGCTGGAAGTTCAAACACACCCACGGGCTCATAGCAAAAGGCCCAATGATCATGTCTGTAGCAATCTGGCCAAGAAAACCCTGCAGGGCAGTTCTGTTCCACAGTACACGGAGTCAGAAATGACTTGAAGGCAGTGTGTTCGGCTTTTGTTTCTTCTCTTGTAGAGAAGCTTGTGGGAATTTCTTTGCACACTCCCAATGGTACCACCTTTATCTGCTTACACTCAGTCATGCCAAGTCCCCCACTAAATGATAATTCATCATCTCACGAAAATGGAAATGTGTAAGCAATGGCCTGAATTAAAGGCAGCCAACCACCCTGGCCATATTCACAAAGTCCCTCAAAGTCTTACATCAATCTATCGCAACACGGGAGAAGGTAACTGGGGAATACAAGAATTAGAGGGAACCAATCACAGTGATCGACACCTAACAACCCCCTCCCACCCAAAGGGGATGAACAACAGAAATGTGGGTGAAGAGAGACAGCAGTTAGTGTAAGATATAAAAATAACAATAATTTATAATTTATCAAAGGGTAATGAGGGTGGGAGGGGTGGAGGAAGGAGGGAAAAAAGAGGAGCTGATACCAAGGGCTCAAGTAGAAAGTAAATGTTTAGAAAATGGTGATGGCAACATATGCACAAATGTGCTCGATGCAACTGATGTATGGAATGCTATCAGACAAGTGGGCTTGACACAATCGATGTATGAACGGACTGTGGTAAGAGCTGCATGAGCCCCCAATAAAGTGATTTTTAAAAAGAGTTGTAAGGGCCCCCAATGACAGAGGACAATGTAAGACATGAAAATAATAATCTGTAACTTATCAAGGGCGCATAAGGGAGGGGGGCGGGAGAGGGAGAGGGAAAAAGTGAGGAGCTGATACCAGGGGCTCAAGTAGAAAGAAAATGCTTTAAAAATGATGATGGCAGCAAGGATGTTTAAGGGTCTCAGGAGCGGTGGGTGGCAAGCCTAAGAGGCCCCCTGCCATCAAGTAGACACTGACTCTCAGCAGCTCAAGAGCATGGGCTGGAAGTTTCCCGCTGGTTTTCTGAGACCGAAAGTCTTTACAGGAGTACAAGTCCCATCCTTCCCTCACGGAGCGGCTGGTGTTTTCAAACTGCTGACCTTGAGGTAGGCAGCCCAATGCATAACCACTACGCCACCAGGGACCCCTAATTCTCTTTTTCCCCTCTGTTTTCTTCCTCTTTTAAATCATTTTTCAAATTAAATACTTTTATTGGAGGCTCTTCCATCTCTTATCACAATCCATACATTCATCCTCTGCGCCAAGCACATTTGCACATATGCTGCCCTTTACTTTTTCACAGCAGTTCCTGATGTCCTCGTTCAGATTTGATATGGGCCCGGCCCCTCCACAGAGCACGTGCACAGCTTTATTACTGTTGGTGGGTGGAGGCTCTCACGTTAAGCTTTGACATGATTTTTACCAGGAAAATGACTTATCAAGCCAAAATCTTATTGAGCACCTGCTTATGGGCCCGAGCCTGACAAACCTGACTTTTTTCCTGGGCTGTTTTGCGCCAGAAGCACCCGTATGGACCCGCTGGGTCTCAGAGCCCTCGGGGCAGCGGCAGGCCCAGCAAGGTGAGGTGCGCAGAGAGACCGGATGCTCTCTGGTATCTTCTTCTCTGGGCTGCATACTAGCCACCTTGTTAGTTTCGCCTTATTGGGGTGGGAGGTGGGGGTAATCAAATTTGAAGTGGAAAATGAGCTGATTTCCATCCCCTTTCTAGTTCAGAGACAGCCTTCCTTCATTGTTGTGCCGGGTGAGGAGGGGCGGTCCAGTGAGCGCACGGGCTCACCCCATTACAGTGCAGCGCCCTCAGTCCCGCCTCTGCCTTCACTGGAGGAACCGCACTCGAGGCCTGGGAAGCACTGCATATCCAGGTTTTCATGCGGCATAGCTCTGTGGGTCTTCCGAAATGCCTGTCATGACTCATGACAGACCCAAGGTAGGCAGGAAATGCTAAGCTCCTATCAGGCTTTTCAGACTTAAAGGAATTTGGGGGAGTGGGGCAACGTAGAACCCAGGAAACACGAAAAACATTTCCTTTCGGCCCCTGTCAAGCATGAATTCTTAACGATCTGTTTGTCCTGTGTCCGGTCGGACGGAGAGATACTGAGAAAGACGCGAGACAAGCTGCACAGTTTGGATCACTTCCTGGAGGAACCAGACCAGCAAAGGAAGAGCGGGCCGTCTGAGCAGCCGGCTTTCGGGCGATCGGCAGAAGTAACCGCCAGGTCTGTCTGCCCTGACTCAGGCTGCAACCCAAGAGACCCGGGCTGTCCTTCAGCCGCCTTGCCTCTCTGGATCCCAAGGTTTCCACAGCCCCCAGGCCACAGGCTGCCCACGCCTGGGAGCTGCTTACAGGCGGAGAAGCCCGCCGCTGTGACACCCCGGAGGCTGAGCACGCTCGGCAAAATTTTAAAGTGGGGTTGCTCTTCATTCCCAAAACAGTGATACAAGGGGACTCCAGGAAGCTCGTGGGAGAATGGAGTTGAAAGGTCCTGCGCCTTTTCCCACAGGGCTTTGAAGTCTCCGCGCCTGTGTACATTGTGAAGGCCACCACAGAGCCACGGCCACATCGAGGGCCTTGTGCTCGTGACCCAGCTGCTGTCCAGCAGTCACTGAACTCCCAGCGCGGTGTCGGAGCATGGGGAGCTCCCTGGGTGTCTGCCAGCATTCCCAGGGAGGACTCACGGCCGCTTAGTCAATTTGGCCCCACAGGAAACCCATTTGCCCTTTGCCTTGGCCCTCCCGAGCAAACTGCCTTTTAAAGAGAGAGTCCCCGGTGTGAGGAAGGCCACCAGGTCTGTGCCCAGTTCATACTGGCTAACAAGGGTCCCTTGGCCCATTTCCTGGACCATCTCCTCTAAAAACAGGGATCTCACCCGGGGCATCAACTCAGTGCAGACCTAGTCTTTCACCAGGAGGATTATTAACTGCAGGCACCAGACACGATGCTTCTATTCAGGGCCTGGTCTTCCATCTTTAGGAGTCCACGCTTCCCACCAAGCAGCATCTGTGGAAGTGGTCAACACTTACACTCTCTAGCCCTTTCCTTCTAGCTGTAAAGAATTGGAGAATCCAATATGTCTGCGCCTGTAAAGACGTCAGTCTAGAAAACCCCAGGGACAGTTCTACTCTGTCAGATGGGGGCGCTGAGCCCCAAGAGAGCAAAGCAAAATAGAACCAAAACCCTGCCGCTGCCGACTCAGGGCTCACGCGTTATCTCCTTAACCACAATGCTTCACCATGATTCCACCGGGGCTCCTTACATTGTTCTCCCAGTCACTGTCACCAAGTCAATTCTGACTCACAGCCACCCTAATAGGGCAGAACGGAACCGCCCCTCTGCATCCCCAAGAGGAGAAAACCTCCTTTCTCTCCCTCACAACGACGGTGGCTTTGAACCGACAACTTTAGCAATCCAACGCTTAACTCACTAGACCACCAGCGCTCCTCTACAGCATTCTGGGTGGAATAAGCTCTGCTGCTTGGAAAATCAACTCCAGGGCACCTAGTCACAACAGCAAGACCATCGTGCACGTGTGCTGTGTTGCGGTTAGAGCCAGCGTTGGCTGTTTGGTGCATACATATGAATTCTTAGAACCCTGCGAAATGCTCAATTGTATATTCAAGTTGGTGCAAGGGAAAGGGCTTTGAACACAAGAAAGCAGAGGCAGGGGACGTGGAGGCAGCAAGTGACGCGGGATGCAGGGATTGCTTCCGAAAGCTACCTGAGGTCACGTAGAAGCACTAGGCAGGGTCCCTGTTGAAGTACATGAGGGCCCTCAGCTATGAACTCGGCTGAAATGAGAAGGGCGGTGGATGGGGCAGGCATTCACTTGTCAAAGTATTAAAAGACGGATGGCGCTGACAAGACTGGGAGGGAAGATGAGGAAAAGCAAGGCTAATTGAAAATAATATTGACAAATAATATGGAGTGAAGTGAAATAAACTATGAATGCCCTTAGAGCAAGCAATCCCCATTTGTAGGGACATACTTTATGGTGTTGACAGGACAATAGCCGAGCAAGTGCTTAATCATGTGCAGAGAGGTTCACTGTGGCACTGTGTATACTAACAGACGTGGGAGACTCTCTGAATTGGCTCAGCACATACATTAGATTATGTACAGGCTAAGTATTCCATGTAGTCTCGAAAATGAAGATAAAATGTGTTAACATAGAGAAATACCTCTGCATACTATGCTGTGAAAAGAACCGGTCACAAAACAGCATGTGCAGTATGCGCTCTTGATGAAGAATGATACAGGTGTCCATATATATCTACATATGTGCCTTTGAATTATGGTGGAAAAGATGGAAAGGTTGGGGGGTTGAACCCACCAGCTGCTTTGCTTCTCTAGATAATCCAGCCTAAGACTCCAACAACAAAAAGTCATTTAAAATCTACATGTTTTGCAAACTATTTCCAGAAAGCTCAGGAGTCCCAAATAGTCTCTAGATGAACCCACTTCCCTGTGGGATCCAAATATCAAATGGCATGTCAGAACCAAGTACAGGAGGTCATCTAAGAGTCTAGAAACCTTGGTGACACAGTGAAGCAGTGAGTCAGTCTTGGGATTTTTCCCACTTAGTACATGGGCAGGAACCTATATGGTGTATGTGTTAGGAATTAGGTTGCTAACCTCAAGGTTGGTGATTCAAAACCAGCCACTCCTTGGGAGAAAGATGAGGCTTTTTGTTCCCCTAAAGATTTAGAGTTTCAGAAACATACAGGGGGCAGTTTTACCCTGTCCCATGGGATCACTATGAGTCAGCATCAACTCCAAGACAGTGATTGTCTCTGCCTTTGTTTTTAGTACAGGGTGGCTCACAAGGAAGTAGGAGCTGCCCCCTAGAGCTCTGCTCTTGGCTAGAAGCTCCTCCTACTCTAAGATCCTTCACCTACACCCACTCAGTGCAAAATGTCCTGAGCTCTACCTTCAGCCCATTTGTCGTATCTATGTCTATGAAATTGTCGAGATTTCATTTTACTGGGATCCATAATCAATATGCATCAGTGAAAAAAACCAATGACTTACTACATTGGGAAAATCTGCTGCATAAGACTACTTTAAAGTGCTGAAAAGCTACTTTAAGGACTAAGGTGTGTGTACCTGACCCAAGCCAAGGTATTTTTAATCACCACATATACATATCAAAGGGAAGAGTGAAAAAGAATCATCGATGCATCTGAATTGCCGAAGAACCAGCACCTCTGTCTTGGAGGAAGTGCAGCCAGAGTGCCCCTCAGAAGTGAGAGAATTTGATACCAGTGATCGACGCATAAACACACAGGGGGATGAACAGCAGAAACCGTGGGGGAGGGAGACAGCGGTCAGTGAAGATATGAAAATAATAATAATGTACACTTTATCAAGGGACCACACGGGTGGGTGGGAGGGAGGAGGGAGGGAAAAGAAAAGAGCTGATACCAAGGGCTGGAATACAAAGTAAATGTTCACAAAATTATGATGGCAACATACATACAAACATGCTTGATACAATTGATGTCTGGATTGTTGCAAGAGCTGTAAGCCCCCAATAAAATGATCTTTTCATTTAAAAAAAGTAAAGTTAATGAGACTTCAAGGACCATAGACTTTCAAGGGCTTTGGACCTGTGGTTAGGAGAGACCCGTCTCTGGAAAAGGACATGCAAAATAGAGGAAGCCCCTTAAGGAGCTGGGTTGATTCAGTGGCTGCAACAATGGGCTCCAGCATAGCAACAGTGGCACCGGACGGGGCAGGGTGCCACACTCTACGTATGGGGACTGGTCGCTGGGGGCCAGAGCAGATGCAATGGCACCCAGCAATAACAACATGCTATCCCATTCGCCCACCAATGCGGCCCTTGTTAACATCCTCCTTGATCTCAGTGAAATCTAGCCTGGCTCCTAGCTTTCATTTGGCCCATCTCAACCAAGTTCAAGGCAGTCCACTCTGCGCAGGCCGCTGTCTCTGCCAGAAATTTGCGGAAGGCTCTCCCTTTGTGTTCTAGCTCCCAGCCGTATCTTCCATTTTACCCTACACTAACTCTACATTTCAGCCAACAGGGCGCCTTGCAGGTGTCCTCGTGGCATAGCAAGTCGGGCTGCTAACCTCAGGTCAGCAGTTTGAGGGTGAGCATGATGGTGGGACAGGAGGAAGGTGGAAGGAAATAGAGGAAAGAAATAGGAGGCAAAAGCTATGTATACAGGTATAGCTATAGGCATGTGTATATATGCACATTTATTAATTATAATGAAAGGGATAGAGGCCAATATACATATATTTATATGTTAAGTACTAAGATAGTAGACAGACTTTGGGACTCTATTCAAGGCCTCCCTAAACACAAGAACACTTTGTTCTGATAACCTGGCACTCTTTGATATTCACCTTCCCATCACGATTGCTGAAGACAAAAAGGGTACATTAGCAAATATGGTGAAGAAAGCAGATGGTGCCTGGCTATCAAAAGATATAGCATCTGGGGTCTTAAAGACTTAAAATTAAACAAGAAGCCATCTAGCAGGGAAGCAAATAAGCCCACATAGGAAAAGCACACCAGCCTGTGTGATCATGAGGTGTCAACAGGATCAGGTATCAGGTATCAACAGATCCAAAACAAACAATTATGTCGATATAAAAGAGGGGAGTTGGAGTGGAGACCCAAAGCCCAAACATAGACAATTGGACATCCCCCCACAAAAGGATTACGAGGAAGGGACAATTCAACCAGGGTGCAGTAGAGCACTGACGAAACACAGCATTCTTCGAGTCCCTGAATACTCCCCATCCCCACTACCAGGACCCAGTCCTACCTTACAAATCCAGCTAGACCAGAGTACACACATTGGTACAGACAAGAACTCTGGACACATGGAATTCAGGATAGATAAAACCCTCAGGAATAGTAATGGGAGTAGCGCTATAATGAGGTTAGGGGGATGGAGTAGGTGGGGGGAGGAGGGGGAGAAAGGTTGGATATATAGCCCCCAGGGGGACAAATAACAGAAATGTGGGTGAAGGGAGACAAAGAAAAGTGTAAGACACTAAATAACAGTACAAATCTGTCATTGATCAAGGATTCGTGAAGGAGGGAGGGTGGGCGGGGGAGGGAGGGAAAAAAGAGGAGCTGGTACCAAGGGCTCAAGTAGAAATAAAATGTTTTAGAAACATTGATGGCGACATATGTACAAATGTGCTTAATACAATTGAATGATGGATCGTTATAAGATTTGTAAGAGCCCCCCAATAAAATGATTAATAACAATTAAAAAGATTGACAGCCTTGAAAACCCCCAGGGGTAGTTCTTCTCTGTCCTAATGGACTCGAGGGCAGAACTGGGTGTTGCTTTGTGCTTTGGTCGACTTGCAGTCCACAGGACCCTTTGCACCGTTCCACCTGCGAACCTTTCCTCAGGTCCCTCCCTCCATCAGCAGAGCATCCTTCCTCCATCTCTGCGCAGCGAGATTCTGCTGATTATTCCAGAAGCAGGTCAAATGCCGACTGTTCAAATAAGGTTTCCTCCTGCTTGTCCTACCAGTGCCTACCCTGCCCTCCTGCTTAGTTTCCCCCATGCCGACTCATCTCCCATCCCTTTGCCGGCCTTTTCTGTCTATCAGCATCTCTGAAGTACCTAGGATATGCCACATGGACATAGTCGTCACTTTACACGGGCCATTTAGTTTAACCCTCATAACGCCCTGTGAGTCATTGGAGGGGGAAAGACCACCCTCCCCAGGCGGAGTCACCCAGCGGCTGCAACAATCGGCTCAAACACAGTGGGGCCACCGGCGAGGAAACGCAGGGCTGGGCAGCACGTCCATCTGCTGTACACAGGGAGGCTGACTTGACGGGACCCAACCACAATCTCCATTCGACAGACCCCAAAATCTGGGGCTGGCAGAGGTTAATGAACTCGCACAGAGCAGCACCCTTAGGAAGTGGCAGATCATCATTCGTTCAGTACATTCTATCCCAGGCCACATCTGCCAGATTACAAAGCTTTTCAATACAGACTAAGGGGTCCCTCCGGGGCCATTAGCAGGGGGCCACAGGTCAGGGCAGCTCGCTGAAAGGCAGTTTTCTGCTCGGCTCTTGTTTGATTTAGACTCTTTGTGCTTTGGAACTAACTCCTTCGGCACTTCACCTGGGCTAGCGAGGGGGCTGAAGAAATGATTCATGAAGACAATCACCATGCAGGATGTTTGGTTCTACTGGCGGCACCGGCACTGACTATTCCAAGACTGAAAGGAAAACCAAGCCCTAGCCAGCACGGAGCCAGGGATCTAGAACTCCCAGGTTCTCCCCACCTCACTGGATGCTTCAGGCTAAATCATTGTTTCAGAGTTGGATCCAGAGGGGTGGCTCAGCTTTCAAAAGCAAGGTGAAGCTCTGTGTCCTCACCACCAGGCAGGAACAGCTCTGCTGTCATTGGGGACAGCCTTGGCCTGATAACAGTCTCCACCCTTAATAGAGGCTCACAAGAAAGTAAATTTAGGGTTGGAGTGTCAGCAATTCACACAAGCAAATGAGGGGTATGCTAATAGTGAGGCTAATCTCTTCCTTATTGTTTCTGAGTTCAAGGGTTTCCAGCAGCCACTGTTTGTTCAAGGAAGAGTAAACAGGCCGCCAGGGGCCCATGATCTTTCCCTGAAGAAGTTATTTGCACCCTGGGGTGGGGTGTGGAGCTAATGGTGCAGATGCTGAGGAGGAAAAGGGTCAGGCAATTCTATTTTGTGTTCTCTTTGTCTTTCTTTCAGTCCTCAGCGCAATCCTTTTGGGGCAAGTATTCCTATAGTGCCCTGTTGAAGTAAGCACTTGACTGCTAACTGAAAGGTTGACAGTTCAAACCCACCCAGCAACCCTTTGGGGGAAAAACCTGGTGACCTGCTCCTGTAAAGATTATCATCTAGGAACCCTACGGGCAGCTTGACCCCATCACCCGGGATCGCTAGGATGCAGCACTGACCGGACAACACCCAACAGCCGTGGTCTGATTGTAATAGTCGTCATCCAGATCCAAGCGCCGGATGACATGGCCGCTAAGCATATCGGACTTCTCCGTTCCCCCTGCCCTCTGCTTGGGCAAATGTTGGTCACTGAGATAGCTCTAACGGCAAAATCGGCAAGCAACTTAGAGCTCTCAAATATCAATCTGACTTTCTCTCTTCAAGCCAGGATGAAACTAAGCAAGGCTTCCGTTTCTTAAATCTCGCCTCACATTTTCTGTAGGTGACAAAGGGTCTCTTTTTTAAAAAAAACATTTTATTAGGGGCTCATACAACTCCTATCACAATCCATACATATACATACATCCATTGTATAAAGCACATCTGTACATTCTTTGCCCTCATCATTTTCAAAGCATTTGCTCTCCACTTAAGCATCAGGTCCTCTTTTTTCCCCCTCCCTCCCGGCTCCCTCCTCCCTCATGAGCCCTTGATAATTTATAGATTATTATTTTGTCATATCTTGCCCTATCCGGTGTCTCCCTTCACCCTCTTCTCTGTTGTCTGTCCCCCAGGGAGGAGGTCACATGTAGATCCTTGTAATCAGTCCCCCCTTTCCAAACCACTCACCCCCTACTCTCCCAGTATCGCCCCTCACCCCCTGGTCCTGAACGTATCATCCACCCTGGATTCCCTGTGCCTCCAGCTCCTATATGCACCAGTGTACAACCTCTACTCTATCCAGACTTGCAAGGTAGAAGTCGGATCATGGTAGTTGGGGGGCGGGGGGGGGAGGGACAAAGGTTCTCAATGAGAATTCCTGGTTGGGCTGCCAGAGCCTTCCTTCCCACTCAGGAGACATCCACATTTATTCTCAGGCAAGTGGACCTGCCTGGACTGGCCAGATCCCAGGCCACCGAAGAAGCCAGTGAGCCTCCTCCACCAACAAATCACCCTCTTAAGGCAGGTCATAAAGTGTGTGAGTGGGCATGCTAAATGACCCAGGGCAGGTCCTCATCAGCACCAATAAAAGTTAGCAAATGTCCCAGGATGGGGGGTGGAGGGGGCACTTGTGTCACATTCATGAATGAAGTCATTCACACAAAAACTCTCTGCCTCTCCTTGCCCGCTTCTTCATCCTTTGCCTTGTTGTGGGCCCCCACCCCATGGGTAGAACACTTTCAAAATCACACAGCTCCCTGTGCCATGGGGTTGTTTTCACCGCCCCACGCCCCCAGTTACCACGTTTGCCATTTGGGGTTACTTTCCCTGTCCCAGGCTCTTGATGTATTATGAAGTCTCGAATTTCAGAGGTAAGAACACAGTGTTTGTGTTGCCTTCCTCAATGCAGTTCTTGTAAATAGTTTATAGCTGCCTCTGCCATATGGTTCCAAAGAAGTCACCCCAGCACAACCCAGAGCAACGCGTGGAGTAGTCTCTCTGATACCAGACGACTGAGATTTGTCCCTCCTGGTACCTTTGTAATGTCCCTCCAAAAAGAAGGTGCGAAAAGGCATTTTCCTTTGGAAGACGCTCACTTCCTATTGCCTGTGTCATGTCGCCAACAGAGTAGAAACACCTTAAAAAGAAGACTTGCGGCCTATGCCAGCCACAGGTCCAGAAGGAGAGTGGAGATTGGCAAAAATGAGGTGCTATGAGAGAGTGTGGAGAAAGATGGGCGGTGGGCCGCCAGGTGCACTCAGAAGTGTTCAGGAGGGAGGTGAAGCTATAAAGAGGGTCTACATCTGGCAGGCTGCAGGGGAACTCAGCGTCCAAGACGAATGACGGGCTCCTGAAGTTCCTCTCTCACCCCGCTGAGCCCGGGACGCCAGTCGCTGAAGGCGAGGGAAAGCCCACCAAGCACCCCACTTCTTTCGATGACCTGCCTAACTCCTTTCTGATCCCGCTTCTCCCCTCACTCGTTTTCTATGCTGGCCCCTCTGTGCTTCGTCTTTGGTTGGAACCACTTTTAAGGTCCTTTCCCCTCAGCTGGAAAAGAGCACCTTGTCTTCCACCCTCGTTCTCCCCCAAGCCCAGGTCCCTCCTCTCCTTGGGGCAACGCTCGCTCTGAGCCCTGAGGATGAGCTGTCTCTGGAGTCCTCCAGTGGGCTGGCCCTCCATGACGCCAGCCGGCTCCTCTGCCCTGCCCCCACCCCCCAAAGAATCCCAAACTCTGCGACCTCGCAAACTGTCAGCGCCCGGCTCCCCAAGATCCTCGCCCACAGTCAAGATTGTTCTGACCCAAGCCGAGGCAGGTCGTGGGGGACGTACCTCTTTGCAGGCGTGAAGCTCCGGTCCCGTTCCCTGGGTCACCTGGAAGGCGGTCCCAGCCCAGAGCAGCAGCCGGAGAAGCCGGGGTGCGCGCCGGGCAGGTGGTGCCCTGCCCCTGGCAGAGGGACGGGGGCTGCGCCCGGGCTCAGCCATAGCGCTGTCCTGGGCGAGCGGCGACAGCGGCTCAGGTGCCGCGGCTGCCCCTGCTGCTGGCAGAAGGCGGAAAAAAAATGGGGAGGGAGGTACACAGGGGGAGGATGCAAGGGGCTGGGCTCGCTTCAGTCACCTCCCCGCGGCTACGCCAAGGCCGCCCATCCTTCCTCCTCCCTTCTCCCTCTTCTCCTCCTACCCACGTCGCCTAGGCAACCGCCTCTTCTTCCCGTTCGCGCGGGTGGGGCTAGGACCACGCGCGCCTATGCCGCTCACCTGCCGGTCGCCATGGCAGCCGCCACCGCCGGCGCGCGCGCTGGTGGAAATGCGCGCGCCCGAGGCCGCAACCCGCCCACCAGATAGGGGAGGGGACCCCCCAGTCTGCGCCCTGGCTACCAAACCCAGGCTGCTCACTGCCCTTTAGGGCCTTGGGCTATTTGCTAGCATCTCGTTTTGCAAAGGGAGCCCGCTAACGATGCAAAGGTTACGCGCCAGGCTGCTGGCACACTCAGCAGCCCGGCGGGAGAAAGAGCTGGCGGTCTGCTTCCGGAAAGATTTTAGCCTTGAAAACCCTGTGGGGCAGTTCTGCTCTGTCACATGGGGTCCCTAGGAGTCAGCAATCGACTGGGTGACACCTAGCAAAAATGGTACTTATACAGCCCTGGGCAACCACTTCGGTAAGCAGCTCGTGTGTGGAGCGACAGCCTTCTAGGCGGCTCGGCCTACGAGAGCCGTTTGCCCAGGCTTGACACCTAGCCCACCGCCTCCGTCCGTCCGTACTTCGGCAGCCTCCGCGGGTTCAGCGCGCGGCCTCGCGGTTCCTGGAGGAAAACCGAGTTTAGACCACGGGAGTTGGCCTTCGCCAGCAGTTCCAGGCACCAACACGCCGGGTATTCCGTCTCGTTCTCCGCTGCTTTGAAAAGCGGAAAGCCTTTTTCTAGGCAAGAGGGAGAAAGAAACCCCCAAGTTCAAGGCCTTCTCTCCTCAGCGGACGCCCTTAGCGAGGTCCGGTTCCCGAGCGCGGGCGGTCGCCGCGCTGCCAGGACGGCCCCGCGGCGCCTCGCTCTGCGTTCCCTCCGCTCCCGCGCGCCTTCGCCGCCAGGGGGCGCCCTCCGCAAAGGGCATTCACCGCGGTCATAAATGGGGGCGCGGTTGCCTGGCAACCGGAGCCGGGCGTTCCAAACAATTGAGACCAGAGACCCGCCGCGAGCTAAGGTTGCGCGCGGCTGCGGAGGTCTCCCGTTCCTCTAAAGAGCGTCTCACTCGGCCTTTAGCCATGCCTCCCACCCGGGACCACTTTCCGCCCCCTCTGTTGGATAACGATAACTCCTACTTGGGAAAACGGCAGGCTTCCCAGGTATAATACTGCTTGGTTAGAGACGTTCTCTAATGAGATCACTTGAATCAGAGCAGTCCGCTTGCTCGGTGGTTCCAGGTTCCCACGTTCAGGTCGTTTTCAGCGGTGCTTTTGAGCAGAGGGACGCGGAGCCCACGTTTACAAGAGCAAGGCATTCTTGCATCCTAATCATGTAATGAATGTCTGTGTGCACACCATCTCTAGCTTCCAATTAATCCCAGGATGTGTCCGCGTGTGTGCCTGTACATGTGTTGCGTGAGTTTGGTCAAGGAGCTGGGATGTTAGACTACTTTTTTCCCCTCTGGTATAAGTGTTTCGATGTTTGAAGTGCAAAATAAGCTGGATGAAATAGTCGTTATTTATTTGACTTAAGAAAGTAAAAGAGTTTTCATATATTGAATAAACATTTCCTATATGTCATTCTGCAAAGCACTAGGCTATTTAGATAAATACAGCGTCTGACTTTAAGAGGAACCCTGATGGTGTAGTGGTTAAGCATTGGGCTTTGAACTGCAAGGTCAGGTCAGCAGTTCTAAACCAAATTCTACTCCTTGGAAGAAAGATGAGACTTTCTACTCTCGTAAAGTTACTGTCATATCAGAAACCCACAGGGGCAGTTCTATCCTATCCTATAGGGGCTATACATTTGGAATAGATTCAGTGGCAATGAATTTTTTTTCTGCTATCAAAGAACTCTAGTAGAAAAGATGAACCAACAACAGGGTCAGCAAAAATGTTTACAATAGCTCATGTGTGGTAGCCATAGCTCATGTGTGGTAGCAATAGCTCATGTGTGGTAGCAGAGTTGTACCAGTGGTGCCATGAGAGCCAGGACTTTCGAGGAAAAGCTTCCTTTCCCAAAGCAGGTGACGTCTCACATCTAAATATGAGCTGACTGGACCAGGTGAGCAAGAGGGTGAGATGTGAGTTAGGAGGAACAAGACATTCAAGGTAAAAGCAGCAGCAGGTGCATGTACATGCAGAGGGAGAGCAGGAGGCAGAATGGCTGAGGTGCAGGCCTGACGTGGAGAGAGTGAGGCTGGAGAAATGAGCTGAGGCTGCACCTTGGCAGGCTGGCTGCGCTGTGTATACCAGGCTAGTGAACTAGCCTTTCCTCCTGGGTGTGCTGGGGGACCCTGGGCCATTTTGAACGCTGGTGTGACTCCATGAGCTGAGTGCTTTAGAAAGCGCAGTGGCTTGAGTGGAATGGGAGTCAAGCCAGCAGGATCCACAAGCTCCAGGAAGAAGAATAAAAGCAGTGGCAGGGGTGGTGACAACAAGGAGTCAATAGAGAAACATGCACAGGGGAGGATGGTCTGATTGGATATGGACCTGAGGGAGAGGTAAGTCGAGGTAACTTACAAATATCTGAAGACCTGATGAGTAAGAGTCACTGAATTGAGGCATCCAAGGAAGAGTGGGGGTAGGAAAAACAAGCCAGAATACAGAAGAATGCCTCTTCTCCTCTGTTCTCGCTCTCTCTCTCACACACACATACACACTGGAGCACAGAAAGAAAGCAGAACTAAGAGGGCAGCTGAAAAGGAACACCGGAGGAAAACCGAGAGGAGCTGGATCCACAGAGGAGGGAGAGGGCAAGTGAGAGCTCCCCAGGCCACATCAAAAGATAGTCGAGCCAATGCGTACACGTCATCAGGATGGGAGGAAGGCTCATTAATAATCTGCAATGTGCTGGTGACACACGCTTTTTTGTAGAAACAGAACTTGAAGCACTTACTGCTGAAGACCAGAGTTCAGCCTTCAGTATGGATGGCAACTCAATGCAAAGCAAACAAAAATCCTCAAAGCTGGAACAATAGTTCACATCATGAGAAATGGAGAAAAGCCTGACGTGGTCAAGGATTTAATTTTACTTGGGTCCACACTTAATGATCATGGAAGCAGGAGTCTAGAGATCAAGTGACTTATTGTATTGGGACAATCTGCTGCACAAGACCTCTTTAACGTGTTAAAGAGCAAAGATGTCATTCTGCGGTGTGTGCCATTGTCTTTTCAATCCCCTCATATGCACACAAAAGCTGGCAACGTGTCAGGGAGACTGAAGAACGGAGACCTCTGAATGATGATGATGGTGACGGAAGTACCATGGACGCCCAGAGCAACCTAATGTTCTTGGAGGAAGTCAGCCAGAAGGCTGCTTAGAGGTTGAGACTTCGTCTTACATACTTTGGACTTGCTACCGGGTGAGACGAGGAAAAGGACATTATGCTTAAGAGAGGGACAGCAAAAAAGAGGGAGATGCTCAATGTGACCACCTGGCATAGTGGTACAACAATGATGCAGAAATGGTGCAGTGGGCACATCTGACTACACCAGGGAAGAGACCCCAGCTCCACATCTGTCCAAGGCAGAAATCTGACATCTCTCCACCTTCCAATTCGGACATGATATGCTACTTTTCTGTTGGGTTTGAGAATTCACTGCAATGGTCACACAGAACTCACAGACAATACGCACAGTTAAGGGGGTTTATTAGGGAAGCTAACAGGGTTTTACATATCAGGATCAGTAACAGTAAGGATACAGCCATTGGTCCACAGCAACACCTCTCCTCAGCCAGTAGACAAATCTCTGGTCTTCAGCTTCTTCACTATGTGGTCCCTTGGTCTCTGTCTCCATGTGCCAGAAAGCCAGCCTGGCCAGAAAGCCAGGGAGCACACACTCATTGTCTCATAGTGTGGTGGTTACATAATCTGTTGTCAATTTGAGATTTTAGAGTCTCAAGGGGTAGAGTTTAGCCTGTCAATCAGGTCGTAGCTTGATGACCTCATTTGGAGGCGCTAAAAAGATAAATAGCTCGCTGGAGGCGGGACACACACTCACTCCCTGAGAGACATTACTGATGATGAGCCTCATGGAGCTACACTGATGCAGCCAGAGCCTGGAGCTTGAGCAGCTACATGGAGACCCATCCCAGCACTGAGATGCTTCTACCACCACTGGATCCACAAGACTTCCCACCCACTGGCCTATGATCTTTTTGCATTCAGCATCATTGCATGTGTTGCGTTAGTCTGAAAAGAATTTATAGACTGGTATGGGACATATGGACTAATATTGGACTTATGAACTTGAACTGGACTGGGCTGAGATGCTTTCTTAATATACAATTACTCTTTTATATAAAACTCTTTCTTTTACACGTGAGTGTCCATGAATTTGTCTATAGTCTACCCAGACTAACACACACAGTCATGGTACTGTTCCTCTGTTTTATCTCATGGTCTCTATGCCTAAGCCGCTGGTCTTGGCCTGGCTTATTTGATCTGTCCTGTGGTCTCTGTGCTGCAGCATCTAGTGACATTGGTCTCAGCCTCCACCACTTCAGAGAGCTTCAATGTGCTCTGCTGGTGATTCTTCCGATGGTCCTGGGACTTCTGCTTTCAAGATGGCATTTATGAACAGAGGAATAACTTTGATACAGGTATAGTTTTTGTCTTTCAGTAGACCATATGGCCAAGGGAACAAAGGGTGATGACGTGGCTCACACCTTAGTGAGGTACAGACTCAACACATCCCATCTTAATCCTGCCTATTAGCATAGTGGAGAACTCCCTCTAAAATGGGATCATAACCACAGGCATGTTGTTGCTGTCAGGTGCCACAGAGCCAGCTCCAACCCATATTGACTCTATGCACAACAGAATGAAACACTGCAGGGTCGTGCGCCCTCCTCACAATGGTTCCTGTGCCTGAGCCCACTGATGTAGCCACGAGGTGAATCCATGTCATTAAGGGCTCTCCCCTTTTTCTTCTGCCTTACCAAACATGATGACCTTCTCTTGACAACATGTCCAAAGTATGTAACACAAAGCCTCGCTATCCTTGTGTCTAAGGATCACTCTGGCCGGCCTTCTTTCAATACAGTTTGGTTTGTCGTTTAAGCAGTCCATGGTACTTCTACTATTCTTCTCCAGCACCACAATTCAAGTGCATTGATTCTTCGTCAGTCTTCCTTATTCGATGTCCAACTTTTGCAAGCATATGATGTAATGAAGAATTCCAGGTGCAGCTTAGTCCTGAAAGGAACGTCCTTGCTCTTCAATACTCCAAAGAGGTCTTTTGCAGCAAATTTACCTTATACAATGCATCTTTTGATCTCTTGACTGCTGCTTCCGTGAGCATTGATTGTGATTCCAACTAAGACCAAATCCTTGACAACTTCAACCTTTTCTCCATTTATCATGAAGTTACCTATTGGTAACATGGTGAGGATTTTGGTTTTTCTTACACTGAGTTGTACGCTGACGGCTGCAATCCTTGATCTTCAGCAGCAAGTGCTTCAGATCCTCCTCGCCTGCAGCCAGCAAGCTTGTGTCATCTGCAGTCGCAGGTTGTTAAGAAGCCTTCTTCTAATCCTGATGCCACATTCTTCACGTAGTCCAGCTTCTCTGATGGTTTGTCCAGCACACAGATCGAGCTAGTATGGCGAGAAGTTACAACCCTGACGCACACCTTTCCTGATTTTAAACCATGCACTCTGTCCCAATTCTCTTCACATAACTGCCTGCTGGTCCATGTGCAAGTTCCTCATGAGGACAATGAAGTGTTCTGGATTTCCCGTTCTTCTCAAGGTCATCCATAGTTTATTATGGTCCACACCTATCTTTCTGGTATTCTCTGCTTTCAGCCAAGACCTATCTGACATCCGCAATGATATCTTTTGTTCCACATCTTCTTCTGAATCTGACTTGAACTTATGGCAGTTCCCTGTCAATGTACTGCTGCAAGTGTTGTTGGATGATCATAAGTAAAATGTTACTTGCATGTGAGTATCAATGATATTGTTCTATAGTTTCAGCATTGTTTTGGGGCACCTTTCTTTGGAATGGGCACACATATGGATCTCTTCAGCAGTCTTCCAAATTCCCTGGCAGAGCCGAGTGTGTTCTTCCAGTGCTTCTTCAGCTTGCTGGCACATTTCAGTGGGTAGTCTGTCAATTCCTGGAGTCTTGTTTGTGGCTAATAATCTCAGTGTAGTTTGAACTTCTGCCTTCAGCAACATTGGTTCTTGCTCATATGCTACCTTTGGAAATGACGGACTGTCCACTATTGCTTTTTGGTACATGGCTCTGTGCATTCTTTCCATCTTCTCATTATGCTTCCTGCATAATTCCATATTTTGCCTACAAAATCTTTCAAGATTGCAACTCAAGGCTTGGATTTTTTTCTTGAATTTTTTTTTCAATTTTAGATATGCTAGGTCCTTGCACATTTTCTTAAAATATTTGGCTTTGTCTTCTCAAGCTGTCCTTTAAAGTCTTCTATTCAGCTCCTTGACTTCATTCTTTCTTTCATTTGTTTTGGCTACTCTACTATTAAGAGCAAGTTTCAGAATCTCTTCTGACATCCACGTTGATATTTTCTTTCTTTCCTTTTTAATGACCTTTTCCTTCATGAATGATGATCAAACATGCAATCAAGACACACTGATAGTTACTGGTGATTAGAACGCAAAAGTTGGAAACAAAGAGGAAGGAACAATAGTTGGGAAATATAGACTTGGTGATAGAAATGGAGCTGGAGATCACAGGATAGAATTTTGCAAAACCAATGACTTGTTCATAGCAAACACCTCTTTTCAACAACAGAAAATACACATGGACTCTCCAGAGGGAATTCACAGAAATCAAATTGATTACATTTGTGGGAAGGCACAAAGGAGAAGCTCATTATCAGCAGCTAAAACGAGACCAGGTGCTGACTGTTGAACAGACCATCAATTACTCATTTGCAAGTTCATGTTAAAGAAAAGTAAAGCAAATCCACAAGAGCCAAACTATGACCTTGCGCCTATCCCACCTGAATGTCCAGAACATCGCAAGAACAGCTTTGATACACTGAACACTTGTGACAGAAGACCTAAATAGCTGTGGGAGGACATGAAGACTAATTTCTGATGGAAGTTGTTGGTAGAATTCAGTTGGGCCACAAGCAGAGACAAGAATTCACATCACATCAAGACTGAGGCCTGAAGGGCCAAACCGACTACAGCTGTAAAGGGCTCCAGCACAATTGTAAGGACCGGGCAAGGCCAGGCAGTGCTTTATTCCACCAGAGCTAATAGGTTTGTATTTGTTATTTTGGTTTAATTTTTTTCGTTTCTCATCTTCCTTGGTGACTAGCAGTGTCTGGCAGGTCTGGTTCAATTAAACAGTGAGTTGAATCACACCCAGCATTTTGCCATCTTTGGGTTACAATATTGGATAAGGTTGAGATTTCTGCTAGGTTGTAATTCTACTCTCTGGAATTCAGCCATTGATTGAATCAATATTTCGATTTTAACACATCCCCGTGCTAGGCCATGGTGTGAAGCACTGGGGAGACAGTGGCGAACCACCTGGCATTTTGAGTGTAATGAAGAAATCTATGTGCCTTCCCCACTCATGCTTGTGGGATTTAGACTTTTTAGTCCTGTGGATGATTTTCTTGGACTTTCCTGCTTTCTTTAATGACCTGCTGAATGAAATTCTCTTTCTCTATTCTGACATTGCGCTCTCCTAATCCTCCGGTCTCTGCCTGCCCCTTTTTGGAAATCCTCTCCCTTCCCCTCCCACCCCCAAGTATAATATGGCGCAATCCCTACAAACTAACTCTTCCCTTCTAGTCAAACTTGGCTATGGCATCCTGGGAACGGCCCTCGGGCCGAATGACTTGTTCTGGTTTTCCCCTAACAAGGCATCTCCTTCCAGCTTTCTCACTCAGTTGCAGCGGGACGTCTCCTCTTTACTTCTCAGCTGGTCTATCTGTTCCCCAAGGCATCAGCGTTCCTCCCTGCCCCTCTGCCCTGCCCCATGCAGCCCCTTTCCCTGTAGTCATTGCCAATTCAAAGACTGCAAACGCAGGATAATCAAAGGATTGGTGAGTGGTACCCACAGCTTGTTTCTCCTTGCAGGTCTCCCTCTGAGAATAAATCAAGTCAGATGAAGTAGAAGTGGACGTGACTGAGGTTACTGGATCAGCAAACCCTCTGGTAACCAGGTCTTGGATGTGATTCCTCTTTTGCAGAAATCCCCACATAAGACCCCGACTCACCTTGCTCAGCAACAGGAACCCTGGAGCCACCTCAGTTCAACTCCCACAGTCAGCTCCATAAGGCGGGACGTCTATTTTTATGATCCCAAGGTACCTAGCCTTGAAGTGTTGTCCATTTCCCCTACACTTAGGACCCAGTGATATCTTTTCTTGAAAGGTAGCCCATCCCTGACTGCTTTGGGATCTTTCGTCCCCACCATAATCCAAGATCCTACCAAATCCAATTCATCTGGCCTCTGGGAAGTCAGGAGCTTTAGGATTCGCTCCAGGCAGTTACCTGGCAAATTACTTCCTGGGCTGAACATAACTATCAGTGAGGTGAGATCTGTGAGCCCAAGTCAGGGGCAGTATGATTCCAGCGAGAGCTCCCCCCCCCCCCCTCCACCCTTAGCCCAGGAGAGAGACAACTCTGGATGGACACGTCCTCGTGTGAAAGCACGCGAGTAGCTCAGGGCTCCCTCTGCTTTGGGGGAGCGTAGAGTCCAACACCTGGCTAGAGCGGCGCAGAGGGCCAGCCCTCTGAGAAATCCTGCATGGAGTAGACAAGACTTAGGCCTGGTGAGTTACACCATGAGCTGCTCACCAGTCCGTGCTTTGAACGCACCCAGGTGCTCCTTGGGAGAAAGAGGACGCTGTGGTGATTTAAAGTCTCAGGAACCCAAAGAGGCTGCTGTTCCCTGTCTTCTAGGGTCCACTGAGTCTGAACGGAGCCCATAGCAGTGGGTTGGGTTTGGGTCATTCTAGCGTACCCACAGGTCCCTGGAAAGCTACCTCTGAGAAATGAGCTGCTGAAACCCCTGAGCACACCTCTAGTTTGACGCAAATGAGGCTGGCCTAAGTTGGACTCGACTCCATGGCGACTGGTTGGGTTTTTGGTTTGGCAGATACCAAAGGATGACCTGGATTTCCGCCTAACAGCCTTGTACAACCACCACACCGGGTCGTTCAAGAATAAGAGTGAGGTCCTGCTGCACCAGGAGACCACTCAGGAGACCCGCAGGTAAGTGCTGAGACCGGCGTTTTCCACCAAGAGCACAAAAGGTAAAGTGTTAGCCAGAGGCAGAAAATGGCAGTAAGTAGACAGGAGTTTGTATGCGAACTTTCATATATATTTTTTAAAACATCTATTTTCATTGCTTACCATCAGCAAAAATCCTCCAGTCATGCGTAGTGGTCGAAACAAATAAAACCTCCAATTCTTTCCAAAAAGGAGGGGAAAAGCCCCTTTGGCTCCTTTACTTTTGAGGTATCACAAGCAACTACCTTTCCTCCTCACCTTTCTGATGGATTCCTCCCAACCATCTTCTAGAACCTCCAAGATCGCAGAAGACTTCTTACGTTCTCCCCCACAGCCCCCGCCCACATCCATGATGAACATCAGACAGTGGATCAGCCCTAAGAAGGAGTCCATCTACAGCACTCAGGGTTCCATAGGTAAGCGTTTGTTAGCAGACTGGCTGGGCAGATGGGGGGACAAATGCTTTTAACTAGACCCCGGAGCTTGGGAGTTGAGGCCACCAGCTGGGATGGAGGAGCTTGTAACAATGGTGACTACACTGGAGTACCTAATACCAGAGAGTAGCAGAGCTAGGAAGTGGATCAGATGTTTCCGAGGCTTCTAACAAATTAGCCTTATGTCTAGGGGTCTAAAACTTCCAACAAGGGCAGACAAGGGCAGAAACTAGTGAGGGGAAGACCTACCGCCACCTCCTGTCCGTTTTATGAAGCCTTCCCAGAACCCTCTCTGTGGTGCCCCCAAATGGCAGTGATTAGTTTCCCGAAAAAGACTAAGGGTCTTTACTGCTTTCTCCTTTCTCCAGTGTCCCCCCATACCGCAGCCACCAATGGAGGCTACTCCCGAAAGAACGATGGGGGCTTCTTCTCTACCTAGCTTGGAGGCTTCTGGCGAATCCTAGTGGCACACCCTGCCTGCTGCCCCCCTCCATTAAACAGACTGGTGCAAGATGAGGCCTACTGTGTCTGTTAGCCCTGGACGAGTTGCCACTTGATTATCCTTTAAAATGTCAGGGAAATGTCTCAACTTCTAGAAACTAGTACTGTTGAGCCTGTTTGCACTTGGAAAGCTATAGTGCTAAGAATCGGGATGTAGTGCCATCTTTCCACCACTTTGACTGTCCGTTTGCCTTGTACCCTGGTGGTGTGTTGCTGATGACCATTTGCATGGCGTTTTGTATTTTGAAATAAGAGGATGAACGTTCACAGTCATACATTCACCAGTTGATACCAGTCTGATTCATCTACTGCAGTCTCCTCAGCGCTGCTGGCAATTAAGGGCCCTGCACGGGAGGAGTATCAGGAGGAAACTCGGCTGAATTAGCAATGCATAGGCGGCCCAAACTTCTTTAGAAGTAGGAATCCCTTGAACTGTCACTGGTATTTCAAATATAAGCAGAACCACCCAAAGGGGAAAAGATTTCAGCAGAGCTTACACACTAAGAACAGACTTCAAAGAACTTGGCTCCCCAAGTTTAGAGCTGCTCTAAACCTTGGCAGGAGACCTTTTGTAAAATGGAGCACTCTGTTGCTGTTGGAAAGGCCGGCAGTTCTAACCCACCAGCTGCTCCAGGGGAGCCGGCTTTCATCAAGGTTCACAGCCTTGGTACCACTATGATGCTCTTCAGTTCTTTCCTCCAGGGCCGCGGAGTCAGAGCAGATTGGGATTTGGGTCAGCTCAGATGGCAGGAATTGTGGTCTGAAACTGCATTTGCTTGCAACAAGGACTTAAACAAGAAGCTCATCAATATTCAAGTCTTTTAAGTCATATATTTCAAGTTTATAAAATGTTAAAATTACATCTCCTCAGAAGAGAAGACCTTAAATGATTTGAGAGGGGCAGGACTTTTTTTCCTTGTTTCACCAGATATTCCAAACCAGTTAGCTGGTCTCACGCCGAGAGCAGCTTTAGTCCTCTCAGGATGTCAAATACAAGCAGAAGCACACCCTTCAAACTCACCCGCGAGCAGAACAGCTAGTGCATTTGGACCACTGATCTTGTGGTTACTTCCCTTTCCCAGCTCAACACCAAAATGACAGGACTGAGAAAAGCCAAGGAAACAATTACCAAGTCATTATTTTATACTAACAAAAATATCCAAGCTCCACTGTAATCTCTTGAAAGCTGAAGGACAGAGCAGCACTGCCCCTGGGGGTTTCCATGGCTGTCCATCTCTAAGGGACGTGGACTGCCCCTAACAGCCTGTGTGTATGAACCACTCATCCTGTGCCCGCTGTGCCACTAGGGCTTCTTCCGAAGGAACCTTAAAGGCAATGCATTAATGGCGTTTGTAAGTCTAAAACCTGTGGTTAAAAAGAGAGGGGGGGTTGTTGGTAAAAAATGGCAGACCCTAATATTGTTCAACAAATTCCTATTTCTAATGAAGTTTGGGCAGGCAACACTGAGGAGACTGCAGTAGATGAACTACTAAATGTACAACTGTGATCTGCTCTGTGAAAGTTCACCCTCTTATTTCAAAATATAAAATGCCATGCAAATAGTTATCAGCTGCCAAGCAGCAATATGAAGTTGCAGTTCTTAGAATAGCTGAGGGTCACAGACTGACACTTGTATCAGTGCAATCTAAATCTCTAGACTTAAACAGGGGCGGGTCTATGGAGAACCAGGCCCAGCTCCCGCAGGCCGTGGACACTCGCTCGTCGACCTCTCCCGTCGTCGTCGGTTGGTGCCCAAGGCCGCAGGACATGGCCAGCGCGGCCCAGCCACCTGCACCCCGGCACCGTATCCTAGGGTCGGGCTCAGATCAGAATCGCCTCGATAATCAGCGGCCCAGGACAAGCCCGGCCTCGTCTATCTGATCAATTCATCATCTCTGAGCGCCGGGCCCGTCGGACCAGCTCCGGGACCTCGGGGACCACAGCGTTGCCGCCGCCCAACAGGCCTCGCTGCACAGCGCCCCGGAGGGCTTCGCAGGAGGGGATCATTTCATTTCGGGTGGGCCCGGCGGGGCTGGGGTCCGGCCCGATCAAATAAGATCAAGGTGTAGGTGGGGAGAGGGGCGCGGGGGCGGGCTCACACTCGTCTGGCACTCCCCACACGCGCCCACTCACACACAGACACACGCACACACTCGGGCCACACACGCCTTCCACGAGACACACACACAAACCCGACCCCGCGCCACTCTCCCGCTAAAGAGGGAGCGGAAATCCGCCCTTTCTTTTAAACCCTCCGCCCCTCCTCCACCTCGGAGGATTCTGGGAGGAACCACCGAGAGCTGGAGGGTGACTCCCACCAGGCCTGGAGGAGTGTGTGCTTTGCTGCCCCCTCGTGGACCGGAGGGGAACCCAGATTCCAGGGACTCAAGGAACAAATTCCCATAATCTTGAATCTCTGTGGTTGTCTTTGGATTTTCGGAACAGTTACAGATTTGTATTTATGTACATAATTTCCAAATCTTAATTTTGTTTTTATTTGTCTTAAATTAAATATATATAGATAGAGAGTCTGGTCCGAGATCGTTCAATCTCAAGTAGTTTATATGTGATTGGCTCCCTCTCCCTGGAAACTAGTAAACCTGCTAATACCAGGAAGAGCATCCGTTTTGGAGTTCCAGCTTGCGAGGGCGAACACAAACATCATTTTACCAAAGGGATAGGTAAGGGATGGATTATTTAACGCCAAGCGTAGGTATCAGGCTATTGGTGAAATGGGTAAAAGTAGGCAAGCATGCCCCCAAATAAAGAGTCAAAAATAATAAGCATATAGTGATTGCCTGTCACAGTAGCCAACACAGCATTAATATCACGGTTCCTTCAAACTTCTTTTTCAAGGGGCATAGGAATGCCTTAAACCAAACCCACTGCTGTGGAATCGATCCAAACTTATAGGCACCCGCTAGGACACGGTGAACTGCCCTATAGGGATCCCATCTTTATGGAAGCAGACCTTACAGCTTCATCCTTGTCTCATAGATCAGCGGGTGGGTTTGAACTTCCACCTTTGGGTTAGTAGTCAGTCCTTAACCATCGTCCCACCAGGCCAACTTGAAATAGGAGCAAACCAAACGCACTGCCGTTGAATTGGTTCGGTCCACAGCAACCCTATGGGGCAGGGTAGAACAGTCCCAGTGGGTCTCTGAGGCTGCACATGTTCGCAGGACCAGGAAGCCTCATCTTTTTCCCAAGTAGCTGATCCGAGTTTCAACTGTCAGCCTTGTGGTTAGTAGTCCCAAAAGAACTCAACACCAGAGCTCCTATTTAGGAAGAGGGGGAATGAATAAGAAGGAATAGGGAAAATTAGAAAATTTGTCCTGCTTTTCAGATTACAGGTATTTCTCATTTTATTGTATTGCACAGATTTGTTTGTTTAGCAAATTGAAGGTTTGTGGTGACCCTGAGCCAAACCTATTGGTGCAGTCTTCCAATATTGTATACTCACTTCATGTGTCTGGGACACATTTTAATAATACTCACAATATCTCAAACTTTTCATAATGCGATTGCACACTTTATTGCACAGTACAAACAAGAAACCCACTGCCTTCGAGTAGATTCCAACTAACGCGACCTTACTCCATTGGGTTCCAATACTGCAGATCTTTTCAGGAGCACACAGTGTCTTTCTCCAGCTGGGTGACTGGGGGGTTTGAACGCTGACCTTTTCGTTAGCATCCCAATGCTTAACCCAATGCACCCACCAGACCTCTGTTAATAGACGGCAGTATGGCACACACACACTTTATTTGCACTGGGAAATAAAAAACTGACGCACTGTATTGTGATATTTGCTTTATAGTGGTGACTTGGAACTTAACCCTCAGTATCTCTGGTGTTCTTGCACTAGAAAATGACTTTTGAAAGTGTAATCAGTAGTTGTGCCAGTGCCACTGGGTGTGCAGAATAGAGAAGGGAAAAGACCTGTTGATCAGGACAGACGTCCCATTGGCCCAAGGCTGCTCTGGCCCTGTTGGTGTCAGAGAGACTGACAACATAGTGGTAACTCCTTGGGCTGCTAACTACAAGGTCAGCCATTTGAAACCAGCTGCTCCTTGGGAGGAAAAGGGTTTCTACTCGTATAACGAGTTACAGTCTTGAAGACGCTGCCCTGAGTACATGAGTGTAAATGCCTGAAGCTAGGAACAGCATGCTAACCCCCGGAGGCGTGCAGACCACCCTGCAGCTGAACACTGTGGGACTGCTGCCTATTCGGTTAGGGACACACAGATGCCCGATCACTGCAACCACAGCCAGTAACATCTGGGCTGCCTATGACCGCATTGGGGACCAAGCGTTTAACAAAGACAGCCTCAAATTCATCCTCCCGGACTGCATGGAGGGTTGTGTGGCCATCACCCAAGAGGCCAACCTTCTGCCTCCGTGTGTATGCCAAGGAGAGAGTGGGCTTCGGCACGTTTCAGGACAAGACCCAGGTGTGGTGTGGTACCTGGAGAAGCGCCTCACCCAAGTAGTGGCTTCCTAATGGTAAAGGTGGAAGCTGGGGTCAGAAGAGAGAGGCCCATTTGAAGGGGCAGAGCCCCTAGGGAAGACCTTCCTGGGCTGTGCGGAGAGGATGAGGGTTGATTTTCCCAGAATAAACGTAAACTAACGTGAAAAAAATGAAAGAGTTACAGTCTCAGAAACCCGTTTTATCCTATCCTACCGACTCACTGTGAGAATTGGCTCAACAATGAGTTGTATCGACTTGCAGTGAGTTTGGTTTTTGGGTGTGGATAACCTGAAAGCCTCACTGGAATGAAGTTTATGGCTACCGATGGCAGATGATATTTGTGGTAATCATATTGGGAGGTGTTAATAGTAATGACAGGTAAAATACTTATTTAATAGGCCTAAAAACATCATTTATCACATGTAATATATTCAAGGTATCTTCAAGAAGTTATGGAAAATGTGTATTAAGAAAAAAAACTATGCATGAATTTCAACTTTTTTGCACCCAAATAAACTCATATCCGTGTACTTCATATTATACTCAATCTCTATCCTGAGTGAGTAATCTGAGCAGCTGGACAAGCTCGCAGCATGAGAATTCGAGGGAAGCCTATTAACAACCTGCAACATGCAGATGACACAAACTTGCTTGCTGAAAGAGAGGAGGATTTAAAGCACTTGATCATGAAAATAAAAAACTGTAGCTTTTAGTACGGATTGCAGCTAACTATAAAAAACACAAGGGAAAAAATCCTTACAACTAGATCAATAGACAACATCACGATAAACAGAAAGGATTGAGGGTGTCTAGGACTTCATTTTGCTTGGGTCTGTAATCCAGGCTCATGGAAGTGGAAGTCAAGAAATCAAATGACCCTGCTCGGAGCAGCCAGTGCACAGAGAGGACCGTGAGCCCTACCATGAGACGTGAAGTTCCCTCCCTGACCCACAGCGGTATGTGAACAGCACGGGAGACACTGCGGAAAGTGTGCCCGGTCTGCCACACACACAGTGGGTGAAACACGAAGGGAGTGCAACAGGGCAGCAAAGGGAGCAACGTAACTAACCAAGTCCCCAAGGAATCCTGAAAACAGACTTCAGACTCGGGGACAGGGCCTGGCACCTCATCAAACCCACTTGGAAAACACTCGTAAGGGTCAGCAGACAGACCTGGAACTATCATTTTGGCTTTTGTTTCTTTCGCCCTATGTCTATCTCTAAGAGAGGCAGCACAAACAATCCAGAGGAGAAAACAAGGGGACCGGTGGCCCTGGGGGGGAAATGGACAAGGACTAGGTGGGGAGGGGGAGAGGAGAGCCAACAAACTCAGGGATGAGGGAACAACAAGAGATCTAAAAATGATGATGAGGAGGCCTGGTGGGGTTTGATCAAGTGCAATGTATCCAAGAGGAATGACTAAGAACCTAGTGGAGGGTGAGCATGATAATGGGACAGAGGAAGTGAAAGGAAATAGAGGAAAGAAGTCAGAAGTAAAAGCTATTTATAGAGATCGCTATAGGCATGTATATTTGCAAACATTAATTTATACTAAAAGGGATAGAGGCTAATTTACATACATTTAGATGTTGAGTATTAAGATAGCAGACAAACTTTGGGCCCCTACTCAAGGCCTCCCTAAACACAAGAAAACTTTGTTCTAATAACCTGGTACTCTTTGATACCTTCCCAATGCGATCACTGGAAACAAAGTGGGTGCATAAGCAAATGTGGATGGTACCGGCTATCAAAAGATACAGCGTGTGGGGGTCTGAAAGGCTTGAAGGTGAACACGCAGTAGTCTAGCAGGGAAGCAAATAAGCCCACATGGAAGAAGCACACCAGCCTGTGTGACCACCAGGTGTTGGGTATCAGGTATCAGGTGCCAAGTATCAAAAGATCTAAAACAATTACATTGATGAGAATGAGGGGAGTAGGAGTGGTTCATTCCTCTAGTCCTGAAGGCTCCGCCCACTACCATGACCCAGTTCTACCTTACAAATCTGACTAGACCAGAGTACACACTTTGGTACAGATAAGAGCTTTCAACACATGCAGTTCAGGACAAACCCTCAGGAATAGGAGTACGGGGGCGGGGGTGGGGGAGGTGTCACCCATCACAAGGTTGGATATATAGCCCACCCCCCAGGGGGAAAAATAATAGAAATGTGGGTGAAGGGAGACAACGGACAGGGCAAGACATGAAATAACAATATGTAATAGATCAAGGACTCACCGGGGTGGGAAGGTGGAGAGGGAGAGGAAAAAGAGGAGCTGATGCTAAGGGCTCAAGCAGAAAGAACATGTTTTGAACTGTTGATGGCAACACATGTACAAGTGTGCTGAATATAATTGAATGATGGATTGTCATGAGATTTGTAATCCAATACAAGGATTAATAAAAAATAAAGAAATAAAATGACATCACACTGGAAAAATCTGCGGCACATGACCTCTTTAAAGTGTTGAAGAGCACAGAGGTCATTTTGAAGACTAAGGTGCACCTGGCTCCAGCTATGGCCTTTCCAGTGGCCTCGTAGGCATGGGAAAGCTGGATTTCCGATAAGGATGCCTGTAGAAGAATTAACTGAAGCCTCTGATGGTGCTGGTGGAAAATATTGAAAGTACTCTAAACTGCCAGAAGAACAAGCGAATCTGTGTTGGAAGAAGTACAGCCAAAATGCTTCTGGAATGGAGGGAAGAACTCATCTCACAGACTTTGGACATGTCGGGAGAGTCCTGGAAAAGGACCTCATGCTTGGAGAAGAAGGTCAGTGGAAAAGAGGCTGCCCTCGGAGACATGTACTGGCGGTGACTGCAACAATAGGCTCAAACATACAAGTGTGAGAAGGACACAAAAGAGCTCTGTTAGGGTAGTGTGTACACATCGAGCTGCTCACAAGATCAGCAGTTCGAAATCACCAGCCACTCAACGGAGGAAGTCGAGGTTTTTGAAGCCTGTAGAGTGTTAATTTTGGAAACCCACAGGGGCAGTTCCACGCTGTCCAGGAAGGTGACTGTCAGAATTGACACAATGACCGGGAGTCCGTGACCTGCTGTGTGTATAGGATGGCTAGAAGTATGGGCCACCCCATGGCACCTACAACTTGTTATAGCATGCATGAGCAGGGCTTGGTTGGAAGCATTACGAAAGCGAAGGCATCAGTTTGAGAAGAGGCCCTCTTAGAGCAACATAGGTTCTGCTAAAAGTGAAGCAGAAACAAACATCAAGTATATGGTGAAGCTTGGCTGTAAAAACGGTGGAGTCACTGGTGGTTTCTGAACAGTCTATGAGGCCAATGCGCCAAAGAAACCAGCAGCTTACAAGTGGCTGATTCTCTGAAAGAAGGGCTAGACGAAGCTGGTGCGGAAGCCCTCGTTAGCAGGCCATCTACACTGATTTTTGAGGGAACAATTGTTTCTACCCTCACCAAAGTGAATCAAGGATTAACAGCAGAAACAATGCCACCACCATGGATATCTCACTTGATTCCATTTATACAATTCCAACTGAAAAATTAAAGTTCAGCAAATGTTCTGCCTGATAGATGCTGCAAAACTGTTGGCCCTAGATCAGTTGCCACTGAGTGTAGAGCGTTCGATGGACATTTTAAACAAACGAGATCAAGATCCGAAGCATTTATGAATTGTAACAGGGGAAGCATGGTCTCTCCAACATAACCCTGAAGACAAAGCACAAAGGAGTCTGGCAAAAGCAAAACTGTTATGAGCAAAGGTCATGGTCTTGTTTTTTTAATCCTCAAGGAATTTAACTAGTTGGCCTTGTGGAGGGTCAAAGAAATGTTACCATGTGTTTGAGAGCGTTTTGAGCTAGTTAGCCAAGCTTTAGCAGGTAAGTGCCCAGGAAAAGATTCACCCAGTCTTCCTCTACCTACTCCTGCTTAGTCTCTCATCCAACAAGAGTGATTTGTAGTGTCGACTACGGGAATCACTAGGCCTCCACCTTGTAACCTGAAACTTGGCTTCGTGTGTCCTAATCTTGAACAATCTTAAAGGGCACCCCTTTTTCTTCAATTAATGATGTCAAGGACTGCTTTGACAGGGTTACATTGTCAGGCTCCTCAGTTCTTTACAGAACTACATGGTTGCTCTCGTTGCTTACAAGAGTGTTTTGACTTTACAGAGCTTATGCTGAGGAAAAGTTTATATTTTTACCTTTGAATTCCATTTCCCCCAGAACTTTTGGAAGACCCCTTGAATGTGTGTGTATAGACAAGAAGGCAAAAGCCAGGCCTCACGATGGTGACCCATATAATGTTTCTCAGGACCACACAGGGGACTGAAATGACAGGGTGCATGCAGAACCACGGGGCTATTCACCAGGGTTGTGACAAATAAAATGGACAAAGACTGTAGGGAAAGAAATTTTATTTTCAAGGATCTGTGCAGACAATGGCGAATAAAAAACTGTACCCGAACTACAAAAAAGGAGCTGACTTCAACCTACCCTGGCACACAGGGTTTGTGGTGAGGCCTGTTGGCTCTTCAGGCAATATTGCTGTGCCCATTCCTTCACCTCGGAAAGACTCCCCCAGAACAACATCCTACAACTGATCGTCAGAATTGCCTCAGACACATCCACCAAAGGGGCACAGTCGACACGTTGCTGCTTATCTGCTGACAAGAATCAACTGGCGGTTTCTTGCTGCAAGTTATCTTCACCCTGTGCACTTTCTGGTACTTCTGATATGAGAACATTTCAAAACAAACAAAAACAACTCAAGCGTGTAGGTCAGGATGCCCCATCCAGAAGGCTGTGGAAGCTGCTCTGACTAGAACTGTGCAATGAACCAAAATATGACGCCGTTCCAAGGGCCAACTCAGAGACGTCAGCCTTTAAGAGAACACCAGTCATTAAAGCTGCAAAATAACAAGTGCAAAATATGCTGAACCTGTTTCCAGAGCGACGTGCCCTTCGGTCAACAGGTTCCCAGCTCACACCCTCAAGGTGTAACTCTTCTTTCCAGTTCCACGAGATCTCAGCACTCAAATGGAAGGTCCTCAGAAATGACCATGGAAAACAAACAGAAATTTACCCTGTGGCCCAATTTCTGAACAGCCAAACTTCCGAGATGAGTACACATGTAGTGTTTACTTGATGGCTTTCGACTACTACAAGTCCTACATGGCCTATTTCAGAACTTAAAATTCCTAGCAGCTTTACTTCTTCTGGGAGGACAGAAGACAGAACTCCGCGCCACACAGGGGTCGACTACAGCTAAGTTGTCCACAGATCATCGGGGGATATCCCTCTTGTTTTCACCTTTCTGGGCAGTTTAACTGGTGGGACTATGTCTCTGCTTCTTTTGACAATATAATTTAAAAATCTACTCTCTCTTTTAACAAAGAAGTTCTCGGATGATAGGTGCAATGGCTGATCCTTCTGCCGTTGAGGAGGGAATGAAGAGACCTTCCCAGCAGATGTTGGGGCAGCTAAAATGGTCTGCCTCTGAATGACCACCTCCAAGAAAAGGCTATCAATCTCTATGGCAAGCCTGTTCTTTACTTCAGAAAATAAGAAAACACCTTCATTTGCTTCATGGAGTTTAGGCCCTGTCCAAATATGCTTATGGATATCAGCAGTCCTTATTCATTCAAATTTCTCAAATTCTTATAGTGAACAGAATTTCCTTGGAACAGTGAAAGAGTACTGGAAGAAGAAAATGAAGAGTTGAGCAGAAAAAACACATCATCAACTAAAGGTTGCCAGTTAGCAATCCACATGTAACCAAAGAAGAAATGTGCATCTTAGATAACATGACGAAACACCATTTAACATCATCGTAAACTCTTATACAAGATGATTTTACCAGTATATGAACTAAAAGACTAGATTCATTTCTTCTACCTTAACTGCAAATATATTATTAAACAATTCCTTCTTCAATAGCTTCCCTTTCCCCTAGGCATTTAAAACTGCTGGAGTAACAGTATTTAGCACTAAGTAATTTAGAAAATATAAAAGGCCTTAGGAAAGTAGCAACAGTTGGTTCACTCTCCAGACACCGTTCCACTGGGTGAAGTCTCCACGCGAGGCTACTGGTGCACAGAACATTTTTTTCAGGTTAAGTTACTCTTTTCTGGTCTCAGCACGCGCAGATTGTAATTTCTCAAATCTTAGGGAGGCCCAGGCTCTCTCGGCAAGCTCCCAAGCTGCCAGCACATAGCACGGCTACTGCATATGCTGTTTTTGCAGTGAGGCCGTGCCGCTCCCTCAAGTTCCAGACGGGCATATGAAAGATACATTTCCAAAGCCAAACCATTTCTTGGCGTCGCACCCAGGCCTCCCCCATGTTCCCAATTTGCCAAATGCAAATCCAGCAGAGGGAAAAAATAAGTCTTGAGAATTATGTCTTCCAGGAGGTCTGAACATAGCCTTCCCCACTGAGTCTTGGTTTGGAAAAGATCCTGATGAGGGCTGAAGAACAGAAGAGGTGACAGGTTTGTAAGCAGGAAGTATGGAATCTTATCTTGCAACGTATCTGGAAATCATATACTCTCTGCCAAAAACTGATTTACACTTAAAATCAAAAGAAGTGGCCTTCTGGAGTCCCCTGAAGCATAAACAATGTTTGTGACCATGAGGAGTTCTACCCCCACGTGAAAAGGGAGGGTGCTGTGGAGTCATTCTGGGGACTCTGGTGATTTCAGTTGAATTCTGCTATGCTGGGCCCAGGCTCCCGACAGGCTCTTCACCCTGGTCCCCTCTGTTGGCAGTTGATGAGCTGGATGCTTTGGAATTCATTTTATAAACAGGACATAAAAGGCCATGACAACACAGGCAATCGCCACTGCAGCATGCAGCCGGGTTCCAATCACAGCGGCTGGGGACACAAGTGAAAAGAGAAAAGAAAGACATGATCCTCAGCGCTTCATCCACGTCCTCATCTTTTACAGCGCAAGCCACAGATGAAGAGAGCTACCACAGACGGAGCGTCTCAGGGGCCTGGAAATGAAGCTGAACGCTACTCTGAAGCTCGAGGTGCTAGGTAAAGTATGTCCACTTTTGAAAAAGATACAGGTAGAAAAAAAATACATATATATATATACATACATACATACATACATACATATATATATATATATATATATACATGTAGGATTTCAGATGAATGTACCCAAAATGAAACGGATAAAACGCCTGAATTAAGTAGAAACTTTAAGAAGAGTCCAACTTATTCTTCACAAAAAATCAGAAAATCTTGTCAGGAAAATATTCACCCCAACACATTTTAGCCCAGAATAAAATGGCTTAATTTATATATGAGGCTTCACAGTGTTCATGGGAAAATTAGATGAAAAAATAATGTATTTTCCACAAACTTTTTGAGTTTCCCACACCCTCGTACTTTTACTCTGTGGAGAATAATGAAGTCCAAAACCCGGATAATGAAATAAGCAATCGTATTTTAAAATTCTAACACTTACTTTCCCCCTCAACTTTAGAAAACTTTTGTTCAACATACTCACAGGTTCAATATCAGGGATCTCTTTAAAGCCTGACCCCAATCTAACCTGAGCTCATTTGTGTGCCCCACGCCCTGCCCCCTCTGCCCTTTGTCACTTCTCACTGTCAAGAGCTGGAGATAGCCTCTCCCTGGAGAGAGAGGAGCTTACCTTTGTAAAACACGCCCCAAACGCCCTTCTTCTCTGACAGCAGCCAGGACTTAAGACGAGGTACTTTCTTGAAGTAGGCACAGGTACAAACAAAGAGCAGCCCAAACACCACAATCCCATCCAAAGAGTACACTGTGACAGAAAGAAGAGAAAAGTCTTTGGCTCTGACATCGCCTGGGCAGACAGGTGACCCCACCTGCAAACTCCAGGGACAGAGTGGAACGTCCTATCAAGATAACCTCAACTCGCAGTGCCAACCCTTGGCAAGAGGGAGCCACGGTCCTGGTTACCTTATTATCCTCGAGAAGGGCTTGCAGACACCTCTCTCATACCAATCTCACTGCTCCCTCCCCTCCGCCTCTTTCAAGACCTCCAGGTTCTAGGAGTTCCTGGGGAATCGGCCTGCTACAAGCGGACAGTGTTGGCAGCTGGTTGGGAGAACTATAAATATCTTTCCAGGCTGAGCAGGGAGAATACACAGGTTCTTATTTAAATCACTCAAGTGAGTTTTTTTTTTAAGTAAAGTTAGGATATATAGCCAAGTTTCAGATCTTCATCTGTTGGTGAAGAATGTGTTATGCAAAAAATAAAGTTGAACAGAAATTACAACAGTTGGGATCCATATGACTAACACATAAATACATTTTATGCACTGCATCTACTTACAAACCAAAATTTCTGCCAGGATAACAGATTCTTGCTTTAAAAAAAAAATGTAACTGACTCTTCGACACAGTGGAGACATTTACACCCTTAGTTTGGTTTCTTACATATGTAAACGGAGCTATTCCTTGCATACCTAAGCACAATATTTACTTTAAAAGGGGGGGGGAACCACAAGAGAGGTACTAAGACTTATTCTGTAAATATGTCAGACTAATCTCTTATTTCCTGGTTCAGATAATTTCTTTTTTCTTCTTCTTCAGATTATTTCTTGTCCTCAAACCTCTAACTGCCCAGGAAGCTCCAACAGGATGATTTGTAGAACCAGTATCTGCGAGTTATGGATTATTCTACTGGCCCCTCCACCCCCCATAAACTAGCCCACAGCTAAGTGTCACAGCAGACAAGGGCCCACACGTTAGCACAAACACTGAGCTGTTTATGATCAATGGTCCTTCTTTGTCTACTCTTTCCTACCTTCAGTTTTAACTGGCAATGCCAGAATTGATAAGGAGATGACATTTGAATCTTCAGTGCCTGGCCTGTGGCGAAGGGGCGGTGGAGGGGGAAAATGCTTTCCTGTGCCCTCGTAAAGTTCTTCCCTGAAAAGTTGACTAAGACCATCAAGGCCCTGCCTTTCCGGAGTTTGGAAGCCATGTCTATAAAACGTTTGAAGCAGCTTGGAAAATCTGGTCAGATGAGCAGGGTAGGACTGCCAAATGATTGGGGAGCCAGTGTCTACATCCAATCTTTGCAACCACCGCCAGCGTCCCTGTAAGGAATCACCTGGCCCGTATACAAACAAACAAGAAATGACCCCACCGGTGTGTTGTTTTGTTTCCCCCCACAAAGGACAACACTTTCAGGAACTTCTTCCTCGTCCCCTAACATTTCTGAGATCCTGTGACGTCTAGATGCTCCCAACGACAGACGGTCAGACGGTACGGGGCGAGGGCTTAGGGACTTGGAGAAGGGGACACTTCCCTGATGGTAGCGCATTTCCACCGGCGCTGGTCTCCCCAAGAGACTCCGAAGGGCCAAAATGAACTTCTAGGGGAGGGGAGAGTCTGGAAAGCGCCGGATCGGGACCGAGGACTTCAGGTGCGGGCACTGGAAGTGCTAGAGTGCACGGCTCGGGCGAACTTGCGAAGCAAGCGGGCAGGAGTTAGGGGCGCTCCGAGGCCAAGGGGGGCCGGGCCGAGAGGGGGCGGGGAGAACGGACACGTCAGTCCCAGCCCCGCCCGCCACGTTTCACCCTCACTCCCACTCCCCGCACTTCACACCGACTCTCACCGTTCGTCATGGTGGCTGGGCCCACGCCTGTTAGGGGCTCTGGGCTCAGCAGTGGTGGCGGCGAGGCGAAGGCGCTGGGGGAGCCGGCTCCCGCTTGACACTTCCCGATCCGGCCGCGGCGACGGGCAGGAGCCGCAGGACGCAAGCGCAAAGGCCGAGGGACGAGCGCCGAACCCTGTCAGGGGTGACTAGCCGATTACCGAGGGAGGGAGGGAGGGAGGACCCGGGCCTGCGTGCTTGGTGCTTGCGTGTTTCCGTTGAGCGCGGTTCAGGTGGCATCCTAGGCGACCACGGTTACCAGGTGGATTTCGGGTGCTCTTGCAGAGTTGGTGTTGGGGCTTAACCAGACTTGATCCTGGCGGCTTGGGAAGGCAGTTTTGCCGTGTATCTTGCCCTGTTGCAGCTGGTGTGATTGTGGGTGGCGGCGGTAATGGCGGGGGGGGGGGGGCGGGTGCGTGTGGGAGCTTTCGCTCCATGCTCTTCCACTACTCTCACCCGACGCTAGAGAATAAAGGGCGGCCCTTGCCGCGGTTCTTTACTCCAATGGACATCTGGATAGTCAAGGCCCATAAGAGTTTTCCTAATAGAAATAGGAACTTCAGCACTAAAACAGGCCGAACAAATCAGGTCCTATTCGGATCCCAGCTAAAAGCGTGATTTCGTCGGGAGTTCTCTGATGGTGTCTAGGGTTCAAGTCCGCTTAGGTTGTTGCTGCAGCGCCATCTGCTGGTTGCTGCTTGCTGCCCGCTTCCTTACTCGAAAGTGAAAACCACGCCCACGCCCCACTTTCCTACCATACCCTCCTGGCTGCCCGAGCTGCCTTGTAGAAACCGCAGAGGCATCAATCAGCAGGTCAGATTCCTTGTGAAATATACATAAATGGGCATAAATTCAGAAGCAGGAAAAATGATGAATAAACTGGTACATCCATATAGGGGACTATTACCTAGCAACAAAAACAACTATCAAAAAACAAAACAAATTAAAAAAAATAACTACCAAGCTGCAAAAATATATGGAGAAACCTTACAGGTACATTGTAAAGTGAAAAAACCCAGTCTGGAAAAGTTATATGATGTATGATGATTCTGATTATAAAACTGTAGAAAAGGCTAAAATATACAGTTAAAGATCATGGGTTGTCAATTTGGGGAGGACAGAGGTCATAAGGATACTTAGGTGGAACACAAAACTCAAAAAACAAAACAAAAAAACTCAGTGCCATCCAGTCAATTCTAACACGTAGCAACCCTATAGGACAGGGTAGAACTGCCTCTGTGGGTGTCTGAGACTGTAACCTCTGTGAGAATAGACAGCCTCATCTTTCTCTAGTGGAGTGGCTCGTGGTTTCGAACTGCTGACTATGTGGTTAGCAGTCTAATGCATAATCACTAGGCCACCAGGTAGAGCAGAGGACAATGAAATTATTCTGTATAATACTATAATGGTGGATACATGGCATTTTGCATTTATCATAACAAAATGTATAATACAAAGTGAACCAATAGTAATACATCAATATTAATTCATCAATTATAACAAAGATTTCACACCAGTACAAAATGTTAACAGTAGAGAAAACGGGGCCAGAAGAAAGGAAGCATATAGGCATGCTATACTTTCTGCTCAATTATTCTGCAGACCTAGCACTGCTTTACAAAATACAGCTAATTAAACAACAAACAGCAGAAATAAATGGAAGAAATATGTCACAAAATATAATACAAGGCCAACCATTCAGATTACACACCCATGTATATATATATGAACAAGCAAAGTATTGCTATAAAATTATCGAAACGTGAAGGGATTGTTTCTCAACATCGTCCATCTAGGTCGATACACTGCTGAAGGTAGCGTTTCCTCCGGTCCCTCCTCCAAGAGTCTGCGCTCTTTGACTTACGCCTTGTTGAAATGGCAACTTTGGCATTGTTGAGGGAGTGGCCCAAATCCTGGTCCTTTTAAGTGTTCTTTGAATTTGGGAAACAAAAAGAAGTCTGAAGGTGAAACAACTCTGGCTGCCTTTGAAGAAGAATGAGCAGGTGCATCGTCATGATGGAAAAATGTTCCTCGGTGTAAATTTCCTGGCCTTTTCCTCACCAATGCAGTTTTCATTTTCCTAATACATCCTTGTGAGCGCCCTGCATCCTTGAAAATATATCATTGGGATTCTTTTGGAGCACCCCCCACCTCTCAACCAAACAGTCACCATAGCCTTCTGAACTAAATTCTCTGCTTTGAATTGTACTGGCCCAGCAGCGTCCCTCAGAAGTCACTGTGTGTGTGTGTGTGTGTGTGTGTGTGTGTGTGTGTGTGTGTGTGTGTGTTAGGAACCCTGGTGAGACGTTAAGACAAGCGTATTACTGAAAGAACTTGTCTGCAGCCAAAAACTTGTCTGGCAGAGATATGTTTAAGCATAGGAAAGAGCTATGTTTAGAATAAACCCCTCCATGTATGAAGTAGAACCCTATCAGCAATGCTCCTTGACTTACCCTTGTTTGTATATACAAAGGCATTCCTCTGTACATACAAGCTGCCTAGGACCACCACAAAAAACATCCGAGTTGTCTTGGTCTTTGGACCTTTTGTCAGCCCTCTAAAACATGCAGCACTAATATCATTGCTAGCAACTGGCTGCTCCCTGACCCAAGGCTGACGAAAGGGGCAAGACCATTGTAACCAGGCCCTAAGCAGAATCTGAGAAGCTGGGTGATGTAAAGAAGAACAAATCATGATGAGGAAGACGCAGGACCAGCCTGCAATATGCGGACCACACAGCCTTGCTTGCTGAAAGAGAAGAAGCACTTACTGATGAAGATAAAGACTACAGCCTTCAGTATCGATCACATTGTAACATGAGAAAACAAATCCTCACCACCTGACCAATATATAACATGATAAACGGAGAAAAGACTGGCATTATCAGGGATCTCATTTTACTTGGATTCATAATCAACACTCATGGAAGCAGTAGTCAGGAAATAAAATGACATCCTGCCTGATACAAGTCTACTGCAAAAGATTTAAGGTGTTAAAATGTTTTTTTTTCATCTTTTTTTATTAAATCATTTTATTGGGGGCTCATACAATTCTTATCACTATGTCAAGCGCATATGTACATTTGTTGCCATCATCATTCTCAAAACATTTGCCTTCCACTTGAGCCCTTAATATCAGCTGCTCGTTTTCCCCCTCCCTCCCCACTCCCCCTACCTCATGAACCCTTCATAATTCATAAATTGTTATTATTTTGTCATATGTTACACTGTCCGACGTCTCCCCTTGCCCTCTTCTCTGCTGTCTATCCCCCAGGGAGGAGGCTATTCATAGATTCTTGTAATCAGTTTCCCCTTTCTACCCCACATTCCCTCCACCCTCCAGGCATCACCACTCTCACCACTGGTCCTCAAGGAGTCATCTGTCCTGGATTCCCTGTGTTTCCAATTGCTATCTGTACCAATGTACATCCTCTAGTCTAACCAGATTTGTAAGGTAGAATTGGGATCATGGTAGTGGGGGGGGGACGAGGGAAGTATTTAAAAACTAGAGGAAAGTTATGTTTCATCGTTGCTACCCTGCACCCTGACTGGCTCATTTCCTCCCCACAACCCTTCAGTAAGGGGGTGCCCGGTTGGCTGTTGTTGGGCTTTGAGTCTCCACTCTGCACTCACACATTTACAATGATGTGATTTTTTTTTTGTTCCTTGATGCTTGATACCTGGTCCCTTTGACAGCTCGTGGTCACACAAGCTGGTGTGTTTCTTCCATGTGGGCTTTGTCTCTTCTGAACTCTTCTGTCACTTGTTTATCTTCAAGCCTCCAAGACTCCAGTTGCTATATCTTTTGATAGCCGGGGACCATCAGCTTTCTTCACCACATTTGCTTATGCACTCATTTGTCTTCATTGATCATATCAGGAAGATGGGCACCCACTGATATTATTTTTAGTTCTTTGATGTCTGATAACTGGTCCCTTCTACAACTCGTGGTCAGACAGGCTGGTGTGCTTCTTCCATGTGGGCTTTGATGCTTCTCAGGTAGATGGCCGCTTGTTTATCTTCAAGCCTTTAGGACCCCAGACGTTATATCTTTTGATAGCTGGGCACCATCAGCTTTCTTCACCACATTTGCTTATGCACACATTTTTCTTCAGCAATCGTGTCGGGAAGGTGTGCATCCTGGAATGCTAATTTAATAGAACAACATGTTCTTGCATTGAGTAAGTGCTTACGTGGAGGCCCAATGTCCATCCACTGCCTTAATACTAAACCTATAAATATATGTACATAGATCTGTTTCCCCAAACTCTTATATAAATATATTTACATATACACATTCCAGTCGTTAGACTCCTGTAAATACTCTTTGTCACCTAGTTCTTTCCTCTATTTCCTTTTACTTTCCTCTTGTCCCACAATCATGCTCAGCCTTCATTTGGGTTTCAGCAATTTCTCTCGGTTACCATGCCCTTGCTGAATCCCTACCAGGCCTCTCACACCCTCCTTGCCACTGAATTTGGATCACTTGTTGCTCCCCTGTCTCTGGGTTGGCCTGCACCACCTCCTTATCCCCTCCTCCCCCTCTCCTGCGTCCCCCCGGAACCATTGGTCCCGTTGTTTTCTCCTCCAGACTATTCATCCAGTCTATCTTATCTAGATAAATCTGTAGAGATAATAATATGCACCAAAAACCAAGCCATAGCAAGATAGGCTATGGGTGAGAACACAGCGATGACAACAAAAGAGGAAACCAATTACCCATAGAAGAATAAATTAATTAAAAGGAAAGAATTTAAAAAGAAAGAAAAACCTGTAAATAGATCAAGGTCTGATTTTTTATCTCTAGGAGTGTCCTTCAGTCAGGTCCCATGAGGTACCATGCTTTGGCCCCAGAATCTGTCCTTTGTACTCCCTCGGGGGCTTCCTGCTCTGCTCCCACGTTGCTCTGCTGCATGCTTTTAGTGGTTTGCCTCGGTGGTACAGGGTTAGTTTGGTTCAGTCCTGACACTGAGTCTCCAGTGTTGTCCTCCTTAGGGTCCTAGGCCATCAAGGGACGGCGTGTCTCATAGTGGGATCAGCCATATTGTCCACTCTGTCACTTGGTTGTTCAGAGCGGGGATATTGTCCTCCAGGCCTGATGGGCCAGGATGTGCTCCACTCTCTCTTCCTCCCCCTTCATTTGCTCCCATTTGCTCTGATCAGACATGCCCCCTCCCCTAGCTACAGCTTCAGTGCCGTCCTCTAAAGTAAATTCTTCTGGGGCGAGGGGCGAAAAATGTTGTTGTTTTTTAAAATGTTTTTTTAAGAACCAAGGCATGCCTGATCCAAGCCATGGTATTTTCAATGGCTTCATATGCACTCAAAGGCTGGACAATCAATAAGGAAAACCAGAGAAGAATCGATGTCTTTAAATTGTAGTGTTGAGGGAAGAACATTACATATACTATGAATTGCCAGTGGAAGGAGGAAACCCTATTGGAAGAAGTACACGCAGAATGCTCCCTAGCAGTTAAGATGGTTCCTAAAACTTTGCACGTGTCCTCAGGAAGGATGACTCTGGAGAAGGACATCGTCCTTGGTGAGGTCGAGGGTCAGTAAGGAAGCAGCCCGTGAGGAGGTGGATGAACACGGTGGCTGCAACAGTGGGCCCAAGAGCAATGTTTGCGGAAAGCAAAGGCCGTCCCTAAGACCGAGCAGTCTCTTGGCAAGGCCCATTTCAAGCGCACCTAACAACAACATGCCATCCACACATTGACAGTCTGTAGATAATCTTTGAATCACTCAACTCTTTCTTCAGATTGTCTTGTTCCCTGGGACAACCATCGCCTTAGTGACGGTACCATTTTAGCATTCTTGAAGCATCAAGTGTGTCAGCACAATCATGAAAACTTAACAGGCAAAGCTCGTATAATGATCTCCCTTAAGCCTCGGAACAGCCTCATCTTCTTATCCTGACTTCAGAGAGAAAGAGGGAACTTTAGACGGCCTGATAGCACCCTGGCACTAGCCTTTGGCCTTGTACTGCAAGCCACAAGGGCTGTTTGCTTCCATTAACAATCGAGGGCCTACTTGTATGCCTGTCTGACTCCGTGGCCTGAAATTCCCCGTGCTCCCCTGGGTGGATGGTAAGCTTCAGCTAAAGAAACTGTTCCCCAAAAGGTGCTTATTAAATTATAAAAACATTTTACAAAGAGACCTGCTCCATGGCCTTCAAATACAGTCTTTGATCGCTCACGTTTGTGCTGTGAAGCCTGTGGGCAGCCAGCGGGACTCAATGGGGCTGCTTTGTTTGACTCTCCTCACAGTCCTGCTGCTCTCTTCCCACTTTTCTTCTGAGCTCTCTTAGGGGCACATACCCCTCTTCTTTTTCTCTGGTCGGGCTCCCCCTTTACACACACTCTGGCTTCCATGGGCTGATTGTACCTCCATTTTGTTCCCAGCTGAGAACTTCCACCCCGTCACTCTCAAAGTTGAAGGATAAAGAAATCATAGCGGACGAGTTAGAAAGAGCGGTCGGTCACCTGGCTAATTATTATCCTCATGGCAGGGATAGTCCATGATCTGATTCTGAATTCAGTGGTCTCTACTGTACTCAACCCTTACTCTCTTTCCCTCTTCCCTCCTCCTCCCTACTTTTTCTTTCCCCTCTTACATTAATTTCCATTTTCCCTTGCTTTTTTTTTCTTTCAGGATTTTTAAAGTATTTTTTGTTATTGTTGCTTGTTTGTTTGTTTATCTTTTCAGCAGAATAAAGTCAATTTCCCCAGATTTTTATATCCAAGTGAGGTGTTCTAAAAATTTATATTCTGAACAATTATATTCTGTCATTTCTTCTGTAAAATTATGTATCTCTCTCTCTCTCTCTCTCTCTCTCTCTCTCTCTCTCTCTCTCTCTCTCTCTCTCTCTCTCTGCTCACTCCATGCAAGATATCCCTGTGGAGAAGACATGTGAAGAGAGGCTGATGGAGCCAGACCTCTGGAGCTGGAGAAGCCATGTGGAGACCCCTGCCAGCACTGAGATGCTTACAATGCCACTGAATCCACAAGACTTCCCACCCACTGGCCTGTGAAAAAAAAAATTAGGTACCTCCTCTCTATGGTGGTTGAGGAAGAGATGAATTATAATTTACAGCAATACCTGGCTTGAAGGAAGTGCTCTGCAAAAGCTAGCTATTGTGGTTGTTCACTGGTTAACACATGTGCCAGTATCTACAATGTGCTGGGCACTGCACTCGGTTTTGCAGGCATAGAGGCCAAAGTGCCCTCCCGTTAGGAAAACAGCGCATACTGAGGCGGGCCCTCAGATAACACAGGCATTGGGCACAGGTTTCATGCTGGCTGTTTTTACACACAGCCTCTCTGGTTTTCAGAGCTATTTGGCAGGATGCTTTTAAACATGCAAACTCAGAGAGACTCGAAGGGATCACAACTAGCTGCAAACCCAGGCCAGTCTGACTGGTAATCTCCCTTCCTTATGTTACTGCCTGGCCTCCAGTTAGGATGCTTCCGACTGCTACTGCTCTTTGAGGATTTGGTCCCCCGGCATCAGTTATTTTGTCACCCTGGAAAACCCCCAAGCCTCACAGATCCCTTCGGGGTCACAGGCCCCTGTAGTCTGTCCAGCTCTCTGGACAGACAGAGCCCCATTGGCTGGCGACGCACAACTCAAACAGCACTCCCTTAGTTCATCAAGTCTGCACTTGAGAACCAGCGGGTGTTGCCAAAGGCCTGTCAGTCAAGAACAGTGGCCTGTTTGTTAGGGTTCCTGTGGTCCCTGGGAAGATGCAAATCATGGGGGTGGGGGTGTGCGCTGAGACGATTGCCTTCTGGTTTCACCAAAGACTGAGTTCAGTTCCAAAGGCATAGCTGGCAACAATCGCTTCATTGGAATTACAACACACTAGAAAAGGGCTGTCGGACAGTAATGCATGCTGCAAATATTTGGTCCCAGACTTTGAGATGTCAGGAATGTGTTAAGCTCTGGGAGAGCAGAGAACAATGGGAAAGACTGTCCGGAGTCAGTTTAAGGCTTAGCAGCAAAGAGAAACTGTGAGTAGCAATAGCCAGGAACCAGAGTCAGCAGTACGACCTGCCGATGGGAAATAAACACTGCATGCTGTGGGAGTCCCGAGGAGAAGGTGCTTTTAGCTGGCAGCTTGGTTTAGCTGGCCCTGAAAGGCATGCCAGGAGTCCTGGTGGCACAGCAGGTTAAACACTGGGCTGCCTCGTAGGTAGTATTCCAAACCCATCAGCCTCCTCCTGAGAAAGGCTGTCTGCTCCAGTCAAGATTCTCAGACTTGGAAATCCTAGGGAGCAGGTCTCCTCTGTCCTATGTGGTCACTGTGTGTCAGAACTACTAGCTCGGGGCAGTGGGTTTGGCTTGGGCTTTGGAAAGGTATGTAGCATTGCATGCAGACAAGCATCCTCAGGGGAAGGGATGGCGTGATTAAAGTAAAGGTGGGCCAGACAAGACAAGTTTGGTGATAGCACTCTTCCCCCTCGCCTTCACTAGCTACTTCACCGCTAACTTAGCTCTCAAAGCTCTCGTGTTCTGGTGGCTTCTGTCATAGCGATCTTGTGCTGCTGCAACTGAAACACAAGTGGGTGTCTTTAACACGCAGAATTTTATATTCTCACAGTTAAGGAGGCACTCTACTTCTCCGCTGGGTCCGATAATCTTACAGACAGTACTTACGATCATGGGATGTTTTAGGGAAGTTAACAGGTTACAAGTCAGAATCCAAAAAACATTAAGAATATAGCCCTTCTGTCCATGGCAATGCTTCTTCTCAGCCATGCTAGCAGTCTTGTCTGTCTCTGGTCCTCAGCCACTCAATGCTTTGGCTTCTGCCCTTCTTGGGTAAATGTTACAAAGCTCCTTTTGTTGTTGTTGCTGTTAGGTGGCACGCAGTCAGTTCTGATCTACAGCGACCCGGTGCACAACAGAAGGAAACACTGCACTGCCCTGTGCCATCCTCCCAGTTGTTCCCACGCTTGAGCTACTCTGTCAGTCCATCTTGTTGAGGGCCTTATTGTTTGATGCTCCTCCAATTTGCCAAGCATGACGTCCTTCTCCAGGGACTGATCTCTCCTGACAACGCGTCCACAGTATGTGAGACGACGTCTTGTCTCCTTGCCCCTAAGAAGCACTCTGCACTTCTTCAAAGACGCATGCATCAGTTTGTCCTTTCAGCAGCCCATGAAACTGTGTCTTCTTCTCCAGCACAATTCAAAGGCATTGATTCTTCTTTGGTTTTCCTGATTCACTGTCCAACTTTCACATGCATACGAAGCAACTGAAAATCTTATGGCTTGTTAGACAGGGGAACAACTAGGGAATTAAAATCAACAAGGAGGAGATGGAGATCCTGGGGGTATCAGAGCAACAGCAAACTAACTAAGAGGAAGAAGTAGAGTGAGCGTGATGGTGGGGCAGGAGGAAGGTAAAAGGAAACAGAGAAAGGAAGCAAAGCTATGGGTCGAGGTATAAGCAGAAGTGTGTACATATGTAAATACATTAATCCATAAAAATAGAGATATTGGCCTATGTACATCTATTCATATGGCAATACACTGAGGTAGTGTGTCAGGGGAAGCCAGCCCCTAACAGATCATTACGCATCCGGTAGGCGCAATTGTACAGCGATAATAAGTAAAGATCATAGTAAACTCATAGAGAGCATGAGAGATAGAAGTATTGAAATAAATGGAGTCAGACACGATTCATGGTAGCATGCTCACCTCAGCCCCGCCTGATGGTCCACGTGGAGGGAGAGAGAGTTCTTTAATGCTAGCCCAGGCTTTTTATATTCTCCGGGGACATGCAAGCCCCCTAATTACAGGTGAGGACATACGTCACAGGGAGGGGTTGTGCCATAGGTAATACCGTAATGAGAGGGGGTCTAGGGACATTCATGCAACAGTAAGAGGAGGGATTGGGGGTATACATGTGATAAGATGGGCGGATAACTTAACTTTGGATGTCACAGAGTCAGTTTGGCCTGTTCCCTGACTCAACTGATAGAGATTATTATTGGTAGGGTGAGAATGCTTGGTCACTTGGTCGCAGGCCTCAAGGAGGAATAGTTTATTGTCCCCAGTAGCAGGGAGTGAGGCCTGCCATATAGTCTGGTGACCTCCCCCCCACCCCCCAACCACAGTAGTGGATGGATTTTTGGCCTCTGCTCATACCCTCCCTCAATGCAAGAACACTTTGTTCTAACAAATTGCCATTCTGTAATGCTTACCTTCCCTGCAAGATTGCTGAAGACAAAATGGGTGCATAAGCAAATGTGGTGAAGAAGGCAGACGGTGCCTGGCTATTAAAAGATATAGCATCTGGAGTCTTAAAGGCTTGAAGTTAAACAAGTGGCCATCCAGCAGAGAAGCAAATAAGCTCAAATGGAAGAAGCACAGTAGCCTGTGTGATCATGAGGTGTCATCAGGACTGGGTAACAGGCATCAGAAGACCATAAGAAACAAAAACATATTGAACGAGTGGGCTTGGAGTAGAGACCCAAATCTTATCTGTAGACAATGGAACATTCCCCCACAGAGGGGTCACAGGGTATGGATGAGTCAATTCCTCTGGTTCCTTGAGGCTTCCTCACCCCCCACTATCAGGACCCCAGTGCTGCTGCTCAATTCAGACTAGACCAGAGCATGTACATAGGTATAGATGAGATGGGAGATCACAACACATGGAATCAAGGAACAGGAGTGGGAATAGCGATCCCAGAAGGATAGGGGAAGCAGGGACAGGAGAGGAGGACAGGACGGGGGAATCAATCTCAATGATCATTATATAACCACACACACACCCCTCCAGGGGGAAGAACAACAGAAATCGTGGGGGAGGGGAGACCGTGGTCAATGTGAGATATGAAAATAATAATTTATAATCTATCAATGGGTCATGAGGGTGGTGGTGGGGGGAGGGAGGGTAAAAAGGAGGAGCTGATATCAAGGGCTCAATAGAAAATAAATGTCTAGAAAAGAATAATGGCTACATATGTACAAATATTCCTTATGTGATTGATGTATGGATTGTAATAAGAGTTGTAAGAGACCCCAATACAATGATCTCTTAATTTAAAAAAATACTATGGCTTGATTCTGGCACCCCTTAGTCCTCAAAGTAACACCTTTGCTTTTCAATGCCCTCAAGAGGTCTTGTACATCAGATTTACTGAAAGTCATGTAACTCTTGACTGCTGTTCCCATCAGCATTGATTGTGGATCTAAGCAAGACAAAAATCCTTGATAACTTCATCTTTTCTCCAGTTATCATGATGTTACCTATTGGTCCAGCTGTGGGGATTTGGGTCTTTACACTGAATTGTCATTCACACTGAAGGTGGTGCTTCATCAATAAGTACTTCAATTACTCCTCACTTTCAGCAACCAGGGCTGTGTCATCTGCATATTATTTATTGCAGGTTGTTAACGAGCCTTCCTCCAATCCTGATGCCACATTCTTTTTCACCTGATCTAGCTTCTCTGGTTCTTTGTTCAGCATACAGATTGAACAAGTGTGGTGCGAGGCTACAACCTTTTCTGATTTTAAACCATACGGCATGCCCTTGTTCTGCCCTCACTGCCTCTTGATCCATGTACAAGTTTTGCATGAGCACAACAAAGCGTTCTGGAATTCTCTCTCTTCTCAAAGTCATCCAGAGTTTGTTATGATCCATCAACTGTGGTTGATGCCTTGGCATAACCAATAAAACACAATATCTTTCTGGTATTTTCTGCTTTGAGCCAAGACCCATCTGACACCAGCAATGGTATCCCTGGCTCCATGTCCTCTTCTGATTCTGGCAGCTGACAGCTCCTTGGCAATGTACTGCTGCAACTATTGTTGGATGATCTTCAGCAAAATTTTACTTGCATGTGTATATCAATGATATTGTTCTATAATTTGTGCATTCTGTTGGCTCACCTTTCTTTGGAACGGGCATAGATGGATCTCTTTCAGTCAGTTGGCCAAGTAGCTGTCTTCCAGATTTCCGCACGTAGACAAATGAGTGCTTCCATGCTTCACCAGCCTCTTGAAACATTTGATAGTCCATCAATTCCTAGAGCCTCGTTTTTGACTAATGCTTTCAGCGTAGCTTGAACATATTCCTTCAACACTACCTCAGTCCTTTTTTACTTCATAAAGCCCCTTCAGTACTGATAGATGCCCAAAGGGCACCCTACTCTGCAAACCAGCCTCCTGCCCAAAGGCACTCAGCTTTACTCATGCTGTGGGCTGGGCTATTCCCTGCCTAGTCTCATGGTCTTGGTTTGACTCCCTTGCTGTCTTTTGGGCTCAGCTGATTCCTCTGCTCTCTTTTCTTGGTTCCAGCGCTGTAGGCTCTGCTGCCCGTTGTCCCGACCACTTGTGGCAGGGATCTCACACCTGCTCCACTGGTGACTCCTTTCTTGATGGTTGTGGTTTGCCTTGTTCCTGATTCTGAAACAGCTCATTTTAAACCCAGTAGAATGGCAAACCTGACCCATCCCCAAGTTAGAGTACTCTACACCTGTTTTCATACTCCCACCAGTCATTGCAGGGGAAAGAGGAGGTTGTACACTCACAGGAGCAGATCTACTCTGTCCTACAGGGTCGCAGAGTCAGAACCGACTCAATGGCATTGAGTTTGAGTTTTTTGAGTTGAGACCCACTCATTAAGAGCCCTGATTGCAGCTTGAACCCACTAGTTGCTCTGCAGGAGAGAGATGAGGCTTTTTGTTTAAGTAAAGATTTAAAACCTTAGAATTTACACAGGTAGTTCTACTCTGTCCTATAGAGTTGTTATGAGTCGAAGTTGACTTGATGGCAGTGTGTGTATTTGCGCGTGTTTATTTTTGGCCCAGTCATTTTTTAGGGGCTATAAAAACTATGGATAAAATTTTTTTTAAGTATGGGTAGAAGAACCATATCAGGAAATTTCACTTTCCCAAACATGGCAACCTATTTCCTCCCATCTCTGCTTGCCTGCTTGTTTAATCTCTTATATCTCAAAAGAGATGGATCTAAGATATATACTACACTAATATCCTCACTAACATAACCAAGAAATCCATTTCCAAATGGGATTATAACCACAGCTACAGAGGTTAGGATCCACAGCCCATATTTGGGGAGGACACCATTCAATCTATCATAGGTTCTCTCTCAGCCTTGAGCTTCCCTTCTCCAGCATACACCCAAAGCACAATAACTGCTTCATGAATGTCCCCCTCACCTTGTAAAGTTCATGATCCATGGCTTATGTATTTGCATAGTTTACCATTTTAATGCAGAGCCCCCTAGCAAGTATGGAACATTCTACAAGTGCTTGATAAAATATTTATTGCTTGAATAATTGAATATAGTCATGTGGAGCTGGATCCGAGGGTTCATGAAGGAGAACAACAGAAGAAAATACTGAAAGGTAAGTTGTTGAAAAACAGTGAGCACTTAGGATATGTTTACTACATGCCAGGTACTATTCAAAATATTTTATAGGTATTAGCTCATTGAAGTCTCACAATACTCATAAGTTTATTACTATTAGTATCCTCATTTCACAGATGAAGAAATGGATATATTAAGAAGTCATTTCAAGATAACAGCTGGTAAGTAGTAGAGGTGGGATTTCAAAGCCAACCCATCTGACTTCTCATCCCGTATGCTCATCCAAGGAGCATGAGCATTACTGAGATGTAGATGGTTAGGACTTCTTACGATAACTGAGAAAATTCTAAAAAGCATTCAGAAGTCCATGAGACTACCTCACCAAGCCCAGGCATCTGTCAGTTTGTCAAACTGTGTGGACATACATGTTGGTACAAAGCTGGAAGCTGCTATTGGTATTTCTAATACCAGCAGAGCCACCCATGGTAGACAGAGTTCATCAGAACCTCCACAGGAAGACAAACTAAGGAAATCTGGCAATCAATTTCTAAAAGTTGGCCAGTGAAAAAACAGCATGAAAAAGACTATTGTCTGACATATGCTTGGAGCCCTCTAGCTTTGAAGGCGATTACACAGTGGCTACAAGAACGGACTTCCCATTCCAGTGACTGTGAAGAAGCTGCAGGCCTGGGCAGTGCTTCAGCTTGCTGTCCATGGGATCACCATGAGTTGGAGCTTACTCTCTGGCAACGAATATAATAACTAATAGCCAATACATGGACCAACTCAAACAACTGAAACATATATAATGCCTAGCTGTAACATAAGGGTTAAATATAGTAATGTACACTGAAACAACACATTTCAATATGCAAAAATGCTCAGGTATTAATAGACTGGTGGGTGTCATGATTTCAGGTGCTGGTACGTCTGTGTGGAGTCATCTTAAACACAGGAGCTAAGCATGCAGACCGACTCAGGTGAGTATTGGCTATTCCAATTATTACAAGGGATGTTGTTGCCTTTGGAAACATTATTTCCTGAAATAGTCCTCTCTTGGTAAATTTCACACAATGCAAAACACAATATGCAGCCCATTTTAAAGTACTTGCCTACCTAGAAAAGTCAATGTACATTAAAAGTGTACGGAAATCTTTTTGTATGTATGTTAGCAAAGCGAGATTCTAGGCTCTGATAACTATGCTTTTCACTCATAAATGTTCAGTGGGCATCCAGAAATCATTTCTATTGTGGAACAATTTTTGCAGGTTATCTCATATTCCTAGATCTAGCCTGCTAATGCTATCCCCCCCCCACAATCATTATGACAAAAAATTACTTAAACAGACCCCACATCTACTGTCATCGAGTGGATTCTGACTCCTAGCCACCCTATAGAACAGTGAGAACTGCCCCAGTGGGTTTCCATAGGCGGCAGAAAGCAGATCACTTCCCGGGAGGGACTGGTAGATTGAAACCATGGGCTTTCAAGTTAGCTGACCAGCGTTTAACCACTTCACACCACCATGGCTCCTTTTCTTTGTTTTAAGATCCTTTTATTGGGGGCTCTCACATCTCTTATCACAATCCATACATCAATTGCATCAAATATTTGTACATATTTGCCATCATTATTTTCTAAACATTCACATTCTATTTGAGCCTTTGGTTTCAGCTCCTCTTTTTACCCTTCTTCCCCCTCCCACCCTCGTGACTCCTTGATAAGTAATAAATTATTTATTATTTTCATATCTTACACTGACCACTGTCTCCCTTCCCCCGCAGTTTCTTTTTATTTATATTATTATAAATAATTTTATTGGGGATTCATACAACTCTCATCACAATCCATACATCCATCCATTGTATCAAGCACATTTGTACATGTTGACATCATCATTTTCAAAGCATTTTTTTTTCTACTTGAGCCCTTGGTATCAGTTCGTTTTTCCCCTCCCTCATGAGCCCATGATACTGTATAAATGATCATTTTTCATGTCTTGAACTGTCTGATGTTTCTCCTTACTCCCTCTTCTGTTGTCCCTGCCCCTGGGAGGGGGTTAGAGATAGATCATTGTGATCAGTTCTCCCCTTTCCCCCACCTTACCCTTATCCTTCTGGTATGACTACTGTCGATATTGGTCCTGAGTTTATCCGTCCTGGATTCCCTGTGTTTCCAGCTCTTATCTGTACCCATGTACACGCTCTGTTCTAGCCAGATCTGTAAGGTAGAATTAGGGCCATGACAGTGGGGAGAAGAAGCATTAAAGAACCAGAGGAAAGCTGTATGTTTCATCAGTGCTACACTGCACCCTGACTGACTGGACTTCTCCACAGGACCATTCTGTAAGGAATGTCCAATTGTCTACAGATCCGCTTTGGTCTCCACTCCGCACTCCCCGTCATTCACAATGATAATTTTTTTGTTCTGGATTTTTGATGCCTGATACCTGATCCCATCGACACCTGTGCTGGAGTGCTTCTTCCATGTGGGCTTTGTTGCTTCCGAGCTGGATGGCCGCTTGTTTACCTTCAAGCCACTGCTCCTTTTGAAGACCCAAAACATCCCCACAAAATTTTAAACCCTCTTGGCGAAGAGGTGGTGTCACCCCTTGGGAGGTGGTAGCGAAGCACCATAGACCCAATAGCTAACACTGACCTTGGCCATAAATAACAGCGGAACCGTACTTTGCCGAAATGGTCTAAGTACAGGCGTCGGTCATCCCAAGACCGCTGACTGGTCCTTTAAAGACCTATTGCTTCGCGGTTCCGAATCAGGAAAACTATGGTCATCCCACACGTTGAACCAAATTAAGGATGACGACGAAATGCACGCTACCTAGTCCACGACGTCCTTTTCTCAGCTAACTAAACTAAATTAATGTATTTATTTTCTCAGCTAATTTCAAATGGCTTCTGCTGGATGGCGGGATCCGCTTCTCCCGGCTTAGCGCTGGCTTTGGTTCAGCTGCCCGGGGGAGCGGCACTGGTCCTCGGACGCGGCGGAGAGCCAGTTGACCCCGCCCACGTGACGTCACCGGAAGTGACGCGGCGGAAGTGGCAAGCCTCTTTCCGAGAGCGAGCCGGTGGCGTCTTCTGGGTTTCGCGATCGATGGGATGGCAGATGAGGAAGAAGACCCCAACGTGAGTGGCGCCTGGGCCCCCGCCCTGTGGCCCCTGCGCGCTCCGGCCCGAAGCGGCGGCTGTCGAGGCCGAGACGAGGCCGTCTGTTGCCCGGGAGGCCCGGGGACGCTCCCGCCGCAGAGGCAGAGCGTGACGGGCGCCGAGGACGGTGGCCCTTTCCCCTTTGGATTGGGTTAACAGCTCCCATCCACCCCTTGGAACGTTTAGACTCCAGACTCAATACGTGGTTTCGAAAAGCTCGTGGAAAACGGGATTAGGACGGAATTTTTCCACAGTTTTTTTGGGAAGCCTCCGCGTAGTTTTACAACTGCTGCGGGAACTGTGGACTTCCTGTAAAGTAGTAGAAAGATAAGAGCTCGCAAAGTCTCTGCGAGCAACTTACGGAACCTTGAGCCTCGGTTTCCTTCGCATAAAATGGGCGTAAGGCTTCATAAGGAAAGCTCCTAGCCCTGTACTTGCTAAATAGTAGTTTTGCCGATTTACAATGAGGTTGGCTGTTAATTCATTACCTGCTCTCTTTACGCCTAGCAGGGGGTCAACTTAGTTGGTTAAAGGAAGAAGAAAAAGTTCACTACTTGATGTGATTGAAATTTGGTATGATGTGTGTATTAAATCTCAACTAATACCCCCCCTAATTTTTTTTCTTTCACTCATTGTAACTCTTTCAGGAGAGCCAGTTGGAGTATTTGTTAGGAGCAATGTAGAAAGTATTCCTCATGAGTCAGAAATTGGTCTAGTCTTAAAGACCCTCTACAGCAGCGGTTCTCAACCTGTGGGTCGTGACCCCTTTGGGGGTTGAACGACCTTTTTACAGGGGTCGCTTAAGACAATGTAATTGCATATTGTTTTGTGATTAATCATTGCATTATGTTCAATTATGTTCAGTTTGTAGCAATGAAAATACATCCTGCATATCAGATATTTACATGACGATTCATAACAGTAGCAAAATTACAGTTACGAAGTAGCAACAAAAATAATTTTATGGTTGGGGGTCAGCACAACATGAAGAAGTGTATTAAAAGGTCACAGCATTAAGAAGGTTGAGAACCACTGCTTTAAAGTTTCACGTTTGTTTTTTGCTTTTTTGCTTGCTTTAGAGTTTTGGGGCTGATATCAGTGTTTATAATAGGGAAAATAATGTTAATTAACACAAAAAAATAAAATGCAATGCAATCATTTGACATTTCAATGTATACATTTCACTCCTAGTTTGAGGAAGAAAATGAAGAAATTGGAGGAGGTGCAGAAGGTGGACAGGGCAAACGAAAGCGACTTTTTTCCAAAGAATGTAAGTTGTATTTGACAATGATTTGCCCTAGATTATACAAGCTTTTGGACCCAGTCACTCATCAAAGTCAGTTTATTGTTCTGAATGTGTCTCTGTAAGGGGGAAATATATATCTCTGTCTGTTTTTTTAACTTGCCTGTAAAATTTTGTTTAACATCTAAACTGCAGATAGCTCCCAACTCCAATTTGTGTATAATTTTGAAGTGAGGAAATGGGCCCATGTTTCCATTCAGGATGGAAAAACATGTATCTCCATGACTTTCCCTGTCCTTCCCTTTTGCAGTGCGAGGAGCAAGAACTCCTTTGAATTTGAGTTGCAGGCAAAGATGCATGCCTGACAGTAGGAACAGAGTTGGGGTTTGCGCTGAGGCCTTTCAGCCACGTGGTCTCTTGACATCTCCTGTCTCGGAGAAGACAGGAGTGTAGGTGAACCGCCTGAGGCATTGTCAGACCACTGAGATAAAATAAACTGGCCCTCTTTCCTGCTCCCTCTGTAGACAGGGCTGACCCTTTGGGGCTGTAGTGAGAGGAAAGGAGAGCTGCCATGACTGGGTCATCTGTCCTAGGTCCTAGCAGACCGCGCTCTTCGTCTTCCAGTTCAAGGTCTTTGTAATCCAGCTACAACTATGAGTTTGACAGCAACCCTGGTGCCATAGTGGGTTACATATTGGGCTTCTACCTGCAAGCCTGGCAGTTTGAACCCACCAGCCACTCTGGAGGGAGAAAGATGAGGCTTTCTTTCCCTATAAAGATTAACAGCCTCAGGAACACACAGAAGCAGTTCATCTCGGCCCTATAGGGTCTCTGAGTGAGAAATGACTGAATGGTGGTGAGATTTATGCTTTGTCAGATATGACCAGTTTCTTTTTTTAATTAATCATTTTGACCAGTTTCTTAACATTCTTGTAACCCAATGTGGCAGAGGCGTGGGCAACATTTGACATCCTCCCGCTTCAGTGGGAGGAGAAGCCAACTCCACATCGGCTCAAGGCTGCTTGCCACAAGGCAGAGGTCAGACATGCCTCCAGCCTCAGTCCTGTTAACCCTGTTCAGACACCAATCAGTTCTGATGTAGCTGTTCTTCCCATTATTATGCCCTCTGTTACTCTGCTGGGTTTGATAATCCATTGCAATGGCTACATAGAACTCACAGGCAATACTCATAAGTATGGGGGTTGATTCGTGAAGCTAACAAGTCAGGATCAGGAAGCATGAAGGATACAGCCTTTTGTTCACACTAGCTCCTCACCCCAGCCCCAGCCAAGTCTCTCTCTGATTCTCAGCCTTTCAGCCACGTGGTCTCTTGGCATCTGCCTTATTCTGTGGGCCCCAAAGCCTGGTCTCTGCTTCAGGATCTCAGCCCTGCTTTTCTACCCTGCCTCTTGGTCTCAGCTTGGTTCCTCTGCTCTGACTCAGGTTCTTGCTGTGGCCTCTGCTGACTGCCCCTTCAGGCAGGGACGTCACAAGTGCTCCACTCCTGGCTCTTCTTTCTTGGGATTTTCCTTCTTTCCTGCTTCTGAGATGACTCACTTATGTATAATCAGAGGAATGGTCGAATGGACCAATGCCCTTTAGTGTTTCCCATACCCTGTTTGCCCCGCTCCATTCTGTAAGGAAGTGATTAGAAGAGCCATTAAGTAGGTAATGCTCCTTCACAGTCAGTATGTTTTAAAAATAACCCCTCACATCTTTCTCTGGCGCTCTGTTCCTCCCCTAAAGCAGAGCTTGCTCAATCACTCCTCTGATGCTGTGTACCCCATTTGTATGTGGTTTTCATTTCTCTTGCGTCAGCATCAGGAGGGGCCCTGGGGTGACGATGCACAATCAGTTCTTAGCGATCTTTGTTCTACTCGGATTGCTTGATTTTCATGAAGACAAGAACTTGGAATCCTCACAGCCTTCTTGTCTTACCTTCATGTAGCTCACTGATCAAGACCTGTACTCCTAAACACTCTTTTTTTAAAAAAAGTTAATATATGTGTGAAGACATTCCCTGGAATTTGTTAATACCTTTACAGACCCTTCAATTAATATAATTTGCATACTTCTTCTCTAGTGAAAGTTATCCTATCTCAGTGAAAGATTTTGTTACTGATGAATTCTGCCCCTCAAAATGAGAGTGAGAAATAGTTCTCTCAATATATTTAAAGGAAATAGTATGTTTACAGGAGAGTTTTGTCAGTTACCACAAATTAATCACAACTAATGTCATCAGAAATACCCATTGACATTATTTAACTCCTGATAGCATACATTGAGAAGGGCAGGTGTCTTCCCCAGTAAAAAGTAACTTCAGTCCAATCACGGGAAAGTAAAGAAACAGCATGGGATCCCACCTGGCCTCTGCCAGCTTCCCCCAGCTCCCACGGTTGAGTGCCACAGTGCAGCGTTCCATCCTAGCCTTCTTAGCCCTATTCTGACACCAGCCGTTTCCTCCCACAACACTCTGCTTTCCCCATGCTCTACCATTTTGCAGAGTTCGATCATTTATTGCAATGACCATACAGAACTCACAGCCAGTGCTCATGATTATGGGGTTTATTACAAAAGTGAGCAAGTTCAAGTGAGAAATGCTCAGGATACAGTTCAACCAAAACAGTTTTCTCTCTGCCATGCCTACAGGTAACCCTTTACCTGCCCTCTTGACTTGGCCTCTGCCCTGCTCAGGCAATGCTACAAAGTTCTTTTAGGGCTGCCAGTAAATGCCTAAAGGGCATGCCACTCTATTATAACCCTCAACCCAAAGGCACTCACCTTCACGGGTCAGCAAACCCAGCTCCCACAGTTAGTGCCCACTGGCACCCGCTCCACAAGCCAGACTCCTGCCCCTAAGCATACAGCTTTATTTGCTCTGCCTCGTGTTTCTGCCTCCTGGTTCTACTGTTGCTGCTTCTCTGCTGGTCCTGTGGTGTGTCAAATCTGTTTCCTGGATTAAGGAGGTTCCGTGCACACGGATCTCAGGAGCAAAGGGGCATGCTCCACTCTGACTTTTCTCCCTTGCTAGTAGTGAGATGCTCCACTCTTCCTGCTTCTGAGTTGGATCATTTCATACCCAGCAGGTTGGCAATCACAATGAACTGTTTCAACACTGAACAGTGACTCACGGCTGAATTCTATCAGTGTCTTTCCCCACCTTCTCTTACCTGGACCCATTAGGAAAGGATCTCGTGGTGGGAGTTAAAGAGACTCTGGCTAGAAGAGCCACAGTAAATAATTCACTGCACTGCATGCAGAAAGCATCAGGCACACCCAGTGTTCTTCAAACGTGTCAAGGTAATGAGAGAGACCGAGAAACTGTCACAGATGGGCTGAACTTACAGAGGCATGACAGCTAAATGCAGTATGGGAGCCTACATTGGATCCTGGAACAAAGACATTCGTGGAAAGACTAGGATCTGAATAAGTTCTGTACTTGTATTATAACAAGGTTAATTGCTTGAATTTTAAAAAGTTTATGGTTTTATAAAACATTCTAAAGGAGAGCTAGATATATCCAACTATATGGGAATGCTGTGCTGTGTTTTTTTTTTTAAACAGTTTATTAGGGGCTCATACAACTCTTAACACAATCCATACATATACATACATCAATTGTATAAAGCACATCCACACATTCTTTTCCCTAATCATTTTCTTTCTTTTTTTTTCCTTTTCTTTTTTTACATTTTATTAGGGACTCATACAACACTTATCACAGTCCATAAATATACATTCATCAATTGCATAAAGCACATCTGTACATTCTTTGCCCTAATCATTTTCTTTTTTTTATCTCCTCTTTTCTTTTTTTACATTTTATTGCTGTACTTTTTTTAATACCTCTAGCTGTTTATGTTTTATACCAGTTTATGGTGGTATAGTGGTTACACATTGGATTGCTAACCTCAAGGTCAGCAGTTCAAAATCACTAGCCACTCCTTGAGAGAAAAACTAGACTTTGTACCCCCTTAAAGAGTTACAATCTTGGAAACCCACAGGAGCAGTTCTGGTCTGCCCTTCAGGGTCACTGTGTGTTGGAGTTCACTCTTCGGCGGTGAGTTTGAGACTGTTTTGGAAATGTTTCTTCAAATCTTAATTCCGCCCCCCTCAAAAAAAAGTGGGGGGGAAGGCAGGCAGGGGGACCAAAAAAGGAAATCAGAAAGGAGACAGAAATATTGCCTCTGTTTCTCTTCTTCCTCCTCTATCTTCCAAAATCCCTTTCCAAGAAAACCCTGGGCTTCTTCTCTGTCTCAGGCTGACCACTTCCACGTCACCCCTCTTCTTCCCTGTGACTCACCCACTGTCTTCTGTCTGCGCTCTACTAGCTTTGTTTTCCAAACACATCGGTTCTTCTTGTTGCGTCCATACTTGTCTGTAGAAATTTTCCAGGAGCTCCTTCCTCTTTTGATATAACACTTTCATAGTCATACAATGCTGTGTACTCTTCAAAGTGGTAAGGAAACAGCTGGATGAATTTTGTAACGAGCACACAGATGAAGATACAAGACGTCTCCAACATTAGGATCGTTTCTTAACATTTAAACAATTTACATACCCCTTGGAGAATCTGATCCAAAATTAAGCACTTATATAGATAATGTGTAAAAATTTTGTTCAAGAGGGCCCAGGGCCTTCTCAAAAACTATCCATGGACAAACTAAGAGGTTATGGAATCCACACTGGATCTCATGTGCTCTGAATTCCCGAGGAGCATGATATGCTGTGAGTGGACTATAGGAGCCGGACAGCTGGGTTCAAGTTCACATTCCTTCCCTTACTAGTGGTGTGACTGAATAAATCACTTAGCCCTTTGCATTAATTCTCTCACCTATAAATAAGGATAAAAGTAGTCCCTCTCTCCAAGAATTGAGAGGCTTACGTGAGCTACATGTGTTAGGGCGATATTCATGTATTCTGGGCTGTGCGAGTATTAAGGAGAGTCCCTGGCTGCAGCCACTGTGTTCTTCTACCTCACTGGTGGTTTTCCTGTTTGTCTCTAACCCTCTGCTTTCCCGAGCACAGTCCTCTCCTCCAGGACTCTGTCACTCCTAATAACATGCCCAAAGTACGTGAGACACAAAACCTGCCGTCCTAGCGTCTAAGGAGTATCCTGGCTGTCCTTCCTCTGAAACAGGTTTGTCCTTCTGGCAGTCCCTGGTGTATTCACTGTTCCTCACCAGCACCACAGTTCAAGTGTGTTAGTTCATGTTTGGTCTTCCTTTTTCACTGTCAAGCTCTGACAGGCATATGAAGCGATTTGAAATAGCATGTTGGAGGCTTCAGTAGGAACAGTTGGTCATAGGACTGTGATTAAAAGTTTTTATACCCTAGGAGCTCAAGTAGAAAGAAAATGTTTTGAAAAAGATGACAGCATATGTACAGATGTGTTTGACACAGTGGATATATATGTATGGATTGTGATAAGAGTTGTAAGAGCCCCCAATAAAATAAAAAAAGGAAAGAAAAGTGAATTACTTGCAGATGCAGCTAGTTTAAAATTGAACATAAAAAGTTTTTATACCAAATTCATACTTGGAGACAGTGAATATATGATGTAAATATATTCTTATAACAATATTATCTATAACTTGACTCAGTTCTCATTTACTTGGAAAAATCCATATTGTTATACATATTGTTGAGCTGATTAAAAAGTGCGTATTTGTTCTTGACACAGTAAGATGTATGATGTACGGGTTTGGGGACGACCAGAACCCTTACACGGAGTCAGTGGATATCCTTGAAGACCTTGTCGTGGAGTTCATCACGGAGATGGTAAGTCTCTGGTAACTGGCCTTAGTTCATTGACGGGCAGGTCTGAGATTATTTGATGGCAGTGAGTTTGGTTTTGAAGTGTACCTGAGTCTCTGTTGAATGGAATTACAGATTCTTCTTCTTTTTGTTTAATAGAACATTTATTAAGTCTTAAACAGGGGGCATATCATCAGATGAAGGAGACCCTTAGCCCAAGGTCATAATGGTATCCAAGGATTTGCTGGGATACGTAGCTTTGAAAGGGACATGAGAAGTCAGGAGATAGTCACATAAAGGTGATTGACAGCAGATCAGTGTAGCATCGTTACTGGTAGGAATCCTGGATCTGGGCCATGACAGAGGGGTTTGGTCAAGGGTTTCCTCATGGCCCCCAGTATGATACTCTCCTTCGTGGCCACACCCAGGTAAGTGTCTGAGGAAGACTGCTCCCTGGTACAGGTTGCTCTTCATTTAAAAAAACCAACTAATAGTTGCCATCCAGGCAGTTCTAACTCCTGGTGACCTCACGTGTCAGGGTTTTTACACATGAAAATCGGGTGGCTGGTTTTCCAGGAGTTGATTACTAGTCTTTTAAACCTCGAAACTTTGTTAGTAGCCAAGTATTAACTACTTGCATTATACAGGGACTTCATTTATCATAATGCATGACCGTGTTAGGCAGGGTTGTCTACAGAAACAAATCCAGTGACACTCATGTATATATATATTACAGAACTTTCTATCAAGCACCAAGTTCACATCAAGAAGGCATCCCAGCTCAGTGCACTTCAAGTCCACTGCTAACCCGTCCCCTCTTGAGACTCCCATAGCCAGTGAGTACAGATTCACATGCATCCAAGACTGATGGAAGCATGGCAGGACACTGACAGCTCTCAAGGTCCAGCGGCCCACATGGGGCTGCCCCTTGTGGCAGACAGAGTCCTAGTGAAGTCCCAGCAAGCGGAAAGGCAGAGTGGCAGAAGCGAGGCAGTTCCCAGAGTCCCTCACTTTCATATAAAAGACCACACCCCCACGGAGGTGTCATCTGGCTACCACTTGATTGACATGTTTGACTCCACCTCTAGCCAGGAGTGTCTAGTTGACGTAAAATCATCCAACTAGCACACTGGCTATATGTGTATTGTATAAACACACACACTTAGAAGGAGCCCTAGAGTGTAGTAGGGTTTGCTTTAGCTGCTAACCAGCAAATCAGCAGTTGTAACCCCTCCCCCCCACCCAACCACTTTGCAGAAACCCTATGGGGCAGTACCACTCTGTCCTATAAGGATGCTAGGATTTGGAATTAACTCCGTAGCAGTGAGTTTGGAAATTTGGGGATCTATGTAGTAGTAAGGATGTGTAGATGGAGTCCTGGTGGGTCAGTAATTAGAGTGCTTCATGGTTAACCAAAGATTACTGGTTCAAACCCACCAGTGTGCTCTATGGAAGGAGGCTGTGGTAGTCTGCTGCCTTACAAGATGCCAGCTGTGGTAACCCTGAGAGGCACGTGTGCACTGCCATTTGAGGGCGGTGGGTAGGGTATTTGTACATATTCTACCCCTTTCTCTGAGTTTTGTTTTATAAAGTCACAATGATAAAATCCTAAAACTATGTTCCATAATCTATTATTCAACACGGATGTTTTATTAAAAGGTATGTAGTATTTGACATAGTAGTGATCATTGTAAATATTCATGGTAAACATTTCACTCAGTTTTACAATATATAGTTTGAGTTTTTATCAGTTATTCTATTAGTGACAAAATTTATTCAAGTTATTTTCTAATTCATTAAGCCATTTTTCTATTGTATTATCTATAGGTTATTATGTTTTTTAACCAGTTCTTCAGTAACCATATTCATGAAATTTCTCCCCTTTAGATCTATTTTCAAGGTTAAGATGAACAAATTTGGCGTGTGTTTATTTTTTTAATGACTTTTTAGTCCTGTGTTTTGGATTATTAGTACAGAAGAATAATAAGAGCGATAATATTACAAGGTCAAAGAATGCAGTAAAAACTTTTTTCCTAATTTACAGTAGTAACTCCTTCATAGAAATGCAGGCTCTGAGACTATGCCATATGATCCAAACTTTATAGAAAATAAAAAGAATAAAAAGTAAAACTTTTATTTAAAAAAATACAAAAATATCAGTCTCTTTAGTGGAAGAATTACGGATTTTATTTTCTTCTTGGAGATTTTTATACTTTCTAAATTGAGACAATGATAGAGCATTTTCCCTGTATTGCTGTGGATTGCTCCAAATGTTACATAATAGATTCATAATATTAACTGAATGGGTGTTGTATTCAGCTTTTTTTTTTTTAAATTTTTTTTTGTATTCAGCTTTTTTTAACTTAGTTTTTTTTTCTTTTTAAACCTCTTTATTGCTTCATAATTAGTTCCTTTTTTGTCATAAGAACTAATGCTGTGATAAACCTTTTATATAGGACAAGTATATATTAAATAATAATCAAACCATCAGAGTTTCTGAGAGAGTATAACTTCATGGAGTTGAAAGCCCTGTCTTTATCCCCAAGTATTTGAGAATAGGGGATGAGATTTATTTGTTTAATTTTAAGGAAATCTACAAGTATTTATTAGCTATTGAGAAAGAAGAGGATTCAAAGCATAAAATGAAATGGATATTTGGGCAGAGAAAATTAGAAAATTATCTTTTGCAAATGAAGGCAATTAAAATATATATCAAAAGCAAAAAAGGCAACATCGAATTTGATTATTTTAATTGTCTTTATTTTTCAAGCCTATAAAGCATTAAAAACATTTGAAAATATTATCAATGACACTGAATTATACATGTGGAAGTTGTTGAATTAGAGAAAGTTTTTTATGTATATTTTTGCCACAATTTTAAAAAATACATAAAGAGCATGATTAGTGCCTTAGAAAAGGAACTAAGGACATGCCGGAAAGATGGTTCACATCTAATAGTACAGTGGTTAGTAGAATCTCCCGTCTCGCCTGTGGTTTTGTCATTGGAAATTAAAACATTGAACTCGTAGACTTTGAAAGTGTGGCTTTCCTGTGTTTACTTTTCACAGACTCACAAGGCAATGTCAACTGGAAGACAAGGTCGAGTACAAGTTGAAGATATTGTCTTTTTGATCCGAAAGGACCCGAGGAAGTTTGCTAGGGTTAAAGACCTGCTGACTATGAATGAAGAATTGAAAAGAGCTAGAAAAGCATTTGACGAAGCAAACTATGGATCATGACAGTGTTTTGTATTTTCTGAAGCTGCCTTGTCTCTCTCTGGTAACTGCGATTTCTACTGTAAGATTCTGATACTTAACCATGCAAATGAACCGTGGCAGAGCACAAAATTTTCAGCGTTTATTTTCATGTCTTTGATTATAGATTGGTATGTGAGCCTGCAATTACCTGCCTTTATTTATTATGTGCTTGAATTAACTATGGGGTTTTAATGACCCCACTTAAATGGCATGCTGTCTTTTGGCCATTAAATGACAAAGTAGTATGTACGTGCTCAGAGTCTTTGAGCCCTTGCCGTCTCTACCGTGACTAGTTTGTGTGTGAAATCTAAACTGAGAGGTGAACTGGATTTCAGGTATCTAGACAACAAGAGTCTAGGAAATTGTTAAAGATAGTGAACGGACTTAGATGTCTCTTCAGTAGAAGATGATGTAGGAAAATACAGGCCTTGTAAGAATGTTTATCTGACTTAACAGATCCTTTAATAGTCTTGAGATAGCAATGCTAACCTTTTGAGGACCAGTTTTCCTATGAATGTTTCAGTAAAGTTGGGAGATTTTTTTCTATTGAAAACCTGTGAGGTTTATACATGCTATTTGTCAAGTTTTTGGAGACCTTGATCTTCCAGATAAGTCTTAAAAAATAAATGCTTTCAGTATTAGGAATGGCATTGCTAAAGGCTGCTGTCAGGGTAAGCATTGGGGTAGTGGTTTATGACCACATTTGTTCTTTTTTCATTGTGGAAATGTATACTTAGCTAAACTCACAGGGCTGTGGAAATGGCTTTGTAGTTCAGGATAGACGGGTTTTGCATGTGTTTAGCTATATTGTATCAAATTGTTATTGCACTTACAATAAGCATTAAAGTTTTATGATCACTGAATGCTAAGTAAAACTGAACATTTGTGCACCACTTATAAACGTTCTCTATAAATCAGTATTTGGGAAATTTTTACTTTCTTAACCTCTTGATATAAGGAATAAAGTGTGACAAGTTTCACGGATTAATGCTTGAACTTGACTGGTTTCTGTCAGCCTTTTTGATCCTGGGATAGCGTGCAAACTACTGATGATGTGATAACTAGCTGCTGAGTCTTGCTTAAAATCTTTTTTCTAGCTTATTCTTGTAATACAGCTGAGTTGAAGATTCGTGACTGGGTTTGGTTTCTTTTTTCTTTTTTTTAAAGCAAAAACCAATGGCAAAGTGTCCACATCTAAAACCAGCTCAAATCAAGAATAGGAATGAAATAATTGCTGGTCAATATACCACTATTTGATTTTGCTAATCCAGGCCTGCTTCACCCGGAAGGGAAGGAACTGGCAGTAGGGGAGTTATACTGGGAGCCATTAACCTTTTAACAATTACCCTAGATGGAGAGCAGGGAGCCCTAGTAGCACAGTGGTTAAGCACATGAATACTAAAGAAAGGTCAGTGGTTCAAATCCACCAGTCTCTCATGAGACACTTTGCTTCCGTGAAGCTCGGAACCTCACAGGGGCAATTCTACTCTGTCCTGGAGGGTTGCTGTGAGTTGGCATTGGCTGGATGGTCCTAGGTGTGGGCTTTTGAGAGGTAGGGGGTGCCATGTGCTTAAGGACTGTTACTGTTAGATAATGGCCCTGGTATGTGAGGTTTTTTTAGCAGAGAATTAAATACTAAGGACAGCTTATTAGGCTTCTTTTAGGTTGTAAGTGATAGACTAACTCAAAACTCACAGATCAAAAAGAAGAATTTCATGTTTACTTGACTAAAACATGGTAAAGGAGGGGTGGAGCTGGCTTTAGCATTGACTGGCTCTCAGTACTTGCAGACTATCAAAATGCTACGTTTACCTCTCCTCCTAGTTGTGGTTCTGTTCTTAAGAGCAGCAGTGTGGTGAGCCTTTGGACAGACACATTGTCAGGAGAGCTCAGTCCCTGGTAAAGAACATGACGCTTGGTAAAGTAGATGGGCAGTGCGAAAGAAGGCGCGCTGGACCGGATGGATGGACACAGCAGCTGCAGCAGTGCGCTCAGACATCAGAAGAACTGGGAGGCTGACCCAGGCTCGGTTCTGTTGTACATGGGGTTGCCATGAGTCGGAACCAGTTCAATGGCACCTAACAAGAACATTATTTTAAAACATATCCCAGATATTGTGTCATTTCACTTGTAAATACTTCAGTATGTGTGTGTGTCTAACAAACAAGAGGATGTAAAAAAGCGGCTCAGTTCCAGGCCACAAAAAGGACCAGTTCCCCAGTATGCCGACTTCCATCTCATACCCAGTTCCTAGGTAAATCTTCCCGATTTTCTTCAAAATACTTAAAAAAAAAAAAAACTTGTGTATTTGTTTCCTACTGCTGTTCTAGCAAGTTGCCACAAGTCTCCTGGTTTAAAACAGCACACAGTTATGCAGCTCTGTAGGCCAGAGGTCTCAGGAGGCAGAAGTCAAGGTACTGGCTGAGCTCTGTTCCTGAAGGTTGTAAAAGGGAATCTGTTACTCTGTCTTCTCAGCTACCCACATTCCTTGGGTCATGATATCCTTTATCTGGCATTGTCAGACCTGGTCTAACTTCAGGAAGAGGGAAGGAAGCAAATCACTATCAACAGCAACAGCCCAAAGCAAGAAGAGGTCAGGCATCTCCACTTTCTGACCTTTTACCAATTCTGACATCAGCTGTCCCTCCCAGGGAACTCTCCTCTGCTGGGATCAACTATGTATTGCAATGGCTACACAAAGTTCACAGACCATACACACCGTGTGTGAGGTTTATGGGGAAGTAGCAGGTTACAATGTAGGATGAGGTATGACACAGGATACAGTTCTTTGGTCAGGATAGTGTTTCAGTTGTTATCACAGGAGAACCTCTCTCTTTCATGCCCATTATCCCCTTGCCCTGGCTTGTGGCCTCTTGAGGCAAGTGTTACAAATTCCTTAGCTCTGCCAATAAGTTCCCAGAGGCCCCCCACTCTGCCTGTAAGCCTAGGCCAGGAGGGGCTCAGCTCTCTTGCTCTGTGGGTCAGCAAGCTTAGCTCTGTCAACACTGCCCAGAAGATATAACCCACTTAAGCAAGTCACGTGCTTGAAGGTGTTCAGCTCTTGCTCCATGGGTCAGCACCCCATTGCAGCTACCTGCTGCATGTGTCAGTCTTCTGCCATTTTCCTGCCACCTCTTCTCCTCTAGCTTTGCCTCTGGCAGTACAGCTCTGACTCCTTGGTCTAGTAGGTTGTCAGCCCAGAGACCCTACGTGCAAAGCATAGAGTGCATCTAGCTCTTTTGTCTTGATCATAATGAGATTCTCTCTCTGCTCTGGGACTGACTTCTTTTAAAGCCTAGCAGGATGATGTGTTAGTCTGGGTTGACTAGGGAAACAAATTCATAGACACTCATGTGTATAAGAAAGCTGTATATTGCCAAAAGGGATCAGTTATTAGGCATCAAAGAAAAAAATGTATCATTGTGTGCTCTCCTCCCTGACACGATTGCTGAAAACAAATCGGTTCATAAGCAAATGTGAAGAAAGCCAATGGTGCCCGGTTATCAAAAGATATAGCACCTGGGGTCTTAAAGACTTGAAGGTAAACAAGCGGTCATCTAGCTCAGAAGCAACAAAGCCCACATGGAAGAAGCACACAGCCTGTGCGATCATGAGGTGTCAAAGGGATCAGGTATCAGGCATCAAAGAACAAAAAATATCATAGTGAATGAGGGGAGTGCAGAATGGAGACAAAACGCCCATTTGTAGGCCACTGGAGATCCCTTTACAAAAGGGTCTCAGGGAGGAGATGATCCAGGGTGCAGTGTCGCAACGATGAAACACAACTTTCCTCTAGTTCCTAAATGCTTCCCACCCACTATCACGATCCAAATTCTATCTTACATATCTGACTAGACCAGAGGATGTACACTGGTACAGATAGGAACTGGAAACAGGGAATCCAGGTTGGATGATCCCTTCAGGACCAGTGGTGTGAGTGGCAATACTGGGAGTGTGGGGTGGAAAGGGGGAACTGATTACAAGGATCTGTATGTGACCTCCTCCCTGGGGGACGGACAACAGAAAAGTGGGTAAACGGAGAAGTCGGACAGGGAAAAATATGACAAAATAATAATTATAAATTATCAAGAGTTCATGAGGGAAGGAGGAGTGGGGAGGGAGGGAAAAAATGAGCTGATGCCAGGGGCTTAGGTGGAGAGCAAATGTTTTGAGAATGATGAGGACAATGAATGTACAAACAGTGTTTTACACAATTGCTGTATGTGTAGATTGTAATGAGTTGTATGTGCCCCTAATAAAATGATTTCAAGAAAAATCTTTATATATAAGAGCAATTGTGTATTAAGTAGCCCAGTCCATAAGACTGGTAAGTCTGATATTAGCCTCTATGTCCTGTACCAGTCAATAAATTACTTTTCAGATTCAACATGCAATGATGCCGAATGCAGGAAGATCACAGGCCAGTGGGGGAAAAGTCGTGTGGATCCAGTGAAGGTAGAAGCATCTCTTCATTGGCAGGGGACTCCACGTGGTCCGCCATCTCAGGACACTAGCATGGTTCCATGAGTCTTGTCAGCTGCAATGCCTCCAGGGAATGAGCTGAGAGAGAGAGTCTCCTGCCTCTAAGGAATACAAGAGTTCCCAGAATCCTCAGGAGAAGGCCATGCCCACACAGAGGCCTTACTGGCTATGACCTGCTTGACAGGCGAGACTCCACCCCTTGACTGTTCATTCTCTCAAGTTGACAGATGATTATATAACTACCACAGATGGCAAAATTGACGAGTCCTTTACAAGGATCTCATAAGCAGTTTCTGTTAGGCAGGGTGCTCTAGAGAAAAGTGACTAGGACACATGACTTTATATATAAATAAGAGGATATATTTATACAGCAAGAAGGAATATAACATAATTAGTCCACAAAGCAGTACAGAGTTCAGTTTAACTCACTTCTGTGAAACAGTTAATAAACTGGAAGTCCTTCAACTCACGTGGGTTGCCAGAGACAAGGTCAAGGTAGCAGACAGCAGAGTCCTTCCTGGAGCAAGGCAAGCAGCAGGGTGGGTCAGCAACAGACAATAGCTCGGGAGCTCAGGCCCAGATGGGATGTCAAACGCAAGGCAACAGAATCCACCAGCCTCAAGCTCAAGTGATTGTACGCACCAGCAGTATGGCAAAGCGGGTCTCGAAGGAGCTTCAGGCTCTAGCAACAACACGATGCACAGTCTGGCCTAACCCGCAGGTGGTGTAGCTCCCAGGTTGAGGTGGAGAACTTAGCTACAGCAGCAGCATGGACGCTCCAGCGCTCTCCAATCACAAGAGAGCGAAAGAAAGGGATGGATCTTCCAGAGCCATTTATCTCTGCCTTCCAATCAAATTGCAACCTGACTAATCTCATGTTCCTATTGGCCAGGTTGGCACAATTAACCTAACTATCACACAGTTTCTTTGCATTGTAGGCAGGCTTACCCAATACCCTTGGTAGGTCATGGACACCTTATTTCTATAGTTCCATCCAATCACTGTGCCAGAGTCGCAAAGACTGGCTAGAAGTACCATATCAAGTAATTCATTAGCCAGCACTAAGCAATGCTGAGTCTCTGATCATTCTTTCATAGTTACAATTCCTTCTGGTCACAACTGGGAAAGGTCCTTTGCTTTTAAAGAACCAAGAAATTATATTGGGGTCCACTTGGAAAATCCATGATAATTTTTGGAAGAACTTATAAGCACTCCAGCGAAATCCTTTTTTTTCCCCGTAAGGTAACAATACTCGTATAGCTAAAGATTCCAAGGATTGGACTGTGGACGTCATTGGGAATCATGAGTCTGCATACCACTCAAAACACCTCCGTGGAGTCAATTCCAATTCAGTGACGTTATATAGGGTTTGTATGCCTGTAAATCTTTAAGGGAACAGAGAGTGCCATCTTTCTCCCACAGAGTAGCTGGTAAGTTTGAACGACTTACCTTGTGGTTTGTAGTTCAGTGCTTACTCAGTGCCACCGGGCCTGCCACAGTTGTTTGAAGAAGATTAAGGAAGTGTCATTCATTGTCTCTAGTTAGGTATATCTGAATTTCTTTTACTTTATAATACAATGGGGGTACCTCAAAACACTGGAATTGGCTGGGCAGAGCAAAGCTTTTGCAGTATGCATTTTTCTCTCTAGGTGAGCATCAAGCAACTCGCTCTTGAGTTTGTGCACCCAGTGGTGTCACCTGGGAAGGTTCTGTCTGGTCAGTGAAGTTTTTCATAAAAGCAGGTTCCCTTGAACCTCGTTTTTTTGTGATGGGCAATTTAAGAGAACAGTATGTGCCTGTGAAATTTGGCTTCCTCCTCAGGGAAACGCCACAGGAACTGTTACGATGTTGAACACAGCTTACAAGGACCAGTAATATCAGGAAAACTCAAGTGTATGAGTAGTTTTCTCATTTCAAAAAAGGTGAAATGTGACTAGATGACAAACTTCATTCTGGACGTCTGTCAGCTTCCTGAAAGAATGAAAATGTCTACTCTTCGTGCATTTGGAGTTTGTCCCACCAGGTCAGACTGTTAATCAAGCTTTCTATTAGCAGGTTCTGAAAAGATTGTGTCACAGTGTGGGACAAAAAAAGGCCTGATTTGTGGCAGACGGGACTGGTTTTGCCACCACGACAACACACCTGCTCACGCAGGCATCTCAGTACACCAGTTTTTAGCAAAAAACAGCATGCCTCTCTTGCCCCACACATCTGACTCACCTGACATTGAACCATGTGAATTCTTTTTGTTTCTGAGAATGCAGAGGGACATGAAAGGACAGAAATTTAACAACTTAGAAGAGGTGAAGAAAAAAATGAGGGAAGTGCTGTCAGCCATCTAAACAATTGAGTTTGAAAAATGTTTCCAAGTGTGGAATCACAGATTTGACAGGTGTATTGTGTAATCGAGAGTACTTTGAAGGTGATAAGGTGGTTTTGTAAAAAAAATTAAATACACATCTTTGAAAAAAAATTCCTTTTTGGGGGAGGGGTACCTCCTCATGGTTCCCTTTCCTACTTTGGTTTAAGTGAATAATTTTTAAAAATTGTACCTTTTATATTTAGCTAATTTATTTGATGCTCAAGCAGAGTGTCATGTCTACTATATGTCCTCTGATTGCTCTTGGAATATTTGGTTTTATTGTTACAGCTGGTGTTCTCGAGTAAAAACGTAACATTAATTCTAAGTGTGCACATCTTAAAATGGAGGACATGGCTCACTTGGCCTCTGAACAGCAGAGAAGCGTGTTGCCTGGAGAGCACTTGGCTGCCTTCCAAAAAGACTCAGCAAGTTGCCTCACTTGGGTGTATGTGATGGGGTTGGCACGATGATGTCATTATGTGGGTGCTCATAGGTGGGTGTATCTGCATGTGGGTGGGCCTGCCTGGAGATGGAGAGAGGAGCCATGTCTGGATTCCTAAGACCACTGGAAACCCTGTGAAAGGGTCATTTGACCCCAAAAGGAGTTGCAACCCACAGGTTGAGAACCGCTGAGTGAGAGTCTCTGAAACCCACAGGGGCAGTTCTACCTTGTCCTATAGGGTTGCTTTAAGTGCCATTGACTTAATGGCAGAGAGAGAGAGAGAGAGAGAGAGAGAGAACTGCCTATAGGTTTCCAAGGCTGTAAAACTTAACAGAAGCATATTGCCACCTCCTCCACTTGAATCACTGGCCTTTCAGTGAGTAGCTGAGTGGATTTAGCCTCTGCATACCAAGGCTTAGTAACCATGGATACTTATCTATAATTTAAGCTTTTGTTAAGTGGTTTAAAAAGAATCTGGTTAGACCCAAGTTATTTCAGCCTATTTAAAACTGCTCAGCTGCTAACCAGAAGGTTGGCAGTGTGGATCCACAGGAGAAAGATGCTTCTATGTAGATCGCAGTCTTGGAAATTCTTCAGGATAGTTCTACTCTGTCCTATAGGATTGTTATGAGTGAGAATTGTCCCAAGGGTAGTGGACTAATCCTTGTACCTATCTGAAAGCCATGCAGTCGTGCTAGTACTTTGCCCTCCCAGAACTATGGTACTCTCTACTGGTAAAATGCAACACTATTTTGGGGGCATGCATATGTATTATGTATGTGTATTTAAGGGTGTGTATTTTAATAATGAGAGTGGAGCTTTTTTTTTGCTCTGCCTAGCAGCATATTTATTAGCATTAAAACACAAAATCCACAAGACAGCCTCCACACCCTTCCACACTTATTAGCATCAAAATACAAGATACAGAAGACACCCCTTTCACTACCTTTCGTACACACACACACACACACACACACACACACACACACACTCACACTCACTCACTTCTGGGCCCTGCTCATTTCTGTGGCTGAAGCCTTGGCAGTGGCCTGAGTGGCTCCCAGAGCGGGAGCTGCGGGATCTCCTGGCTCGTCATCTCCATGGCAGCCTGTTTCTCGGCGTGCTTCTCTCGCAGGGCTGGCTGGAGTTCCTCCATCTGCTTGGTGAGGAAGTCGATCTTCCTCTTGAAGGCGTCCTTGGCATCCTCGGCTGTCTTCTCTGCATAGTTGCCTGTCCGCACATCGATGAGCACATGGTCCACGGCATGGAGCTTCCCAGACACACATAGAACTCGTCAAGGGGACGAGCAATTCTTTCCCCTCCTTGGTGCCGTTTAGCATGTTCAGACAGACCTTGGCTTCCACATCCCACCTTGAACTGGGCGGTGGACGTGGACAAGACCTCCATTCCTGGTCCGACAGGTTTTTGAGCATGTCTAGCTGCGGCAGGTTCAGCTCCGTGATGTTAACTGACCGTGCCGTGCTGGGAAGGAGGACTAAGAGGGAAAGGTGGCTCGGCGAGTGAGAGTGGAGCTTTTAAAAATAAGTTCTTCTTCCCTGAACTCCTCAAGGTAAGACGTCCTAGTTTGCGACTATGGACAGATTCCTCTCTGCTCTTTGGGGAAAACCAACAACACCTATACCTCTTGTTTAAAGGTGAAATTTGAAGATCATAGTAAAAGATCCACCTTAGCTTACAGGCATTTAAGTCATCAGGCACCGTGAAGTGAATCATTCTTTCAAGTTAGAACTTGCATTTTCAAATAACGCCTAACCTAGTTCCTGACTGAGAGTAGGCACTCAACAAATATTTGGTGACTGGCTGAAGCTGTGCCTCAGGATCTAAGGACAGTCCTTCATCTAAGAAAGCCTTGTCCTTTCTGAACAATTCTCTATTGCAGCAACTAGAGCGAAAATCAAGAAGATCTAATCTGACCACTGTGGCTGAGTCTAGAAGGGAAGGTGATACTTTACGGGAACAGCTATTAAGACTGTAGTGTAAAACCTGATGTTACATTAGGAAGCAAATACACAATAGTCAACACATTTATCAGTGTACAAGTGATAAGATGTACTAGATGTCTTGTATTTCAGTGCCTGGTTCCTTCTCTCCTCCCATCCCCCCCCTTCTTTTCTTCAGGAAACAAAATGGCTCTGTATTTTTCAGGCAATACTATTGCAAACTTAGATGCAAATGGCACTGTGCTATAATGTATGGGGAACATAAACATTAACAAGGCATTTTATCCATTCTACCTTGTCAGAATAAGGCCCATTTTCTTCCCACTGAATCTTCCAATTGATGCACAGTGAAGTTAAATGGAAAAAAATTGAATCCTGGCTTTGCTGTAATACCATCAGTGAGCAAATTGTTGCCCTTAATTTCTCAAATGGGAATCATCTATAGAAATTTTTTTTCGGCCCCCGCCCATAGAAATTTTAAAGGAGATTGTGAAGCTTAAATAAAAACAGTTGACACGCTTTATTTTGTGCTGCTTACTGAATGTTAAGACTAATCTGGCATCAGAATTACAGGTCTCCCCACCTTTTTTTTTTTTTAAGCACTGTGTACATAATAGGTGCTTGAATGTTTGTTAGGTTGTCCCTTGTTAACTTTTTCTAGGTCTGGTTGAAGATTTAAGTATTTAAATAATGTGGTCTTAGGACCAAGATTCTGGCCAAGAATCAAGATTAAAGGGTAGGTTCTTGGAAGAGCTATTCTAACAAAGTAATTGAAAGATTATTAGCTGTTAAACTCATTTCTCACTTTAAATATTTTTCAATCCCCCCACTCCCCAATATCAAGATCTGCATACCATTGATAGGCTCTTACACTGAGGTGGCTTAAATGCGCCTGTGACGCTGGAAGCTATGTTACTAGTATTCCAAATATCAGCTGGGTCAGCTGTGGTGCAAAAATTTCAGCAGAAATTCCAGACTGAGACTAGGAAGAAGGACCTGGCAATCTCCTACTAAAAATGTGGCCAGTGAAAGCCTTGTGCGTAGCAGCAGCAGAACATTGTCCAATATGGCGCCAAAGGTGAGCCTCTCAGGTTGGAAGGCACTCAACCTACGATGAGGGGAGCGGTGCCTCCTCCAAGGAGGGTCAGCCTTAATGGCACGGGTGGAACAAATCCTTCAGGGTCTTCATTTGCTGATGCGTCAGCATGAGAAGGAGGAAAAACCCGCAAACAGCCATGAGGAATTGGAACATGGAATGTAGGAAATATGAATCTAGGAAAATTGGAAGTTGTCAAAAATGGAATGCTTGCAGATAGGTATTTCAGGCATTAATGAGTTACAATTGACTAGAATCGCCCATTTTGAATGGAAAAGTTAAATGGCCTACTATGCAGGACTGAAAATTAGAAGAGGAACGGCATCACATTCTTTGTCAGAAGAACATTTCAAGATTTAATGTGAAGTACAATGATGATAGACATAGGATATATTCAGACTTATAGCAAAATATTCAATCAGTACGATTACTTAAATTTACACACCAACTACAAATACCAAATATGAAGAAATTGAAGATTTTTACCAACTTCTTCAGTCTGAAATTGATCAAACATGCAGTTAAAATGCATCGATAATTACTGATAATTGGAATGCGGAACATGGAAACTAGTAAAGTGTTATCTCAATAGGGTTCAGGAGCCCTGGTGGGGTATTGGTTACAAGTTGGGCTGCTCATGGCAAGGTCAGCAGTTTGAAACCACCTGCCACTTCTTGGGAGAAAGACAAGGCTTTCTACTTCCGTAAAGAGTTACTTCAAAAAAAAAAAAAAAAGAGGACCTGATGCAAAGGGCTTTAGTGGAGAGCAAATGCTTTGAAAATGATTAGGGCAAAGAATACACGGATATGCTTTATACAATTGATGTATGTATATGTATGGATTGTGGTAAGAGTTATAAGAGCCCCTAATAAAATGTAAAAAAAAAAAAAAAAGAAGAACAGAAGAAAGCAGGATGGTCTCAACCTTGCATAAAGTTCAGCATAACCAAATGTTAAGGCATTATACACATATAGTTTATACTGGGTGAAATAAAATCAATGGTGATATTCTAACAAAAAAAACCAAGAGTTACTTCTTGGCAACCGACAGGACCAGTCCTACAGGCTCACTATGAGTTGGAATTGACTTGATGGCAGTGAATTTGTTTTGTTTTTAATCTATGTCTCTGTAACTCCCACCAATGATCTGGCGGGACTCTGCAAACAGGGTGTGTGAAACCTTAATAGAGGGGATGAGTCAGTTTTGGTTGCTATTCATCTGGCTATAGAGAGCCACTTCAGAAGCAAGAACAAAGAGAAGTCCCAGAACCATCAAGGAAGAAGAGGCCACAGTGGAGCATGTTTGAGATCCCTCCCTGTCTGAAGTGGCAGAGGCAATGCCATGCTAAGACCAGAGGAGCAGCCCTAAAACGACGAGACTCAGGCAGAGCAGCAATGGCTTCCAGGTCCACAGAACCAGAGGCTAAGGGACCATGTGACTGAGAGGCTGAGGACAGAGAGAGACTTGGCTTGCTGGCTGAGGAGAGGTGCTGCTGTGGGCCAATGACTATATCCTGTCAGGGGAAGCCAGCCCCTAACACATCATTACGGGTCCGGTAGGCGCAATTGTACAGCGATAATAAGTAAAGATCATAGTAAAGTTATAGAGAGCATGAGAGATAGAAGTGAAGTATGGAAATAAATGGGAGTCAGACACGTTTCATGGTAGCATGCTCACCTCTGCCCCGCTGATGGTCCACGTGGAGGGCGAGAGAGATTTAATGCTAGCCTAGGCTATTTATCTTCTCTGGGGACATGCAAGCCCCCTAAATACAGGTGAGGACATATGTCACAGGAAGGGACTGTACTATAGGTAATACAGTAATCAGAAGGAATGGTCTAGGGACATCCATGCAATAGGAAGAGGGATTGGGGGTATACCTGTGACAAGATGGGCGGATCCTAGATCCAAGATGGCGACCTAACCTTGATCATCCTTGGGCGGGTTTGACCTCTCTGGGGTCTCCTACAAGGAAACAGACAACTACTATCCTTATCAGAAGGGAGAGGGCCCTACTTCTAGGATAAACAGTGGTGACTACTTGCTCTAGATGGTTGATAGCTCTCAGGGAGAATAACCCCTGACCTACTTCTGATGACCTCCAAGTATAGTCATTCCCAAGTAGCTGTCTGGCATATGTTTGGGGGAGACAGCTTGGGAGAAATCCTTCTGTATCCCACAATATCCTTAATGTTTATGATCCTCAATGTTTTTATGATCCTGGCTTTTGTAACCTGTTAGCGTCCTTAATAAACCCTGTTATCATGAGTGTTGTCTGTGCGTTGGCTGTTTGCAACAAATTATTGAGCCCAGCAGAAAAGTAGACTGCTGTGGGAGGAACAGTTGATGTGAACATAGGATAAAAGAAGGATGGAAGGTGGAACTATTTTTGACCTCTGCGTCATGGCACTTATTCTTGGGCAGCCATGGAGATGGATTCTCCTTCCTACCGAAGCCAGGGTTGATCCTTGCTGCTTGGCAGGATTGGTACTTGGAAGATAAGGCCTTTTTGATTGCAATGAGACTAGAAAGTGAATTTGGCAAGACCAACAATTTATTCATTGCAGATACCATTTCCCCCTGAATAATGTAGGAGGCAATTATACACAAATATATAAACCTTTCCAGGTGAAATGAAATGGATGACAACTGTGGAAAGAGATGTTGGAGAAGCACAGAATCATCCTTTAGAATAAGTCCAGGATCCAACTATGGAATAGACCATCGCTTGCTTCTATGCAACTTCAAGTTGAAGCTGAGTAAAACGCAAACAAATCTGCAAGATCCAAATTCCAACTTGAATTTAGAAATCATCTCAACAGATTTAACATATGGAACACTAAAGAGAGAAGATCCAATGAATTGTGGGATGTGGGATGACATCATAGATGAAGAAACCAGAAAGTACAGACAGGTAAGAAAGTAAAGAAAGAACAAAAGACCAAAACGACTGTCAGGAAAGACTCTAAAGCTTGAATAGTGCAACCAAATGAGAGATGACAGAGTAAAAGAGCTGAACAGACGGGCTCAATGGGTGACTTGAGAAGACCAAGTAAAATATAATGAAGTGTGCAAAGACTTGGAGTTTCAAAACCCAAATGGGAGAACACACTTGGCATTTCCCAAGCGGACAGAACTGAAAAAAATTCAGGCCTGAAATTGTCATATGGAGACATGGGCAAAATATTGAATAACCCAGAAAGCATTCAAAGAAGATGGAAGGAATACAGAGGCACTGAAGATCATCCAAGAACAGTAGCAGCAGTACATTGACAAGGACCTGCTAGAGGTTCAAGCCAGATTTAGAAGATAATGTGGAATAACGGATATCATTGCTTATGTCAGATGACTTTTGACTGAAAGCAGAAAATGCCAGAAAAATGTTCACTTGTACTTTCTGGACTATGCCAAGGCAAATATGACAGTGTGAATCATAAACTGTGAGTAACATTGAGAAGAAAGGGAATTCCAGAACATTTCATTGTGCTCATATGGAACTTGAACATGGATCAGGAGGCAGTAGTGCAAATGGAACAAGGGGTTACCATTGTTAGTTGCCATCAAGTTGGCTCCGACCCATAGCAACCCTATGCACAACAGAACGAAACACTGCACGGTTCTGTGCCAACCTCACAATTGTTCCTCTGCCTGAGACCATTGATGCAGCTACTGGGTCAACCCATCTCAAGGAGGGCCTTTCCCTTTTTTTACTGCCCTTCCATTTTATGAAATACGATGTCCTTCTCCAGGGACTCGTCTCTCCTGACAATATGTCCAAATTATGTAAAAGTTTTGCCATCCTTGCCTCTAAGGCGCACTCTGGTCTTACTTCATCCAACACAGATGGGTTTGTCCTTTTAGAAGCCATGGTACTTTCAATATTCTCCAGCATTACAAGTGCTTTCATTCTTCTAGCTTCCTTATTCAATGTCCAACTTTCACAAGCATAGGAGGCAATTGAAAATACCATGATTTTGGTTAGGTGCCTCTTAGTCTTCAAAGGAACATCCTTGTTCTTGAGTACTTTAAAGAGGTCTGTGTACCAGATTTATCTAATACAACTAGTCTTTTGCTCTTCTGACTGCTCCTTCCAGGAGCATTGATTGTGGATCCAAATTAGGCTGTGTTAACTAGAAAAATGCGAGATCCTCAAGGACGCAAAGGCGAATGGTCATACTGAGTTGGGCACCCAAAGATTAGGTCAAGGAGGATTCACTGCTTGGGGAGACCAAGTTTTTTGTTAATGGTGACGGAATGATTTGGAAAGGCACAGCATTAATTTAGCCTGTTAGCCTGGTTCAGTAGGCACGGATTTATTGTTTGGAATGCTACTGCGCCACCGATGAGGGCGTGGGAAGTAGTAGGTTTTTGCTGTCATGGGGTTACAACCGAAACGTGTTGACAGACACAGACAAAAAGTAAATATGCTGAAAGGTAAGTAACTGAAAAATTATTACACGTAGATCAGCTCTAGAAAATGAGAAATCAGGCGGGGGGGGGCGGTAACTAAGTGGCCGGAATGCTCTGGAGGTGCGGCATGAATAGAGGGAGAAGAGGCAGGCAGCAAGCCTTCCTTCAGTTTGTATTACGTTATCGAGGAGGAGTATTCAGAGCCAATTCTGGTCCGTAGACAACTTCCTGGATTGGAGGCAACAACGCCCTCGGGACTATTTCAAGACACAGGGCCACCCGACGTCGACGAGCCTGCGTCCTGGCGGCCGATCTCTCTCGCAGCGGCCGCGCCTGCTGCCCCTCCGAGTCCCTGCAGCGCTGGGAGTGCGGAGAGAAGCGGGTCCTTCCGCACAGTCGCCACCTCGCCCGGGTCCGCCCCGGCTTGCGCCGGCCCGCCCGCGGCTTGCGCCCGCCCAGAAGCCTCTCCTTCGGCTCAGGCACCTGCCTGGCCGCCCCGCGCGGCGGGGTCCTCAGGCGGCTTGCCGAAGCGCCGTGATTGGCCGGGGCTCGCGGCCGGGGCTCGGCTTCAGCATCGCTTGACAACCGCAGTCTGCAAGAGGCTGGGTCGAGCTGCCGCCGGCCGGGAGGGGCGGCTGGAAGGAAGGACTGACGAGCCGATGGACTGACGCGCGGGTCGCAGGAGGGAGGACCGACGCCGAGCCCGCACTGCCGCCGCCCTCGCGTCCCCACCGCAGCCCGGAGCCGACCGCTTTGGGGCTCCCGTCGCCCGCCTCTCGGCCGCCTTTTCCTCTGCAGCGTCTCCGGGCTCGGCCGGAGCCTTCAGGTGAGCGCCTCGGAGAGTGGAGGCGGGGTCGGGCCGAGCCGCCCCTCGGGTTGCCATGGCCACCATCTGTCAGCTCCTGACGGGGCTCGGCCCCCAGCGACTCCCAGGGCTGCGGTCGGTGTCCAGCAGGGTCTTAGGTGCAGACTGGGTGGGGACTCGGGGCCGCAGGATGAGGAGCTGGAGCTGCGGGCTCCATCCGAGGCCGACGCGCCGGGACCACACCTTGTGCACGTTCGGAGCACAAGCGACGCCCCTCGCCCTGGCCCTGCCGACCCTGACCACTGGAGCCCGCGCAGGGCTGGAGCCCGCTGGCCGCTGCGAGGGGCGGAGGGCGCCGACCACGCTCGGGTTTGCTTTCCTCCCCGCCCCGCTGCGAGCCCGTCCGCGGGAGACCCCGGAGCGCGCTGCCCTGCCTTCCTGGGCCGGGGGTGGGGGTGGGCGAGGGGCGCGCTCCGGGGCCGGGGCTGGCCTTTCTTAACGTCCAGGGTCAATGCGAGCAGGCCTTTAGGAGTCTGGACGCAGCGGGGCAGAGGAGCCGCTACTGGATTTGGAGAAGGGAATTGTGCGGGGCGCTTGGGTACAATACACCGGAGGGAGTAGGGTTAAGCGGTGTGAAGACACATTAGGGAGACAGAGATCGGGGCCGTGGCTGTGGGGCGAGGTCTTCAACAAGAGGGGCGGGGGGCAGAGACGGCGCGACCGGACGGTTTTTCTTCTAGGACTCCGACGTGCTGGGAGCCACCACGCATTGTTTCGGAGGAGAGCGTGCTTTTTTTTTTTTTTTTTTTTTGCAACTTGGTCCTTTTTGCATAATGCAAGATGTCTTTGTTCCACCCCTGATTCAAAGGTTGTGATGCTAACTCCGATTTCCCTCTCTTTGTTGTAGACTTCATAGGCTGCTTCAATAAGTTAATGGCACGGAAATTAACATGTAGATTTTTAATCTGTTAATTCCCCCCCCACCAGTAAAACCAAGTAAAATGTTTTTGTTCCCAATTCTGCGTGTGCAAACAGCATGGAAATTTAACTAGAAAGGAGAAATGCCTACATCCCATTCTTATATTCTGGAGGTCTCATTTAGGAGGCTGATGTAAGGAGTAATTTTATCTTAGTTTTGAGAAATGGGTTGCTTCTGTAGGAAAGCAGTGTTAGAAAAGACAACGACAGCACGGTGTTAGATAAAAAGCAAAACACTTGAATTTGGGTGCCATTAGGAATGTGTAAATCTTTTTTCGGGTGAGGGATTTTTAGCATGTGGTTGGTTATTTCTCACCCTCCCACAGTCTCGTTCTTTCTTCCTTTTTATAAAAGCCAGTACTAGGAATGTGTCCTAAGAGAACAGGGTTACCATCCTAGTTCAATGGTGTGTCTGGCCCCTTCTATTTGTGAAATATAGATTATTAGTCACTTAGTGAGTGGACAACATGTGATGTGCCTGATATATATACTGTGACTAGAGAAACACTTAAAATGAATACACAAAGAAGTGCAATTGTCCTTAGTAGATCAGTAACCTGGAAATCAGAACGTTTCCCTTGGCGACTGATTCCAGTCTTGGAAGACCCACTCTGCTTTCTTGATCTATAAAAGGGTCATACATAATACCTGCTATTGATTTAGTCTGGGAGTAGGCTCTGAAGTTGAATAAAACAATGCATTTGAAAGCACTTGGGGCTGGGGTATTGGAGGAATTGGTTGATTACCTTTTAATACAGGGAAGCATTGACAAGGATAATTAAAACATTTCTGCATTATCTATTAGCATTTCTAGATTTAGGGCTTTTTTCCTTAAATGGCTTTAAAGACTATTGGGGTGTATCCCTTCTCCCTGAAGACTACGGGGGACAGAGCAGACAGAGCAAAGAATGCTTCTCCTCTACAAAGGCTGGTGGTTTAAGGTTGCTCTCCTGGATAAGGCAATGGCCCATAGCTTTGACTTGTGTTACCTTTAGAGCTAACTAACCCTGTGGATCATAAGCTCTTGAAAACTTATTTTATCCCCTCTGATTTATGCTTTTCAAATTGGAGTAGTTGAGCTCTTGGAGATATATGCTGCCATATAGTCACATAATACCGCTGTCATCAATTTCACCTGAAGATTTGGGTACAAAGCACTGCTCTCTTTCTTTTTAAAATGAACAAAAAGGTGATATGAAGAATGCAGTATTCACACAATTTCTGAGGTAAAATTCAGAGACTTTAAAGAAATTTTATGCTTAAGGGCCCCCTGTGGAGGTGTTGAGCGGAAAGGTTTAAGAAGCATTGCCCTAGACTTACGGCCCTAATGACTGCCAGATGGCTACCCAGCAAAGAAAGAAGCTGAGTTCTAGTTTCTACAACTCTGGCCTGAGGTTTAAGGGTCCTTGAGTCCTAATGATTCCTTCTAGTTTTCACCCCTGTGAAAGCCAGGATGTTGCAGTGGAAAGGTCGGGGAATTTCAGTCTGTGAGACCAGGTAGTTTTCATGCTTGGCTCCACCTTTCCCTTCCTATATCCACATATTAGGATATTAATGATCTTTCAGAGCTGTCTTTTGCAGGAAACCTCACTACAAGTCTGGACTTCCACAGACCTTGTAATCCTCTTAAAACAATCTTGGCTGACATTTTACATGTAGTACATTTGCACAGGTGTTAGTCTCTTGGACTGTAAGACCGCTCCTCCTTCTGGATCCATTCTTAAGCACCCCCCCCCCCATGGTGGCAGTACAATGCTTTGCACACAGATTCTTAATAAATATGTGTTGAAATCATGAAATAAGTAGACAAATGGTTTGTAAAATGCTGATAAAGTGAAGGAAATGAGAGAATTTAATGGGTAGTCACGTTAGGCAGGAAAAGGCAGGTTCAGGCTGGAGATCCCGCTTGGACAGGAGTGTCTTAGAGCCTATTTAGTAGGCTCTCGTGCCAGAACTTGCCCTTTTAATGTTTAAGTCACTGGAAGATTGGAAATGATTTGGGAGTTTTGCTTGATTTGAATTCGAAGGGAAGACATAAATAATAGAACTCCCCACCTCTCTTTCTACTTAGGTTATGGGGATGTTTTAAAATTATTCCTACTTGAAAAAAGTTAGTACAAACAGTAATAGGATGTAAAAGTTTTACAGAATATAATTCAAATACTGCTTTTTCCCTGTGGCTCTGTAACATATATTATGACTCTTGATGTATTGAAAAAGAAAATGGAACCTTATATAAAACCTTTGAGAACATTGAGACAACCCAGCTAAAATTGAAGGCTAAATGTCTATTTTTAGTTTAGTTTTTTTGCACAATTTTAGAAACTTGGAAATTCAGTTGGGTTGGTTTTTACTTTAAGAATGGAAAAAGCAAAACGGAAATGAAATTCTGAGACGTGCAAAAGCAATATTTCACAGGGTAGAGGATTTAATGCAACTTCAGGTACATTCATTGTACAGTGCATATATCATTAAATGTGTCACTTCACTGTATATAATTGCCGATTAGACCACACCTACAAAGTTATGATGTATGTTAGTTGCTTTAGGAGGGAGATTGATAAATGTACACACACCAGAGGGCTTCAAAACGTTTGTGGACAAAATGGAGTGAAAAGATAACGGAATTTTCTAGGAATTTTTGCAACTCATGGATGCGCACGCACGTGCGTATGTACATTTCCTTTCCTCTGCTCCTTTTTGCTACCGGGTTGACTGGGGTACTTCAAAAACATTTTCTTTGTTGCTGTTGACACAGATGCTGATAGCAGATGTACATTCAATACCAGCTCCTCGTGAAATATGTAATGAGCCCGTTTATTTTTCAAATTGTGAATTAGGTAGCGATCTACATATCAGATCATCCTTATTTCTTTCACCATTCTAAACAGCGTATCAAACCTCTCAATTACTTGCTCTGCCCTTGACACCCTCCCCCCCCTTTATTCCCTCCATCTCCCTCTCGCAGCATATTACCTTTCCCTACAGCGTAGGGTGCACCAGGTTAAAAGCCTATCGGCTGATTTCTTAACCTCACTGAACTGTAATGTGCTTCAGCTGTAAATTTGGGATGAAATCGCCTGTCTCATCGGGTTGTTGTAAGATTCAATTAAACGATGGATGTTTAGAATAGTACATGGTAGTTTAAAATTCTAAATATGATCTTTTGATTAAACCCTGGCTGGTACCTTGATGTAGAAGAGAGAACCTTTGAGATAAAATTTTATAAATTGTGGGTGTTTTCATTTTCATAGCCATTTCCCCGTTTAAATGAATAATTATCTTAAAATAGAAATGCCTGATCATATATGCAAGCATGGTGTGGATATACTACTTGTAAACCATTCAGATAATACAAATTATGGGGAAGAAACACCCTTCCCCTTCCTAGATTCCTGCCCTCTATTCCATTTCTTTTTCTCTTTAGGATAAGCACAATTCATAGTTATGTACATTTCCAGTTTTCTTTGTGTATTTATTTAGAGAAAGACATATCATGACTTACCCCCATTTTAAAAAATGAGCCTGTTTTGTAAATTCATTCATCTAACAAATATTTATGGATAGTAGTATTATTTTGTAATGCTCTTTCTGGGATATTTCTATTTTAGGTTGAGTAGATCCATGTTACTGTACTAATATTCTGCAATATGAATATACTACCAGTTAATTATTCTTTCTTGACCAGCATTCAGTTTATTTCCAATCTTCCTGTATACAAATAAATTTTCAAGGAACACTTTATATAGGTACATTTATGGATATTTACAAATATTTTTGCAGGATAGATTCTTAGAAGCAGAATTGAAATTGAGTCAAAATAAAAAATTTAATATTTAAAATTTTCCTAAGTAAAACTTTCATGCTTTCAAATTCTCTGTCCCAAACACTGCCCCAATTTGCATTCTTAGCAATACTTGTATGGAAATTTTTACACACTCATGCCAACACTAGATATTAGCAGGTCTTTAAAACTTTTCTAAAACTGATAGACCATAAATGCTATCATGTTTAAATATGACTAAAACTCCAAAACCCGCTGCCATCAAGTAAATTCTGACTCAGCAACCCTGTGTAGGGTTTTTGAGACTGTTAATCTTCATTGGAGCAGGATAGCCTCATCTTTCTCCTGAAAAGCAGCTGGTGGATTTGAACTATAGACCTTCTGGTTAGCAGTTCATTGTTGACCCAGCAGCACCACCTGAGTACCTTTTAATATCAATAGTGAGGTTGAATATATTTTTAAAGATTTATTGGTAATTTATAGTTCTGTGAGTTTTATTTATACCCTTTGACCATTTTTCAGTTTTATGTGTGTGTATCAATTTGAAGATGATACATAGGTTTTAGAAGGTAACTATTTAACTCTATATAATAACAGTATTTAAGTCGAGTTTGTCACTTGTGTTTTAACTTTGTTTATGGCACCCTCTTTGGAATGGAAGATTTACATTTATATTCTTAGGTAAAATCTGATAATCTTTTTCCTTTTTGCTGCCCAGGTTGTGATATATCTAAACAATGTGGGTCAAAAAAATAGTTTTAATTTTGTAAACGTTCACTATTTCAGTAATTCTAATTAAATTAATTAATTAATTGAACATTTTATTGTGGTTTTGGTTGTCAGGGGAAGCCAGGCCCTAATACATCATTACGGGTCCGGTAGGCGCAATTGTACAGCGATAATAAGTAAAGATCATAGTAAACTCATAGAGAGCATGAGAGATAGAAGAGAAGTATTGAAATAAATGGAGGCAGACACGATTCATAGTAGCATGCTCACCTCAGCCCCTCCTGATGGTCCACGTGGAGGGAGAGAGTTCTTTAATGCTAGCCCAGGCTTTTTATATTCTCTGGGGACATGCAAGCCCCCTAATTACAGGTGAGGACATACATCACAGGGAGGGGTTGTGCCATAGGTAATACCGTAATGAGAGGGGGTCTAGGGACATACATGCAATACATGTGATAAGATGGGCGGATAACTTAACTTTGGATGTTACAGAGTCAATTTGGCCTGTTCCCTGACTCAACTGATAGAGATCATTATTGGTAGGGTGAGAATGCTTGGTCGCAGGCCTCAGGGAGGAATAGTTTATTGTCCCCAGTAGCAGGGAGTGAGGCCTGCCATATAGTCTGGTGACTAACTGCTCTCGGGATGATGTCTGTAAGCATCTGACCTCCCCCCACATTTGGTGACTTGTTTACAGAACATATTAGTCCCACCCATTCACACATGATGTTTTGTGACAATAGTTACAATCCCCACCATGTAACAATACTCTTCCCACTTCCTCTCTGGGGTTCCCTTTTCCATTCATCTTCCTTCCTTCTTTCCTGTCCCTTCTTGCCTTCTGAGCATTGTTTTGGGAGCAGACAACTCCCTTTTGGTTGCCTGTGGTTGATTTTTCTGAGAGTGTTCCTCATGGGTGTTACTGTCCACTCTATAGGCCTAGCCATTGTTGGGCTGAAAGGTCACTGGGTGGGGGCGGGGTGGAGAATGGGGGCATGAGTTTAGTTCCAGGTTTGAAGGGTTCCTAATGGTCATAGTCTTTGGGGGGGGTGTGGTCAGATTCCACCAGTCTTTATCAGACCAATAAGCTTGCTATTTTTTACGATAATGAATTTTACTCTATATTTTTCTCCCATTTTGTCCAGAACCTTGTCTTGTGATCCTGATCAGAGATTGGTAGTGTTAGCCAGAGATCATCTGGCTCTTCTGGTCTTGGATGAGTGGAGGCTGTTTTCTGTATGGTTCATTAGACCTTTGAACTAATTATTTCCATGAGTCTTAGGTTTTCTTCACTTTTTTTTTTTTTTTTGCTGTAGATGAGGAGAGGTCTGTAGTCGCATCTAGATGGCCACGAGCAGCTTTTAAGCTCCCAGTGGGTACTCACTGAAGTAGGTTGTAGGACATTGTTTTTGTGGTCTGTGTTTGTCACCTGACCTAGATGTCCCCCAAGTCGTTGGTCCTAGTACCCAAGCTGTGTGGGTGTATGGTTAAGATGTTTTCATTTTTGCTGTATGCTCTACTCTGTTGTTGCTGCCAGGACTACCAAGCTCTCTTCATAGCAGTCCCTAATATGGCAGAACAAGACACTTGGTCCTGCACCATCCTCAAAATTGTTCCGTTGAGCCCATTGCTGCAGCCACTGTATCAGTCTGTCTTATTGAGGACCTTCTGCTTTTATGCTGACTCTACTTTGCCAAGCATGATATCCTTTTTCAGGAACTAGTCTCTGAGAGCATGTCCAAAGTACATGGGATCTCACCGTCCTTACTTCTACAAGAGTACTTCTTCCAAGACAGATTTGTTTGCTCTGGCAGTCCATGGTACTTCAGTATTCTTCACCAGCACCAGAATTCAAAAGCATAAGTTCTTGTGTTGTCTTCCTTATTCATTGTCCAACTTCCACATGCATACGAGATGATTGACAGGCCATGGCTTTGATTAGGAGCACCTCAGTCCTCAAAGGAGATGACATCCTTGCTCTTTACTACTTTAAAGAGGTCTGGGGCAGCAGATTTGCCCAATGTAGTCCATCGTTTAATTTCTTGATCATAATGAGCATTGATCATGGTTTCAGGTAAACTGACATTTTTGAAAATGTCATTCCTTTTGTAGCACATGCAAAAATGTATCTCTAAATAGCCTCTGCCAAAGCTAAACATATGAGAGAGCTTTAAAACATTATGGGGAAATTAGAATGACAACATAATGGAATTTCCCACGAATCTGTTGAAGCCACTTCTTACACTCATAGTTGTATTTACATGTGACACCCCACACTTGTTCATCTTGCTTATCTACCTACATGCACACTTGCCAATTATTGCCATTACTGTTACTATAGGATTATAGTTATTACTGTTATTACAGGATTATGTATGTAATAGTCGTAACTGTTGTTACTTTCATTCCTGTGTACCTCCCCGTTTCTGTCTTTGCTTTGGTCATGTTACACTGACTCTCTCTTACTGTGTTTTGCCTTTCCCAGGTTGGTCCATGGCTGTGCTCTAGTTAGTAGTGCTTCCTCCCTGCCCTTCCTATCCCTAGAAACCATTGGAGAATGTTTCTGTGTGTAAACCTTTCCTTAAAATTTTAACTGTAGTGGCCTCATATGATATTTGTCTTTTTGTGATTGATTTATTTCACTAGGATAGTATCCTCTGTCCAGGTTCATCCATGTAATGAGATATTTTGCAAATTCATCATTATTTAACATTGCATAATGTTCCACTGTGGGTATGTACTGTAGTTTATCCATTCATGTGTCGATAGATACCTAAGTGTTTTTCATCTTTTTGCTATTGTGAACAGTGCTGTGATGAACGTGAGTATATATCCATATTTGTGTGTATGTATATAATATTTTCATGTCACAGCTCTTCTCTATATGAAGCTTGGTCAAAAAATATTGCTTCTAGAGTTATAGTTCATACATGCATGGGCTTATACCAAATAAAATGTGTTTAAATACATCTGATTAGTGGATGGTTACGGACAAGTTCTCTCAGTAATGTGCTTGTGTTGGTTTCATGAGAATACCTTTAAAAACCAGGTCCAATCTAAACCAGTATGGTCAGCAATGTATTGAGTCAGTTCAATTCATGACAGAAATGTCAGTTCAGAAGGTTATGTCAACTAGGTTTGGAGAACTCCAAAGGAGTAATCTTGATTTTCTCAAAAAACACAGAATGAAAGGATGCTTTATTAGGAAGAAGTTCTGAGGAAATGGAAAACTGCATTAGTGAGAAAAAGACCAAGAAGTTGTGCCGAGGAATTTTCTTCCATCACAACAATGTACCACTCATTCATCAAGGCTAGTAGGGGCAGTCTTAGAAGAATTTCCCTTGGAAACCTTACTCTGTTCACGCTACAATTGTGAACGGGCCTCTGTAGGTTGCTTTTTGCTCCCCAAACAAAGGACATTTGAAAGGAACACAGTCCGAGTCCCTCAAATATGTCCAAAGTGGGTTTTGATATGGTGTAAATTGAAGAGTAGAATTCTTTGAGAAGGGCTTCTTGTTATTAGGTGCCCCGGAGTCGGTTCTGACTCATATCGCCCCCGTGTACAACAAAGTCAACACTGCCCGGCCTGAGCCGTCCTCACGATTGTTCTTATGCCTGAGCCCGTAGTGGCAGCCACTGTGTCCGTCCATTTGCAGGGCCTTTCGCTTTTTAGCTGCCCCTCTCTCTTACCAATCGTGGTTCCCTTCTCCAGGGACAAGGTATCCAAAGTATGAGACAAAGCCTCACCTTCCTTGCCTTGACCGCCTTCAGAACTATACAGACCTACATGGAAGATACACTGAGAGATAATAGCCTCCTATTTTGAGATTTTTGTTTACTAAAGGTTTCCGATTTTGTGGTAATGCTTTTTGAGTTACATACCTAGTGTGGAATTATTAGATCACATGTTTTTTTTCTATTTCTAACTTTTAAAAGGAAGCGCCATTACTATTTTCCAAAGGGGTTGTGTCCCACCAGCAGAGTATGAGAAGTTCAAATCTTTTAGCATTTTGTCTTTTTAAAAATTTGCATCTCTTTAATAGCTAATGGGACCTCGGGTGGCACAGTGAATTAAGCATGGTTCTGCACCAGCTGCGACGTGGCAGAAAGATGAGGCGGCCTGCTTCCATGATTTCTGTAGCTTTGGGACCTGTCCCACTCTGTCCGATAGAATTGTGTGGTTTGGAACGCACTCTTTGGCATTCACTTGGCTTGATTGGGATGCTAATGGCAACAGGCATTTCTTCATGTATTTGGTGGTCACCTGAATGTCTCTTTTTGGTGAAGTATATATCCTTCACCTTTCTTTTTTTGTTGTTGTTGCTAATCTTCTCTGTATCGTTCCAATTTTTTAGTATATGTGCTGCCGAAGCGAGCACATATCCTTCACCTTTCTAAAAACTTGCTTTGTCTTTGTGTGGTTGAGGTATTGATATTTTCTATAAATTTTAGAGATAAGTCCCCTGTTGAATATGTTGTTGGTCACATTTTTACCCCAGTCTGTAAGCACTTTTTTTTTTTAACTCTTTTGGAGAAGTGATGGGCATAAGGACTTAATTTTTAAGGAGGTCCCATTTATCTAGTTAATCATTTGCTGTGTGTACATTTTTCGTTAATGTCTGGTATTCTCTTTATACCACACATTAGGCCTTCTAGTCTTGTGTTTGTGGGTTGTAATTGACTTGATGGCAGTGGGTACGTGTACCTTCTTTTTTCTTCCCTGATATTTTTCGTCTTAGGTTTTACATTTTGGTCTTTGGTTCATTTTGAGTTCATTTAATGTAAGGTATTTGCCCTGTGTTATTTTTCTGCAGAAGACATTGTTTGACAGAGCATGTGTAAGAGACTCCTCCAACCTAATGGACTCTGGCCTTTGTCAGAGATCACCTGTCCATAGGTAGGTAGATAGCTTTGGGTAATACTGACATTTTTACAACGTTATCTTACTTCCCATAAGTATGGTATGTTTTCCCATGTATAAGGGGACTTCAAAGTCTTTGTGGAAAATTATGTTACATTTTAATGTCATTTTCCATAAACTTTTTAAAGTTCTTTATAGATCTCTTTTGGTTTCTTACACTAGTGTTTTTAATATGTAGTGTTTTATAGTTTACTTCCTATAGGTCTTTTATGTCCCTGGTTATAATTATTCCTAACAGTTTTATCTTTTTAATATGTTTTCAAATACTTATATTGATTTAAGTATGGAAAGCATATAAAATACTTTAGTACAGTATAGAAAAATTGAAATAATATTTTAATCAAATCTGAGAAGAGGTTTTGGAATACAAATAAACCACAAGTCACCCTGTTTAAAATTCGACTACTTCATTATGTGCGTATCCCTTTCAGGATTAATGCAATGACTAACAGTAGAGAGTCTTCACACAAGAAAACTAATTTGCAAAGGGAAATTAGCTGCTTGTTTCATTGAAAAATTTTCATGCTTTGAATACTTAAAAATATTATATATTCTCCCCACTCCCAGCCAGTGCTGGGGCTTTGGGGCTCAGCTCAAGGGGAGTCCCTCTGGGACATGGGAATACAGTGAATGGTGTGACTCTTTGCTGGGCATGCCTACACAGTAGGGTATGCTGGGCCCTTCTAGGGTTTCCTGTATGGACTCCAATAAATTTCTTTGCTTTTGCTTAAAAAAAATGCATTCAAAATACTCTGCACATGGTACAAAAGTCAAAAGATAAAAACCCACATTTTAAAAAGTTTTCATCTAATTCCTATTTTTTAATTATCTAGTTTTCCTTCTTGGAGGCAACCATTATCACTGTTTGTTTTTCCCCATCAGTACATACTACATTTTATTATCACCATTTTTAATGGAAATGTTTTGTGCATATACATAATATATAGTTTATGTGACAGAGAACAGCTGCCGGCAGTAAGACGTGACACGCATTGCATCCAAGTTACACACTTTGGCTGAATAGCAGACATGACAGAAGTTTACAACTGGGAGGATCCTTGTTTTGTTTGTTTGCTTACATAATCTAAAGTCTATTTTCTTCCTCATAAAACTTACAGACCAGAGACTTTGGCTTATCCCATCAGACTTGTGAGTTAAAGCAAACTGGAAAACATGAAGGGAAATCATAGAAATAAATCACACTAACCCTCTTACTTAATGTATGAAGAAACTGAGGTCCAAGGAAGAGGAGTGGCTTGTCAGCAGCATATTCATGTTCTTGAAGGACAAGATACTGGCCATTTAGAGACCTGGTAGCAGCATAAGTTTTTGGAATGTCATTTTATGAAAGGATTGGTAGCAAAATTTTCTCCACTTAAAAAGGCTTTATTTTTAAGTTTTTATTGTGATTTGAATGACAGTCTATAGAGCATGTTGCGTTTCCTCCCTGCTTTTTAAAACGGCACGAGGAGGTACATCAGGCCTTTGTAGTCTGGCATTTTCTTGAAAAATTTCATAGTACTTCATCTCCATGTCTGTGTTTTGCCTGTTCACTGGAATTGTAAAACATTATGTTCAGTCTTAGGTTCTCTGTGATACTTGAAGACTAAAGGGAGCAGTTAGTACTGTGTGGGATGGGGTTGTGGAGTAATGAGACCTTTCTGAAGCACGTTTTTCCTGACTACAAAATATATGGGACTCCGCCTTAATTCCCTTAACTTTACACTTGTGAATCATTCTTAGCTTTGCATATTTTCTTCCTTCCTAATATGTATTTCAAGTAGTCTCATTGCAAAAGAACATCTAAATAGTAACTACTTATATTTGGTTAGAAAGTTAACACTGATATTTTTTCATGAAACTTTTCTATTAACAATGTATAAAATATAAATAAAAATTAATTCATTTCTACTAAATTTTTTCTTCCCTATTATCATTTTGCCTTTCATCTAAAAGCACAAATCATTAAAACAATGTAAACATATATTGATAGTGCTGGTTAACCCATTCTTATTGTTTCACTACATAGTAATTACTTGGAGTCCACATTCTTGCTAGAATTTCATTTCTGTACATTCTAATTGGATCTAAACACTAAAATACTACCTTCTATCTGATTTACAATGTACCTATTGTCAAAGAAAATTCTTGTTTCATCATCTCACCTAGTCCACATGTTGACTGTAAGTAAACATCTATTTCTGAAAGAAAACTCCAGAGTTTTTGTCATTACTTGTTGTTTTAACAGTTTATTTAAAAAATATTTAATTTTGAAACAGTGAGTCATTTTGATATTTTTCCATTTTGTTTTTATTTTTAGTTGCTTAAATCCTACTTTGGCCCTGCGTAATCTCTGCCTGGTGAATAAGTGTTTGTTAACACATCCCACTGACTGACAGGTTGCAGTCTGTCCTAAGATGCTATTAAGGTTGACTTGGACTCAGTAATTGGATTGAAGGATCCAGAGCTTTATCCTTTTGCGTGCCTTGAGGTACAGTTGGAAACAAAGACATCTGTTTACACATTTGTGGAGACAGTACTTCATGGATTTTTGTGTTTCATGTTAATTCAGCTAACATTTATAAAGCATATATACTATGTATAGTGTCGTTTTATTTATTTATTTAAAAATCATTTTATTGGGGGCTCGTACAACTCTTATCATAATCCATACATACATCAATTGTGTAAAGCACATTTGTATATTCATTGCCCTCATCATTCTCAAAACATTTGCTCTCCACTTAAGCCCCTGACATCAGCTCCTCATTTTTCCCCTCCCTCCCCGCTCCCCCATCCCTCATGAACCCTTGATAATTTATAAATTATTATTTTGTCATATATTACACTGTCTGATGCCTCCCTTCACCCACTTTTCTGTTGTCCATCTCCCAGGGATGAGGTTATATGTAGATCTTTGTAATCTGTTTCCCCTTTCCACCCCACTCTCTCTCCACCACCCTCCCGGTACCGCCACCCTCATCACTGGTCCTGAAGGGATCATCTGCCCTGAATTCCTTGTTTCCAGTTCCCATCTGTACCAGTGTACATCATCTGGCCTAGCTGGATTTGTAAGGTAGAATTGGGATCATGAGAGTGGGGGAGAGGAAGCATTTAGGAACTAGAGGAAAGTTGTATATTTCATCATTGCTACACTGCACCCTGACTGGCTCGTCTCCTCCCTGAGGTGTGTGTTTCTATACTTGTTTTTAAAGATAACAAAACTAAAAAATAATTTTAGTAGTCTAAAAAAACTAAAAGATAATTTTAGTAGTCGCTAACCTAGTTTGAATGGGGCTTTGGTGGCGTAGTGAGTTACCCATTGGGCTGCTAACCTCAAAGTCATCAGTTCAAAACCAACAGGGGCTTTGTGAAAGAAAGATGAAGCTTTCTACTCTTAAGAGTTCCAGTCTCGGAAGCCCACAAGATCGCTGTGAGTCGGAATCAATTTGATGGAAGTGAATTGGAACCTTCGTAGTTTGAAAGGAGTCCTGATTGACACAGTGGGTTAAGTGTTGGGCTGCTAACCACAAGTGTGGTGATTCAAACCCACTGTCCATGGGAAAAAGATGAGGCAGTCTGTTCTTTAAAGATTTACAGTCTTGAAAACTGTAAGCAGTTCTGCTTAGTCCTGTAGGATTTTTATGAATTGGAATTAACTTGATGGTAGTGGCTAAGTGAATTTTACTTTTTTGAGAGTTGGGGAGAAAACATCTATTATTGAGTCCCACTACTCAGTACAGAAAAATTCTAACTTTGTAGTGATGAAGTTTGAAGTTTAAAAAATGTTTCTGAATTATTTATTTAGTGTTATCTATAAAAATAATTGTACATACACATAATTTCTAAAGTAACTATTATTTTGTAAGGTTATATAAATGTTTTAATAATACAGAGTAGTTCTAAGGCTGACGTCATCAAAAATGCCTGTGCTTATATCCAGCAATAGTGACATTTATAAGAATTAAAATTCTACATTGGGTTATTAGAATACCATAGTTTTCTATGGGACAGTCATAATAGATTATTAAAATGTGTTGTCTTTTTTAACTATTAAAAAGTGAATCGTTTCTAGATGGATTAGGATATATACTTACTCCTTATTGACTGTTTCATTATCTGACATTGTGCATTTATGACAGCAGTAAAAAGTCTATCCAGTGGTATTGTACATTAATGATCTATGTCTGGCAGTCATGGTTAAGGTTATGTGTCAACTTGGTCATGATTCTCAGTGGGTTGGCAGTTAGGTATTGATGTAATTTGGTACTTTTATAGCAATGTAGTCATTTCCTATTTTGTGATTTGATGTAGTCATTGTATATTTTTATATAATACTAATGTTTGCTTAATGACTTGGTCTTTGGAACCTAACTATGTTTATAAATGAAGTGGATGATTTTCTGGTATCTACTCAAATTTTCTCTGCTCTCAGCTGAAAGCAGAGACTACCAGAAAGATGCTTTATTGATTTTGCAAAGGCTTCCAACTGTCTGGATCATAACAATTCCTGGATAAGATTGAGAAGAATGGGAATTTTAGAATACTTCATTGTGCTCATGTAGAACCTATAGATGGACGAAGAGGCAGTCATTTAAACAGGACAAGGGAATACTGCTTGGTTTAGAATAAGTAAAGGTGTGTTTCAGGGTTGTCTCCTTTCTCCACACTTACTTAATTTATTTTCCCAGCAAATAAGCTAAGAAGCTGTACTACATGAATTGGAATAAGGCATCAGAATTGGTGGAAGCCTTATTAACAACCTTCGATATACAGCTGACACGGTCTTGCTTGCTGGAAGTGAGGATGAATGTGAGGTACTTGCTGATGAAGATCAAAACCTGAGTGTTCAGAATGGATCACAAATCAATAGAAAGAAAACCAAAACACCTGGGCAATAGATAAACACCACATGATAAACAGAAAAGATTGGAGTTCTCGAGAATTTCCTTTTGTTTGGGACCCATAATCAATGCTCATGGAAGTAGTAGTCAAGAAACCAAATGACATACTGGATTGGATAAATCTGCATAAGACCACTTTAAAGTGTTAAAGATAAAAATGCCCCTTTGAGGCATTCATGGAGGTCTAGACAAAGACATGTACATGCAAATATATATAGGAGGATGGGGAAATAGATCTATATGTCTATATTTATAGGTCAAGTTTTAAGGTGGCAGAAGGACCTTGGCCCTCTACTCAAACACTCCCTCAATGCATGAATACCTTCTTTTATTAAATTGGAACTCTATGATGCTCACTCTCCTGACACAACGGCTGGAGCCAAAGTGGGTGAACAAGTAAATGTGGTGAAGAAAGCTGATGGTGCCCGGCTATCAAAAGAGATAGTGACTGGGGTCTTAAAGGCTTGAAGATAAACAAGCGGCCATCTAGCTCAGAAGCAACAAAGTCCACATGGAAGAACACACCAGCCTGTGTGATCGAGGGGTCCCGAAGGGATTAGTTACCAGGCATCAAAGAACAAAAAATCATATCATTGACTGCACACCTCCATGATAGGATCGCTGAAGACAAATGGGTGCATAAGCAAATGTGGTGAAGAAAGCTGATGGTGCCTGGCTATCAAAAGAGATAGTGTCTGGGGTCTTAAAGGCTTGAAGGTGAACAAGCGGCCATCTAGCTCAGAAGCAAAAAAGCCCACATGGAAGAAGCACACCAGCCAGTGCGATCACGAGGTGCCAAGGGACCAGGTATAAGGCATCATGCAAAAAAAAAAAGATATAAGTGTGTGTATGTATGTGTATATGTATATATGTATATATATATATATATACCATATTAAATGAAGGGGGAAGTGCAGAGTGGAGACCCAAGGCCCAAGTGTCAGCCAATGGAGATCCCCTCATAGAGGGGTTTAGGAGAGGAGATGGGTTAATTAGGGTGCGAGGTAGTACCGATGAAGAACACAGCTTTCCCTCAGATCCTGGATGCTTCCTCCCCCCAACTACCATGATCCGAATTCTACCTTGCAGGGCTGGATAGGACAGAGGCTGTACACTGGTACATATGAGGGCTGGAGGTACAGGGAATCCAGGGTGGATGATACCTTCAGGACCAAGGGTGTGAGGGACGATGCTGGGAGAGTGGAGGGTGAGTGGGTTGGAAAGGGGGAACTGATTACAAGGATCCACATGTGACCTCTTCCCTGGGAGAGGGACAGCAGAGAAGGGGGGAAGGGAGACTCCGGATAGGGCAAGATATGACAAAAAGTTAACGATGTATAAATTACCAAGGGCACATGAGGGAGGGGGGAAAGGAGAGGGAGGGGAAAAAAAATGAGGACCTGATGCAAGGGGCTTAAGTGGAGAGCAAATGCCTTGAGAATGATTGGGGCAGGGAATGTATGGATGTGCTTTATACAATTGATGTATGTATATGTATGGATTGCAATAAGAGTTGTATGAGTCCCTAATAAAATGTAAAAAAAGAAAAAAAAAGAAATTAAAAAAAAATGCCCCTTTGAGGGTTGAGTGCACCTGACCCAATCCATGGTGTTTCCAGGTGCCCCCTATGCTCGTGAAAGCTGAGCAAGTAATAAGGACGCCTGAAGAGGAATTGAGACATTGAATTATGGTGGTGGTGAAGGAACTGCCAGAACAAACAAATCTGTCTTGGTAGTACAGCCAGAATGCTCTTTAGAATGGAGCATGGCAAAGCCAGCCCCCATCACTTTGAAGATGCTCTCAGGAGAGACCAGTCTCTGGAAAAGGACCTCATGCTTGGTAAAGTAGCAGGGCAGTGAGAAGAGGAAGGCCTTCGACAAGCTAGACGGACACGGTGGCTGTGACAAGGGGCTCAGACATAACGCTTGTGAGGATGCTTCAGGATCAGGCAGCGCTGCCTTCTGATGTACACAGGTTTCTGTGAGTCAGTCGGGACCTGACAACACCATTCACATTTTAAGTGTAAAGTGTGCATTTGTGGGAAAATGGTTTTTTTTTCCACTTCAATTTTCTTATTAGAAATGGCAGTAGTATTAAATTTGTATTTGAATTTGAAGTGGGATGAATACCATAGATTCCACTTCAGAGTTATTTAATACATAGGCTAATATCTAGATTTGATGTTTAATACTATGACACCAGTAAATTGTTTAATGTTATTTGTTTACTGAATTGGGCATTAGAAAATTGTGGGGGGAGGTCAGATGCTCACAGGCATCCTCCCTGAGGGCGATTAGTCACCAGACTACAGGGTAGGCCCCTAGGGCAGTTAGTCACCAGACTATATGGCAGGCCTCACTCCCTGCCACTGGGGACAATAAACTATTCCTCCCTGAGGCCTGGGACCAAGCATTCTCACCCTACCAATAATGGTCTCTATCAACTGAGTCAGGGAACAGGCCAAACTGACTCTGTGACATCCAAAGTTAAATTATCCGCCCATCTTATCACATGTATACCCCCAATCCCTCCTCTTACTGTTGCATGAATGTCCCTAGATCACCCCCTCTTCATTACTGTATTACCTATGGCACAACCCCTCCCTGGGACGTATGTCCTCACCTGTAATTAGGGGGCTTGCATGTCCCCGGAGAATACAAAAGCTTGGGCTAGCATTAAAATCTTTCTCTCTCCCCCTCCACGTGGACCACCAAGCGGGGCTGAGGTGAGCATGCTACCATGAATCGTGACTGACTCCATTTATTTCAGTACTTCTATCTCTCATGCTCTCTATAACTTTACTATGATCTTTACTTATTATCGCTGTACAACTGCGCCTACCGGACCCGTAATGATGTGTTAGGGGCTGGCTTCCCGTGACAGAAAATTATAATCAGAGTTCTGCCAATAAATTGTATAGGACAGCGGTTCTCAACCTGTGGGTCGTGACCCCTCTGGGACTCGAACAACACTTTCACAGGGGTCGCCCAATTCATAACAGTAGCAAAATTACAGTGATGAAGTAGCAACGAAAATAATTTTATGGTTGGGAGATTGACCACAACTTGAGGAGCTGTCTTAAAGGGTTGCGGCATTTGGAAGGTCGAAAACCACTGGTCTTGGAGGTACATAATGGTCTTGTGAAATGCCATCTAAGAACTTGGAGATGGAAGGTAATGAAGTTATTTTGCTGAGAGTTATATTAGTGAACATTACTCTTTTGATAGTAAGAATTATCTGAAGATTTGCATACTAAGATAAGCAGCTCTAGGAGACTCTCAGAAGACAAATCTACGTGTAATTAGATTTCAGTGTGTGGAGATCTCATTAATTTAACTATATTCTCTTTTGGGCAAAGTCTGTCAACAGAGAGGACAGACCCTGTCATCAGAAGACTGCACAGGGAAACCCACAGCATGAGTAAATGGGTGACTGGCCTGCTGGGGATAGATTTATCACTTGTCAGTTAACTGAGACTGGTGTATCCTCCTTGTGTCTATCATGGCTGAGAACCAGAGCGTGGATTGTGAGCACACCAAGATAAATGCCATTTGGTGAAGTTTCTCTGCAGCTAGTCCACTAGATTGATCGCCTTTTGCATTACTCTGAACCTTAACATTTAAAACTGAAACACTTAGCCCATTTAACTTGTGTGAGTCCCATCTGTAAAATTAGGATGTTGGTCTAATGGCCTCCAGAATCCTGCCCAAATCTTTAAGTATATGTGAATTCATAGCTTTCGTTCTCAATTGTACTGGCCACCACTTAAGAGGTTAGAGTTAGACAGGATTTTGAGTGTTGAAATCATTGATAGACTGATAGTACCGATGTGACTCCCAGTTGCACACTTTAACCAGCCTTGCTTTATCTTGTTCCAGAGTACGGGGCCGTGCCTTGGCTGTTCCACTTAAACTACAGGCTTCTTACGGACTGTCAGTGTCTTTTCTGTGTATTGACTAGGACAGTACCTATCACATAGAGAAGGCAAAAAGTACTTATTCAATCAGTGCATTAGGATAATATATAGAGCATTATGGTGTGGTATTAATGATTAAAAATGCTCTTTATTATGGGAAAATTTAAATATACACGAGTAGTCAATATAGATAGCCCTGGTGGTGTAATGAGTTATGCATTGAACTGTGAACTACTAGGTCAGAGGTTTGAAACCACCAACTGCTCCGAGGGAAAAAGAGGAGACCTCCTGCTCTTGTAGAGATTTACAACCTTGGAAACTCACAGAGGTAGTTCTACCTAGTCTTGTAGGGTCACAGTGAGTTGGAATTGACCCAATGGCAAAAGTGATTTGAGGTAGAATATGAAGGGGCTTCAGAAAGTTTGCGGAAAAACATCCATTATCTTTTAATTCCATCTTCCATGAACTTTTGAAGCCCCTTTGTAATAAAATGAGCTCCTGCTTACTCATTGATTATTGTTATTTTATCTTTACCTTCCGCTTTACCTCCTCTTGTATTATTTTGAAACAGTCAGACTATGTATGCTTTGTGTGATTTCATTTGTAGCAATTTTGATAATGCATATTTAAAAGATAGTACTTAAAAATCATAGCCATTCTTTTATCTTTACATTATAGAATGACTTGGTTTTTATATATATTAAATTAATTTTATTTAAGTGCTCCTATACTAAAAATTCCCAAGGAACCAGTTAGATAGAGTTTCTAGGGAATTGAACTTAGAAACAAAACAATTGGACTAACATTTTTGTTGTTTTTCTTTAACATTTAGGCTTTCAACATGACGGCTGAAGAAACAGTGAATGTAAAAGAAGTTGAAATCATTAAGTTAATTTTGGACTTCCTGAATTCAAAGAAGCTTCACATTAGTATGTTGGCCCTTGAGAAAGAAAGTGGAGTCATAAATGGCCTATTTTCAGATGATATGCTTTTTTTGAGGTATGATTCCATTAATATGATGAGGTTTGTAGCTCCCGCAAAGAAGTTAATAAGGTAACAGGTACAGGTAGAATTTTATAATCATGAAATGTACAATTTAAAAATTATTTAAAAAATAATCCGTAGATGAATGATTTCAGTGGTAAGAGTCTGATTTATTTAACTTAGCATAATTCGCCATGTTGCCAAAGGACAAATGCTGTGTGATCCCACTTAGATGAAATAGCAAATGCATAGAGACCCAAATATATTAGTGGTTTCCAGGGTGAGAGGGATGGGGAAAGGAGGAGTCTTTGCTCAGGAGTTTCCGTTAATGGTAGTGGAATAATTTGAAATTGAATAACGGTGGTGATCGTTGTACAAAATAATGAATACCGAATTCTATTAAAATGATGAATCAGTGCATGTTTTGTTGTCTGTATAGTCACCAGAATAACGTAACAATAGCAAAAAAAGAAAACTAGAGGTCAGACTCAGTAGACTGGGAAAGAACACTAGTGGCACCAAAAGCCATGCCTTGATGGTTCCTCACTTGCCAAATGAGTGATCTTTATGCTTTGCTATCGTTCTGAATGCCCTTTATTAAGGCAAATTATATTTGCCTTTCATTAAGGTGAGTGGGCACAGTTGGTCTTTTCAGCTACCTGAAGTGAAATAGGTAATCATTACGTAATATTAAAAAACAACAAGCAGACCTAATGCTCACAACTGCATCATGACTGTGGCACCAAGAAAGAGAAAACAAGCGGCAGACTCTTGTAAGACAAGGAAAATATTTCTGAAAACCCTCTGTTTGGACCATAGAAATGAAGCACGCTCATAGAAAAATACTCATAATAGAAAATTTAAAAAGAAGCGATAGGAAATGCAGACAAGAGAAACCACCTCACTACTCAGGCACACTGATATTTCTTTTTCTGTGGACCTGCAGAAAATAATAGGAATTCTTATGACTATATAATCTAGTATCCTATTTTATTTATTAACATCAAAGGGATTTTCAATTTGATTACAAATTTATAAATATTAAAATTTTTTTACTTAATTTCTTAAAGGCTCACCTATTTTTAGGTAATTAAATTATTTGTTTCTTAAATATAATGCACTGTGGAGCATCTTGAGCATTTTAAAAAAATCATTTTTTGGGGGGGCTCTTACAGCTCTTAGAACATTACATACATCAATTGTATCAAGCACACCTGCACATTTATTGCCATCATCACTTCTAAAACATTTTCTTTGTACTTGAGCCTCTGGTATAAGCTCCTAGTTTTTCCCCTCCTTCTCTCACCTTTCCACCCTTGTGAATCCTTGATCAATTACATATTGTTATTATTTTGTATCTTACACTGTCCGTTGTCTCCCTTCCCCACTATTTTTGTTATTTGTCCTCTTTGGGGTGGGTGTGGCTGTATATGCATCTTTTATACATGCAAATTTTTCTTTGTTCTGGATGATTTCCTTAGGATAGATTTTAGATGTGGAATTGCAGCATCAAAGGGAATTAATATGTATGCCAAAATGGAAAGCTAAATATATCCTAACTTGAGTTGGATGAAAAAAAGAAAAACTCACAATTCCAAGCATAAATGTCGTTTCTGCTTGTTTGATACCAAATATCTTTGACGAAGAGAACAGATTCTTTAGACATGTGGCATTTTGTGACTTTGAAAGCCTTAAGAAATGAAGTGTTTCTTAGTAATGAGAAAGGATTTTTAAAAGCTTTATTTTATAAAGGGAGTTTTAACAATTCATTATTGACCTCCTGTGGTTTGTATTATGAATGCCATACATCATCCAGCTCCAGGAACCGCAGTTAGGAACTAGTACTGAGAGTATCTGTTGGCCTGCTACTCCTGGGATTTGTTACTCACTCACTGCTTTCAAGTCGAGTCCAACTCTTGGAGACGCTGTGAGGCAGGGTAAAATGGCTCCTGTGGATTTCTGAGACTTCAGGAGTAGAAACACTCATCTTTTTCCTGTGGAGTGGCTGATGATTTTGAACTGCTGACTTTAAGGTTAGCAGCCCGATGTGTAATCTACACCACTGGAATTTGGTAGTGGCTCTCTAATTACCTGATTTCTATAATTTTAATGCTATGTTGTCATCTGCTCTTTTAATCAATGTGATAGTCTGCTTTCATGCAACAGGCGTAACTCAAGTTCTTCTTTTTGTAGGCAGTTAATTCTTGATGGCCAGTGGGATGAAGTTCTTCAGTTCATTCAGCCTCTGGAATGTATGGAAAAATTTGACAAGAAAAGGTGAGATTTCATCTGAAGTTTTTGGGGTCTTTATGATTGGTATAAATTTAGTGCAACAAAACACTAAACAAAAAGTTTAAATCAAGACTTAGTGTTTTTTATGTGTGCACATTCAAGTCCATTGAGTTGGTGCACTTGCAGAGGACAGTTAAGAATCTTATATGCAGACCTTCTTAGTAAACAGAGCTGATGATGTTCAAAATGTCCCCTGGGCCACATCTGAACCAGCTTTCTTCCTACTGACACCAAAGCTTCAAAGATGCCTTCTGACCATTGTCTTCTGACCTCCTTGTTTCTGATACCTGCTCTCATTTATATCCTTTTACTAACCCATTGCCATGATGTCAATTTTGACCAGAACTTGCCGGTCGTTGGGTTTCTGAAACTGTAGCCCCTTGCGGGAGCAGATACCTCATCTTCTTCCATGGAGTGGCTGACAAGCTTGAGCTACCAACCTCGAGTTTGCACCCCTGTTCTTAGCCCACAGTGTCCCCAGGGATGCTTACTATGAGTATATATTTGGCCCACTCGTTTTTTTAAGGAATGGTGACTCAGTGGATAATGCACATGGCTGCTAGTCAAAAGATTGGTGGCTCAAATTCACCAGCTGCTATGCAGAAGAAAGTTGTCATAGTCTGCTCTCATGCAGCAAGCTTTGGTGTTTTATCGCTACGTACGGCTTCCTCCCTTTTTAAAAAAATTACCTCCCTTTCCACTTCCTCTGGGACTCCCAAACCTTTTGCTGACATCTCAAGCTAATAAAATGTCAACTTTCTGCCCTTGCTCAACAGTGTTTTAAATTCTATACCACTGGCTAAATTAATGGCACCATCAATAGAATTACTTTATGCCTGAGGATGATGATTGATAATGATCTCTAATATAAAAATGACAGTGATTTCTCCAAGGTGAACCAGAGACAAATACAAACCACTTAAGCTATATGAATGGGTTTGGGGCTTGCACTTAATTCTAGTCCCAACCTAAGAACAATCAGTTGTTACAACATGGCCCTGCTTGACTCACCCTCATGAAGAGATCGCTGAAAATATGGGTGCTGTAGCAAAGTGTAGTGAAGAAACTAGATGGTGCCTGGCTATCAGAAAGAATAGCATCTGGGGTCTTCAAGACGTGTTGAAACAAGTGGCTAGCTAAGTGAGGCATCAACTAAGTCTGCATGAAAGAAGTATACCAGCCTGTGTGATCCAAAGATTGTAAATAATAAAATCCAAATCTGAAGGAGGGAATGGGGGATCAGATCTTAAATTGCGAACACCTGGTTTGTAGAAGGCTATGGTTGACAGTGGAAACTCAAAGTCCATTTGCAGGGTCCACACGTGGAGTAAGCTTCTGGTGATTCCCCACCGATCATGGTTGATAGATGTGAGTAGCCTTGGTCTCTCCTTTTTGACTCCTTTTACATTTGTTTCAGTTTTAATATTTTCTCATTTCTTTGTGATTGAGGTTTTTCTGTTTTACTTTGGTATTGTTGTTAGTCTTTAAAAAAAATCTTTTCTGTAAATGGAATCCAGCTTAGGTAAAGCTATAGAGACAGTAACTGAATTAATTATGACAATTATAATTGGAGGAGGTTGGGGGGAAAGTGAGAGCTAATAACAATAAGGCAAGAAGAAGCAAATGTTGTAAAACTGATCTTTAAATGACTGAACTATTGAATTGTATAATTTGTGAATTATATGCCAGTAATATTACTAAATTAAAATAAAATAAAGTAAAAACATTAAAAAAAACTTTCTGATTGAGTTTTTGTTCACAATATGTGGATGGTAGCATGCTCTCAGATCAGAAACCATATTTTGAATATCATGCCCCGAAAATCTGATTCTTCTAGTATTGACTTAGTTTTCCTAGCTTTTGGTTGCTCACCAGTGCTTTTAAATAGTGGTTGTTTTATTTTTTATCCTTGGTTTATAATTGTCATCTGCAGGAAAATCAGCCAGAGAACAAGTTTCTGCACTGTTACCATCACCATCATAACTTGCTATTTCCTTTTGGTTCTGTATTTATACCAGGCTATTTGAATATCTCTTTCCTTTTGTCCATTTTGTTTGTCTGGAAATAGTCCTTCTTTCACCACCCTTTATTTGGAGCTTTTGTTGGCACACTCTCGTCATTTTCTAACAACAATTCTTCTCATCCCTTCTCATAGAATTAGTTCTGAACTCCTTTGATGCCTTTCTTCATCCCACACACATTTCCCCCTAATTTTCTAGATAACGCTTTTCCTGAAAGCAGAAACTTAATTTTATTGAGTACATATTTTCTACTGCAAAAATTTTTGAAAGAATTTCCCCCTTTCAACCCTTAGACTCATTATGTGTTGAAAGTGCTTCATGCACTACCAGTGTTTTAGGTCTTAGGCCATGGAAGCCGTTTGCTGTCCTCCAACCCACTCTGAGAAGCTCCTGTTAAGAACTTCTGTGTTTTCTTTTAAAACAGCTTTATTGGCACTTCATCCACATGTCATACAATTCAATAATTCAGTCATATCAAGAACAGTTGTACAATTATCACCACCATCAATTCTAGAACATTCTCTTACTCCTTGTACTCATATTCATGTAAGTATTTTATCTAGTTGTGGCAGAAATAAAAAAAAACATTTTCTAATTCCATGACATCTGTGAGTATAATTCCGTGCCATTGGTTATGTACTCTTCATGGTGTGCAACCATTACTGAGATCTTTTTCCACATTTTTCCTCCACTAGTAACATAAACTCAGCGCCCTAAACAACAAAGAAGTTTTGAGTTTATTGCTGTTTCGTTACTTTTTAGGGATGCTGTCCATTTCTTTCTTACCCCTCCAACCTTGTCTTTAATAGATCTTTGCTATTAACAACAAACAAACAAAAAATGATGTATTTGGGGATAAAAATCCATTTTAAATCTAACAGATATTGATTTCTTTTTCAGTTGACCTTTTGCACCTTCCCAAAAAATTGCCTTGTTAAGCAGAATACCAGAACTCAAAATCCTTCCTATGTGTTCAAGTGTCACACTTTGCTACTGAAATTACTTGAACTATATCTTCAATGTAATAAGCTAGCAAACGTTCTTAATAATTTAAAAAGGAATGCTTTGTAAATATATGTATTAGACATTGCAAAAATACTAGCATTAAAAGGCCTTTTTAAATAATAATTATTTAGTCCACTAAACTTCATCTGTTTTGCCTCAAAACTGGTTTCATTTCCACTCTTTGAGATTGTGGCCATTCAGCTTTTTAATATTTTGTCTTTTCGTTTTTTACAGGTTTCGCTATATTATCCTAAAGCAGAAATTTCTAGAAGCGTTATGCGTTAACAATGCAATGTCGGCGGAAGATGAGCCCCAGCATGTAAGATTTTTATTCCTGAAGGTTTGCGCCACAGTCTTGTTTTCAGCCATAAATATTTTCTTCGCTAAAACAGGATGAGTACCATGAATTAAAAAAGTTTTCCTCATCAAGTACGGGCCAGGTTGGCTGTGGTGCAAATGTAGAGCTTTCAGTGTGTATGATTTCCACACTTGCTCAGTAATGATTCCTGGCTGGTTGCATAGTGTGTGCTCCGTTCTTTGGTTTATGGAGCAGTAGATGTCTCGATGACTCTTCATTAATGCCTCTAATCTCAGAATTGAGTTTCTCTGTCTTCACAATACTTTCTTTGATCCAAGAGATAGTTTTTGTAATTGTTTTTCTTTATTACAATATAAATGTTGTTGTTAGGTACCATCAGATACGTTGTTACTCTAAGAGACTGTGTACAACAGAAAGAAAAGCACTGCCTTACTTTGCACCATTTTTACATTTTATATTTTGCCGTGTTTGAGGCCCATCGCTGCAGCGAATGTGTCAGTCTCTCTTGTTGTGGTTCTTTCCCCCTTTTGCTGACCCTCCTAAGTATGTCCACAGTACATGGGATGAAGTCTCACCATCATCACCGCCAAGCAGCATTCTGACTGTGCTTCTGTTGGGATAGATTTGTTCATTCTTCTGACAGCTAATTTAATCTAATCGTCAGCACCATAATTCAGAGCCACTGGTTCTTCTGCCTTCTTTGTTAATTGTCCAGCTTTCTTATGCATATGAGCCACTTTAAAATACCTAGGCTTGGGTCAGACTCACCTTAGTTCTCTAAGTGAAATCTGTTTTTAACACTGAGGAATTCTTGGACAGCAGGGTGTGCAATGCAATCTGTTCTTTGATTTCTTGACTGCTGCTTGCATAACCAGTCGTTGTGGGTCCAAGGAAAATGAAATCCTCGATAACGTTGATCTTTTCTGTTTCTCGCGATGTTGCTTACTGTTTCAGTTGTGAAGTTTTTTGTTTTCTTCATATAGAGGTGTAGTTGCTACTGAAGGCTGCAGTCTTTGATAGTCACCAGTAACTAGTTGAAGTCGACTTTACTTTCTGCAAACAGGGTTGTGCCCCCTGCATGTTGAGTGTAGTTCATGAGTCTTGCTCTAATCGTGATGCTGCAGTCCAGCTTTAGGACTAGGTGAAGAAGATGCACACTTTCCCAGATTTTAAACTGGAAATATCGCTTGTCCTGTGCAAACAACTGCCTCTCAGTCTATCCACAGGTTTCATGGGAGTACAATGAAATGTTTTGGAAATCTCATTCTTTGCGATGTTACCCATGATTTGTTTTCATCCACACTGTCAAATACCTTTGCATAAAACATAAATAAAAATCTCTTTGGAATTCTCTGCTTTCAGCAAAGATCCAGCTGATAACAACAATCTCCCATTCCATGTCTTCTTTGTGTGTGCTACCAATGATATTGTTTGGTCATGTCTGCATCCTGTTGGCACACCTCTCTCTGGATCTCTTCCAGTCAGTTGGCTAGGTAACTGACTTCTCCATTTCTTGGCACAGACGTGTGAATTCTTCGTTGGCTGAAGCATCTCAGTTGGCATCGCCATCAGTTCTGGGAACCTCGTTTCATTGCGGATGTCTTCATTGCCACCTGCATGTCTTACTTCAATCTGTGACTTTGATGAACTTTCCACAGTGTGTTAACCTTGTTTGTGTTTTAGCTTAGTCCCTCCCCAGTGTTCTGGTGTCCTTGCGCTCTCTTCTTGGTTTTTGAGTAGTTTTTGACCTTCTGGTTTCATAGCGATGGTTTTTAAGTAGTATACCAATCCTAGGGATAACAACCTTTATTTTTACTGACATTCTGCTGTGTCATTAAAAGTTGATCTTTTATTTTTCCCATCATTTTATTTGGGGCTCATACAATAAATGGTGATCTTGATAGGTTTGGGTTTTTGTTGTTGTTGTTTAAATAGTGTCTCATTAGAGTGCATTGGAAAGCAGAGTAACACAGACGTAGTTAGATTAAAATTTAGAACCTTACTGTTGTTCTCCTTTTGACGCATTTAAAATTTCTTCTACTTTATTATTTTCAGCTTTCGTTTTGATTGAGGCTTTTCTCGCTTGTATTTTGTGTGCATGTTTTCCTTCATATTAAATCTAGCTTAGGTAAGTCTGTAGAGACAGTAACTGGATCACTAGGTTCTCAAGATTATGGCGGAAAGGTTGGAGAGAAACGGTGAGTTAATAATAATGAGTACAAGGAAGAAGAAAATCTAAAATGGATTGTGGTGGGGATTCTACAATTCTTTTTAATGTTTAACCATTGCATTATATGACATGCAAATTATATGTCAATAAAACTGCTAAAAAAAAAGATATCTCAGAACCAGCCAGTGTTTTGTTCTGTTGTACTTGGGGTCACCATGAGCTAGAACAGATGGGATGGTCCCTGACAACAATACCGAGGCAGTCTCTCTTAGGGATATTATCTCTTGTTATTATCCCTAGATTTTATCCTATTCTCTACTATTCAGTTTATCTGGATGTTTTCCCCCTTCTGAAGTTCTGAAGTAAGAATTTTAGTTCTTGGCGGAGCCGTGGAGCCGCCGGAGGAGGAGAGAAAAAAAAAAAAAGAATTTTAGTTCTAGTCCATATGTTTTTCCTGCTCTAACTTGGACCAGATACTGTGGCTCTGAGTGGTCTGTGGTAGTCTCTCTGTAATACTATTGGTTCTTGATCTCTTTTTTTTCCCTTTAAAATTATTTTATTTTCTTAATCATTTTATTGGAGGCTCATCCAACTCTTATCACAATTCATGCATACATCCATTGTGTCAAGCACATTTATACATTTGTTGTTATCATTATTCTCAAAGCATTTGCTTTCTACTTGAGTCCTTGGTATCAGCTCCTCATTTTTCCCCCTCCCTCCCTCATGAACCCTTGGAAATTTATAAAGTATTATGGGAACCAATTACAAGGATTTACATATAACCTCCTCCCTGGGGGACGAACAACAGAAAAGTGGGTGAAGGGAGATGTCAGACTGTGCAAGATATGACAAAATAATAATTTATAAATTATCAAGGGTTCATGAGGGAGCGGGGAGGGAGGGAAAAATGAGGAGCTGATGCCAGGGGCTTAAGTGGAGATCAAATGTTTTGAGAATGATGAGGGCAATGAATGTACAAATGTGTTTTACATAATTGATGTATGAATGGATTGTGATAAGAATTATATGAGCCCCTAATAAAATGATTTAAAAATTATTATTATTTTGGTTCTTGATCTTCTGCTACCTCCTGAAATGATGGAATGTTAACTATTTCTCTCTTTGGTTAAGTGACTGTGTATGAGGGGTCTTCAAAACATTCATGGAAAAACTGAGTTAAAATATGTAAATAAAAATAGAATATTTTTCTTTTGAGAAAATAGTTTATTTATATTGGTTATAAATCCAAATTTTCTCATTGTAACCATGCTGTATTGTTGATCCTGACCCATGGTAACCCCATGTGTGCAGAGTAGGGTCTTTGAGGTTGTGGATTTGTTTTATTTGTGTTTATTGGGATTTGTGTGAAGATTTGCAGAGCAGACCAGTTTTCCATTTAATAACATACACATTTTGTTTCATAGCATTGCCTACAATTCCCCCAGTGTACCATCGCTTATCCTACTTCCTCCTTATGCTTCCTGTTTCCCTTCCTCCTCCTTTCTTACCTTTTCAGAACTTTGCCCATTTACTTGGATAGGTGCTGCCTTTTTTAAAAATTAATAAATCTTTTTATTGGGGCTCATAAAGCTCTTATCACAATCCATATATACATCAATTGAGCAAAGCACCCTTATACATTCGTTGCACTCGTCATTCTCATAATTCACCTTCCACTTGGGTTCCTGGAATCAGCTCGGTTTCCCTTTTTTCCCCCTCCTCCTCCCTCCCCGCTCTCCCCTCCCCCCGGTCCCTTGATAGTTTATAAATAATTATTATATCTTATCTTATACTCCCCTGCGTCTCCCCTCACCCACCTCTCCATTGCCCATATCCCAGAGAGGAGGTTACACATAGATCTCCAAGATCGGGTCTCCCTTTCTACACCCCCTTCCATCCTGGTGTCGCCACTCCTACCGTGGGTGTTGAAGGGTTATCTGTCCTAGATTCCCTGTGTTTCCAGATCCCTACTGCACCGCTGTACATCCTCTGGTATAACCAGGTCCACAAGGTAGAATTGGGGTCATGATAATTGGGAGGGAGGAAGTGTTCAAGAACTAGAGGAAGGTTTTAAGTTTCATTGTTGCTATGCTGAACCCTGAGTGACTCATCTCCTCCCCACTACCCGTCTGGAAGGGGTGTCCAGCTGTCTACAGATGGGCATTGGGTCCCCATCACGCACTCCCCCTCATTCACGGTGATGTGATTCCCACCACCCCGCCTTTGTTGTTTGAGACCTGGTCTCCTCTGCTCTTCACGGTCACCTATGTTGGTGTGATGCTTCCGTGTGGGCTTTGGTGCTGCCTTTTTAATTTTTATTCTAAGATGTATGTGCTTGCTTCCCTTGTGTTATTGTTCCCTTATAGACTTGTCTGTTGTGTAGCTGAAAATTGAGCTATGGGGTTGAACTCTTTTTTAGACCTAAAGGAATGACTAAGAAGCCTAGCTAGTTTCATGGGTTCTACCAATTTGTTTGACCAGTCAGCCTGGTCTATTTTGGTTGTTGATGGTTTTGTGTTTCATCCCACATTTTCCTCCCACTTTATCTAGGACCTTCTAATGTGATCTTTTTCAGAGCAGTTAGTGAGGGTAGCCAGACACCATCTACTTCTCTGGCCTGCATGTCATGGAGACTTACATTCAGGTGATCCTTAAGTCCACTGGACTAATTGTTTCCATGCTCCTTCTATTTTCCCAACTCTTTTTCTCCAGACAGGGAGACACCAGTAGTTGCACCTTATATGGCTGCTCATGAGCTTTTGAAACCTCAATTGCTGCTCACCAAAGTAGGATGTAGAGCATTGTTTGTGTGGACTACATAACACCAATTAACCTTGGTGTTTCCTGACACCATGGTCTTGAACCCACAGACCCAGCATTTTCTCCCCTGAAGGTGTTTGGTTATATCTAACAAGTTTTCATAACTTTGCCTCCTCTTTATTCTGTCATGTTCACAGATATATTTGTAGCAAAGGTAAATGCAAATGTGTGAATATCCTATATTTGCCCTTTCATAATTGACTTACTTATCCTAATGCTCTTTGTGTTTATCCGTGTTATGAAGTGCTTTGCACATTCCTGTTACTCTGTAATGTGTGCGGTGTTCCATTGTGTGTAGGTACCACAGTTTGTGTATTCGTCCTTTTGCGGGCTTTTCTGGTGGTTTTTATCCTTTTCTTTTGTGAATCGTGCTGCTGTGAACCTGGTGTGCATATATCTCTCTGTTCATCTCAAGGCTTTTGTTTGCTTAGGACATGTACCAACTCGAGGGATTACTAGGTCACTTGGTATTTCTGTTCCCAATTTTTAAAAATGACCCTATTTTTCTATTTTAAAAAAGTTTCATATGTAACCACACACATGAAAGCATTGTCATACAAAGTATTAACAGGGTTATCTTTAGGCAATAGATTTACACACCAAAACCAAACCCACTGCCTTGGTGTTCCTTCCAACTCACAGCAGCCCCGAGGGCAGAATAGACCACTTCATCAGATGTGAGCTGGACTTCCTTGTTTTTTATTATTACATCATTTTACTGGGGGCTTGTTCAGCTCTCAACACAATCCATGATTACATCCATGGTGTCAAGTACATTTGTACATAAGTTGCCATCCTTTTCAAAACATTTTCTTTCTACTTGAGCCCTTGGTATCAACTCATTTCCCCCCACTGTCCCCCTCCCTCATGTCATTCCCAATTTTTTACAGACGTGCCATACCTTTATCTAAAGTGGTTGTACCATCCCTTCACATGCTCACCAGCATTTGTTGTTTTCTGTTTTTTTTAACTTTCTGTTAATGCTGTGGTGAGATAATAGCTTATGTTTTGATTTGCATCTCTGTAATGGCTAATGATCACAAGCTTTTCTTCATGTAGTTATTAGCTGCCTGAATGTGTTCTTTGGTGAAGTCTATTCCTCTGCCTATTTCAAAACTGGATTATATATCTTTTTCTTATTGAAATGCTAATTTAAAATGAATTTTAGAGAGTAGCCTGTTGTCCAATGTTTCTGTCATTGGCAAAAAGTTTCATACTGATGTCTTTTCCTTCTTAATGCCTCAAAAGTTAGTATGTTTATTTTGAAGCACAAAAAATAAAATTCATGCCTAGGTTTTTCATTATGCACAAAATTTTTAAAGATCTCTCATTGTGGGGGGAGGTCCGATGCTTACAGACATCCTCCCTGAAGGCATTCAGTCTCCAGGCTAAGGTAGGCCCTGCTCCTGGGCACAGTGGGCTAAGGCTTGTCACCATTAGCTTGGTTCCTGTAGGTGGGGTTTGCACCCTACTGATAGTAGTTCCTATGGAGATCCAGAGAACAGATCAAACCCACTCTGGGACATACAAAGTTAAACTGCCATCCTGACTCTAGGATCCGCCCATCTTGTCACATGTATACCCCAAACCCCTCCTCTTCCCATTGAGTGTGTGTCCCTAGATTGTCCCCCTCTCATTGCTGTATAACCTGTAGTACAACCCCTTCCTGTGATGTATGTATTTACTTGTGGTTAGTGGGCTTGCATGCCCCCAAAGGTATATAGGCCTGGGTTAGCAATAGAGCCCCTTCTGGCTTGGCTCCTAGCCTTGGCCTCTCCTCAGCTCCCTCTCCTCCCCTGTTCCCTTTTCCCTTGTCCTCCTTCCTTTCCTCCTCTTTCCACGTGGACCACCACGCAGGACTGAGGTGAGCGTGCTACCATGAAATGTGTCACCCCATTATTTGACTCTCTCTTCTATCGTATTCTCTATGACTTTACTATAATCTTTACTCATTATCACTGTACAATTTTGCCTACTGAACCTGTGATTAGTGGTGAGGGGCTGACTTCCCCCCAGTTCAAACCATATCTCATATTCTTTCAGTGTTTTGCCCAAAGAATCCTTCAGTGTTGTAAGTCAAGACATGAGTGTTTTCTTAAGACTTGAGTTTTAACATTTCAGCTTCAGAAATGCCGTGTGTGCTCCTGTCTTTCAGTTTTGTACCTCCAGCTCTTCATACGTTTCATGGTGATGTTTACTTTGTCTTCTTGAACTGCCCTGTGGAAGGCTCTCGCCAGCCCTTTCACGTGGTTCTCTTTGGCTGCTCCACGATCAAGAAGACAGCTGCACAGTCGCGCCTGACCTCCACGGTGCTCTTTATTCCTTTCCTCCGTCTCCTTAACGGCCTCCTATTCTTGATGTCAGTCCACAGTTCACCTGGTCCTTGGTCATTAGTGTTCAGTGCATCTGTTCTGGATACAGTTTCTAAATTCAGGTGGGGTATACTCAGTGTCCTTCCTTGGCTCTCAGGGACTTAACTTTTTTTTTTCCTTCTGCTTGAAGTTACGTAAGGGCAGTTGATTGTCAATTTGTAATCAGCTCGTGCCCTTGTTCTAACTGAAGTATTGAGGTTTTCCATAGTTTCTTTACACGGAGAGTCTTATTTCCATTTAATATATCCTGTGAGAGCCATGCTTGTAGTTGCCACATACATTGCTGAGAAAAGGTTTTTCCAGGTTCTGCAAAATCCTATAATGTAATTTCAGGCACCAGGGCAACTAATGATCCTTATTTGTTTCCACCTCTTGCCTTCCAATCACTAGTAATGATCACTACATCCACAAGCTGCTGTTACTTGACAGCATAGTATTTGAACTTAAATTTGAGCAGATTTCTGCCCATTATATGTTACTAATATGTCCATCCACCCTGCTGTGTGGACAACTTTTTGCACCTTGAAGTAAAAGAGAGCTTAGGTATGATTAAAGGATTGAAGTTTGTATCTAGTTTAGTTTTTTGTTTGATTTTACCTGTTAATTCTAGACTTGACAGCCCTAGTATAAATTTATCTAAATTATAGCAAACTCCAACTAGCCTGATCAATGACTTGCCAGAAGAAATTGTAAAATACTGTGGAAAATTCTGACATCATGAAACATTAATTCAGGCAGGAAATCACAGCTTCAGAGATGCTGGTGAAGCCATGGAGATTCAGAGACACAAATCGATCTGTTGAGCATCTTCTCATGTGCTTGTTGGCTTCTTTGTTGAACAGTCTGTTCGTCTTTGCCTATTGTTTAGATTGAGATGTCTTTTTGTTGTTACATTGTAGAAGTTTTTTGTATATATATCAACATGAATATGCATATCACTATATGAAGATTAATATCTTGTTAGTTTACATATATTTTTCAACGTGATATATATATTTATTTGATATAGAGTCTTATCTAAAAATGCTCTCCCAATCTGTAAGTTGCCTTTGTTTTACAAAAATATTTACTTTTTTTGAGGACCTATTTATTTTGTCCTTTGCTGCTGAGCTTTTGTCATAAGAATTTAATTATTCGCATCCTAAAAATACGATTCATTTGAAAATGATACAGTTTTAACTCTGAACCAGAACACTATTTGTACATAAGTAAGTTTAATGTGTAAATTAACCAATGCTATGTCCTTTTAATTTTACTAGTGGAAATGTTTTGTGTCTTGATTTGAAAGTTGTTACATATTTTACAAATTACATGGATTTTCTTTGGTGCCAGAGTGTATCATTTCACAACTGAGTTCAAAATAAAAGTTTGTGAAGTGCCACTGTATTTGAATAAAACGATCCTGTATCGTTTGTTATCCCTCAACATTTCTCTTCTTGGTGATGCTGTGTTCTTGTTCCAGCTGGAATTCACCATGCAGGAAGCGGTGCAATGCTTACATGCCCTGGAAGAGTACTGCCCTTCTAAGGATGACTACAGCAAGCTCTGCCTGCTCTTGACGCTGCCTCGCCTGACCAACCACGCCGAGTTCAAGGACTGGAACCCCAGCACCGCACGGGTTCACTGCTTTGAAGAGGCCTGTGTCATGGTGGCAGAATTTATTCCAGCTGATAGGAAGCTTAGTGAAGCTGGCTTTAAAGCAAGTAATAATCGTCTATTTCAGCTTGTAATGAAGGGTCTGCTCTATGAATGTTGTGTGGAATTTTGTCAAAGTAAAGCAACCGGAGAAGAAATTACAGAAAGTGAAGTGCTTCTTGGCATTGATCTCTTATGTGGTAATGGTTGTGATGACTTGGATCTCAGTTTATTGTCATGGCTTCAGAATCTTCCATCTTCTGTGTTCTCTTGTGCATTTGAACAGAAAATGCTTAATATTCATGTTGATAAACTTCTGAAACCTACAAAAGCTGCATACGCTGATCTTTTGACTCCTCTTATCAGCAAGCTCTCTCCCTACCCGTCATCCCCAATGAGAAGACCTCAGTCAGCTGATGCCTATATGACCCGCTCTCTAAACCCTGCTTTAGATGGGCTCACCTGCGGACTGACCAATGACAAGAGGATCTCGGACCTTGGGAGCAAAACTTCTCCAATGTCACACTCCTTTGCTAACTTCCACTACCCTGGGGTGCAGAACCTTAGTAGAAGTCTCATGCTTGAGAATACAGAATGCCACAGTATCTATGAAGAGTCCCCTGAGCAGTGAGTATATGCTTATGGAAGTGAGGATTCGCCACATCCGTGAGATAATCCTGTGCGCGCGTGTGTGTGCGTGTGTGTGGGGGGTTGTGTGCTAAAGCTCAAGCACGTGTAGTTGAAAGTTCTTAAATGTGGAAACATATTTCTCAGTCACTTAGGAAAAGAGTTTTAAAATTTTAATTGTTAAATCCTATGAATTTAAATCCACTGAAGGCAGTGAGCCCTGCTGGCTCAGAGATGACAATGCTGGGGCACCAGTGAGAGTCAGCTTTGAAATGCGCAGAGTCCGCATGAGAGGAGGAGATCGCATCCTGCTCCCATGAAGCTCCCAGCCTGGGAAAACTATGGGGCAGGTCTCCTCTGTCCTGTGGGGTCACTATTACTCAAAGGTGGTGGGCGTAGTTTAGGATATTATTCTTTAGCTAGTTTAAAGGTGATACAGGTACATTGAAGAAAGTTATTAAAAATAGGAGATTATAGGATAAAATTAAAGTCTTACGTAATCTTGCAGTTAAATGACCATTTTTTTTCATAAGTTTTAAGAATTTGGAATAATGCTTTATATATTTTCACATAATCTGCTTTTTCCATTTGGTAAATCATAGATATTTCCCTGTATTAAAATATTGTGAAATTTTTTGAGATCAGTGATGACTAGTCAGTGTGAAATATTCTGCTGCTTGTGTGAGAGTACCCTAATTTTAATCAATTATTGTAGGAAATCAGGTAATTTACAGTTCTTTTTGCCTTGTACATAGTACTATAATGAAAAATCCTGTGTATAAAAATCTCTGGTACTTTCTGCATATCTTTAAAAAATCATTTTATTGGGGGCTTTCATAGCGCTTAGCACTATCCATGCATTCACCTGTGTGTCAATCACATTTGTACATTTGTTGCCATCATCATTCTCAAACATTTTCTTTGTACTTGAGCCCTTGGTATCAGCTCCTCCTCCCCCACCCTCTCTACCTCATGAACCCTTGATAGTTTGTATATATTTTCTTTATGTCTTACATTGACCACACTCTCTCTTCACCCACTTTTCTCTTGTCCATCCACCTGGGAGGGGGTTATATGCCTATCATTGTGATTGGTTCCCCCTTTCTCCTTCCACCTTCCTCGGCCCCTCCTGGCATCAGTACTCTCATTATTGGCTCTGAGGGGTTTATCTGTCCTGGATTCCCTGTGTTGTGAGCTCTTATCTGTACCTTTGTACATGCTCTGATCTGGCCAGATTCGCAAGGTAGAATTGAGGTCATGATAGTGGAGGGAGGAGGCATTAAAGAGCTAGAGGAAAGTTGTATGGTTCATTGGTGCTTTTCTGCACCCTGGCTGGCTGGCTTCTTCCTTGTGACCCTTCTGTAAGGGGATGTCCATTTGTCTACAGATGCTTCCCCTCATTCACACTGATAAGCTTTGTGTGCTGGTTCGTTGACTGCGTGCCTTTCTCCAGTAGTCCTTTACGTACATGAAGGGAATAAATGTTGTAGCTCCCACTCAACTTTCCTTCAAACCCTCCTGATTAGCACTTCTGTAAACCTTTCTGTCCTTTATTTACTCTTCGGGATATGACTGCTTTCCTGTTACTCAGAGGCACCATAGGAAGTTTTAGTGTTGACTTTAATAAATTTATTTCAGTACAAAAGCCAAACCTTTTCAGTCACAGAGCAAGCATAGTTCAGTCTATCCTGTGCTAAAGAAGAGGCACTGGATATAAAATTTCTGTTTATAATTAACGGAAGGAGAGATCTTTAATTAATATATATAAGAACTGCAGTTGCATATATGGGGACACATTTTCTGTGAAGAGTATAGGGAATTTGTGACACGTTCTTTAATGAGAGTGGAGGATGCTACATCTGTCAAGTAAGGAACTTACTGAAAGGTAAGACATAAGGAGACTTCTTTGAGGTACTTTATTACTCCATATTTGCGATTTCAAATCTAGAGATAACCAGTGATGAAAATGGATTGATATTTCCTATAGGAGCATGTCATCTAAATCTCAATGGAATAGGGGGTTTTTAGCATTGATTGAACTTTCCAATCCTTTGGGGGAAAATCCTCATTATCTAAGATGCTGGATTTCATTCTTGGGGGAAACTATTTTTTTTTTAATTTTAATTTTAATGGGGGAAACTATTGACATTCTTCTGTGTGTATGTAAAAGGAGAATTTCTCAGCTAGTATGTGAAGTCCTGTTTGGACTTGTGCATCGTTAGGAAAGTCTTTACAAAGAAAAAAGATGCAGCAAGTGTCACCAAATCTGACTGCACGTGTGCTGTTGCCCATGTAAAGAGAGTAGTAGACGTTGAGAAAGACATGCATAATGACGACTTTTTGTCCGTCTGTTTTCATCCCTTTATCTAAGAAGTGGAATATGTTGGGCCATTAAGAATAAGCAGAAAGGTAAAGCATGATGTGAGAAAACAAATCCACGTGTATTATCAGCTAAGCAGTAGCAGTACTCCAGGCAACATGAAAATGGGCAATTTATGAGGCAGGACAGTGTGGAATAATGAAAAGAAGTTTGTCTTTGTTGAACTTGAACTTGATCACTGGTATTGCAGTTTACCAGCTGTGTGACCTTGGGAAAGTCATTTAATCTCTCTGAGGCTCAGTAACTCTTCTATAAAAAAGCAATAGTTTAACTCACTTGCAAAATGAGTTGAAGCTCGGAACAGAGGCAGGCATGTTCCTGGTGCTTAATAAATGAAAATCTCTCCCCTTTGAAGTTCAAGCCCTTGGTTAATTAAGTACAGTGTGTCCAAGGGGCTGCAAATAAAGAGTCCTTTGGCAAAGCAGTGGCTTAGGTGTTGAGCTGCTGATCACAAGCTCAGCAGTTCAAATGGTGGGAGAAAGCTGCTCTGTGGCAGAAAGGTGAGGCTGTCTGCTCCCATAGTGATGGACAGTCTTGAAAACCCTATATTGGGTCACTCTGATTCAGAATCATTGCAGTCACAGCAGGTTGGGTTTGGGCATATGGCAGAGTTACTGTGTTGTGAATAATAAACACTAGTTACTTTGGAAAAACTGTGCCTGGTTTTAAAAACACTTTAGGTATAATTTAGGAGCCCTGGTATGGTGTAGTGGTTACTCACTGGGCTGCGAGCTTCAGGATCGACAGTTCAAAAACACCAGCAGCTCGCTCCATGAAAGACTGAGCTTTCTACTCCCATAAACAACTGCAATCTTAGAAACCCACCGTGAGTATGTATGAGTCAGCATTGACTCTGTGGCAGTGAGTTTGGTTTTTGGAAGGTATAATTTTAAAAATACTGAGAGGTTTACTTAGATTAATTATGTTAAAGATGCCATGTATAAGCTCCTATTTATAATAATACAAGTTTGAAATCAGTCTTCATTTAAAATATGTTGGCATCTTTAGTGTATGCTAGCTAACACAATGCTTCATTGCTGTGTGCTTGGGACACAAGGATTGAATTACTATGGTGAATGAGAAGATAAAATAGGAAAGGTTTATAAGAGGATATGTAGTGTTTTGTAAGGATATTTTTCATTTAGACAGAAATAGACACAAAGCAAAAGAAAGATAGATCAGTTCACTAGTAAGCTTGGCTATTCAGCATAATGGTTTCAAAATTATACTTCGGCATGGACTGGCCCTCGATTTGGAGTCTGAAGAAATGGGTTCTACGTAATGCAGTTGTAGGAAAATCACTGAAGTCTGTTTCTTCATCAGGGAAATGAGGGGAGTAATAACTTAATCCACAGGTGACTTCGTTTTCTACTATTGCCATATCAGAAATACCAGAAATGGATGACTTTAGCAGACAGACATTAATTCTAGTGGAAGATTGTTGACTTTGGAAGGAATTCCTCGTTTCCTGTCTACATCGGTGAGCACAGTGTTCCTTGGATGGCTATGACTTGGTATCAACCTTCCCTTGTGTCTAGGAGGTTCTGAGCACCGGGACCCCACGTCCAAAAAATGTACTCCACTCCCAGTTTTTCTCTTGTGGTAATAGCGAGGTCCCCAGATCTCTGCTCCTTTGTTTAATTTATTTTATATCTCAAAAGACATTGACTCAAGGTAGAACATAATGCTGTCAATTGTCTCATCTCATTAACATAATGCATCTAATCACCTCATTATCCATCATACAGGTTAGGATTTACAATACCGTATATACTCGTGTATAAGCCACAGAGTTTTTCCAGCACACTTTGTATTCAGTTTCTGTGGCAAAATTAGGTACTTTGGCTGATACTCAGCTTATGCTCGAGCGTCTATGGAAGTATAATTTTATATGATGACAAAATGAAGAATAATTTCATCAGACCACAAAATGGAGGAAAATGAGAATCATTGTCTAGCCAAGTGGAAGCATATTTTTGGGTAACACAGTTCAATACATGATAGCAGGTTCTTTATCGTACATTGAAGTGAGATGCTAGGCATTGTATATAGTGTAAAATTAAATTAAATAATACTTTTTAATGTAATTTTTTTCTATCCATGTAATTATTAACTCTTAAAAATTCTTTGTGATGGTCTTAAAAGAGAGACTTCTTATAGTTAGTAGCTGCTTAAAACATAATGTGATAGTTGAAAACTCTTATTAGGTCTTTCTGCCTTTTCTTTGGAGTGGGTGCATGTATATGTCTCTGTGTTTAGGCACTTAGAGATTGCATATTACTTGTAATGTCTCTTCTAACCGGTATCCCCAGCCATCTTGTTCATTCAGTAAATATGTGAGTGCTTGTGTGTGGCTGAAGGAGCCCTGACGGTGTGGTGGTTGTATGTGGGGCCGCTGACTGTGAGCTCAGCAGCTTGAAGCCACCAGCTGATCCCGGGGGCAAAATGAGGGTTTCTGCTCCTATGAAGAAACCCACGGGGACACTTCTACTCTGTCCTGTAGGCTTGCCATGAATCAGATTTGACTTGAAGGCAGTGAGTTTGGCGTTTGGTTATCCCTGGAGATGCAGTGGTGAACACTCCTGGTCGAGGATATTTCTGCATAAACAGCATTACAGGACAGGTGCTAAGTTCTGTAATAGGTGATCTAAGGGATGCTAAGGGGACATTTAGGAGGGGACCTCACATACATTTAGGAGAGAGAGCGCAATATAGGCCTGTGGGAAGTGAAAGATGGGACTTTGGAGGGCGGGGAAGGGGGGGTTAAGAGGGAAGGAGTGATTCACGGAGTGGGTTGGCGCGTCCAGAGGCCAAGAAGTGAGAGAGAGAACTTGGATGCCATTTCTTTCCCTGAGAAGGGGTTCCATCCACCACAGTGGAAACATAATGGACTTACATTCGGAGTTAATTTAAAAACGTTAATTTTCAAATATTTAATAGAAATACATTTGTCTATATATTAACTTCAGAGTTTACTCTTGTTTTCGTAAGAAATAATGAGACTTTTAGCAAAGCAAAAGCTTATTTTAAAAGTCTAATTGCCAAGTCTCAGTTGTAAAACAGTTAAGCTATCAGATCATGTTTACATTAAGTATACAAACAAATTATTAGGTCCATTTTATAAAGCGCACATTGTCTTTGTACTATTTATGTTGCCTGTTGATATGAGTGGATTCAAGGGCAACTGGTCTTTTTGTATTACCTGCGAGTAATATTTCTGAGTGCTGCTGTTTCACTTGTCTGTGGAAGCTTCAACGACATCCAGCAGTCATCAGGATAGATTTGACGTTTGGGGTTCTGACTTGGATAAGATCACGTGTTCCATTTGCTCCCAAAGGAGCGCTGGTCACGGTGTCATGGGTTACGCATTGGGCTGCTAGCCACGAGGTCAGCACCTGGAAGCCACCAGTCTCCCCTCAAGAGAGACGAGCCTTTCTGCTCGCTCAAAGATAGACAGCATGGAAAAGCAAAGGGACAGTTACGCTCTGTCCAGTAGGGTCAGTCTGAGTGGGAATTGACTTCCATGGCATGGGGTTTGTTTCCTCTGTGACTTCTCCTTTTCATGGTGTGTGTGTGTGTGTGTGTGTGTAGAATATACATTTTTATATATAATATATTTAAAATTCATATTATGTGCAAGGGACACTGGGGATGTACTGGCGAATATGAGAAAATTAAAAAGAGAGAGAGAGAAACAATCTTTTCCCTCACTGTGTTTCTATATAATGAGACAGATTATCTAACTATAGTTGTGTGGGTTACGCTGAGATCCTAGAACTTGCCTCAGGTTAGCAGATTTTCCCAAAGAAATGATGCTTAAGCTGGAAATCATGAGGCAAAGGAGAAGGGGGCGGGGGTCAGGAAAAGGGAATGAGAGGAGACCAGAGTCTGGAGGGGAAAGGAAGCCGGGCCATGTGGCGGCAGCAGAGAAAACAGCGTCAGGAGTGGCTGGCGGTGAGAACGGGGGCCACACCATTGCTGCGTTCCTCTGAGGAGAGCAGCCAGCCGTTTCAAGTATGCTCAGTGAAGCGGAGGAATGAAATACGTTTAAAGGAATGACATGTATTTCAAGGAGTAATTTCCATGTCCTATCCATGCTGGCTAGTGGCAAGGTGAGCCAAGACAGTGGAGTAAGTACGGTTTCTGAGAAGACCCACTGGGATGAGAGGAGAGATGATGGTAGTGGCTTTGATGAATCTGGTGGCGGCACGAGTGGAGAGGGGATGGTGAGTCGGAGGGAGCTCCTGGGCAGTGTTAAATGACTGATGTGGTGGGCGGGTGGGGCCCCTGGGGAGGAGGGGATCATGTCCAGAATAACTGCCAGAGACATTTCTGGGGGTTGGCTTGTCTCCGACTTCCTCCTTTCTTAGGCAGTTTCTTCCCCTGACAAAGTCTCTGACGAACAAGGTCCCTGTTGAAGATGACCATCTAGCTTTGCTGTTCTGAACCCTAGACCCTCGTGTCCGAGAGGCTGTTTGTCGTGAAGCCACCTCAAAATCAGATTCCTTTTCAGTTCCCATGGTGTCTTAGACCAATGGGTAATAAGTGGGTGACGTTCATCATCATTACATGGAGTTAGTTACTAAACATTTTGAACAAAGTAGTTATGACAGCTTTCTAATTGCTCATTTCTAATTAGCAAAGAATATTAGGAACAACCCGACTTAAGATCTCAGTGTTACTAGTTTAGATACATTAAAAAATACTGTAAAGGGGTAAGTTTAGCTTTTATGTGAAATGAAAATAGACTTTTTCTTTGTACAAATAAGCTTTTAAAAACAGTTTTATTGGCATTTAATTTATGTACCATCCAATTCAATGGTCAAAATAGTTTTAAGAGGTGTACAATCATCACCGCAATCAATTTTAGAGTGCAAACAGAGTTTTAATAAAGTCTCAAAACATGTAAAATTTTATAAAACCATACTAGAGAAGGAAAAGGTGTGACTAACAAATCCCAGATTGAGAGTTCAGAAAGAGCATCTGGGCATCAGTTATCCAGCCTCCTATCCAGTTTGTAGATGAAGCTGAGCTACAGAGGATGGAAGTGACTTTCCAAGCCACAGGTGGCCCTTAGTCTGGAGCTCCTCCCTCTTTACTTAAGAATCTAGTCCTTCTCCACCGTGTGCCCATTTTGTTTGGTTCATGAAAATGGAAATTTTATATTTTTGCATTTGAGAAACACTAGATTTTTTAAAAATAAAATTTCTCTAGAATGTGTACCCCTCCACCTCAACTCTCTGCCTTTCCCCCCTCACTACCTTTCTGAAAGAAGCGATACGCCTGTCGATGCACAGAGGCCCATAAGCAGTGAACAGGTGGGCCAGAGTTCAGGTTCAGAAAAAGAACCTGCAAATGGAGCACAGAACCCAGGACCAGCCAAGCAAGACAAAAACGAGGTAATGTTTACGATACTCGTGCCTTTTGACCTCTTGTAAGATCCAATTCTGAGATTTAGGAGTAAGGGCGTGAACAGTCAGAATTTCTTAATATTGGTTCATTTTCCCGTCCTCCCACAGAAATACGGTATGGTAGCTTTAGCTGTAATTGTATATTTGGGGGCCATTTTCAACAGATGAATTTAAACAGTGTAACATGCTGACATTCACTTTAAGCTCTTACAGATGCATATTTTAGGTCTTACACAAACCTTAGCATGCATTTTTTAACATGTAGATTCTATATTTTACTGATTAGATTTATTGAACAAGAAATGAGGAAGTTTATAATGTAGAAAATACTTTTGTCTACGCTTTTAGAGCTCTAGATTATTTTCTGTGGTATTTTAAAAAGAAAATCAGGTAGAAAAGGAGGGTAAAAGTTTATTTTAGATAGTATGCTGTGCAGAAAAATTTATTTTCGACAGCATGCTTTTAATAAGTTGATTAAGTCTTTGTTTTCAAGTACATATTATAAATAAAGTGGAAAATCACTGTTGAAAGTACATACAATTCCATCTTTAAAGTTGTTACTGTAAGTTATGAAATCAGAGGACGGTTACTCGTCCCTAGAGAGTGGGACCGCTGGGGCTGTAGTCAACTCTCCAAGACTTAGGTGAGTCAGTGACTTTAAAAGATGGTTGACTAGTTCTAGGGCCTCCGCAGCATCACCAGGCCCCGCTTGGCAAGGCCGTCTTCCTCGGCCCTGTGGCTTGCGTGCCATACGTTTCTTTTAGAACGGTGAAGTAGGAATGTTGAGATATCCGAGTTTAACTCCTTTTTATTCGGCTTTTGTATGAGAGGGACATTGAAATCTAGACTAAAGATTCAATTTAAAGTAATTGTTCCTCTAAAGAAAGCTTTCAAACTTAAATTAAGCCTGTAGAACAAGGCTAAAATGTTTTTATAAAAAATATATTAATACAGTCCTTCAGTAAGACTTTACTCCCCACCCCCCGCACATAATACAGTCCATTAAGATTCTTCCCCCCTCCAAATAATGAAGATAGATTTGTATTAGTCATTATCTACATTCATGTTCATGTTCTTTGATTAGAGCCCCTTATGGCTACTGTAATCCTCTTTTTAATTGGAGCCAGGATGGCCATTCAGTTTGGTCTGTTGCTATGGAATAAAGCAAATGATCTGATCTATTTGCATATTAAAACTTAGGGCAATATATCAAGTATTTTATAACTGTTAATATAGTTAGCCATAGGCTTTACTCATTATTTACTGTAATTGATGTTGAGTGAAGACATACATTCACTCATAGCCTGCCCTTACATATTCTTTTATTCTAATATTTCTAAGCTTCGAGATTCAACCGACCAATTTCAAGAATATTATAGACAAAGATTACGCTACCAACAGCACTTGGAGCAGAAGGAGCAGCAGCGGCAAATATACCAGCAGATGCTGCTTGAAGGAGGTGTGAATCAGGAGGACGGCCCCGATCAGACGCAGAATCTCACGGAACAATTCCTTAATAGGTTGGTCTCCAAGTCATTTTAAATTATAAAGGTTGTTTAGAAGCTATTTGAAAATTTTAAGGCTGTTCTCTTCTAATGCCTTTCCAATAACAGGTAAATAATTTCTTCCAGTCACATCGTGCTCATCTGGTTCTGTTATTCTCGCTTTAAATGTCCTCTTTTACATTTATGCTCCAATTGCAGAAGAACAAGGTAGCTGAGCTACGGGCTGGATCTGACCCCAGGGTGGGGCTAACTCAGCGCCATGGCAGCCAGGGAGGGCTGGAGCAAGAGGACTAGCCTCTTTCCTCACGGACTGCACTGGGATGGCTGGATGAGTCCATCAGTTAATTTATGTAACGTACTCAGAACCACATCTGACACCTAGCAAGCAATATATTAGGTGTTAGCTGCTATTTATATTGTTATTCTCAGTGCTTAAACCTACTAGGTTCTTGTGAATTCAGTGAGTTAAAGTGATCCTTCTTGATCATTTTGCACAAACAGTATGAAATGATACTGTTTTTAAATTATAGAAGGAAAAAAGGCAATACCCTTTAAAAAAATCATTAAACAAGAATCAGCATGGTTACATGAACAAGGGTTGTTGGGAAATTGAATCCATTAAAACATGTAAACAATACATGCAACCTCCTCTCTGGGTGATGGGCAACAGGAAGGTGGGTGAGGGGAGATGCCGGGCAGTGTAAGATAAGATAAAATAATTATTTATAAATTATTAAGGGTTCATGAGGGAGGGGGAGGGAAAAAAGGAAAATAAGCTGATTCCAGGAACCCAAGTGGAAAGCAAATTTTGAGAATGATGAGGGCAACGAATGTATAAGGGTGCTTTACTCAATTGATGTATGTATGGATTGTGATAAGAGTTGTATGAGCCCCAATAAAATGACTTATTAAAAAAACATGTAAACACACTTGGAACTATTTCTAGTGTGCTTGGCTCATTTGTGTTGTCAGTCGTCATGAGTATGATTAGGATTAGGTAGCTGCAGGGCTGCATGCCACTTCATTGACTGGCGCAGTAATACTCAGAGTGATGTGCTTAACAGGTTGTGCAAGTCAGTGATCCCAGCGGATCACCCAAGAAGTGTTTATAGTGATGCTCTGAAGAGCCTAAGTCCTCAGAACACTCCCTTTCAATATGAGGATTTTTTTTTTTTGAGGATCATTTTCTCAACACTTCTGCTCAAGTCACACTGGCTTATGAGAATATTCTAATGTAATGACGTATCACTCAGGTAATTTAGTTAAAGCACACTACTGCTAACTGAAAGGTTGGTAGTTTGAACCCCTAAGCCACTCTGAGGGAGCAAGCTGTGACGGTCTGCTCTGTAAAGATTACAGCCCTAGGAGCTCAGTGGGGGCAGTTCTCCTCTGTCCCATACAGTTGCTGCGAGTTATAATTGAATTGACAGCAGTAGGTTTTGTGGGTTGAGTCTTCAAATTCTTGAAAGTCACAGATGCAACTTGACTTCCTGACCAATCTGTTATTAGTGAGAGCAGGAGATACACTATTAGATGATGTATTGCTATTTTTAAGGCTCTTTAGACTTAGCATTTCTAACTCTATGCTTAATCACCCCACATTTCACAGACCCACTCCCACAGGAGAGGATCAAAGCCTTTATTATGGGAGCAGTTCACAGAACATCGTTGGAGCAGTGCTTCCCATTGAAATAATTTGACTTAAACATTTTGCCATGGCTGCTAGTTACCTAAAAACCTTTTAACTTAAAGAAGAGTCTTTTTAAGGCCACTCTCGCGCACGCACACACACACAGAGCAATGTGTAAGGTAGCACAATTAGAAAGTCTTCCAGAGTATGACCCCTCTAGGTGGTCACACCCTCTGTGTAGTCTTTTTTTTTTTTTTTCTGTGTAGTCTTCTCACATTGAATCTAGGCTGGGGAAAGGGAGACTGTGCCAGGTATGGGTCTAAATCCTTAGAAGGTCTTTCACCTTCTTCTTTGCCTGTCAGACCCCGAACACAACCTCATCAGTCAGGCCAACGTGGTTTTATCTCCTTGGAGCATAAATCCAAGCCTGGCAAATACTACTTGAGCAAATAGAATGCATTAAGGCAGTGGTTCTCAACCTGTGGGTCAAGACCCCTTTGGGGGTCAAATGACACTTTAAACGGGGTCGGCCGATTCATAACAGTAGCAAAATTAGTTATGAAGTAGCAATGAAAATAATTTTGTGGCTGGGAGGGGGTCACCACAACAGGAACTGTATGAAAGGGTCGTGGCATTCGGAAGGTTGAGAACCACTCACTGCATTAAGGCACGCATGAATAATACGGATGCCAGCACCTGGCTTTTGCCTCCTGGTGATCTTTGGTAGTAATTTGTTTTCTAATGGGCACAATGTTATTAAAGAGAGATGGAATGAAAATAGTTTTATTTCATTGGTGAGAAACCTTTCTGGTGGTGAGACTGTTACTATTTTTAGAAATTACATTTCAAATTGGAAACTTAACCAAAGTTAAGCTGATGAAGAAACAAGACAAGGTGCTTTTGTGATACACCTTAGACCCAGCCCCTTTGCAGGGTAGTATTGTGGAAAGGGGAGCCCAGCTGGTATAGTGGGTTACAAGTTGGGCTGTGATCTTCAAGGTCAGCAGTTTGAAACCACCAACTGCTCCCAGGGAGACAGAGTTCCACTCCCGGAAAGAGGGACAGTCTTGGAAACTCACAGGGACAGTTCTACCTGCCCTTTAGGACACTAGGAGCCAGCATGGACTCAATGATGGGGAGATGGTGGGAACATTTGGACTTACTTTCAATATCTGAATTATACCGTGAGTTGATAATTTTTTAGTAGTCACCCTTGTCATTGATTTTATATTGTGTGTGTTTACTTTCTCAAACTTTTGCTCATCTATATTATTAGGAATGGTTCCTTTTTGAAATAATTATGTTGTTTTATTTCATAGGTCCATTCAAAAGCTTGGTGAATTAAATATTGGAATGGACAGTCTTGGTAATGACGTGTCAGTGCTCAGCCAGGAATGTAATGGGAGCAAGGGCAATGGATCGAGCAGTTCCTCCATGACTTGTTTTTCTACGCCACCCCAAGACGCTAGCCAGAGGTTAGCACCTGATCCTGCTGCTGTCCTTTCAAGCACTCCTCACAACCCCGGGTCAACAAATCACATACCTTTTCTTGAGGAATCTCCTTGTGGAAACCAAATGTAAGTGTGTAACTTTGTAACATTTAGAAATACTAAGTGTCTACGGAAAGAAAAGTTGAATTTCTGGTTGGAACCTTACAAACAAGTTTTTGAAGGTTACTGTCCATCAACGTTTTGCTAGTTTGTCTTTATCTATATTCTCTATTTTTTAAGGTTCTCAGTTTTCATTTTCTTTCTTGTTGTTTTTCTTTCCTTCTTCCTCTTCACTACCCAGGCAGTTGTGTTTTCACAGGATGTGTAACAGAGATCACACTGTTTGGGGCTTTATCTGCTTGCCTTCTTCCCAAAGGCACCTATCAGCAAACATCTTTAGACCCCACCCTTTCCAGGCACATCGACTTATATATAGTGGTGTTATTGCCGTAGGACAGTGTAGCAGTCTGACGACTACGGGGTTGCTGAACAATGTTTTCATCTTTCTTCCTGAGTACCTGAAAAAAATAAAAAGTCACTATCATTAGTAAAAGGATGTTAATTCATGCAACGGGAACAGTTCAGGAATAGTTTCCTTCATTTATTTTCACTATAAAACACCTTTGAATGGGTTGGAGCCAAATGGCAAACTCTGTGGAGGCTCTGAATCAAAGCAAGCACAGACTGAGGTCTCAGAACTTTGGGCAGCAGCTGAAGTGCTGGCGAGTTGGTACGAGAGTTGGTACCTTCCAAAACATTGGCATTGTTTTTTCCCCAAAGCCATGTATTTAAATTTTTTACAAAACAACCTTATCACCTTCAAAGTGTACTTCCCATTACACTTAATACATTTGTCAATTCTGATTCCCTTCTTGGAAACATTTTTCAAACTCATCCGTTTGGAAGGCTTACTGCACCTCTCTCGTTTGTATTTCTTCACCTCTTCTACATCCTCAAATCGCTGCCCTTTCATCTCTTAATTCACAGAAACAAAAAGAAGTCGCACAGAGCGAGGTCAGGTGAGCCAAGTGCTGGGGGCAAGAGAGGCATGTTGTTTTTTGTCAGAAACTGATGCACTGAAATAGCTTTGTAAGCAGGCGCATTTTTGTGGTGGCAAAACCAGTCCCCAGTCTGCACAAATCAGGCCTTTTTGTCACGCACCGTTACACAAACTTTTCAGAACTTCTAAATAGCTCGATTAACAGTCTGACCTGGTGGAATGAACTCCAAATGCACTATCACATCAAAAAAAAAAAAAAAGGAGCATTGTCTTGATCTTTGATTTCACTTGCCTATCTCTTTTTTGGGCAAGGTGACGATGGCATCTTCCACTGGCTTGATTGATGTTTGGTTCGGGGTCCTAAAAATAGGACCCTGTCTCACCTCCAGTAATGACCTTGGAAAAAGCATTTGGGTCGTTTCAGAGCTGTTCTTTCAGAGCACAACATGTTTCCAGTTGATGCTCTTTCCTGGTCAGTCAAAAACCGAGGTATAAATTTCACAGTGCCCCATCTCATTCCCAAATCTTTTGTTAAAACTCTGAACCGAGCTCCAAGCAAGTGCAGTTAACTCCCTCATCTCTTCAGTGGTCCGTCCTCAGTCTTTGAGCTCATGTGCATGGATTTTGTCGACATTTTTGTCTGTTTGGGAAGTTGGTGGGCTTCCAGAATGAGGTTTGCCATCAATCGACATTTCACCTTTTTGAAATCAGAAAGCCACTTGTACACAAGAGTTTTTACCAAAGCGCTGTCCTTGTGAGCTCTCTTAAACATCACACTCGTTTCTGTGGCATTTTCTCAAGCAGGAAACAAATTTCACAGCAGCAAAACTGCTTTTACAAAAAAAATTCACTGTCACTAGAGGGAACCTTCCCAGCTGAAGTCACTGTGTGTACTGACTTACAGCAAGTTGCATGGTGGTCATCTAGCTGGGAAGAGGGGATGCCTTCTATGATAGCTCCGCCCAACAGAGCTTTTGCCATTTTTTTTGAGGCGGGGATACCCATTGTGGGTGGATTTATTCCCCTGATGATCTTAAAAATGAGTTACTAGGTGATAAAAGAAAAAGAAAATCTTTTGTTGAGGAATCCTCAGTTTTCAACATCTTTTAGCCCTTTCTCTTGGGCCCCAAAGTTTTGCTAGAGAACAGTCTCCGGGCCCTAGCTTGGGTAGGGTTTAAGCATTGCATCCAGGATTCAGGAACAGCCAGGGAAGGAGGGTACTTACTACATGTGGACTTGGTCTTAATTTCCTTTCCAAAATGCTTCCTACCCCTCATTACAACTATGCTGGATGCCTTTGGGTCCAGAGCCTCATGATAAACTTCTCTAGAGAAAAACTTTGCCAGGGGTTGTGAGGGTTGTTTGCTAATGAATGAATAATTTTTAAAAATGAGATTGAAATGATAAATTAATTTGTGCTGTGCTATAAGGGTCAACTTTACTTGAATTTCTACTTACCTAGCTCCTCAGAACATTCGATCATTCAGCCACCTCTTGGAGATTCTTCAGGGATACTATCAAGGACAAGAGGGGAAGAGGTAACACTTTGGGGGGAGGAGGTCTCATTGTTTCTATATATGCTTGCTGAGTTCACTAGAGAATTCTCAATTAAAAGAAACCATTTTGGAATAATTATGAATTGTTAATGCTAATAGTCATCTCAAGGTAGTTGAATTTTCCCTCCCAGCCATGACCTTGGCTTGAGAGTTGGGGCTGTGCACTTCTCTGAATGCTGGTTAATTTGTTCAGCGAGTACTTACTTAGACTCCATTTAGATTTCTTAATCCATGTCTTTGCTTTGGAACCTAATGTATTTTCCTAAGTAGTGTGTCGTTCATTCTGTCTTGTTTGTTTCCTAATTCACGTTTTAGCCCTTTAAATAGGGACCTTATCTGAAATGCTTAGAAGGGCCAAATAACAAATTAGTAGTCAGCAATTTTCATGATAAGCACATAGGACTATTTGTCCCTTGCACAAAGAAATTTGCAGGCCCAGCTTTCCTAGTTCTTTAGGTTTTCAAGAAACTAGAAATATAGGCATTTGAGTGAAAATTATTTAAACATAGCAACATGTTTTCAAATTATTGTTACTGTGCACAGGCCGTTCCTCCCTCTGTCTCCGATCCATACTGTGCTGTTTGTTTGGCAGACAATTTTATTGTATATGGAGTCATGGAATGTTTATTACTTTTAGACAAATCCATACAAAGAACTTAAAGAATTCTGTTCCCCAAGACAAGCATAATTTGATACATGGGGTTTTCCCTCTACCCCACAATGCGAATGTGTTGCATGAATATGCAGATAAAAGCTTGGATAGGGAAAGGCATTATGTTTTTGTGGGTCTATGGATTGTAAAACCCTCACAGCAGAATCCGAGCCAAAGTGCTCTCGCTGTGTGTGCATCCTTGACACGCGTTGGTCTTTAAAGGGTGGCCTACAGGGCAGTTTGTGGCCTACAGGGCAGTTGCAGATGACACCAGTAGCAGGCATCACCCACACTTCACACAGAAATGCTGTGATTTGTCCTCCTCAGAAAAAGGCTGTCAACAGCCAGGGTAGGGTCACAGTTTAAGATGAAGCTCAAATTAAATGTTTATTTTTACAGTATGGTAATTCACCATTTCAGTCTGAAATGCTGAAATAGTGGTTGCTGGAGAAAATGATAAACATTTTTTAATACAAAATTGATTAAATAATAGTTCCTTATATTTTCTGCAGTTACAAACAGTGATTTTTGTTTCTGTTGTTGTTTATATATGTGGCCTATTTTGTTTTCTTGACAGCTAAAAGAAAACAATATGATAATGCCTATTATATAAGGGGCCTTCAAAAATTTGTAGAAAAGTGGATTTAAAAGATAATGGGATTTTTCCACAAACTTTTCAAAGCCCCCTTGTAATTTTACCATAGATCAAACACTTGAATGTCTAATACTTACCTGGAAGGGGAGATACCATGATCAGGAAGGTGGTTTTCCCAGGGAGAGGCTCACCCATTGCATTCCGGATGTGCTGACCCCAGCGATTTCCCCAAACGTGGGAAACTTGATTGCATCATTGGTGGTAGTGGGGACTGCGTTCTCGAAAGAAAAACTTGAATGTTTATTTGAACTTAGTTTAGCAATGCATAGCAAAAAATTGGAGTTTGGATACACTACTTAAAAGAATATCTGGGACTAGCAGTTATTCAAGGAGGAATGCTATATAGTCTGATGAATGTAAATGGGGTAAAGATGAAGTCTCTAAGACTTTCACTTTTTATAGGATGACTTTCCTCTTTTATAGGCCGACAGATCACAAAAGCAGTTTGTTTGCATCAATACTCTAGAAGACACACAAGCTGTGCGAGCTGTGGCTTTTCATCCAGCGGGGCGGGTGTACGCTGTCGGCTCCAACTCAAAAACTCTGAGAGTGTGTGCCTATCCAGAAGTGCTTGACCCCAGGTGAGGACGGGTGCCTCTTTCAGCCTGGCCGCCTGTTGCTGTCAGAGTAGAATTGCCTCCTAGGGTCTTGAAGGCTGCAGATCTTTCCCTGTGGAGCACCAGCCTCGGGCAGCTGAGCCCTGAACCCCTCCACCGCGGGGCTCCGAGTGTTGTTATGCCTGCAGGGACTCCACGGCCATCCAGTCGCTTCTGACTCAGAGGCCCCGATAGCTTACGTAGTGGTGACTTAGACTCTCTGCTTTTAAAAGCAAGTGATTTTTGAGTATTTTTGTCATATACATGGCCTATTTTATTTTCCAGGCTTCCGAAGCTGTAAATATTTAAAGGAGCAGATAATGGGCGGGTGTGAACCGATGGCCTCTAACAGCGCCATCAGGCTCCTTAGTATTCCGATGTTTTTGTTGTTGTTGTTCCGTGCCATCGAGTCAGTTCTGAGTCATGGTGACTCCATGCACCCCAGAACCAAACACTGTTCGTTCCGTCCTGGGCCATCCTCGCAGCCATTCCCAGGCCTGAACCCCTTGTTGCAGCCACCATTCATTCAACTACTCTCCTCGAGGGCCTGCTTCATTTGCTGCCCTCGACTTGACCAACCATGATGTCCTTCTCCAGGGACTGGTCTCTGCATGACGTGTCTCGCCTTGCTCGCCTTGAAGGAGCACACTGGCCGTACTTACTCCGAGACAGCAGTTAGTCCTTCCAATAGTCCATGGGACTTTCAGTAGCTTTCTGCAGCACCACAATGCAAACGCATGGATTCTTTTTTTGTCTTCCTTATTCATTGCCCAACTTTCTTATGCATATGAGGCGATGGAAAATACCTTGTTTTGAGGCAGGCACACCTTAGAAAAACATCCTTGTTTTTCAACACTCTAAAAAGCTCCTGTGCAGCAGATTTACCTAACTAGCAACATGTCTTTCAACTCTTCACCGCTGCTTCTATGAGCATTGATTGTGGATCCACGCAAGATAACAATCCTTGACAACTTCATCCTTTCCCCATTTATGTTGATGCTGCCTGTTGTTTCGGCTGTGAGGATTTTGGTCTACGTTACATTGAGTTGCAGTCCATACTGAAGGCTGCAATCTCTCATCTTCTGTCTGCACGTGCTTCAGTTCCTCCTCACTTTCAGCAAGCTAGGTGTGTCATCTGCATATTCCAAGCTGTTACTAGCCTTCCTCCAATCCTGAGGCTGCATTCTTCATCTGTTCCAGACTCTGATTATTTTCTCCTCATACAGATTAAACAAGTGTGGTAAGAGGATACAACCTGCCGCACACCTGTAGTGATTCTAAAACATACAGTATGCCCTCGTTATAGTCTTACAACTGCCTCTTGATCCATGTGTGAGTTCCGCATGAGCACAATGAAGTGTTCTGGAATTCCCATTCTTCTCAAGGTTATCCGTAGTTTGTCATCATCTGCACAGTCGGATGTCTAGTCCATGAAACACAAACATCTTTCTGGTAGTCTCAGCTTTGAGCCAAGATCTAGCTACTTGACATCAGCAGTGATATCCTTCGTTCTACATCCTCTTCTGAATCTGGCCTGCACCTCTGGCAGTCCTGTCCATTCTAATGGTCAGTTCTAACGAATGGGTGCAGATTCGGATCTCTTCCAGTCAGTGAAGAGCCCTGGTGGTGTCGCGGTTACATGATGGGCTGCAATCCAGATTGTTGGCTCTTCAAAACACCTGCAGCTGTCCTGGAGAGACTGGGCTTTCTACTCCCGGAAACAGTTACAGTCTCAGACCCCCCACGGGGGGTTGCTATGAGTCAGCCCTGACTCAATGGCAGTCAGATTTTCTGGTCCAGTGGGCCAAGTAGCTTGTCTTCCAAATTTCCTGGCACAGATAAGTAAGTGTTTCCAATAGTTCGTGAGCTTGTTGAAACAGTTCAGCTGGTATTTCATCATTCCTGGAGCCTTGTTTTTGTCGAATGCATTCAGTACAGCTTGAACTGCCTTCATCGCCATTACTTCTTGCTCCTGTGCAAGAATCTGAAATGGTGGACGTCAACTCATGTCTTTTTGGTAAAGTGACTGTGTATTCCTGCATCATTCAGTATTTTGCCCATAGAGTCAGTCTTTCAACATTACAGGATTGCAACTCGAGGTTTCAGTTTTTCTTGGGTTCTCTCACTTTAAGACAGGCCGAGCGTGCTCTTCCTTCTTGGTTTTCTAACTCTAGGTTTTTGCCTCTTTCCTTACAATGTTTGACTTTGTCTTCTTGATCTGCCCTTTGAACTCTTCTATTCAGCTCTTCGACTCCTTCTTTTCTTCCATTTGCTTAAGCTACTCTATGATTTCGAGCAAGTTGCAGAGTCTCTTCTGACCTCTACTCTGATTTACCTTTCTTTCCTGTCTCTCTAGTGACGTTTTGCTTTCTTCATGAATGACGTCCTTGATGCCTCCCATGCCCCTCAGTTCTTCTCCCATCAGTGTCCAGCGCCTCGAATCTGTTCCTGGAATGCAAGCAGGATAGACTCAAGGTCTTCGTTTGGCTCTCACGGCCTTACTGTAGTTTTCTTCTGCTTTAACCTGAACTCCCATATGGGCACTCGGTGGACTGCTCCACAGTCAGCCCCTGGCCTGTTTCAGCTGCTCATAATGAGCTTCCTCTTCATCTCTCCCCAGGGACAGTCTGCTTGATTTCTGTGTATTCCATGTGGAGAAGTCCATTTGTGTAGTTGCTGTTTATGTTGTTGAAAAAGGTATTTGCTATGAAGAAGTTGTTGGTCTTGAAAACTTCAGTTACATGGTGAGCTCCACTTCATTTCTGTCATCAAGACCATATTTTCCTAGTACTGCTCTTCCTCTTTGTTTCCAACTTCTGCATTTCAATCGCCCTAATTATCAATACATCTTGATTATATGGTTGGTCAGTTTCTGACTGAAGATGTTGGTGGAATTCTTCAATTTCTTCATCACTAACTTTTGTGTTGGGTGCATAAATTTGAGTAACAGTTGCATTGATTGGGTTTCTCTGAAAGCAGACAGGCATCATCCTATCACAGACAGCATGTCCTCCACGATAGACCTGGAATGCCCTTTCCCACAGAGTGCAAGATTTCTCTTGACTGTGTCATTCCTGGCACAGGAAACATATGATTTTCAGATTCAGAATTTCTAGTGGCGGCCCGTCTCACCTCACTGAGGCCTGGGATATCAATATGTATGCATTCCATTCCATTTTTGATGACTTCCAATTTTCCTAGCTTCATACTTAACTCATACCTTCCCCTCTGTTGTCTTTTCCTCAACTGTACTATATCTTCATTGTGCTTATCGCTTTATCTTTTTCTGTAGAAATCCTCCCCGCTGTACCCCGTCCAGTACTCCCTTTCAGGTGGCACCTCTGCACCGGCCTTACTGACCGTGGCAGAAGGTAACACCTACCCCGCCAGATTTCCAATTCTGGACTGCATTTTAACTCTTCTTCTCTACTTCTCTGCCCTTAAATGGATATTGTTCATGCTAAATGTTCACCAAATGTTTATTAGACTTTTTGAAAGTAGAAGCATTTTGAGGTTTTTCTAAAAAATTAATTTGTTTTTTTTCTGGGTTAAAATCCATAAGGAATATGTGGAAAAGATATATTTGGTTTTCACTTATGGATCTTATTTCATTTGTAATCTAAAATGAGAGTTAGATTAGTGTGATAATGGTTAATAATTTTTGAAAGTTTTATTGTGAACATATATTAAATATTTTTCCTAAGATTAAAAAATATGGTTATTATTGTCTGATATGTTCTTTGCTCCTTCAGGATCAACCTTAATACAAAATGTCATGATTGATTAATTTTAGCGAGCAAGAAATTGAAATAACCTTTCTGCAACTTTGCTCTTGTAGTGCTCATGATGCTCCCAAGCAGCCAGTGGTCCGTTTCAAACGGAATAAACATCACAAAGGATCCATTTACTGTGTGGCGTGGAGTCCTTGCGGGCAGTTACTAGCAACTGGATCCAATGACAAATACGTCAAAGTTCTGCCCTTTAACGCAGAGACTTGCAATGCAACAGGTAGGGCCGTCTGTAAGCAGTAGCTTCCCAGCGCGTTAGACTTGCCCCATGGTCTAGCTCTACATAGGTCTGTTTTCTCTTTCTTTCTTTTGCTCCCCTCCCTCACCCTCCCTGCCCCACGGTCTGGTCTGTTTTCTTTTTAATGAAATCTAAGAATATGACCTTATAGAAAACTTTCTTAAAGACACACGGCAATTGCTTGGTCACACTCATAAAACATCCTGTCTCGTCAGTTTTTACAGCTGGCACGGTTATGTCTCAGTCATAGAAATGTATTGTTATCAGAAAAATAACTTTGCAACAATGACCAGGATCTCTGTAGGGATTGTGTTCTAGCGTATACCGGTCTTCTGTTTTCCTTGGGTGAAGACTGACTGCTTTAGGGATGATGCTAACCGAGTCACTGAGCTCTGTAAAGTGGAATGGGCTATAATGCTTCATCCTGGAGCGAGAAGGTAAACCACGCCACTCGCCATTACTCTTGGTCAGTTTGGCAGTCTCAAATGATCGGGCAGTTGAGCAGCATCTTTCTTTTAAATTCTTATTGCTGTTTCAGGACCGGATCTGGAATTCAGCATGCATGATGGGACAATTAGAGACTTGGCATTTATGGAAGGCCCAGAGAGCGGTGGAGCAATTTTGATAAGCGCTGGAGCAGGGGATTGTAACATTTACACAACAGACTGTCAAAGAGGACAGGGCCTCCATGCTCTGAGTGGACATACTGGTAGGTGTTAGGCCCAAAGGCTCTTTTTCTTTGTGTTCAACCCCTGTTTTTTCATTAATGGAGTGTGTTTCATCAAAAGAGATTCAAGACTGGACTTTTTTTTTTTCAAGACAGGAAATTTTTATTTAAAAAATGGTGAGCTTTGAATAATATTGCAGACTGTTAACATTGCTGCTTCCCAGTGGACTCTTGTTCTTGTACATGTACTTCCATAAATTAACCCCAACAAGCTCCATAAGGGAGGCAATGTTAGCCCCATTTTGTACACAAATAAAATGAAGCTCAAAGAATAAAACGACTTGCCTAGTTAGTTTACTATGTGGCAGACGGAGGTTCCAGAACTGGTGCTCCAGCCCCACAGTTCCGTGCTTCCTCCGTGGACAAACTGCAGTGATTTCAAATGATTTTTTTTTTCAGTTCTACCTATGATGTCCTGAAATACCGATGAGCCTACTGTATTAATGGAATCACAAGAGGAGATTTGAGTTTGTTCGGTCCAATTTGTATGTTATACATCTTAAAAAGAAAGTTTATCAGCATATAATTCACAAATCATGCAGTTCAATTGCTCAGTCATGTTGTTATGCATCCTACTGAATTTTAATTATTTGAAAATTGCCAATCTGGTGGATACATCTGGAAAATCCCCGTCACATAGTATATTTGATTAGCCAGAGTCCCATGCCCAATCAGGAGTACTTTGCTCTAAACGTGTGTGTTCTCTCACAGTTAGAGCTGAGCGCCTTGTCTTTCACAGGGCATATTTTAGCACTTTATACCTGGAGTGGCTGGATGATTGCATCTGGGTCTCAAGATAAGACTGTCAGATTCTGGGATCTTCGAGTACCAAGCTGTGTTCGTGTTGTTGGTACAACATTCCATGGAACTGGTAGGCTTTTCTGCAATTTAAGTGAATGTATGTGAGAAAGAAACTGTACTACACTAAAAGTAGTCATACACTAGCATACTGACAGTGAAATAGTAGTTTTGAGAGTTTACTGATTACTTTAAATTCTTTAAAAATACTGTCATCTGTTACCTTACATGTAAAAAACATTCAGTCTAAGAAACTGAGGTCTAGGAAAATTAAGTCAGAAGGAATAGGTTCATTTTAGAACTTAGAGCTTTAAAACTCATTAAAAAGTACATTCACCTGATAAAATCTCTAATTGTAAGAGAAAAAAGCACATCTCATTTTCTTCCTACTCTTTTAAAAAAATTATTTTATTGGGGGCTCGTGCAGCTCTTATCACAATCCATCCATCCATCCATTGTGTCGAGCACATTTGTACATTTGCCGTCCTCGTCATTCTCAAAACATTTGCCTTCTACTTGAGCCCTTAATATCCACTGCTCATTTCCCCTCTCCCTCCCCACTTCCCCTACCTCATGAACCCTTCATCTTTGTCATATGCTACACTGTCGACATCTCTTATTCCTACTCTTACTCTTTTGTCTTTTCCCATAAGATACCAGTTTCAGACTTAATCTTCTAAAAACATTTTGTAAATAGAGAAACAAAAAGTTTATATATACGATAACTTCCTTGTCCTTTAAACAGACCAACACACACACAGGAACACAGAACACACGCTTGGGTTTTTAAACTTCCTTCCTGTCTCTTGGGTTCTATGTAAGCCCATGTTGACGCTCTGCACTGTATCACCTTTAAAGCACTGGTATTTTCCTACCAGCATCCAGGGTCCTGCCATTGCAGTGCTTTTGTTTCGGGCGACCTCTGCCTTTTCTAGTGTTTAGTAGCAACTTTAAGGTAGTATTCCAAGTGTAAATATTTGTTTTAAATTCTTAATTTTTAACTGCCTTTTCTTTTGGCTTTTATGGACATGTTCCTGCACTTTGGTTCAAAATAGAAATGATTTGGTACGGAAAGCTTGAGTTTGAGATGCACACACATGTATGTCTACACATGGATGTGTGTCTGTGTATGTACACGTATTTATGTCATCATTGACTTGTTGAAAGGTAAGCTTGTATATGGTCAAAGCTAATGCATAACATATGCACGCTGGTGGCCTGGCGGTTTTCACTTTGGGCTACAAACTGCAAGCCCAGCCTTGCAGAGAGGGGAGGCTTTCTGCTCCTGTCAAGAATGACAGTGCTAGTCTGTCCTGTCGGGTTGCTTTGAGTTGGAATTGACTCGGTGGCAGTGAGTTTGATTGTTTTGGTTTTAATGTAACAAGATTTATTTAAAGAGCCAAACATGTCCAAAGGACTTATTAAGAAAAACAACCTTGCTCTGGGCGTCCCAGCCTCTGCCTTCCAAGCCCCTCTCATTTCCTTTCCTCAGAGGCAGCCATTTTAACCTTCGTAGCAGGTCTTCTTTGGCATTTATTTCCTTTATTTCTAAGTAGCATGCCCATAATCTTATTTTTAAAGATTATGATTGACTTCTCACAACAGAAGATGAAGATTTAACTCTTTAATGTCCCTTTCCAATGCCTACTATCTCCCACCCACCTTCCTGCTTGCCCCCCCTCTGATCTTTGGATGTAGTCATATCAGTGTTGACTAGGTCACTCACTACTCAGTGTTTACATCATGACTTACATTTTAATCATGTACAGTCATCCCTTAGTACCTGTTGAGGATTGGTTCCAGGACCCCTTTGGATTTGAATGCTCAAGCCCCTTATTAAAAAATGGGCAGTATTTGTATATAATCTGCATATCCTCTTGTGTAAATCATCTTGAGCTACTTGAATTAATAAGTAGCCTTGGTGGTGTAGTGGTTATGTGTTAGGTGCTGATGGCAAGGTCAGCAGTTTGAAAGACTAGGCTTCTTACTCCTTATAGTGTTATATTCCTCTTTTTTTTAATTTTTAGTTTTTATTGTATTGGGGGCTCTTACAGCCTCATCACAATCCATACACGTATCCATTATGTCAAACATCTGGACATATGTTGTCATCATCTTTTTCAAAACATTTCTTTCTACTTGAGTCTTTGGTATCAGTACCTCGTTTTTCCCCCTCCCTCTCCCATGTCCCCTTGATAATTTATAAATTATTCTTATTTTTCCTTCATGTCTTACACTGACCACTGTCTCCTTTTACCCACTTTTCTGTTGTCCGTCCCCCTAGGAGGGGGACCATACGTCGATTATTGTGATTGGTTCCCCCATACATCCCCCTTCCTCCAAGAGTTACACTCTTCTTTGTTTTGTTTGTTTTTTACGTCAATCTTTTTGTTTAATAAAACTTTCTACAGCTTTATAAAGCAATACTTTTTTTGGTTATTATTATTGTTTGAGTTACACTCTTAAAGCAACGAAGTCCCCGAGGAATTCTGCAAATAGACTGGGACTCGGGGGGCAGTGCTTGGCGCGGCATCAGACCCGATCGGAAAACATTCATGAGGGTCAGCACACAGACCTGGACCTATTCATAGGTTGTTTTTATCTTCTTCATATCTGTATAAGATAGTCAGGATAAACAATCCCAAGGAGAAACAACGGACCGACAGTTCCCGGGGGTCAGGGTAGAGGAGGAGGTGGGGGAAAGAGAGGGGACAAGGGAATAGGAAGAGATCTAAGATCGATGGTGAGGAGGGTATAGACTGCCTGGTGAGGGTCGAGAAACGTGCAATGTAGCCGAGAGGACGTACAGAGGGCTGAATGAAGGTTAAACTTGATAGTGGGACAGGAGGAAAGTAAAAGGAAGTAGAGGAATGAACTAGGAGGCAAAAGACATAGAGGTATAAACATAGGCATTATAGAGGTATAAACACAGGCATTTACATATGTAAATATATTACACATATGTAAATATATAACAATAGGGAAATAGGTCTATGTACATATATTTATAGGTTAAGTATTAAGGTAGCAGACAGACGTTGGGCCTCTACTCAAGTCCACCCTCAACACAAGAACACTTTGTTCTAAGAACCTGGCATTCTGTGATGCTCACCTTCCCATGATTGCTGAAGACAAAATGGGTGCCCAAAGCCAATGTAGTGAAGAAAGCTGATGGTGCCCAGCTATTACAAGATAAGCGTTTGGGATATTAAAGGCTTGAAGTTAAATAAGTGGCCATTTAACAGGGAAACAACAACGTTCACATGGAAGAAGCACACCAACCTGTGTGATCACGGTGACAGGATCAGGTATCAGGCATCAGAAGACCCAAGACAAACAACCATTTCTATGCAAACGAGGGGGATTGGAGTGGAGACCCAAAGCTCATCTGTAGACAATTGGACATCCGTCACAGAAGGGTCACAAGGAAGGGAGTGCCTGCCAGAGTGCAGTATAGCACTGATGAAACATACAACTTTTCTCTAGTTCTTTAATGCTTCCTGCCCCCCACTGTCATGACCTCAGTTCTACCTTACAAATCCGGCTAGATCAGAGCATGTACACTGGTACAGATAAGAGCTCTCGACACACGGAATCCAGGACAGATAAACCCTTCAGAACTAATAATGAGAGTAGCAATACTATCAGGATAGGGGAAGATGGAGGGAGAAAAGGGGAGCTGATTTCAATGATTGAAGTATAACCCCAGGAGGACGAACTGCAGAGACATGGGTGAAGGGAGACAGCGGATATGAAAATAAAAATAATTTATCAATTAAAAAAAGGTGGGGTGTCACAGCTTTGGAAATTCAGAGAGGCAGTTCTACCCTTCCTGTGGGGTCACTGTGAGTTTGCGTGGACTTGATGGCAGTGAGATTTTGGTTTAATTCTTTATAAAACAGTATATAATGGAAATGCTGAGTAAATAGCACTTTACTCTTAGCCTTTGAGGGATTACTTTGACCACTAATTGCTTTTTAGTCGTCTCCTCCCAAGGCCCCAGCCCCGTGGATACTCAGGGCCTGCTGTAAATGCTGCTCATCCCCTTACTGTTTTGTCTTGCCTATTTTCCCACTTAGTAGCTCTATTTATTTCACTTATTTTCTGCCTCCCTATCATTAATTTGACTCTCCACCGGCTATCCAAATTATTCTCAGCTCCTTTTCTCTCCTTTCAGAAACATCAGTTTCTGGGTCATCTCTTCTCTCGCAGTATTAGCCTCCCCTGTACTGGGTCATGCCCGTCCTGACATGTATAATAATTGTATAGAACTGGCCCTGCAAAAAAATTCCCTCTCTCGACCTCCTTTCTCTTCCGGCTCTCACTCCCATGTTCATGCTCCTCCTCTTGCCCTTACTGGAGCCTTGGTGGCCTCGTTGGCTGAATCTGGGTTCGGCTTTGGCTAGGGTTTTCTCCAAGGGAGAAAGGTGAGACTTTCTACTCCTACATAGAATTAAACCACAGGATCGTTCTGAGTCGGAATCAGCTACATGGCAATGAGTTTGTGTTTGAGTTTTCTTATCCAACTTTGTACAGTCTTCTCCTTAACCTGAAGTGGCCTCCTTGTTGTTAGCTCTTAGCTTTTTGACTCTCCTCAGTGGAATCTCACCATTATTTTCTCCCACCGAATCTCCTCTCTTCCGTTCATAAGCCATCACTCCTAGAAAGTTATGTATTGCATGTAGTATTTGCATCCTCCAGTAAATGTTAAGTTCCACAAAGGCAGCAGTAGATACAGTGCTATCATGGGGTATTAGAGCTGGACTGAAGAATTGAAAATGGATTTCTGTTGCTATCAGAATTGTGCATGTGTAAAACTAGCCTCGTTTTCCCTTCCAAGTCGGTTCTTCTGCCTGTCAGGGGAGCCAGCCCCTAACAAATCATCACAGGCCTGGCAGGCGCAATTGTACAGTGATAATATGTAAAGATTATAGTAAAGTCTTAGAGAATAAGAGAGAAGAGAGTGAAATAAAGGAGGCAGACACATTTCATGGTAGCGTGCTCCCCTCAGCCCTGCTTGGTAGTCCACGTGGAGATGTGGAAGATGGAAATGGTAGGGGAGAGAGTGACTGGGGGAGAGGGGCGAGGGCCGGGGAGAGAGGAACCAGGGACTAGGGGAGAGAGACAGATTTATTACTAACCAAGGCTTAGTATATCTTTTGGGGGCATGCAAGCCCCCTAAATACAGATAAAGACATATGTCACAGGAAGGGGTTATACTATAGGTAATACAGTAATAAGAGGGGGAGATCTAAGGGTATACACAATAGGAAGGGGAGGAATTGGGGGTACACATGTGACAAGATGGTTGGCTCCTGGATTCAGGAAGGCCACCTAACTTTGGATGTCACTGAGCAGGTTTGACCACTTTGGCTCTCCATGGAAACAATTACTATCCTTATCAGTAGGGAGTGAGCCCCACCTACAGCGGACCAGACGCCTTCAGGGAGAATATCTCTAAGCATATGAATTCCCACCAGGTGCTGGCAAACAGTCTGATGTTGGCACATCTTTTGGGGAGACAAAGATGAGGAGAGGTCTGTTGACAGCCCACATCTGCCCACCTTCCCTCCTTTTGGCAATGGTTCCCATAGTTCTCATTCAACCAGGCTGGAAATCTGGGACTCCTTTTTCACTTCCTTTTTGGTTTCCACCCACGTAGTTAATTGCTAAACCCATAGATTTTGTTTGTGTGTGTGTGTGAAACTTACACCCCCTGAAAGTTTTCTGTGTGTCCTCATTCAGGCCCCTTTTATCTCATTGTTTTATTGCCCCATCGTATCTTTTAGTTCTCCTTTCTGGTCTGTCCGTTAGTTTCACATTCCCTTAATCTGCCCAGGGTGTCCTTTGGATCAGAACATCCCCTTGCTTTCAAATCTGCAATGATGCCTCAGTGTCCACAAGAGGAGCAAGTTCAAAGTCTGCAGTGTGGGGTGCCAGGTACTCGATGGCTGGCCCTAACCTGCCTTTCATGTCAGGACTGTTAACTGGTTAAACCAAGTGACTCCAGCCAAACGGATTACCTGCCCTTAGACATTAGTTGTAAAAAACATTTGTTAGAGTTTTTCCTGAGCATAATTGCTGGTCTTTACCTGGCACTCCACCAGGGCTCCTCTGCCAGCAGCCCTCTTCTGACCTCTGTCAACATTTCAGGGAAATAACATTCTCTTACGCGCGCACACACTTTGTCTACAGCAGCGTTTCTCAACTTTGTTTTCATAGTTGCCCTCCCCAGAAGAAAAGTTAACTTCGTGTTTTCCTAATGAGATAAATCTAGTTCTAAGAAACAAGATTTGTTGCGTAGGATTGAACTTTGAAATGCTTACTATTGTTTTCTCTCCTGAGAGCCGTCGTTTTCCTGCCCACTTGAGGCACTTGTCACCCCACTGAGAGCACGTGCACGACAGTGTGGCTCCAGCCTTCAGACTCCGCTTCCTCGCGTCTGTTCATGCTGGCAGTGAATCACATGTTGCTTTGGGGACATTTTCTTCTTTTTTTAAAGTCATTTTATTGGGGGCTCTTACATCTCTTATAACAATTCATACATCCATCCATTGCGTCAAGCACATTTGTACATTCGTTGCCCTCATCATTCTCAAAACATTTGCTCTTCACCTAAGCCCCTGGCATCAGGCCTCTTTTCCCCCTCTCCCTCCCCATTCTCCCCTCCGTCATGAGCCCTTGATAATTTATAAATTATTATTTTGTCATATCTTGCCCTGTCTGACGTCTCCCTTTACCCACTTTTCTGTTGTCTGTCCCCCAGGGAGGAGCTCATATGTAGATCCTTGTAATCGGTTCCCCCTTTCTACCCCACCCTTCCGGTATCACCACTCTCACCACTGGTCCTGAAGGGCTCATCCATCTTGGATTTCTGGTATGGGAGTGTTTTTAGACACTTTACCAGCAGTGAAACAATTAGACTAGCAAAGATGTTTTTCTGGTGTGGTTCACCTGCTATAGTACAGTCACACAATTTAGGAGGGTGTTTCTCCAAACCCCTCCCCGCAAAGGGCTTTCTCCCCAGAGGCTTTCCTCTGAAGAAGCACGTGCGTATCGCCGTTAGTTTGCGTTTTCTCATAACTGGAACCATATTGAGAGGCGACATTAAATTACTCCTGTATGCATGATTCAGCGATTGTAATTAGCGGTGTTTCATCTTACCTACTGATGTTTCCACATTGAAACCTACATCCCTCCTGCCACAGGCAGCGCAGTGGCGTCGGTAGCCGTAGACCCCAGTGGCCGTCTCCTAGCCACAGGCCAAGAAGACTCTAGCTGCATGCTGTATGACATACGAGGAGGAAGAATGGTGCAGAGTTATCATCCTCACTCCAGTGACGTTCGCTCTGTTCGGTTCTCTCCTGGAGCTCACTACCTGCTAACGGGGTCTTATGATATGAAGATAAAGGTGACAGACCTGCAAGGTAATTTAGATCAACCTCCCACCTGTTTCCAGTCCCTTGCTTGCTATTTGGAATCCTGCTTCTTGTTAATCTAGTACAATTGACTTTGACATTTTGTAATTTTAATTTTATAATATTGATTACACAGATTATTTATTGCCCAGTTTATATAGGATGTTGATAATCTGGGTTATGGCAAATATAAAGAGTAAATAATCTTATTTTTTGTTAAATGTTCTTAAAATATTTTAAAAATCCACATTTGTTAACAGTGAGTCATTTTATTATGTTATTATTATATGTTATTTATTATGATAACAGATGCTAAAATATATTTATGCACTTTCTTGCTTTTACTTCAAGCAACTCATTAATGTGCAATCTGTGTCATTGTTTTGAATATCTAGTTTTATTTTTAAACATTCATCAAGCAAATACTTAAGTTGTACCAAGTAGGAACAGCAGAGAGAGGAACCGGACTGATACCCCCTCCTTGGTGGAGCCTACACTTAGGGAATTGTGAGGTTCCGGCTACTGGCGAGTACTCTAAAGAGGGCCTAGGTAGCTGAGCTCCTGGGGAGGTGATACTGGGAAGGCAATTTTAGAGAGGATGGAGAGTTAGGGCAGGTGCCTCTGGGAAGTGCCATCCGAAGAGAGACCTGAATGGTGAGAACGAGCAAGCCATGCCAGGATCCTAGGTGAAGAGCCTGGCAAAGAGAGAGATGCTGCGGCAGGAAGGCACTCGGCATGCTCATGACAGTGCCGGAAGCCAGTGCGGCTGGAACTTAGTGACTCGGGGAAGAGAGGTGGGGAAGAACAAACAGAGATTGGCTCTGGAATGGGAAGCCTTTGGAGGAGTCTAAGCAGAGGAGTGACAGGGAGGGTCTGGGTTATTGTTTAAAACGGCCCTCTTGAGTTGTGCAGCAAGAATGAAGCATAATGGAGCCATATAGAAGTGTCAGTGAAGGATCTGTTAGAATGGCCCAGCAAGAGAAGATGGCGTGGACTAGAATGCTAGAGGTGGAGGTGGTGACGTGATTGAAATTGAGATCTAGTTCCATTTATGAGGGGAAAAGAAACCAAAGATGATCCTAGTTTTGGCATAAGCTTCTAGAACAGTGGTTCTCAACCATCGTGATGCTGTGACCTTTTAATACAGTTCCTCATGTTGTGGTGCCCCCCAACCATAAAATGATTTTCACTCCTACTTCATAACTGTCATTTTGCTACTGTTATGAATGGGGTGACCCCTGTGAAAGGGTCATTCGGCCCCCAAAGGGGTCGTGACCCACAGGTTGAGAGCCCCTGTTCTAGAAGATGGTACCATTAATTGAGGTGAGAGAGACGGTGGTGGAGGAGCAGGTTTAGGCAAGAAAATCAACTTTGGACACGTGACATTGAAGATGACTAGCAGATCCTCAGGGGATCTGGTGCTGCAGTCATTGAGCACTTGGCTGCCCACCAGTCAGTCACTCAAGATCTGCTCCCATCGAAACTAGAGCCCAGGACACCCCAGAGGGCAGGCTCTGAGTCAAAATCAACAGCCACAGAACAATACCATTAGGTAACGAAATGAGATATGAAATAACATTTGGATACTAGTCTGAGCTCTACCTCCCCAAGACTGGGAATTGTAAGCACGCCAATGACCATGTGAGGTAGAAAGGGAACAGAGGAAATCTGAGGGCTGACTCCTGGGAACCACCAAGCTTGCTGACTAAAATCAGCGAGAGAAGGAAAGCCAACAAAGGAGATAGAGATGTTGTCGTCGTTGTTAGGTGCCGGTGACTTGGTCTGGCACTTTGACAGAGACCGAGTGGCACTGCAGTAACGAGAAGCCAAGATGAGCAAGACTTTGGGGACAGGGAGTGGGCAGCTGTGTCACACGTTGCTGTGTTTCTGCCACCAAACACTGGTAACGCAGCTAGGTATCCAGTAATTGATCCCTGTTCAGACTTCCCTGTTTATTAATGCAGTGTAGGATATCTCACGTTGTAATGTCATGAAGGACCAGGAGTCTGTAAAATCTATACATGTACTTACTGTGTACAATAATCAACATCTCTTCTCGTTTTTAATCTAGGCGACCTCACTAAGCAGCTTCCTATCATGGTGGTCGGGGAGCACAAGGACAAAGTGATTCAGTGTAGATGGCACACCCAGGATCTGTCCTTCCTGTCATCTTCTGCAGACAGAACTGTCACCCTCTGGACTTACAATGGCTAGAGGACACCCAAGTCAGTCTGTGCAGTGAAAGCACACACACTGAAGACTACTGAGATGGGAAAGGCAGGTTTGCAGACCGTAGACTGACCAGGAAGTGGCTCAGCACGAGGAAGCCCCTCGTGAGCAGGTGCCCCGTTGCTAGGTGTTGGGTGGTGGTGGTCTGCAGTGCTTCTGTGTGAGCGTGTGACCAGCTGTGTGTTGTCTTGTTGCCAAAGTCTGCGGAAGAGCTCTCCCGTTTTCAGCGTGCACGCCATGCCATGGTGAATGACGCGCTTACGGTTTAGTATTAAATGCATTCCTTTGTCTTTGCCTAATGACAGTTTTGTATACACACTGAAATGGGTCTATACTCTAAGTATATTATCGTATGTAACGCAGCCAAGTTCTACACAGATAAACTAGGTGTTCAGAAATTTACTTTCACTCCCCACAGTCCCATGCTATTGTATCACTTGTCAGCTAGAGGTGAGGATTTTTACAGTTATATGGTTGTTTTCACTGAGGATCATTAAGGAGTTTCAGGATGGAGAGAAAACTGCTTCAGAGTTGTTGTTTTTTTAATTAGGCCAGAGCTATGACTATTATTTGATGACATTATTTTGTTTCATGCTAAAAGGCACCTGTTTGCTTTTGAGCCTTGTCAGTTTCCATTTCTTGGCTCCACCAAGCTAAATGGCCCTGTGGAAGCAGAGGGCAGCAGTTCGTGGTGCAGTACTGGGTGGCACGATGAATTTACTGGCTGGCATTTATCCTCCTTAAAAGAAATGAAAAATTTTTGCCATAAACCGGAGCATGACTTGAAATGCTATTCTGCATGATAATTTGAAATGGGAAATTAAAATTTTGCACTCCAAAAACTTACTTGAGTTTTTGCCCTTGTACTGTTTTATGTAATGCAGAGTAATGATTTATTGCTACAGCATTGTAGATCCTAACATTTATGTATTTTTATTTTCATACGGTACAGTAATTTTACTTTAAATTATTAAATAGCCTATTTTATTTATTTTAAATGCATTTGAGTTGGTTCTAATTATTGAACTGTCTGTACACTGTATGTAGCCAGCGTTTTTAATCTATTGTATACACGTGGAAAGGGGATTAGAAGTGTAACTGTGCTATTATTTCAATAAAGACCTCTTGACACCTAAACTGGCCTGTTTCTCAGTGTATAGCGTTGCTGATGCATGGAGCCACACGCACAGCAGATGACTTGAAAGAACAGATACCCAGTTACAGTCTGGATACACCAATTCATCTGTCATCCGGGCACACGCTTTCTGTGCGTCTCTTGCCATCAACCCTTGAGGGTCCTCGGAACTCTGTGGCCTTCCTTGACATCTGCCTTCCCCGAGGGGGCTCTGTCCTTTCTCCTCTTTTTATAACTCAAGAATGACATGCTTGAGGACTGATCCTACTCCACTCTGACTCACTAACACAACAGAGGCAAAATCCTAACTGCAAACAGGATCATACACATGGGTACAGGGGTCACACTCACTGTCTCTGGCTATTAATGTAGGGTGATATTTTTCAAATTTACCTGGAGGTAATACGGCCCAGTACACCTCATGTGCAATTTGTTTCTTTTCAACTTCTTCCAGGACCTTACTTATTACTTATTACTTGACGAATCCATAACACTTTCTACTTAATCATGTAAGATTTATAGAAAAACTGTATCCAGCTGCATCATGAAAATGGATTAATACACAACACTTATGTTGAATTCAGTGGTTTAGAGAGAAATGAAATCCAGTTTGCTTGTGGGAGGTTGATAGTCACCTAGTTTCCCTACATCTCAAGTATAAAAAAGGGACCTCCGCTAAAAGTAATTTCTTTTTATTCTCAACTTCACATTTCAGTTATCAGCAGACCATTAATGCTTAGTTTAAAAGTAGGAGAAAGGGCAATTGCTTGATGCAGACCAGCTCAACTTAGGGTAAAAAAGTTAATAAATAATGTATTCTACCTTCATAACTGTCAGAAAACTTTTATGGTCCGCCAGGCTATGGGGTATGCAATTAATTGGTTTTACTGTAGTATATTAGATAATAAACACTAGAAATTGTCCAGTTTACTTCAATAAATATCTATATTGTCTAATAAATGTCTTCCTCATGCTTTCCACACTACCTTCTGCATGTGTTAGTCACCTTGGAGTGGATTGGCTGGGCGACCCCTTCTATGCAAAAGGACCTTTTGGCTAAGGTCCTCTGGGTGGGTGGGAACCACCGACCTTTGAGCCAATAATTAAGTTCTGAACTGTTTGTGCCACCCAGGGATTCCCCTTCTGAGTGTAGCAATGTTGAATTAATTTTTTTTGGAAGTAATCTTTTATTCTCAATGCTCAGATTTCTGCCCATTGATAATTTGGATTCCATCACAGGATCATCTAGCCCTAACTTGTGATCTAGTTCTAATGAGTTGAGAACCCTCCACTCTTTTCCTGAATTGTCATCCCCAATTTTTATCTTTTTTAAAAAAACATTTTATTAGGGGCTCATACAACTCTTATCACAATCCATACATATACATACATCAATTGTATAAAACACATCTGTACATTCTTTGCCCTAATTTTTTTTAATGTTGAATTAATTTAAAATGAAAATATGCACATTATGATAGTAAAAATATACACAAGTCAGCATTTGCCAACTGAATGCTTTTTCAGGTGTACAATTCAATGAGATCACTTACATTAACCAGCTTGTGTAATCATCACCCACCCATGACCATTGTAAATTTCCCATCCCCATACACACTGCTTCCCAAACAATGGCTCTCCCTTTCTCGCTCCTGCCCCTGGTAACCATTAATGCGCTTTGATCTTCCATTGGCACATTCTTGTTTCAGATCTGTGAGCGCATATTTGTCTCCGTGACTGACTGGCCTCACTCAACATCACGCTTTCCGTGTTCACTCATGCTGTACTTGTCAGGACTTCGTTTCTCTTTTTGTGAATCGACTCTTGCAGGTGTGGGTAAAGTCACAGGAGGAATGAAATGCTCACTCTGGAACCCTTTGCAGTGGGGTTGTGGGAGGTGGGGGAGGCTAGATTGTAGAGGGACACTGCAGAGGTTAACTTTTGGCAGATTCAGATGTCTGCTTCCAATTTTATTTTTCCTAACATTCATGTTTTAAAAACAATTACATTAAACAACATGTGCAACACTTAAATGTACTGAATTATTTGCCAGATACGAATGCTTAAAAAGGTTGTTAGCGAGCGTCCATGCTAGTTACTTTACCCCGGACAAGTTTGCTGCTTTCCTCCTCTGCAGATTCACAATTCCAGCCCCAAATTGAAAACCCAAAATGGTTGACCTCACCCAAGCAGCCGAGAACGAAGTATTCATGGCCTTTGCCTCCTAGTCTTTCGAAAATGATGCTATGAGGACTACAACTGCATTCTAGAGGAACAAAAAAGGTTTTAGCAAACCCAGAATCCTGTGCACAATTTGGCAAAGGGGAAAATGCTGAGAAGTATCTTCAGACAGATGACAAAGTGGAATGACTCTGAAAATATTGTGCCCTTCCCTGGCATGGGCCCCCTCTGTTCCTTGGGTGACCCAGATCTGTCTACAGCACTCCTGCATGTCAGTGTCACACTCTTGGCTGTAGCACAGATCTGCTACACAAGTGCATATTGAACGCCCCTTCCCCAGCCAGTCACAGGTTTGGCTTTTTAAAATATTGGATATGGGGTTATAGTTTGTTTCTTTTTTTATTTAATCATTTTATTGGGGGCTCATATAACTATTATCACAATCCATACATACATCTATTGTATCCAGCACCTTTGTACATTTGTTGCCATCATCATTCTCAAAACATTTGCTTTCTATTTGAGCCCTTGGTATCAGCTCCTTTTTTCTCTCTCCGTGCCCACTCCCCCCTCACTCATGAACCCTTAGTAATTTATAAATTATTATTTTGTCATATCTTACACTGTCTGACACCTCCCTTCACCCACTTTTCTGCTGTCCATCCCCACAGGGAGGTCACAGCAGATCCTTGTAATGAGTTCCCCCTTTCCAACCCACCTTCCCTCCACCCTCCCGGTATCACCACTCACCACTGGTCCTGAAGGGATCATCCGCCCTGGATTCCCTGTTTCCAGTTCCTATCGGCACCAGTGTACATCCTCTGGTCTAGCTGGATTTGTAAGGTAGAATTGGGATCATGATAGTGGGGGAAGGAAGCATTTAGGAACTAAAGGAAAGTTGTATTTTTCATTGTTGCTACACTGCACCCTGACTGGCTCATCATCTCCCAGCAACCCTTCTGTAAGGGGATGTCCAGTTGCCTACAGATGGGTCTTGGGTCTGGGGTTACATTTTCAATGGCGTTATGGATTGCTGAAAAGTAGATTGTATTTGTAAGGAGACTCATATGACAACGTCTCGTTTGTTTTTGTTAAGAGTTCTGTGCTTCCAACTTATAATGAATACTTTCTTTTTAAGAATTGTGCAAAACACATTTTTAATATTAACATCAACAATGTTTATTTTGATTCTTATAATTTGTAACTTATATGCAACATTTCATATTAACCTATAGAAAGAATGAGTAATGTGTGCTAAAATCTGTATTTCTTAATTGTTGAACTGAGCAAGTGAAATAAAAGTATTTAAATACTTCAAAAAATTGTTGTGTTAACTTTTGTGTACACATCTGAGTAAGACATTGTCATCTCTGACGTTTCCTGAGTGCAAGACCAGCTGTTAAAGACGCAACTCTGCCCTATGCAATCTGTGTCCCACCCTTCCACCCAAATATAAAACTTGTTACCATTCCATATACTCAAAATGTGAGGTTTCTCAAGTGGGTAATACCTCGGGTGCTTGGCTTCCCCAGAGAAAGAATTATAAAACACTGCAGCCTGTTTAGTAATCCAAGTGAGTTTCAGGTTTTACTCTCAAAAGAGTACATGCTAAAAACAGAAAGTACATGCTAGTCCAGGAAAGTGTGCCAAAGTGCGCAGCAGCCATGAGGAAGTTCACAACTGAACAGGAGCAACACCCTGAAGCAGCACACCCACAAGGCGGAATTGAGGCCAGAGAGAGCTCGGCAAGGCACAGGCATAGAGAGACTGGCCTTCCTGCTGGCAGGGGAGGTGTGGTTGAAGGTCTTGGTTGACCCCATTGGCTGAATTAAGCCCACCAGGTGGGGTCATGAGCCTGAGCCTAGTTTGGGCTGCCCAGGTGTATGGCCCACCTGGCTCAGGGGCCTGAATTGGGGCATGCCCAGTACTGAGGTGGGGGTGGGTTCTTCATGGGTGGCTAATGCTCGCCTGATTCCTTCCCAACCTCCTCTAGGCCTGTACAGGCATGGGAGCGACACCCCATGTCTCTTGTCTCTAGCTACCTACCTTCATTGCCAATGCTCCCCAAATCAAACTCTGCCCCTGAATCGATGCCGACTCACAACGACCCCATAGGACAGGGTAGAACTGCTCCTGCTAGTTTCTGAGGCTATTTACAGGAGTAGAAAGCCGTTTCTCTGAAGGGTGGTTTTGAACTGCTGACCTTGCAGTGAATAGTGCAACATATAGTCACTACACTACCAAGGCTCCTGTTGTAACTGATGCTACACACCTGAATTTATGAAATACGAATAAAAACTCCCTCCGTATCAGTTTTGTGCAACTTATTTAGTATGTATGTACTAAAGATTTCATCTAGAGAGGGTTCTCTGGCCCTAAACAAGTATCACCCCACAGACCAGTCACTGGAGAAACATTTCATGCTTGGTAGAGGCGCAGCGACCAGGAGGGAGGCCCTCGACAAGGTGGATTGAAACATGCTGCAACAATGGGCTTAAACATAAGAACAACTGAAGAGCGTGCGGGATCGGGCGGTGATTCATTGTTACACACAGTGTTGCAGAGACTCAGAAACACTGGGAAGGCAGAGCAACAAATGAGTAAGCAGAAGCTGGCCCCGCCTCCGAGCCCGCCCGAGCCCCGCCATTGGCCCCGCCCAGGGCCCCGCCCCGGGCCCCGCGCCCCGCGGACCAATCAGCCGCGCTCCCGGGAAGGGCGCGCAGCCGCGGGCCGAGCGAGTCGATGGTCCGCGCTGGATGAAAGCCGGCTCGCCATCTTTTCTTGCCAGCCTGCGCGGCTGTCTTCCAGGAGAGGTTCGCGGGCGACTGGAGGCGTGAGTCTGCGTGGTGGGTGTGTGGTTCGCCTGCGGAGCAGCGGGGCGGGGCGTCAGGCTCTGGCGGGCCCTGCGTGTTCAAGGTCGGGCGCCAGTCGGGGTTACGGGCGCTGACCGACGCGGGCCGCGCTCCCGGGCCTTTCGGATCGGTGAGGTGCTTCGGAACTGCTGGCTCCCTGGACTGGGCGGGAGAGACCTGCCCCCCTTCCCCGGGGCCGTGTCCCCCTTTCTGCCTTCTCTCAGGCTGCGGCGGGGGGAGAGGTGCAAAGCCATAGCAGAACGAACGTTGACTTTTGTTACCGGTTATCCGGGCATCGGCCATCTGAACACTGTAGCATAATTTGAGCACAGACGGCCAGCACAGTAGTTGTAGTTATATATCTCTTTCAAAACTCAAGTCCAGCTTGGCTGCAAAAAGCTAAGAGTTTTGGAAAACTACTCTTGAGCCTGTGCATGGTGAAAAACCCATGCAGTTTTCCCCTGAGACAGTGGTGCTCCTCAGAGTAGCATCCTCACCCGTAAGGGAACGTGCTAGAAATGCACACTCTACATCCCGGTTGGGGCCTAGCAGTCTTAGTAATGTCACCAGGTGTGCAGGAGTCTCGGTAGCAGAGTTGATGACACGCTGGGTTGTGAACTGCAAGTTCATCCTGAACTTTCAGTCCCTCTTGGAGAGAAGATAGGGCTGTTTGCTCCGGTAAAGATTGCAGACAGGGAAACTCCAGGGTTCAGTTACACTTGGCCTTTCTAAGGCTTGCTTTGAGTGAGAACCTACTAGGTGGCAGTGCTTAACTTGATGATTTAGTAAGGACGCAGGGGAACCTAATTGCAGAGCCCTGGGGTCGGAGTGCTTACGCGTTCGTCTTCCACCCACAAGGTCAGCTGTTTGAAACCACCAGCCCCTCCTCGGAATAAAGATGGAGCGTTAGTATACTCTGTTAAAGACTTACAGCCTCGGAAACTCACGGGGGCAGTTGTACCCTGCCCTAAAAGGGTCTCTATGAGTCTGCATCCGCTCGATGGCAGCGAGTTTGGTTGGTTTGTGTTTGTTTTGCCAGTTGCTTACTCTCCAACTTAAACACGTTGCCCCTGAGACGACCTTGACCTATGGGGACCCTATGCATGTCAGAGTGGAACTGTACTCCACAGCACTTTCAACGGCAGATTTTTCAGCAGATTACGAGGTCTTCCAAGGCACCTCTCAAAAAGCCAAACTCACTGCCAGCCCTTGTGGGTTTCTGAGACTAACTTTACAGGCTCAGAAAGCTTCATTAGTGTGCCCGAGTGGCTGGTGGGTTCAAACCGCTTACCTTGTTAGCAGCCCAACGCGTAGCCACAGTGCCACTAGAGCTAACCTTTTAATCAGCAGCCGAGTGTGTTAGCTGTTTGCCATGCCCAGAGACTGTGTTACATGTAGGTGGTTCCAACCTTGGCATTATACACATAGTCTTGCCTTCCCCACCAGAAGTGCAAATTAGTTGGGTTTAGACTTTCCTGTTCTGCTGTTTTCTACGCCCTGGGAGGCAGTCTACCTGGAGGTCTGTCTTCCCTGGTGGCTTTCCATGCTGGCGACTCCTGAAACCACTCCCACTCTCCCCCCTCACCTGCCGAGACCCGGTGCCATCTCCGAGTTAGCCCCTCAGTGCCATTAGCACCGTGCTTTGAATAGACAGCTTAAATCAGAAGTAGGAGCAGGGCCCTGCAGCCCGTTTGGGCGCCCCTACAAACTGGGTGACCTTAGCCAAGTTACTTGCTTTCCTGATAATTTATAAATTTATAAAATGCAGATAAACTTGTACTTCTTCCTGTGGTTATTACTGCATGTAACTACTCAAGTGTTAGCTATTATAAGGAGCCCTGAGCTAGATGTTGAGCTGGTAACCACAAGGTTGGTGGTTCAGATCCAACAGCCGCTTCAAGGGAGAACGGTGAGGTGGTCTGCTTCTATAAAGATTTACTGCCTTGGAAACCAAACCCTGTACCAGGTTACAATGGGTCGCTAAGAGTCGGAACCAACTCGATGGCACCTAACAACAGTACTATATGAGTTGGAATCGACTTGATGGCACTGGGTTCGGGCAATTATTAGAAACCAAGCCTGAGATAAGTGAGAAAAATGATAAAAATAGTAGGAACTAGGAAGGGAGACCTAGTATGCATTGGTAAGTAGTAGCACAACAGGTGTCACTGTGAAATGAAACCAACCAAGACTAGTTACTTCTAAACACGCTGCTATTTGGAGTATGGCTTGTGGGCCACCCTCTCCAGCATCCCCAGCAGCTTCTCAGACATAGACTGGACCTACTGAATCTGTTTTTCAGCAAGATCACCAGCAGGGGCAATTGCAGCTTTATTTGGAGGGAATGTGCCATCAGCTGAAAGATTTATTTTAAGGAGGTGCAGCTTCAAATCAGTGATGCTGGAGATCTGGTAGGAGGGCTTGTCATTTCAGGTGATTCTACTTTTCCACCTCATCCCCCTGCTCTTCGGAAATGCATCCCACACCTTCACTCCCTCACTTCCATCGAGTAAATTCTGACTCGTAGCAACCCTCTCTTTAAAAAAATTAAAAAAATTTTTCTTTAGGTGAAAGTTTGCACAGCAAATTAATTCCCATTGAACAGTTCATACACTAATTGTTCTGTGGCGTTGGTTATAGCCCCCAAAGTGCATACCACACCATTTCCATCCTGCTTGCCCTGATTCCCCAGCCCCGGTAAGCATTATTGGACTGGGACCACAAAGTTGGTGCTTCAAACGTATACCAGCTGCTCTCCAGGAGAAAGATAAGGGTGTCTCCTGTAAATATTTACCATCTCAGTCTCTACGGAGTGGTTCGACTCTGCCCTAATAGGGTCACTGTGATGTAGAACGGACTAGGTGGCAGTGGGTTAGTGGCTGATAATCATGAGCGTCTCTTCATGTTTGTTGGCCACTGGAATATTCTCTTTGGTGAAGTGTCAGTTTGTGTCCTTTGTGTAAGGTAGATTTGGCAACAAAAAAAGAAAAGGCAGAAAACAGTTTCAAAGGTTTATTTCAGAGCTCCAGGGAAAGGCTCAAGGGTCCCTAGTTGGGGACCAGAGTAGTCCCACCGCCCAGGACTTGGGAGGGGAGAGCAGAGAAAGGGATGGGAGCATCCTGAGCTCCCAGGAGAGGGCAGGCGAGGTTCATGGGTCCCCAGCTGGGGCCCAGGAAGTCTTGCCTTCCAGGCAAGAGGTGGAGAGTTTTACAGCCCAGGTCTGGGGAGAGGAGTAGCGTGGGAATTTTCTACTGCAACTTTGTTGTTTGCAGATCCAGGGCTAAGCAACAGTGTTCAAAGTTATCTGTACCAGTAGCCTTCTTCACCTGGGCCTGGAAGGCCAGTGAAAGGGGGTGGGGGTGAGCGGCTGGTGTGTGTATGTGTGGGGGGTGTCGCTGGCCTCTCGCAGAGTCCTTGCAGTGTTTTCACCAGCTCTGGGATCTCTTCACACTTGCCTGCCCTGCTAACTCCTGCTTCTGCCTGACAGTTTGCCCTTTTTTGGATGGATCATTTGCCTTTTGTTAGCTGATGAAGTTTCCTGTGTATTTTGGAAGTTAGATCATGGTAAGATAGGTCATTCACCAAAGTGGGTTCCCCAGTCTGTAGGTTCTCTTTTTGCACATTTTGTTAAAGTATTTAATTTTTAGGAAGTTCCAGTTAGCTATTTTATCTTCTGTTGTTCATGCATTTTTCATGTGTTTGAAATTGTGTGTATGCCCCAAATGAGGCATTTTTGCCTCTGTGTTCTCTCCCAGAAGTCTGTAACTTTAGCTGTACCATTTAGGTCCGTGATGCATGTTGACTTAATTTTTGAGGAATGGTGTAAGATATGAATCCTGCCACCTTTTTTTCCCCAAATGGATATCCATTTTGCTCACGCCAGTTATTATTTCTCCCTTCTAATGAGTTTCAACCTTTGTCAGAGATCATCTGGGTTCTCAGTTCTGTTCCATTGGTCTGTGTGTGTGTCATTGTACCCATAGCAGACTGGTTCACACGGCTGAATAGTGAGTTCTGAGATCAGAAAGTGTCAGCTCAGCTTCCTACTTTGTTCTTCACTGTTGCGTTAGTTATTTGGGGTGGGCCCTGTTTCCTTTTCATAGAAAGTTGGAGGTTTTCATGTTATTTGGGAAGCCAGGATTTGAATCAGGATTGCAATCTATCTCTGGATAGCTTTGGATAGTATTGACATGTTCATGCTACAAAGGCTTTCCATCCATGAGCATGGGATGTTTCCCCATATATGTGCATCTCTCTTGGTTATTTTTAATAGTGCTTTGTAGTTTTCCTTGCATACGTTTTTACCTCCCTGGGTAGATCTATTCCTGGGTATTTCATCCTTCTGGAGACTAGTGTAAGTGATTCTGTTCCCTTGACTTCCTTTTCGGAGTTCTCCTTGTTAGTGAAGAAGTCACCTGGGTTTTATATGTTGCTCTTGTATCCCGCTGCTTTGCTGAGCGCTCCTACTAGTTTCCGCAACTTTCTTGTGGCATCTCTAGGATTTTCTCTGTTGTGGGATCCTGTGTCTGAAAGTAGGGATGACTTAACCACTTTCTTCCTGACAGTTTCGGGTAGGCATGCTTTTTCTGTCTTATCTTTTTGCCCTGGTTGAGACTCTAGAACAATGTTGAATGAGAGCAATGGTAACCGGCATGGTCATCTTGTTCCCACTCGGCCATCATATCCACATTGCTAATCTCTGTTCTCATGTGCCACGCAGTCAGTTCTGACTCAGTGCATAGGTCGGTAGAACTGCCCTGGGGTCCCTAGGCTGCAGTCCTTACAGGAGCAGGTCACCAGGTCTCCCCCTCACTTCCAGTGTGCGGCCACTGTGCCCCAAGGTGCCGTTGCTAACCTCTAGCCCTGGACCATGCCCAGTCTCCTGTTTCTCCCTGGGTCTGCCAGCCTCAGTGGAGAGAGCGCACAGCTGCCCGGAGCCTGACTTTGGTGGGGATCATGATCCAGATGCAGCTGCTGGATTCGATTCATCGCCCTTTCCATTCCAGATCTCGGTCCCCCACCCTCCCTCCGCCTCCCTCTAGCCGAGTGCTTTACTTCCTGCAATAGGATGGGAGCGCTTTCTTTCTTTTCTCCTGTAGAAACTTCACCTTCATCCCTCCTCATTCATTTCGATCTGCAAAGCAGAGTGTAAAGGGGCTTGAGAAAGTTTGTGAGGATGCCACGGTCTTTTCTATTCCATTTCCCACAGACGCTTTGAAGTCTCTTGTGTACACGTGTTGCTTTTGGAAAGTCTTTTGCGTAGCCTCGACTCCACACCCTCCCCTCCCCCACTTTATCACTTTCATCTGGCTTCTTCATTTTAACGCTCCTTGTTGGCGTTTGTCCACAGGACCTGACGAAACCTGCACCAGTGGAGGCCCGGCTACCCGACATGTCAGCAGCTGGGGACACATGTCTGCTCTCTCATTTCTTCCCACCTCTCACTGCTGTGCTCCTGCTTCACTGACTGCTCTCGACTGGTTCTCGCCAACTCTGCTCTTCTGTCTGACCCCTAAATGGTGGTGCGTCCTAGGACTTGGTCTTTTGTCCTTATAATAGGTCATTTTGGGTGGTGGCATCCAGTCCCGGGCTTTACCCATCCTCACATGCATTGACTCGCCAAGGGGGTTCTGTGGCCACTTCTCCTGAGTTCCATCATGCCTCCTGGACATCTCAGCCTGGCTGGCTGCTGGACAGTGCAGATGCACTGTGTCCAGTCGGACTCTGTCTCTTTCAGAGCTCACTGCCCCCCTCTTCCCCTCAGCCTCCCACAGCCCTCCCTTTCTTCTCTGTGGCTCAGACCACAAACCACAAACTCATCCTGAGTACTCTCGGATCTTTCTTGACATCCATTTTGTCAGCAGTTTCTGCAGAGCCCAAATCTCAGCGACTTTCCATTTTTAAAAGACATTTACTTTTGTCCACATGAGACTCAGATGTGTTCCCACCTAGTGTGCCATCTCCTCAGGTGGCCAGTTGAGGGCCCAGGCAGGCTCTTTCCACGGGGTGGCTCTGCCCCCTTCGAGGCCCAGTGTGCTCTGCATCCCCTGGTGGGTGGAGAGCTGCCTTCTAGGCCACACCTGGGTGTGGTGCCTTATCCCTTCCACTCCAGTTGCCCTGGCCGGATCTTCGTTTCCACATGGCCGCCCATGTCTGGAAGAGAGGCTGGCCTGTGTAGTTGGCAGGTCTCCCGAAAGACCTTCTGTTCTTGCGGATCTAATAGGCTGATCATAGTGATCATGGGCTGATCTAGTGGGGCCACCTATAAAACCTTCAGATGTTCTGACTTCTCACCTTTGCTGGAATCTTAGTTGATGCTGCTTTCGTGTCTCCACTGCACTGCCATCCTCTCTGCTGGTCGGTCTGTCTTCTTATACTCCAGTCTCCGCCTGGAGGCCAGAGTAATTTCTTCACGTCCCCGGGTAGTAGTCTCTAGTAGCTTCCTGTTAGGCGCAGTGTTGTCTAGTGTCCTAGTATTCTCATAGTACACGAGGATTCAAGGGTACTGGGGTTCTCTAGTAGCTTCCTGCTACACATAGTATACTAGGATTCTCTAGTACAGCGGTTCTCAACCTTCCTAATGCTGAGACCCTTTCAGACAGTTCCTCATGTTGTGGTGACCTCCCTATCATAAATTATTTTTGTTGCTACTTCATAACTAATGTTGCCACTGTTATGAATTGGGCGACCCCCGTGAAAGGATCGTGAAAGGGTTGTTGGACCCCCAGGTTGAACACCACTGCTCTAGTAGCTTCTTCAGAGCCCGCTCATCATCGCACGTGGCCTCCCATACCGTGCGCTCCTTCATGAGACCTTTCTGGCCTTGGCTGTCTTTGGAATGCTTCAGCCTTCACCCCTCCGGGTCCTCTGCAAACGTCTCCCACATCTCTACGTTGTTGGCTTCTCTGCTGAGTTTTCTGCTTGAGTAATGTTGTGGTTGTGTATTGCTGTGTAACACACAGCCCAAGTTGTTTCCAGTTAGGCTCCCTGTGCAACCATTTAACTGTCTCTTGCCTCTGAGAGTTGATGGGGCTGGACTGGGCCCAGGTGGTTCCAGGAGACATTGGCTGGGTTTGCCGGCCGTGGGCACCGGTTGCCAGCTGGGACCTTGGTGGAGCACCTCTACATGCCTTTTGCATGTGGCTTGGCCATCTCACAGGGTGACATTTGGGTATCAAGAGGGGGTGTGCCAGGTGTAAATATTCCGAAAGGATCCAGTAGAAGCCACAGTCCTCCCCGAGGCTAGACTCAACCAGCGCGGCAGCACTTCTGCCGAGTTACTTTGGGCCGAGGAGCCCTGGTGGAGCTGTGGGTTAGGCGTTGGACTGCAGTTCAAACCCACCAGCTGCTCCACGGAGCAAGATGAGGCTGGCTGCTCAGTGAAGGTCACCATGAATTAGATTCAAGATGGCAGTGGGTTTAGTGGGTTTGAGGTTACTCTCAGAGCCCTTCCTTACAATACCCACTATCACTCCAGGGTCTTTCCCATTGCCTGGCTTTATTTTCTTTGTAGAATTCAGCACAACCGGAAATGACGTTATTTGCCAGTTTATACCCTCCAGAAGGCGGGCTTCTTGAAGTCCTGGCTGGACCTGCTTCGTGTGCCCCTCTCACTCTGGGGCCTCGAGCCAGGCAGTCAGTGCCTGGAGCCCCGAGCTTCCCCAGCCGCGCGCTCACTCAGAGACAGCGTCGCATTCAGGTCACTGAGTGGGATCGCCTGGAGCCGTGTGTTCGCCATCGCCCTTTCCCTTCCCCACTCGTGCACCCGGCCGAGGCTGGGGCGCGCCTCTTCCACGAGCTCTGCGCACGCCCTTTCTGTTCTCACACCACCTTCTTCTACCTCCTTGTGGGACCCTCCTCTCCGCATACGGTTTTTCCTCGGTGCAGAATGTGCGCTTGACCTTTCTAAAATGCGCACTTGGTTTGAACTCTAAAACGAAGCTCCCACTGTTACCCCTCTTTTCACTAAAGAACAACCAAAACACTTGAAATCACAGTTTCATTGTGAAGACTACAAATCAGGACGCGTGTGAAGCCGAGATTCACAGGGCGTGGTCTTCAGTAACCACTCATCTCCTTTCTAATCTCCAGATTGGCCTTCACGTCAGCGGATCCGAAGGGGGTGGGCTTTTGCGCAAGCTTGGTCCACTGGGCGGTGCGGTCAGCGGCACCTGTGGGGCAGTGTGACTCAGGACGTCGTCGTGGTGGCTCGGAATCCCGCGTGGGCACAAAGGAGCCCTCGCTGGTTTACGGGCTTTAATGAGTGGGGCTGCCGGGAGCAGCGTGCGCACCCGTTTGTGCTCCGTACGAGGCGTCAAGAGCGTGGGAAATGAAATGACGAGGACGGGGCTTGCCCACTGCCTGGGAAAAGACCCTCGCGCGTGGGTCGCGCTTGCATACGTACTCCCTAGGAGCAGAACTTCTGGGTCATGGGGGCCGGCCCCGCCCCGGAAGAACGTGTGCGCATCTCCGTGCCACACCACTGCCTAATTTTATGTGCTCGCCGTAATTAGCATTCGGGAGAAAAGCGTGGACTTAACGGCAGAAAGCAGTAGGTCGATCCAGTTTTAATACACAACAGTTCACCTAAAACCCGATTCTGTTTCCGTTGTGTGTGCCGCGAACGGGCCCAGGCTCGGGCAGGATGCGGGGGCCCCTGCTCCTTTGCGGGTGTCTGCTGCTGGCCGCCGGCGGTGCGCACGACGACGACTGGATCGACCCCACCGACATGCTGAACTACGACGCCGCGTCGGGGACCATGCGCAGGTCTCCGCAGGTACGCGGCCAAGGCCTGCCCGTCACGTCAGGTCTGCTTTTCCCCTCCCTCATGAACCCTTGATAATTTATAAATTATCATTTAGTCGTATCTTGCTCTGTCCCACGTCTCCCTTCCCCCACTTTTCTGTTGTCCGTCCCCCAGGGAGGAGGTCACATGTAGATCCTTGAAATAGGTTCCGAACTTTTTTGAGCCCCTTCTCATAAACCCAAGCCATTTTGGTGGGTGCTAGGTGAGCACAGTGAGCGGTTTCCGTGTGAAGCGAGCGCGGCTGAGGAGGAGGTCCCCACCTCGTTTCAGGCGCTGCACGGCGCGCCCGCGAAGAAGGACGCCGGTGCCGACGCCGACCGGGCTTGTGCCGAAGAGATGACCGAGTGTCACCGCGCGCTCGATTCCCTCACTCATCAGGTGAGAGGTTTTCTCCCATGAGTTTTATCTTTGTTGTGATGGTTATATTATGCTAAATTGCTCCCCATTTGCCTGCCTTTATAAATATCCTTTTGTTTCTGTCTACTTTGTAAGTTTGTGGAAGACTTTCACCATGGTTTTTTTTCATGCCCTTTTTATACAAACTTTCTTTATTACACGACTTTGCATTACAGCGACAGTTCCCCTTACAGGAGTTTCTGCATGTGCGACTCGCTGGTGGGTGTGGGTGATGTTCTTCAAGCTGCGCAAACATCTCTAACATCTTTTACCGACTCACGGTCCCCAGGGCTGCTCCTCCAGCCTTTCCAGGGGCTGCGGCTACTTTTACTGCACAGGGTGCATTCCTTAAAGAGCAGATCGCTCGAGGCAGACATACTTATTAAGATAAAGCTGTCTTAATTCAAAGAAGACTTCAAATGATAGTTTGGCTTAGGATTTAAAATTTAAATTGTCTATCTCAGGCAATACTTTTGGGGTTCATCCAGCCTCAACCCCAGAAAGTCTGGCTTCCTTTAGAATTTGGAATTCTAGTTTACATTCTTCTAATTTTGATCATGATTCTTGTATAGAATATTTGATGGAAGCAACCAGTACTTTTGCATAGTCTTCTGCTCTTCAAGATCCAACTGTATAAGCACCCGCCCCGCAGTCCCTCTGCCCCCATCACTGTCATGCTTGTCTGCATGGCCCACCGCCCGTATAGGATCACAAGTCTGTCGCTGTCCTTACTTGGGCCCCGGCTGCTGGGGTAGGGCCAGAGGACGTGAGCTCCAAGGGCTGTCAGGTGGGGGGCTGCCGGGGTCCCTGCCTTCCTGAAGCAGAACGTGGAGCAGGGGAGGGCTGGTCATTGACCCACAGAATTAACAGAGGCCAAAAGTCATGTGCACCTTTGGGACGTCCTTTGCTCTGTCCCTAACCTGAATTCATCCTGTGTGTTGTCTTGTTTATCTCCTGTGTATCCACTTACACATAATGAATATGCATTAAAATTTTTTCTTAAGAGTCTTGGCTCTGGAACTTGGAAGGGGCAGATTGATGTAGCAATTCTGCTGCTTCATGGTCCGGAAGCCTGGTCCTCCTGTGAGGGTCCTGGGAGACAAAGTCTGTCCGGCCAGGGCTCGGTGTTGCTGGCCAGACTCGCTGTCCGAAGCCACCGCCTTGCCCTTTGCAGAGAGAGCCCGGGGCCTCCGGGCTGCAGGCTCGCCACTGTGTGTCACCGGCCGGTGCAGCTGATCCTCACCGTGAGGTTGGGACTGCTTGCCCCAACACTGACCCTCACATCAGACTGATGCTTACCCACCTGCATGCGTTTTGTGGTTTCAGATCGGCGAGTGTGAAAAGAGAAAGAGGGAGGACTATGAAAGTCAGAGCAACCCTGTCTTTAGGAGATACCTAAATAAGATTTTGATCGAAGCCGGGAAGCTGGGACTTGTGAGTACATACGTGATGGGGTGTGTGTGATGCTGAGTTGAGGACTTGTTTTCAATGTGCTGTTTTGAGCATCCTAAACAGTTGTAAATGTAATAAACCCGCTCCTGACCTGTATTACTCTCTTCCACGTCCACAGTTTCTCAGTCACGTGTGTTTTCAGTAGTGGTCGTTCTTCCCCTGGTGCTGGCCTGTGGCAGGTGCTTGTGTGTGGACTGTACCCGGTGCGCGTGCTGCTCAAACACCCGCTGCCCTCGAGTGGGCTGTGACCCCGAGCGAAGCTGCAGCACAGGCTGGAGCTGCCCATGGGGTTTGTGGCAAGAGACTGCCCCAGCCTCTGCTGTGGGTCTGACCCAGCCGAGCACTTGAACCACTGTGACTGAGCTCCTGGCAGCGCTCACGCTCGGTGCTTCTTAGCCATGGCTTTCTTGATGTGTTAGGGGGCAAGACTCTGCTTCGTCCCCTGTGATTCCTGGTGGTGAGAAAGCCCGTTCAGATGCACAGAGCGCAGGCCCCCCCCCCCCCCCCCCCCCCCCCCCCCCCGCGAGGGCCGCCAGCAGGGAGGGCTCTGTTGAGCAGAGGCGGGGTCTCTCTCCGTCTGGCCATTGGCGCCAACCGCCAGGAAGAGCAGACCCTGATTTGAAAGGGGCTTCCACAGGGCAGGCCAAGCTGCCCCACTCTGCTCTCCCTGGACGGTGACATGGGCCGAGGCAAGGACCCGAGGTGTCAGCCAGGTGAGTCCTGGATGATCACCCCTTCTTTGGGAAGGGTCAAGGAGTGGCTGTTCTCGTGCCCCCATCTCTTGGAGTCTTCACTGTGTGCAGGGAAGAGAAGAGCCCGGTTATAGATGGAGCCAAAGAGTGCTCAAGAGCAGGATAAACCAAAAGCTGCTCATGCCGCCGTCGAGTTTGAGAAGACAGGGATGCATGCGAATACTCACCCCAAGCTGACATCCCCTAGTAACGGCTGTCTAGGCGTATGGATGATTTTTATGTTTTGTGACCACTTTGTATTTTGGTTTTTCCCTTTTTCCTACTTTTATATTTACACTGTTATAAAGAGACCTTCGTTTACTCTTGAACAAGAAATAGACGTTTATTGGTATGAACTGGCGGGTGCTGTAAAGTGCTGTGTGATGTGGTTTTGCGCAGGCAAGCCCACCCGGCAAACTAGTTTGAATCTCGTGCCCGTTCATGGAGACCCACATTTTGCTGCCATTTGTCTGTCTTGTTTGTGTAAAATGTAAGCTATCTGAGAGCTGTCAGTAGATTAAAACAAATTTAATAATAAAATAGTATACCGTCAGCGCAATTACAGCATCTTATTTGCACAGAGCTTTGCCGTTTCAAAAGTGCTTTTCATGTGTATTTTCTTTGGTTTTTATGTTCGTCTCTGAGACATCCAACTGGATATTACTACATCTACTCCTTATTCTCTCGTTGTCTGAAAGTGTGCATTGACAACACTAGTGAAAAATAAATCTGAGAATGGTGCACATAAGCAGCCAACGTGTGTCTGGTGCTGAGGCGTGAGCGAGAACAGCATTGGCTGTGGTGTGTCAGACTGACTGGGCCTGAGCGTCGGGGTTTGACCACGATGTGATCAGGCAGCAATGTGGCCAGCCTCCATGGCTGTGTGACAGCTTGGCCTTTGGAACATAGCTATGTGGATAACTGAGGAGTGGGTGTACTTTGATTTCATGTGGAAGAAGATTTGCAAACGAATCCTGTGTTTAGTTCCAAATGACGTTCGTGTAGCGTGGCTTCTCTCAGCAATGTGACAATGGCTTTCTCTTTCGTTTGCTTGCTTCTGGCCAGCCCGATGAGAACGAAGACGGTCGGCATTATGATGCCGAGGTTATCCTGAAGAGACAGACCTTGCTGGAAATACAGAAGTTTCTCAATGGGGAAGACTGGAAGTCTGGAGCCTTGGACGATGCACTAAGTGATATTTTAATTAACTTTAAGTTTCACAATTTCGAAACATGGAAGTGGCGATTTGAAGATGCCTTTGGAGTGGATCCATATAATATGTTCATGGTAGGATGGGCTGAGCGGGTACTAAGAGGCTTCCCTTTGAAAATTCACTCAAAAACTCCCCTCTCATTATGTGAAGAACATGCCCAAGATCTCCCGTCTTTGGGGACTGTGAGCACTTCCTTGGAGAGCACAGCGCAGGCGGGGCCCTGGACCTGTGCCGTCTCTGTCCCCAGGTGCTGCTGTGTCTCCTCTGCGTGATGATGTTAGTGGCCACCGAGCTGTGGACCTACGTGCGCTGGTACACGCAGCTGCGGCGGATCTTCATCATCAGCTTCCTTGTCAGCTTGGCGTGGAATTGGATGTATCTATACAAGGTATTAGCTCGGCGGAAGGCCTTAACAGTTTTAATGTTGACTTACTCATAGTAAAAGAAGACTTTTGCCCATGTAGACAAAGTGCCGGGTGCACGGCAAGATTGGAGGTGTGTGGGGGTCAGGGTCGCTGCTGGCCCACGAGTTGGTGGGGTGAGTGCTTGTCCAGCTCCTGGGAGGAGGTGTGCAAGGTCCCGGTATAGCTAGCGAAGCTCCTCCTCATGGGTCGGGAGGCTGAGCCATATTGGAGCTAGGTTGATACATTTTACAAAGCGCTTATGTAGGTTAAGTTTGTGGGTGGGTCCTTTAATTCTTTGCCAAAAATACCAAAGGATTTTTACAATCCAGGCTTGTGTGTGAGAGAGTGTGTGTGTGTTTGTGAATGCAAAAGTGGTGTGTTGGTGAGAGAGAATTTAATAAGACAAAGATCCAAAGAAATTAAAATCATTCTGCCCAGTCTCTTTTCTAAATTGTAACTATCCTTACAAAGTTGAGGTCATATTGAAATCTTGTGGGGTTCCCGGTGGTCAGTGCCTCCCTGGGGAGCAGAGGCCTGGTGGTGGACGTCCGCCCTGTGGTTCGCAGTGAGAGGGGGGTAGAGGATGCTGGAGGGCAGTTGACAGCCACAACATGTGGAGGTGAGACGGCACGCTGCTGCTCCTGCTCCTGCCACATAACAGTCTGCAATCTGCCAAGACGACACTCTGGCTAGAAAAGCAAGTCCGGTGGTCCAGGCGGTTTGGATTTAGAAAATCCCACCTCCTTCACCCTGGTCAGGCCGCCCTGCGCTCCCTGCAGCCCTTGCACACAGCTCTTCCTGGCCGGGCGCTGGCCTGGGGACCGACTGCAGAGCTCCCTGTCGTGACCACTCAGGCGTCTGACCGAGAACCAGCTGTTCCCCAAACTCATTAGATCACAAACTCCCTGTGATGTGTGAGTGTTGCTCTTGATGCTTACCTGCTAACAGGCCCCCTGCTTCCTTTGTTGAGAGTTTCCCAGGCCCCCAGGGCTGTGACGGGTAATGGAACATCTATCAGAGGCGGTAATACCTATTTCTTAGCCCAAGAAGCTGACAGCGTAGTGTGGCAAACGTTATTACTGTTAAAAACCAAGGCTTACATTTTACAAAAAACACAGGAGAGAGCTTGAACACTTTTATAAACTAGAATTAAAAGATAATGGGATTTTCCCAGAAACTTTGAAAGCCCTCCCCACACATATTTTGCAGCATGGTCTAAACTAGTGATTCTCAACCTGTGGGTCACGACCCCTTTGGGGGCTGAACAACCCTTTCACAGGGTCGCCGATTCATAACAGTAGCAAAATGACAGTGAAGAAGTAGCAACAAAAATCATCTTATGGTTGGGGGTGGGGGGGTGGTCACCACCACAGGAGGAACTGTATGAAAGGGTCACGGCATGAGGAAGGTGGAGAACCACTGGTCTGAACTACATGAAAACATTTCACAGCAGACTTCTCAGTGAAAAGGCTGCCTTTATGTTGTTGGGCGTCGAGTCGGCCCTGCCTCTTAGCGACTCTGTGCCCCACGGAAGGGAACCCCGCGTGGCCCTCATGTGGCTGCAGCCCCTGTGCCAGTCTGTGCCCTCCACCGCCCCTCACTGCCCCAAGCATTCCAGAGAAGGCTGCTGCCTAATGTTAATCTTTCATCCTCCCCCCCCCCCCCCCCCCAGCCATAGGGTAACATGCATCTCTTTCTAGTTGTCTTGTTCTTTATTTTAAAGCACGTCTCGAGTGAGTGGTCATGGCTCACGGAGCTTGCTCGGTGGCTGGGGGTGGGGGGCGTAGCCGGCCTCGGCGACAGCCTCACGGCCCCCTCTGTGTTGTCAGCTAGCGTTCGCCCAGCATCAGGCGGAAGTCGCCAAGATGGAACCGTTAAACAACGCCTGTGCTGAGAAGATAGACTGGGCGGGAAGCATCTGGGGTAAGCTGTCCATTTGCTCGGGTGTATTTTGAATAGAATTTCCAGGAATGAGAGAAAATGAAAGGCATTATGGGAAACTGGTGAACTACCAGGAGGAGTCTTCACACAGTTGGAATTTGAAATGTGAAAGACTGCAAAATTACTCGTTGTTTGATCCAAGGATTCACCAATCTTAGCCAGAGTTTCCCAGCGTTACTCCTATTACTTTATGCATGTAGATGGGTTTTACTTAACTACCTTTTAGGAAACATAAATTGTTTTACCTGCATGAGACTTGAATAATTTGGTAGAGTTTTAAGTGTTCGATAGAGGACATGAAATAAACCACCTAAAAATCACTAGTATCTGAAAAACAACCTAAAACTGACTGTTAGGTGGAGGAAGAGAAAACTCAAATCTCATTTTACTTGGGAATGAAATGAAACCTTAAAAAAATGACAGTGTTTGTCTGTCTCTCTGAATAGAGTGGTTTAGAAGCTCAATGACCCTCCAAGATGACCCGTGCCAAAAGTACTACGAGCTTGTCGTTGTCAACCCCATCTGGCTGGTTCCACCCACAAAGGTACAGAATCCGTTTGTAAAAATCACTTCTGCAGAGTAAGTGAAAAACCCCTGTGTATCTACCAAAAGCTTGTTAACATGTTTCCTTCACTTGGAACTAATAGTGGTTTTTCACATTACAGTTGGCCCGTGCCCCTTCTTCTCATTGCGTGCCATAAGGCTAGCCTCCTGCGCTCCTTTGAGCAAACAGCCGCGCTGTCTGTGTTTGGTTCTAGGCCCTGGCAGTCACCTTCACCAACTTTGTGACGGAGCCTTTGAAGCACATTGGCAAAGGGGCTGGGGAGTTCATCAAAGCGTTCCTGAAGGAGATCCCCGTGCTCCTGCACGTCCCCGTGCTCGCCGTCATGGCCTTGGCCGTCCTGGTTAGTAGAAAGCACTCTCGAAAGCTCTTAGGTTTCTTTGATGTTGTAAAAGTAGGCGCCATCAATGCTTCACGGGGATATAAAAAAACAAAAATAAAAATGCAAGCTCACTGCCATCAAGTCGATTCCGACTCACAGTGGCCCAATTTCTGAGACTGACTTTCCAGGCGGAGGTAGCCTCTTCTGCCAAGGAGCGGCTGGTGGTTTCGAACGGTTGACCCTGTGGTTAGCGGTTCAACATACAACCAATAGGCCACCAGGGCTCCCATATGGTGGCATAGGAAGGTGACTTTTAAGCTATATGGATTGATGTATATGTACATGTTATCAGGTGATGGGAAAGCACTTGGCAGCAAACCAGAGGGCAGCAGTTCAAACTCAGCAGCCATCCTGCGGGAGAGAGATGCGGCGGTCTGCTTCTGTTGGGGTTACAACCTTGGAAGCCAGATGGGGCGGTTGTGCTCAGTGTCGTGGGTTGCTAGGCGACGATCTGGCTTGGTGCTAACTAACCCATGTGTGGTTTGCCTTTGGACATGCTTTTTCCTCAAAGCAGCATGAGTTCTCGGACGTGGCCGTCACCGCAGGGAACGAGAGAGAATAACCTTTCTCAACTTGCCCTTTAGCCCTAGTGAACCAGCACACACCAAAGAAGCTGCATGCTTCCTCTCTCAAGCAGGGAAGCAGTCGGTTGCAGCCAAGTGTTTGCAGCACCGAGGGACAGACATGGTGACAGAGTTGGAGTGGGTGGGGAGGGAGCGGGGTACAGCAGCTAGACAGTTTGGGGACTCGGGCAGACATGTATTACTCAACATCCATTCACGGTGTGCTCAGGTTTGTTGTTGACTTTGGGCACTTGCCCAGCTGGAACGGTGACCGCAGACACCAAAACATCGGGAACGCAGACGAGCCCTGTGAAGGCCGTTCTCCCCAAGGATGGAGAAGTCGCTGTGCCGGCCGCTATGAAATTGTGCCCTTCTCGGCTGTTTTGCTTCAGGCTGTGCAGAGGGGGTCTGGTACCTTAGCAGAGGGTGTTTGGTTAGACTCGCCAGTGGTTGCTAGGAGTCAGGGTTGACTCCATGGCAGTGAGGTCTTTTTAAAAAAATTTTTATGGTATTTGTTTAGGAACAGAAACTGCAAGCAGAAAACCCCCCTCATGTCACTTCGAAGACTTGCTCCTCTGGGACTTTTTCTGCCTGCCTGCCTTCACGTGCTACCTTCTCTATGGTGGAAGCTCTCCAACTCTGTGGTCTCGGGACCCACTTGTACTCCTAAAAATGAGACTGGCGCGCAGAACTTGTTACGTGGCTGTGCTGATCATGGTGCACTGTGTAAAGAACCAGCACGCCATGTCTAGAACTCGCAGGCACATGTCCGTGCCTCCCCAGTGAGGCACCTCGCTCGCCGTGCAGCCTCTGCTCGGCCCTCAGGAGGCTGCAAAGGACCCCTGATGCCTCCCTCCCTCCCTGTGTGACGAGACGCTTTGATCTCACGGATCCTGAGTCACGGATCCTGAGTCAGGGCCCCTGGGACCATACCCCAAGTGCCTCCCTCTGACCATCAGTAAAGAAAGCTGCTGAATTTTGGCCGTAGCTTACGGAAGAGCTTTTGTAAAGAAACAAGCCCACAGCGGAATTAACGTTCTGATGTACAGCTCTGAAGGGGTTCCAGCCCGTGCTGGGTGTGATGATTGCGCATGTGGATGAGAGCAAGTGTGGGGGAACTAGAATCACATGTCAGTGTCTGAGTCTCCGCAGAACTGTACTTGTTGTATTCCCATCAAATTGTGCCTAGCTCATTGAGCTGTCAAGTTCATGTCGAGAGATTTCTTAAAGTGGATTGACTACCTACCTGCCTTGTACCAATCTAAGGAACACACACACACACACACACTCTCTCTCTCTCTCTCTCTGTCTCTGTCTCTGTCTCTGTCTCTGTCTCTGTCTCTCTCTCTCTCTGTCTCTCTCTCTCTCTCTGTCTCTCTCTCTGTCTCTCTCTCTCTCTGTCTGTCTCTCTCTCTCTGTCTCTCTGTCTGTCTCTCTCTCTCTCTCTCTCTCTCTCCGTGTTAGTTCTGTTACCCTGAGTAGAACACCTCGCTGTGAGTCAGGGAACTGTCTCTCTTCCTTTCAGGGCTTCTGCTACGGTGCTGGAAAATCCATGGGGGTGCTGATGTGCTCAAGAGGCCCTGAGAGAGACCCTCCCCGGGCCCTGCACCCCAGGGACAGAAGACGCCAGGAAGAAATTGATTATAGACTCCGTGGCGGAGCAGGTGATGCAGATTTCTATCATCGGGGCCGAATCGGCCCCAGGGAGAAAGCAGATGAGGGTAGAAGAGATGCTTTGAGAGAGAGAGATGTGCACTTGACATTTCAGACTGGCAGCAAGAGCCCTGAAGTGCTGCGGGCATTTGACTGCGCAGACGCAGAGGCGCCGGAGCAGCCCGAGGTGGGTGGTTCCCAGTGTACGTCCGCCGCTTGGTTCGCTGCTCTTCGCCCCAGGCCTGCGGGCCTCCTGTCCCTGCAGACTGCCCCTCCCTCCCTGTGAGTGATGTCATGCTTTCTGGTCAGAATTCCTCCTCCGAGGACGTCCCGCGAGCTCTTGGCGTTTGTGCAGAATAGGATCTGGTAGTCCGTGGTTTCTAGGAAACCTGGCCGTGAGCACGAGTGAGGTGCTCTCGCCGCCGGGCCGAGTCCTGCATGGAGCCTTCACTTGGTCGCGGTCGAGGGCTCGGGAGGGAAACGACGACGTCAGGTTCCCCAGAGCCTCATTGTCCCTAGACTGCTTGTTACCTGAAGCGTGGTTACGGATTGTACTTCTCCCACCCTTATTGACCATTTGAAGGGTTCCCTCTATTTTCCATTTGAGAGAGGAATTTTTATTGTTATTTGCAGAGTTTAAGTTACCAAAGAGCCTGTGTGGGACAGAATTCCAACCCCGGGGGTTCCCCTTACAAGAAGGCTCAGCATAGCTTCATGTAACTAAGAGAAACTGCACCAGTCAGTGCCCCCGGCCCCCCAATCCTGCCAGCTCCTGGGCCTCCTGTCCCGGTGCCTGCCTGCCCCAGCCCCGCGGGTCTCCTCCCTGTCTGCAAGCACTTGCTGTTCCCACTGTCTAGGACTCCCTCTCCCCAGGGAGTCGCAGGTCTTCCATGCAGGGTTACACTTTGGCAGACTCCCCGATGGTTCTCCTCTGTCCTGAAGGGTGCTCCAAGTCGGCATCTACTCGCTGACACTCAGTGTGGTTGGGGTTTGTTTTCACCCATATGTTCACTTTCCAGGCCATCCTAATTTCACCTGCAGCCTGACCCCTCCCATCTCCCTGCCCCTCCGGCCTTCTCTATAGTATGTGACAACACACCAGCAAAGTGAGAAATACAGTAAAATTTGCATATTACCCTTGTCTGTTGCCCAAGTCCCACAGCCTAAGTGGAAATCGCACTGAAGACAGGCAAGTGCTTCCCAGGGACTTCAGCAGAGAGCATAGCATGCGTTCAGAGCTTGCTTGGGTTCTTGCCAGCCCAGGAGTCAGCAGTGCCGGTCACTGGTCCTCTGACGCCCCTCCACTCAACTAGCCCACCCCTCAGGCATGTCCCACCCTGATTACACATAATTACAGACCAACTTTGGAACCAGATTTGAGATTTCCTACAACAGATTTGGATAGAAAAATCTAATACTTCTATTTATTAACTTTAATTAGCTTAATTAAAAAATTAAAACAAAGCATCATTCTCTCTTTTACAGCATAAAGCACCTGTTTTGGACACTAAGCCAGAGACTGGGAAAGGCCCCAGCACCCACAGTGTGGTCGAAAGTAGTCCACCATGCAACCAGCAGGCTGAGCCAGACTCTGGGCAGAAGTTGATCCCTGCTGAAGGAGGTCCCTCTGCTGTCCCGAAGGTGGAGCAGGGCAGGGACAGGATGGCCACAGAGGGCAGCTCTGGGCCAGGCAGCGGGGCCAGTGCTGCAGGCACCTCGACAACCGGGGATCCCGGGAGGCCCTGAGGTCTTGGTAGGTTTGCCAAAGTCTACTCGGTACCAACCCCCTTTACTCTTCACTGCTAACATCTGGTATTGACCATGAAGTTGCCAACTTGTCCACGTTACTGACAAGTAATCAGGATGACATGTCTGTAAAGGCTTCCATTTAATTTCATCTTCTCTTTGGTACGAAGACATATCCCACCTTTCCCCCCCGTGTTTCCACGCTGAAGTACCTTCATAAGTGTACTGAGTGCGTCGATTGTTGCAGTGGATGGTTTGTCCGACTCCTCGCTGACGTCCTCCTCGTTAGTTGGATACGAGCTCCCCGCCGTCAGCGTCTTCTCACGAAGTGCTCTCTCCCAGGAAGGAGGCTGTGGAACTACTTCCTCAACTCCATCGCACAGCTGGGAGTGGTTCAGTTCCTTGGTTGATTTGTAATCTTTAACGACCCATCCAGCTCACGTGAATTCGCAGCCTCACATAAACTGGGAAACCTGACAGGAGCCAATTCGCCATGCCCGCCCGCGATCCACCGGGCTTGGCTCTCCCCCATGCTCGAGCCCGCGGTGCTCTGAGTGGACTGTCTCCTGTCCCTGCCCTGTTAACCATCCTGGACCCCCTGCTCGCTGGGGCTGTCGTGGGCAAGGACATGTACCTTGCGCTGACTCTGCACAACTTGAACAAACTGATTTTGTTGTGGCTTCCTGGTGGTGTCATACATCACGTCTAGGGCAAATTTAACAGTGCGATTTGATATTTCGGGGTGATTCTGAAGTGGACCCGACCCCAATCCAGGTCCCCCATCTTTGTGGGCCACGCCTCTTGGACTGGATCCACGGGTGGCATCACTGAGTAGTTTGTGCAGTGGAGGGGAACACGAGCACGCATAGAGTGACAGTGACCATCGACCACCTAGAGTGAAGGGCGTTCCCCGCGGAGCAGGGGATCCCTTACTGGCAGGTAGCGCTGCTCGACCACCTCGGGCCCTGCCTCCACTGGGGCTGCCATGGTGTCCCCCGCCGGGCTTCTAAGTGAAAATTTCGGAAAAGGGTCTCAGAGGATTTGTCGTAAGATGAACTTGGATGACCAAGGAGGCCGCAGCTAGCGAGGGGACAAGGAAAAGTTTTGTTTACAAGCCTATCAAAGAGCCTGCTGCCTAGGGGAAGCCCTGTCACACCTGCTTTGGTGAACTGAGAGTCGGATGTGCGTGGGGCTCAGTGTTTGCAAAGTGACTAAGTGTATCCAGAAGTAGTCTGTAAGAGGCCTGCATGGCCACGTGGACACACGCCAGCAGTCGCCAAGTCTGCAATAATGCACACCCTACTTTCTTCCCACTGGGCGCCGGCCCCTGCCACCCGTCAGTTTCCTTATAGCCCCTCTCACTGTGTGTCCCGCCAGGCTACGGAGGAGGTCAGGGCAATTCAAGTCCAGCAGACTTTGAGGGGGGATTTCCTCTTTCCCACCAGGGAGGGACACAGGCTTTCGGGAGCTTACTCTCCTTCCTCTGGAGAACCCCCAGTGACGGTGGCTGGGCATCACTCCCATCTGTCGTGGCCACGGAATTTCAGGGGTTGAAAGTTCCACACACAGGAGGAGACCAAATTAAGGCAAATTGAGAAGAGAACAGAATGTCAAGAATGTTAGTTTTTACAAATTTTGCATTTAGCTGGAAGCAAATGCCACATGCATTTAGGTGTCTAATGATATTCACACTAGAATTATGTTTGGCTGCTTACTAAAACGTTACCCGACAACACTAGTCAACCATTCTCAGGCAGGTGTTTGTTTCAAAGTATGTGCTTTTTTGCAACTTTTTTCCTAATGTTTCTACATGAGGTACCAAGTGTCCCTTTGGGCTTCCTAAAGTTATTGGGTGCCTGCAGTAACCAGTTTTACACATTAGCATTATTTTTCAGCTTAATAGAGCACACCTCTTCAGTGCTTTGCCAGACAGGCTGTCATCCTTCCAAAAGCTACAAGAGGACTTAACATCCAGGCAAGTACCAAATGCATGAAGGCTGCCTGCAGGGAGGAATAGCTGTGTGTACAGGAAGGGATTTTAACTTAGATTCAGTGCATAGAGAAGCACACAAATAAATCCCTGCAGAGAAAGTAGTCCTCTGGGGCAGAATCCGTGCCAGTGACTGAGGCATACACTCAAAGTGGAATCTGATTCGGAAGAGAAATGAACGCCGAAGCTTTTGGGAGCAGAGCTAATGCCAATTCTCCCATTCCCACCTGCTGCTGCAGACCAATGCCGACTGACCCCCACCCTTGAATTGACTATCTTGGTATGCCTTTATTACAGACAGCCACGGGGGGGGGGGGGGGGGGGGGACTGACTGGAGGCCACATGCAACTGTTGCTGAGCGAGGACTGCAATTCAGAGAGCAGACCGAGGCCAGTGCTTTGAGAGCTGATACTTGTCATTTAAAATTCAGGCTTATACTGACATTTGTAGGAAAACCAGGATGGGGTGAACAGCGTTTACAGCAACTTTTAAATGAAACAATGTTTACAGACTTCATGGCTGTCTGCACAAAATAAACACTTATTTTTACAATATGTTTGGTGAGCTGTTTTTGCTTATTAGATACTCTTATAAAAGCCCAGGACACCTACCTGCAAGTAACAAAAAGTTTCGTGGAATATATACGACCCACACACACAGTCCAGGTTCATTGAGGATTTTCGTAGGTCAAGAATTCGGGGCTTTGGTTTGCCAAGCCCTACTTTGTAGGAGCCCAGGGCTGTATCACCGAAAGGGCTTTGTTGTTTTACCTTCTTACATATATTTTTTACACTGGCCATTCAGAGAGAAGTGGTTCTCAATCTTATTTGCCCATGAGGATCACCTTGGGGCACTTTGTTGGTCTTTTGCTGCACGGGGCTGATGTGCCCGTGTTTTGTGATGTGGCCTACACACTACCCTGAGTCTTGGACATGGAGGTGAGGCCTAATGACAGCAAATCGTAGTCTACAGCGCTCATGCTAAACCCTGGTGAGCTTTCATCTGGTTTCCGGTTAGTCTGTTGTTAATTACTTTTTGTATTCGAGGAAGGCCGCTGGGTGGCAGGTGTTTGCACTGGACGATGAGCAGCTGACAGCTCCTGTCCCCTCGGTGCACCAGGAGAGAGGCCTGGCAACTGGCTCCTGTGAGGTCACAGCCGAGTGGCAGCTCTGCTCGGCAGTAGCACAGGGGCCGCTGGGAGTCACAGCAACAGGGCCTTTGTTTTGATTTTGCAACAAAAGAGACCATACGTGAGGAGCGTCCATAAACTTTTTGAAGCACCCTTTTACATAATTAAACTGTAAAAAAAAACACTTCTAAATAGCTTGAGACATTCTAAATTTATTAAGAATTTCTCACTGGTTCTGATCTAAAATATATTGAATACACAGGTTTTTTTAGAAAAAGAATCTAGATTTTTTTTACATTCGTCAAGTAGTACATCATTTTTACTACACAGCACAATTTTTCACTACATTCATGGTTAAGTGAAAAAGTTCTGTTAAGATGAAGAAATGTCACAATGAGAGGATTAATTCTAGTTGAGGATTCATTTAATTTTCTAGTTCATGGAGCCCAGGGGAAAGAATAGTTTAACCAGGGAAATGAGTTGCCAGGGATACAACCCCAAGCAGTAATGAGAAAGGTGACACAGCACCTGACTTGGCTCCTTGCCTCGGGAGCAAGAGTGTCAAAGAAATGTTGGTCCCATCACCACTATCAAAGGTTAAAATATTTACAGCATTCTAAAATCGTTTCAAGCTGTTAACAGTGCTATAAATTTCCCTTTCAAGGGAAAAAGTAAGATTAAATCCCCTGCAGTGTCCTGAAAGGAACTATGATTAAAATTGCCTTTAAAAAAGAAAAACCCATAGTTATTAGTGGCTTGCTGATTTTTGTTCGGAAGTTTTAGATTGCAACGAAGTATTACTTTGCAAAAGGTCCTTTAGCCCAAAGTCAGCGCCTCTGTTTTGATCTGTTGTTTGTAAAAGGACTCTCTGCTCATCCATTCTTTTTGCCTGAGACCGTAAAACAAGGCTGAAAAAGTCCTCGTCCGGAACTGTTGACGCCTTGGTGGCAGCAGGCGGCGGAGCACATCTCTGATCGTCCAGCCTGGAGCCCTGCAGGGAGGAGAGGGAGCTTAACACGCGCAACTGCAGGAATGGAAGCAAAGCGCCAAGTACATTATGTCTTCAGAACAGTAGGCAGCAGCAAACATCTTTTTGCGTGGGTGCCTGCCACTTCTAGAAATCGGTAGAGACCTGAGACCTAGTAAAAATGCTTTGTATAACAAGTACTCAAAAGTAGAGCCATCGTTTTATGCCTATTAAGTGGCCCCACAGAACTCAGGACTCTGAAACCAGCAGACCCTGACCGTCAGGGGAGTCCGTCCCTGTCCGCCAACTGCCGGCTGCCATTGCTGTGTGCTTGGAAGCAGGCAGCTTTAGGGAAGGCTTACCACACAGGCTCTGTAAGCAGCAATCAAGCCGGGGGGGGGAGGGGGGGGTCTGTGTGGGGTGTGACTACCCCTCTCCAGCTGAAAACTGCCAGTTCCTCTATAGTGGAGTCTGGTGGTTCACCTAACACATTGGTTCTCAACCTTCCTAATGCCATGACCCTTCAGTACAGTTCATCAGGTTGTGGTGACTCCCCAACCATAACATTTTTGCTGCTACGTCATAACTAATTTTGCTTCTTTTATGAATCAGATGATCCCTGTGAAAGGGTTATTTGACCCCAAGGGGTCGCGACCCACAGGTTGAGAACTGCTGGCCTAGCTAGTATGTTCTCTCATGTTTTGGAGGGAGAAAGCTGAAAAGCAAGATCTGGAACTTTCTAATCCCAATTACACCAGAGAGGGAGAGGAAATGGTCAGCAGTCTGCCAGCAAAAGGAGTGTAGATAAAAGCACCCAGTAATGGGGAAAGTTGACACTCTCAAAGATGCCAAATCACAAGACCTACAAAGAACAAACCGTGGCCCACTCAAAGGAACGCAACAAAGGATGGGAAGGCCCATCTAAAGGTGGACAGATAATGAAAAGATGGGCAGTAGGACCGTCAACAAGTAGCTAAAGACAGTAAATAGAAAGCAGCCTCCTAAATAGGAAAATCATGTAAGATCAAAATAAACACCTACAAAGATATCCCAACTGAAAGGGGCAACAGCGGAAACGAGAGATACAATGGGAAGATTTACAGATTTAATGAGGCAGAAGAATTAGCAAGTTGGAAAACAAGACCTTGAAAACTACACACCAAAGAGCGGCGACTGGAGGCTCAAGACGCTGAGCACAGTTTAATGGAATTATGGGACAACAAGGCGCCTAATGTAAAATCGTGAATTTCAGGAGATAAGAGCAAGGGTCAGAAGGAATATTTGAAGGAATGACAAATTCCCTCAATCTGACAAAGGAGATGAAGGTACCAATCCAAGAAGTTCAAAGGGATCTACACCAAGACACATGGTGGTCAGCCTTTCCAAAATTAAAGGTAAAGGAAGAATCCTGAAAATAGAGGAAATAGTCGCATACAAAGGATCCCAAGTAAAATTATATGCCATGTTTTCCTTCAGACATTGGGAGCCAGAAAGCAACGAGTTGATATTTTAAATGCTGAAGGAAAACAACTGTCAGACAAGGAAGTGACACAACATTATCCTCAGTGAGGATGAAATGAAACATCCCCAAACCGCAGCTGGGACTGCTCAGAGCACTGCACAGCTTTCAAACACCACGGGAGCTCCGTAGAGGGAAGCACTGGAAGCTGAGCCACCGCTACCCCTAGAAAGAAAGATCCCTAATAAAGGAAACACACGGACCAGGGCTGGTGGGCGGGCTTTTCATATGTGATGTTAAGTGTCTTGTGTTTCATGTTTTTTAAGAGAGTAAATGCATGAGAGGCAAAGGTAAAAGTGCTACAAGTTAAATGAAATACAAGGGGATTTCAAAAGATTTGTGGGGAAAGCCCGTTATCTTTTATTTCCCTTTTTCAACAAACAGTGAAGTCCTTAAAGACATAATTGGTGCTAAAGTAGGGGGCAGAGAAGTGAAGCAACTGTAGCATTTCTTGTATGCTCATGGAGCTGGTGTCAACTCACCTCGCCAAACAAACAAACTCACTGCTATAGAGCTGATTGTGACTCAGTGGCCCTCTGACAGGATAGAGCTACCTTTGTGGGTCTCTAAACCCAGACATCTTTATGGGAGTGGAGAGCCCCATTTTCCTCCCTTGGAGTGGCTGATGGTTTTGAGAGAAAGTCGTTTTCCATAAAGATTTATAATCTTGGAAACTGTTCCATTCTGTTCTACAGGGTTGCTATCAGAATCAACAGTGGCAGTAGGTTGTTTTTTTTAAGGTAGTATTTTCTAGCTAAATATAAACACACACGAAGGCAGGAAGGGGATGAAGATGGCTCACTATAATAAACCAACAACACACAATCCAGTCATAATGAAGAGCAAGGACGTAAAGGGTGTAACACACCTGCACAAACAGTAAAATCGCAGAAGTCACTTCAGGAACAACAATTTACGTAAGGTGCTAAGTGCTCCAATCAAAAGGCAGAGGGAGACAGGATAGATTTAAAAAAACAATCCAACTCTATGTTGTTTACAAGACCTTAAGCCAAAGGACACAAATCGGTTGAAAGCGAAAGGCCTGGGGTATCCGATGCCCAGAACAACTCACAGAGCGAGCGGGTGGTCCTGTCACTATCAGACAGAGTGGACTTGAAAACACAACTTGGCAGAAAAGATGGTTATTTACATTATTTCGTGACTGAAGGATCAATTAAGAAAGTTCATTAAATGTATATGAAACAATTGAAGGGAGAAGTAAAATTAATGATATAACAGGGCTTCAAAAACTTCCTAGAAAAATGTAATGGAAGGAAATGGAATTTTCCTACAAGCTTGAAGCACCCTAGTCTATGAAGCAGTCAACACCAACACAATCTGAGGAGCCATCAAAAAGTTTGGAAAAATGAAAAAAGATTTTTCTACAAATTCTCTGAAGCAGCCTTGTTCAAATTCTGCCTCAGTCACATGGGTCAGTTTCCAGGAGAGACACATTTTATGTCATAAAGCAAGTCTTGATATATTTTAAAATGTTGAAATCATAAAGTATTTTCTTTTTGACTACAGCAGATTGAAATTAGAAATCAATACAGGAAAAAGAAACCCTGGAAAATACACAACCACAAAAATTAAACAACACACTATACCAGTAGGTCAAGGAAGAGGAGTCAGATGTAGTCGAGTGAAAATGAAAGCAGGGCTCTCAGGAGGAAGAGCAAAGGCAGGGATTATGGCAAAGTAGTGAGATTTCATGTCCACTTTGTATCAGAGTATTGGTGGAGCCCAGCCTACCCACCAGCCCGCAGCCTCATGACCCCTCCTGGGAGGCGGGGCCTTTTCATAAGAGTGCCTCTCCTCCGCTCTTCCACCTTCCTGCTTATTGCAACTCGGTGTCTGCCTCCAGGGGTGTGGGCCACCGACCCTGGCAGCTGTGTTTCCACTGACCCTGGATCCACGTGCCTCTGCCCTTGGCCTGTGCTCTTCCTGCTCCCCACGTGATCTTTCTGCATCACTGCCCTGCAGCTAAGCGAGTCTGAAGAGGGCTCTGGCCAGCTGAACCGGGCTGGGGCGCCTTCTGATAGGTGATTACTTCTTCATATGAAGCTATTTCTTAACATATTTGAGAGGAACTGGTTTTGTTTTGCTAGACAACCCAGCCTCACAGATGCCAACATAAAACATTTTTAAAGCCCGGGGGGGGGGGGGGGGAACGAACAACAGAAACGTGGATGAAGGGAGATAGCGGACGGTGCAAGATTAAAATAAATAAATAAATGTATAATTTATCAGGGGTTCACAAGGGAGGGTAAAAAGAGCTGATACCAAGGGCTCAATCAGAAGAAATTGTTTTGAAAATGATGGCAGCATATGTACAAATGTGCTTGATTCAGTTGATTGTGGATTGTTATAAGAGCCCCCAATAAAATGATTTATTAATTTAAAAAAAAGATCTCAAATGGTCTGACCAGACAACTGCTGGGACCAGAAGGAGAAAAGCTACCAGAAGAAGAAATAACAAAGATCAGAGAAGAAATAAGATTGAGAATAGAAAACAATTGGGAGGATCAATAAAACCAGAAGCTGGCAATAAAATCGTCAGATCGTTAGCTAGATTAACAAAGGAGAAATGCAAATAAAAGTGAAAGGGGACATTACAAACACCTGATTAGGGCAGGCACTGGGCTGCTAAGTCAGAGGCTCAAACCTGCCCGCTTTGGGCAGTTAGCTTCTGTGAAGAAGGGTTACAGAACATACAAAGCTATCTGGCAGCACACTGGTAACCTTGATGGAATGGGCCACTTCGTCAAGAGCACATACCCGTACCCTAACTGACTCAGAAGGAAACCAAATCAAACCCACTGCCACCGTGCCGATGGCATAGTGACTACAGGACAGGCGAACTGCCATTGTGAGTTCCCAAGACCGTATCCGCTACAGAGACTACTTACTCCCTTTAAAGGCCCACCTTTCTCTTAGGTGCGAATGGTGGTTTCAAACTGCTGACCTCCCGGATCACAGCCCAGCTTGTAAACACTGTGCTACCGGGGTTCTCAGGGATTCAAAGGAAACTAGTCCCATAAGTGACGAGATTGAATCTGTGACTAAAAACCTCCCAACAACAAAAGCCCAAACCTGAAGTCTTCACTGGGAAACATTTAGAGAATTGACAAGAGTACAGTTGAAACCCTCCCAAAAGACACAGTCGGGTGAATACTCCCTAATTCATTCCGTGAAACAGACATAACCCTGAGACCCAAACCAAATCAACACCAGAAAAGTAGACTACAGGCCAATACGTCTTATGAACACAGACGCAAAAATTCTCACCCAGATACTGGGAAGTGAAACCAAACAGCACATTAAAAGATTCTAATAGCATAACCAAGTAGCAATTACTCCAGGAAGCCTGGATCGTGCAACACAGAAATGAAGCAACACACATGCCACCACCACAGAACAAGGTACAAGGACCACATGATTATCTATGGTGCAGAAGCAAACATGATAAAGCCCAACACCTTTTCTTGATGAAAATCTTAGCGAAGACTGCAATAGGGAATTCCTTAATATGATCCAGGGCATGTAAGATAAGGCAATAGCCAAAATACTTACTAGGAAATTACCTGAGAACTTTCTCCTTGAAATTGGCAACAAGACTAGGGTGCCCACCTACATCACTTCTATTCAATATTTGTCTTAGAAATTCTAACTCGTGCAGTAAGACAAGGAAAAGAAATAAAATGTATTCAGATAAGAAAAGATATAATAAAATTATCTTTAATTGCAAATAACACAATCATATGTATAGAAAAATCCCTAAGAATCTACAGGAAAACTTTTAGGGCTAATAGAAGAACTTAGCAAAGTTGCGGGGAACTTCCTAAGCAGTTCTACTACACGTGGACTATGGAGACCTAGAGGCATAGGGTTACGAGTTGGGCAGCTAACCACAAGGTTAGCAGTTCAAAACCACCAGCCATTCTTCAGGAGAGAGTTGAGGCTTTCTACTCCTGTAAAGAGTTACAGCCTTGGAAACCCACAGGGGTAGTACTACCCTGTCCTAGCGGTCACTAGGAGTCAACATGAACTCAGTGGAGTGAGCATGAAATGCTCTTTTACTAGATACTCACTGCAGTAAGGTATCGTTCAAATGTCACTTCAGAAAGGTTTTCCTTAAACACCTTTCTCTAAAATGGATGCACTATAACTACCCCCCCCCCGCCACGATACCCATTTTCCCTTTAGCCTGCTTTATTTTCCATATCATTACTTGATGTATACTATATATAAATTTGTTCACCAATCTCTCCCATGGCAATGTAGGTTTCCTTAAAACACTTGTCTATTTCCGGTAGCACATGGAACATCATAGGTTCTCAGTAATATTTTAACACGCTCTTGTTGAACGAATGGCAGGTAGGGCCCACCTGGCTCACCTTTTTATGAATGAGGAAACAGAAAGAACTAGGGTCAGGCCAAGGAAATGCCACTTGTAGTGACACCAAGCATTGCTGCTCACAGGACATTCTGTCCACGTCACCTGAGATCGTCCTTAGCCACTTCAGTTAATAACAGTGAAAAGAGTTATGTGGGAAAAAATGAGGAGCTGATACCAAGGGCTCAAGTAGAAAGCAAATGTTTTGAGAATGATGAGGGCAACAAATGTACAAATGTGCTTGACACAATGGATGGATGTATGGATTGTGATAAGAGTTGTACAAGCCCTCGATAAAATGATAAAAAATAAAAAGTTAAGAAAGCTATCTCAATATTCTAATGATAAACTGGCAGCTAGGCCCTGTCCACATTAGTCAGACACCTCCTGAGACTTGGGAAAGCACAGCGCTTCCTAGGTTCCATCCCACATTCCCTGTAATTCCCGCTGCCCCACAGCTTGGAGGCAGCAGCATCCTTTCACTCCCCAGGGGAAGGAGCACCTTACAAGGAGCAGCCCTACCAAGCGGCGGCCCCCTTACGCAAAGCGAGCCCTCTGGAGCCTCAGTAACAAAGAAGTGCAACTCCCAAGCGCTCCAGGGCACCCGCGCCTACATATGGAATGAAAATACCGGCCGACGCACTTGACATTTCACAAGGATGTCGAAGAAGTCCTCATCAGGCTCCTTACTGTCACCCGTCATCAGGTGGCCCAGGACAGATGACGTGTTGCTTTGTGTCAGATGAAGTCCTGGCAAGTGACCGAAGGTGGCCCTCTGGTCATCCAGGCGGCGGCTCTGAGAGCTGGCAAGAAGATCCAAAAATTCATCTGTGTTGGGGGATACCACTGAAACAGGTGGTGCTGTGAAGAAATAGAAAACAACAGCAAAATCAAACAACAGAAAACACAAATCCAAAGTATCATTAGAAATGTCTTATTTATTTCCCAAACTATTTTATTTTTACTCGGAGTGAATCCAGACATCATACCATTCCACAGTTCAATCATACAGCAGTGCTGTACAGCCGCTACCACAATCAGTTTCAAAACATTTCTTCTTTCTTGTACTCCTTGCTAGCAGCTCTCCCTTACCGTGCCCCCTGCCCCTCCCCACACCGCCCCTGCTGTATCCACCAGGAACCTCACTCTAGTTACTGTCCCCATAGATTCGCCTAATCTGGTTTCATAGGCTGAAAACGTAGAAAAATACTTCAGAGAGTCAAGAAGGCTACCAACAATGACAAAATACAAATGAAACAAACAAACAGAAAATATTGAAAAGCAGATCAGGCACACAGTGCCTGTAGTGGGAGATCAAGTGACAAGGTTTTAACCATTCAAGTCAGATTCATCATTGCAATCTATTGTCTCTCCGATCCTGCCTGTATCCCACCCCTCAAGCCCGGCTCGATGGAAGTCACCCAGGCTTCTTTGCTGGGCAGATCCTGCAACTGCACTTTGGGTTTCCACTGTCATCTACGCGTGGCCTTCTGTAACCAGAAACTCACAATTTAAGCTCTATGCTATTCCTGCCTTCGGATTTGGATTATTATAATTTACCATCCTTGGATCCCAAATGTTCCTGTGCTTCCCCATGTGGACTTGATGTCTCACTTAGATAGCTGCTTGCTTGGAAACAAGCCTTTAAAGACCCAAGACACTATTCTTTCCGACAGCGGGCACCATCTATTTTCTTCACCACACTTGCTATAGCACCTTTATCTCGGCGTCTCCTTCATCAGGCGAGTATTGAGCAGGGCCACGATGTAAGGACTAGTTGTTTCTAGACTGGAGCTAGGATTAAGTGTGAGCCCCAAATCCATTGCTGAGTCTGTGGTTTCTGTCTGTCTGGTTCACCGTAGAGACGTCTTTGTCTTCTTTTTTACACAGATACAGCTCTTCTTCCCTGTTCGGCCCCCACACTTGCTCTGCCCCTTGGTTTGGCTCTGTGTGGACAGTCGCTTACAGGCCGGGGATGACTAGATAGCCCTGTGGTTTTTGTTTGGGGGCGGAGTGAGGGGTGGAAATGAACTGAAGAGTACTTCAAATGTTCCACTTGGAGGTTACTTAGTTCTCTATCTAGGGCCCGCCCAACATGAAATTCTGCAAGACCTGGCGTTAGATTGGGGAAGGTGAATAAAATGTGTCTTTACAGTATCTTAAACTAGAGTGACTGGGACAGTGTTTTATATTTCAAATCCTGGGTATGATTTCTTTAGTAAGCTAAACTGAGCATTAATTGATAGTGCCAAGTCTTGGGTTTTGGTAGAAGAAACCTACTGGTGGCTGAAGAGAAAACTTCCAGGGACCTGTGTGAGATCTGTGTAAGGCTCAGGCAGGTGGAGCCGGCTCCGGCCACAGCAAGCCAATGGTGCAGAGCAGGGCTCGTGCTCGGCTTCTGTGGCCGGGTCTCCGGGGAAGCAGGACACCAGGCCTCTTTCACGGGGCGGGGGGCCTCACACCGCCAACCTTCAGCTTAGCGGCTGAGCTCAAACTGTTTGCACACCTATTTCTTCAGCCCCTCTTGTCTTGTTTTCAGTCAGATAATGAACCATTTACATTTTATAAACAATTATAAGTACATGTGGTGATCATTTTTTAATATTTAGAGACACCTGGATTCGGGCTTATTAGTTTATCTCATGAGAAATTGTCAAGAGTCAAAAAAAAAAAAATCAAGTATTCAAAAACCCAAATCACTTCCCTGGAGTCGACGTTGACTCGGGACCAGGAGGAACTGCCCTGGAAGCTTCTGAGACTGTAACTTTCTGTGAGTGGAGGGCTGGCTGGTTTTTAAGCTGCCGAGCCTGCAGACCACAGCCCCTCGCCTCGCCAAAGAACCAACGGAAGCCATTCAAGTTACAGGAGGGCAGACTCTTACTTTTCAGCACCATCCTGTGGGGAGTGGAAGCGGACGTGGTTGAGGTGGTTCGGCAGTTCTTTTCTTGTAAGCAGCACCGTTGGTCATCCATCCTATTGCTTTGAAATCGGCTCAGTAAGTCAAAGAAGCCTTCATCTCCAATAGTATCTGCGCTGATTTCCTGAGACATTGAGAGAAAAATCGATTACACTCAATGCACTACCTGTAGGACTCTGGTAGAACAACATGGTGTGCGCAGATGCAAACAGTGAACGAGAAAAGACGAAAAAAGAAATAGTGACATTGATTTTTAAAAGGAATACAAGATGGAAACATTGGTGATAAAAAGACTATATATCACTTAAACCCAACTTTTAACTGAAAGAACTTTGTTGTCTTTGACCGTATGACTCTTGCACTTCGAAGGCTAAAGAAACCTGCCTCAGACTAAGGAGCTGCCACAGGAAATGGCCTGGGAATCCCATAATACAGCGATGCAGCTCAGTGCTAAGATTCTACAGCAACCACCTTAACTAAGGAAGCAAGTGTCTTTACCTAGTGTAGTGATTGCAAAGACCTTTTATTATAAATATTTGAAGATGCAGAAAAATACAAACTTCAAATAAATGAATATTTTGGAAAGTAAAATAAGCAGTTAAAAATTTATATGGAAGATTAAAAACTAAAATTAATGCAATGATTAATACAATCAAATTATTTGCACAATGATATAAGTATTACAACAGGGTACGCACACAAATGTTACAGGATTGAGAAAGCTGAGCAAAGCTTAATGAAACTACGCAATGCTATCAGCGGAACCGATACATACATCATGGGAATGTCAGAGAAGAAAAAAGAAAGCAAGAAAAGGAACTGAAGACAAATTTCCAAATTTGATGAAGACTAAAACTGTACACATGGATGATGGCTAACAAGATCCAAAAGGATATATCCAAAAATACTCACACCGAGATACATCACACTCAAACTCTTAAAATCGAAAAAGAATCCGGGAAAGCAGTGAGAGAGTGGAAATTTCACAAACAAGAGATCTTTGCAGAAGGCGGTGGAAAGGCAAATTTATAAAGTGCCGTAGCTAGAGAGCTCACCTTCCCGGTGCCAGTACCCCGGAATTTGGACTTCTAGTCCACCTAAATTGTGAGGAAATAGATTTCTGCTCTTTAAAAACAAACATAAAAGAACAGAGCTATTGACCAAGACTTTGATACATTCTAAAACTGCTTTACAAGAACGTACAGAGACACCTTTGTGCGATTTGTTATTGTTTCCTGTTGGGTGTCGCAGCTGCGGTACACAGGGTTGGCTCCATGACGATAACTGGATGTAGGCAAAACAGGGCTGAGGGAAAGGGGATTCCGGGAGTCAGTGATGAAGGCGGGAGGGGCGGGAGCATGAGAACGATTGTGCTCCTTTGAGAGGCAATTTCACATGGTGGGGGGGGGAACCCCTCTACAAGCCCTGTGATGAGGAGTGTACCATTCTCCGTGATGTGACCGAACAACTGAATTGCATTATATGTAAATTATGTGCCCATAAAACTGATGGGAAAAAGGGTGGGTAGAATTAAGATATTTCTCAGATTAAAAAAATATAGAGGGAGGACTAGACTTTACTACAAAAAAGTGCGAGAAAGTTCTTCAGATAGAAATGGAAGGATATTGGACAGAAGCTCAATAAATATGTAGACAAAAATTTACACTAATATTTCATGGCCAATTCTAAGAGCCAATTTATGGCATTACTGGTTTGTAACTTTAGGAGTTATATCTGACATGATTTCAAAAGACAAATACATACATCATAATAAGATGTAATATAAGCACATAAGACTTAACTTATGACAACTTCATAAGAGAGGAAGCAGTGCAGGAACAGAGCTTTTGTATCTTACTGGATTAAGTTGGTAAGAATTTAAATTTAAACTAGGTAAATATAGATAAAAGGGCAGGAATCAAAATGGTTCCCTACAAAAATTTAGCCAAACAGAAATGAGGGAAGTTATTCTAGGAAATGAAGGCCAAAGACAGGCTAGTAAAGGAACAAAAACAACAACAATCACCCCACTAAACTCACTACCACTGACTCAAGTCTGACTCACAGGCCCCACAGGTCCAGGGACAACTGCTCCATACCCTGCCCAGACTGCGTCTCTGTGGGCAGGCAGCCTCGTCTTCCTCCCACACAGGGGCTAGTGGGTTTGAAACACTAACTTTGGGTTGGTCATCCACTGCTCAACCCACTACATCACCAAGGTTCCTTAGGAAGGTCTCTCTCTCTCTCTCTCTCTCTCTCTCTCTCTCTCTCACACACACACACACACACACACACACACACACACACACACAAACAATGATAAAAGAGTCAAGTAAGTAATGGTGCTTTTGCAAACAACAGTACACAGATCACTGCTTTCCAAAATAATAGGTAAGTTATCTGGGTGTAGAATACTTACTGTTTCTAGCTTTGAAGATTTTTTTTTTTAAAGCAGGAAATAAGAAAGATTTCTTTGCCTAACAAACACTTTTACATTAAATGTATACTGTAAACTATAAAACTTCAGTATAAATACAAAAATAGTCAACAATAACATCTAGGTACTTGTGGTAGTCAGGTGGCTCCCATGGAAACATGTGGGCAGAGTTTAGCCTGTCAGTCAGGTCACAGCTTGATTGGAGGGCAACCAAGGTAAGTGCTTGCTGCAGGTGGGCCGCTTCACCTTCCAGTTGACAAGCCACGTGGAGCCGGCCCAGTGATTCAGCCACTGCCATTGGGTCCACAAGACTCTGCACCCACTGGCTTGTGATCTCCCTGCATTCTGCATCTTTGCATGCGGCTGTGCTGAGTCTGAAGAGGGACTTATGGACTAGTGTCAGACATATGAACTAGTTATCAGACTTACGGACTTGATCTGAACTGGACTGGGATGTTTGCTTGATATACAATTACTTCTTGATATAAAGCTCTCACTTATGAGTGGCACTGGATTTGCTTCTCTAGTCAACCCCACCTAACAGTACTCAGAACAAAACACAATGCTCACAAACTGATTTAAACATACCCTCTGGGTACTTGGAAGTCGGTGATCCATGGAATTGCTGGCATCTTGAAGAACTTTTGCGGAAGAATTAGTCTTGTGTTTTTTCCCCTTCAGTCTATTAACAAAGAGTAGCTTCGCAGAGGGTTTGGCAATAAGAGGTTTTTGCTTAGCGAGAAGTTCACTGTTCCAGCTTTGCACCTACATAATTAGAAACACAAACAGAAAGGAGACATGGAAAGAGCCCCAAGCTCTCTCTGAGGTCCTAGAATACAGAACCTTCCCCTCCACTCAAGTATGCTTTGGGGGCTAGAGTGGTGGCGGATTTTCAACGAATCCCTGTTTCCAGTGTATCTCAATATTCTCAATAAAAGACACCAAAGGCACACTCTAAATTTCTCTATCAAAATGATGATCACCTTTTAGAATCTAAGAAAAAGATAAAAGAGTTTGACAAAAGTCAGTAAAAAGAAAGTTTCATATACACACACACACACACACACACACACACACACACACACACACACACACCAGCCCTGAGGGGGACAAACAATCAAAACATGGGTGAAGGGAGACAACAGATGTCTAAGATATGAAAATAATAATTTATCATTTATCAAGAGTTCACTAGGGTGGGAGGATGGGGAGGGAGGGGACAAAGAGGAGCTGATACCAAGAGCTCAAGTAGAAAGAAAATGATTTGAAAATGATGATGGCAACATATGTACAAATGTGCTTGATACAATGGATGTATAGATCATTGTAAGAGTTGTAAGAGCCCCCAATAAAATGATTTATAAAAAAATTTTTTTTTGAAGTTTCAGAGGAGTCTGTTTGATTCTAAATGGGTACTTTCAAATTGGTTACAGCTGATCATTTGGGCTATACATAGAATGTTTGAATAACATTTAAAACATAGCAACTACAATTTTTATGTTGATAAAACTCTGGTGCTTTTTCACTAACATCATACTAAATTCTCAACCTACAAAACATTGCATGAGCAATATCTATTGGTCTAGATCAGTGGTTCTCAATCACGGGTCGCCCAATTCATAACATTAGCAAAATTACAGTGATGAAGTAGCAATGAAAGTAATATTATGGTTGGGGCGTCACCACCACCTGAGGAACTGTATTGAAAGGGCCGTGACATTGGGAAGTTTGAGAAGCCCTGCCCGAGACCTAGCTTTGAGGAGCCCTGGTGGCAGTGCGGTTGAGAATCCTGGGAAAAGAGGTGGTGCTCCGTCTGTGTCCGTGAAGATACAGCCTCAGAAACCCCACGAGGTAGCTCTGCTCTGTCCTGTCAGGTTGTTAGGAGTCGGGATCCACTGATGGCAAGGCGTTTGGTGGACTAAAATCTGGTTTAAATCTAGGACGACATCTGCTGGACTCAAGGTGGCAGCCCTGGTGGTGCAGTGATTACGGGACGGGCTGGGAGCTGCGCGATCAGCAGTTTGAACCCACCAGCCCCTCCAGGGCAGAAAGGCTGGGCTTTCTACACCTGCAAACAATTAGACATTTGGAAACCCACAGGGGTGGCTATGAGTCGTCACTGCTTGATGGCAGTTTGGTTTCTCTGCGGAGTGCTAGGAACAGCAGCAGTAATGGCAGGCCATGGGCGGCGGCTATCACTGTGCTAAGCATTTGCAAGTCACCACACAGCACAGGAGAAATTGGCAACTTCAGTGAGGAACATCTTGCCATAAGTAAGATTTACACACAGTCAGATGCACAGATTTTAAACATGTTGGAAACCATGTAACTCCTACACCAGCCGAATTCTAGAGCATGTCCATCAACCCAGCATATTTTCCTAGGAGGCACGGATTAGAATGACCCTGTCCCAAGGCTGAGAAGCAGGGCAGGGGCTTAATGAGAGAACTGAAACCAGTTATCCAACATCTATTTCTGTATTACAAGGTAGCTTTCCCCCTTTCCCTCCTCCCTCTCCCATGCAGATTATGGGGAAAGTTCTAGTCCTCTTAGTTGGGCTGCAGGGCCTTTGGATTAGAGAAGGGAAATGGCACTTAATGCTAGAACATAAAACTATGCCCCAATTCGAAGTAGAAAGGTACAAAAATTTAACTGTTTTCTATATGATTATTTGGACTTTTCTTGAACTAATTTCACTTAACCACGTTTTAAGTTTGTGAGCAAATTTCAGCATTATTAACTCTTAAAACACGACAAGATTAATGTGGTCAGTTTCCTATGGAATTTACTTAGTTATCACTGCAGTGGTCAGGCGATGGAGCAAATGTCAGAAGTTCCTACAAGGAACTGAGTGGCCTCAAAGTTTTGATGTTTTTGTTTTGATTTATGGATTTGACAGTCATATTCAAGAATTATTGACAAAATAAGAGCTGGATGCTTTGACTATATGGCAAAGTTGGTCAAAAGCAACCAGGGCATTTTAGCAACTGTGTGAAAGTTTGGAATAAAAGATATTTTGGAATAAACAAGTCCAAGACATTTAAATGTTTGTTTTATGAAGGTTATTCCCAGACAAAGAAGCATCAATGTTCAAGAGTCATTGTAAGGGTGGGGCAGAATATTTAATATATGAGTCTATTGAACTATGATAATATTTATATGAAAATACATATGAGTAGATACTAAAATACTAAGTGTAGTTATCACAGGGAGGCAGGATTACTTATTATTTTAATTTATTTGTTGGAGTTTTCTAAAGATGCTATATGTATTTAAAAAGCATTAGAAAGTTTTATATCACAAAGGAACGAGGGAAAAGTTATGGAGGTAAAAGAAATCAGCTTGTGTGGTTCTGTACATGTGGTTCACTGGATGTTAATATTCTTTTTCCCATTCATCAAGTCCCTTCTGCTACCAAAGAACACAGCCTAGAAAACATACATCCTGAATATAATTTATCCAGGAACTGCTTTTCAAAACTATAGCTAAAAAGTATATATCTAAAAAATTGGGGCTCTTGATCATATTACTAGTTATTAACATGCCACATAAAGGAACCCTAGTGGTGAAATGCTGCCGATCAAAAGGTCGGCAGTTCAAACCCCCTCCTGGGTTCTGCAGGAGACAGGTGTGGCAGACCGCTTCCACAAAGATTTACAACAGCCTATGGGCGCAGTCCTACCGAGTGCTTTAGGGGTGCTCTATAGGCACAGGCTAGACAGCAAAGGATCTGATTTTTTTTAGCTTGGTGAGACAGTAACTCTTTGATTCCTGAAAAATCTTGGCCATAATGTTGCTGGCATTAGGTAGACAAACATAAAAAACAAACAAATAAATGAAAACGAGAGAGAGAGAGAAAAGGAAAACAAACAAACAATAAAATTTCCTGACCCTTTTTCTAACTTTCTTGGTTTTTTTGTTTTTTTTTTTTTAATTAAATGGGAAAAAGTAATACATGCACCTGGTAAAATATTCAAACAGTTCAACAAATGGATGATCAGAGAATTCGAGACCAGGTCCTCTGCCCAGAAGCATCATTGTTGCACCCCCTTCCTCCAGGGGTGCTGGTGCCTCTGCAGAGGGTACATCTGCATAGATATTTTCCTTAAACAGATGGCAGCATATCGAACACAGTCCTTTGCAATGTACTTTGTATCATTTTTGATTCTTTTAAAAGGCAGATTTTTAAGTGCTGCCCATACAGGAACAAAGCGTTACAGTGAAAAAAGCATTTTATAAACACTCAAGACAATTTAAAACATAAAGATTCCCAACCTTTTCTGGTGTTAGCTTCATAAGTTCCATATTTTCCATACTGTGTCGGCGTCCCAACTTGGGGCGTGCACCTGTGTTTAAAAAAAAAATAAATCAAATAAGCCAAAAAGCGCCAGCGATGATAAATTCAGTATTACTGTTAGTAAGTCCTAACGACCGACACTGAAACTCCTGTGGAATTGGGGAAAATGTGCAAAGCGGAATCAAACAATTCTTATTCTTCCAATTTGGAACTCTTAAGAATCATCATTTACCATAATACCAGGGACATAAAAATAGAATGTCCACTCCCTCTAAAGTGCTTTGATTTAAGGAAGTTACATTTTGGTTAGAAACTAACATTGGTTACTAACCTTACTCCTTAATTTAGAAAAGGCATTTTACAATAACTGGTTTTATACTACATATGGTCCCTTTTTTAATTGTAGAGTGCTTTTTAAGTAAGTGAAAACAGAAGGAGATGGTTTCACGCCATCAATTTTGAGAAAAGCAAAAAGAATTACAAATAATATCCCTACTACTATGTTGTTACTTTTTTCTAAGTTACTCCTTCCTATTTTTATATCTTACAAGATGATAATGTTAACTTCCAGTCAGGGAAAAAATAAAAAGTAGCGTCCTAAATTAAAATTTTTTTTCTGAGAGGTTTCATTAAATGAAAAGAATTTTTGGATCTATTCAATCTTAACAAAATAAAATAAAAAAATCAAACTATTTAAGAAGATATGTTGGCTACATAATACCCGGTTTAAGCAATGAAACATTACCAACATGCTAGATCCTCCTTGTGCCAGGGCCCTCAAAACCTCCCACCTTTCCTGTGGGCAGGTTTTCAAATTTAGATTCTGAGGGATATTTTTCTCTACTCTGGAGTCAACCAAAGAAACAGACAAGCTTTCTTGCAGCTCCTTTAGCCAGTGGGATGCCCGGCCCTGGGTGCACAGCACTGAACAAAGAACCAAACATTACTGCTCTCATGGATCAGTAAGGCACATGAAAGAAATGATGAAGTCAAGGACCTGAGCAGAACATTTCAAAGGGCAGCTCGAGAAGACACAATAAAATATTACAATGGAATGTGCAACCAAGCTCCTAGAGGTAGAAAACTAAAAAAGGAAGACCAGGCTCAGCACATCTTACATGGAACGAACGCTCGAGAGAAAAATAAAATCAAGCCTCGAGTTGCAATACTGAAAGATTCTGCGGGCAAAACATTGGATGCAGGAAGCATCGGACGAATATAGAAAGAAGACACAGAGTCACTGTACCAAAGAGTGGGTCAACATTCCAACACATCCGCAAGACACGATGGTCCTGAAGGAAGACGTTCAGGCTGGGGACACGTGGCTGAAGATCTAGTTACAGTGAGAACTGATGCCGAGGGTCTCGGTATGAAGGGAAATCAATGGAGGGTCTCAAGCAGGCGAGCGATGACACAATCTGACTTACATTTTACAAGTTTCCTTTGGGCATTATGCGGAAAAGCCAGCGGGAGGGCTCAGAAGGAAGCCGAGAGCATCGGGAGGTGGGCTAGCACGCCACAGAAAGACACTGATGGGCACCTAGACTATGGTTGCTGCAGTCAAGGTTGTAGGAGAGGTTATGGATACAGATCTGAGGGCAGGGTTTCCGCGCCGGAACACCTGAGTGCACGATGGTATCACCTCTTGATGATGAAGACGGAGAATCACTTTGGGGAGCGGATAAATGAAGGGTTCTCTTTGAAAATCATCTATAGTGACAAAAGCCAACATCTAGCTGTCATCTAGATCCGTGCTGTGCAATATGGCAGCCACTAGCTACATGTAATTTACAAATTTAAATAAAAGAAAAAGCCCACTTGTTTCATATTAACCACACTGAAAGCAATCAAAAGTCATAAAATGATTTCAAAACCCATCAAAACTGGGGATTCAGTTCCTTTGTTGCACTAGACATATTGTTTACATAATAAAATCAAATTAAAAAATTTTAAAGCAATCAATAGTCATATGTGGTAGCACATATTATATCAGATAGCACAAACATGACCTATTTCCAGCATCACAAAAAGTTCTATTGGGCAGTACCAATGTCGACTATCGAAGAAGGGGAAGGAAGGCAACATACCAGAAAGGAGGAATGGATGGATAAAAATGGAGAGGGAGGAAAAGAGGCCCAAGGACTGACCCCTGGGGGTTAGACATGTACAAGAGGGAAAGCGGGAGGGCAGTGAAGATTGTATGACACGATTCAGCGGTAAATGAGTGCCATCCTGCTGGTATAAAGCAAGCCACCTCCGAAGGAGTGAGCCAGGAGTGGAGTGTGTCCTTTGGATCCCGAGGTCCCTGCACAGTGAACCTCTTTGATCCAGGAGGACAGCTTTGACCCCAGAGGAGGGACACTGGGGCAGCAGCAGCAGAACCAGAGTGTGAGACAGTCCACAGATCAAGTAAAGCTGAGTGTTTGGGGCCAGGAGATTGCGCTGTGGAGTGGGGTGCCTCTGGGCTTGTTTCAGGGAGCTGGGTTTGCTGACCCACAGAGCTGGAAGGCTGAGTGCTTCTAGCTGAAGCTTAGAGTGCAGCGGCAGGCCCTTCTGGAACTTGTTAGCAGCCCTGAAAGGACTTAGTGACAAGTCCTGACTCAACAACTGTATCCTAAGCATCTCTCACCTGACTTGTAACCTGTCAGCTTCCATCATAAAACCCATAATCCTGAGCATGCTTATGAGCTCTCTGCGGCCACTGCAATGAATTCTAGAACCTGTTGAAAAGGAGCGAGTGCTGTGGGCGACCGAGCTGCTACAGTAGAGAGTGCGTGAGAGAAGGTCTTTAATCAAGAGCAAACTCTGTTCACGTAGAAAGAGAGGCATCTGAGCGTTTTCTCTGGTACCAGTGTCAAAGCAAGCATCTCTAGAGAGTCTCCTAGGGAGTCTGAATAACGAGATGAAACAATTCTGGGATTGCACGTGAGAGAAACACAGAGATGGAGAGAGAAGAGAGCTGAGCAAAAAGTAAATGTATGATTATATTTTATGTGGATAAACTAACAGGACTCTGCATAAAACAAAAGAGGGGTAAAAGTGGAAAATGCCTATGCCGGATACTCTCTCTGATATGGCCATAGGCAGGTATGACAAGTGAATGAAAGTCTTATGGATTAAAAGTTGGGTTTTAGAAGACCTATTACTTACCATGCAAAGTGTTATCAATTTCAATACTTTCAGACATTATGGAGTTATTTGTGCTGTAGCTCAGACCAAGAACCATTTGGAGATCTGAGAGATTCAGGCGTGCTGTTAGTTCACCACTTCTATCCCCGACCTACAACCACAAGCAGGGGTATTTTAAATAAAGGCAAAGAATGGTGACGATTAGTTAAAAACGTTGTGAATCTAGGAGTGGAAGCACATACAGTAAAATGAAAATAGTTATGGGACTGTGAAATGATGTTTTTATTAATAGTTGTTTGTTTTTAGAGTACAGAAAGGAAAGGGCATATTTGTAAAATATAGCAGTTTGTAACAGCTAATTATAATCTATCACTGTATTCCTTTTTAAATACTGGATTGCTAGAATGACAATAAATGAGAATCTAGGTTTACCCCATGATGTATTACGTAACAGCACACAGATGAAACTTCTTTATAGTATTCTATTTCTATATGACAATAGTGGCATTCATTAAGCCAGTGCTACATATTATTAGGTCCAGTACTTTTATAAATATCATTTTATAGATTTTTAAAGATACATTACCCTTAATCCTTAAAATAATTATTATTCTAATTTTACATATAGAAAAATGAGGCTCAGAAAATATTTCCAATCTCAAAGCCAGCAAATGAAAGAACTGTAATAGGAAGGTCTTGAGTCTGCAAGCCATGATATCTCTTCAGACCAGGCTATCTACCGTAAGGTTGCGGGGAGGGCGGGCGCATACTTTAGTGACACCCCTCCATGGCACCGCACGCCCAGCCTTGACGTCCTGTTCTCCTCAGCCAAGGTCAGTGCAAACACATCTGACTGTATCTCAAAATGTTTCTCCAGTTCTTATGCCAAGAGAACGGCATTCAAATTCATTCAGCCGGGGAGGAGCAACCTGGAGAAGTCATAGCATTCCACCCCCGACTGATTTTTAAGTCAAAGAGCCCTGGGGGAACTGTCAAGTAAGCATTTGATTGCTGCTTAGCCACAGGTCAGTGGTTCAAACCCACTCGCCACTTGCAAAAGAAAGGTGAGGCCATCTGCTACTGTCAGGATGGACGGCCTCAGCATGAGGTGAAGCTGACTCAGAATGACAGTGGGCTTGGGCTTGGGCTTGGGCTTGGGCTTGGGCTTGGTCTGGGAGAACACAGGCAGTTTAGTTTCATACCTCTCTTGAAATGTCCAAGTGCTTTTCAGCAAAATGCATCGCTTGATCATGATTTCCTAGTGCTGTGTACGCATTTCCTAAGCTCCAACAGGCTCTCCCTTCACCAATTCTGCAACACAATCCAGAGCTCTCATCATGCAGTCATCTCAGAAGAGGTCTATGTGTCGAATAAAAGCTACTGAGCATTAATTAAAGACAGACAGTGCTTTGGGTGTATCTAGTTTTTCACATAAAGCACAGACTATCAAGATACTAGAATAGCCAGGTAATCCTGAGCACGGAATCAAGTGTTGAAATACAGAAAGCGTCTTTTTCAAAACGATGCAGAGCATTATAAAAACTCAGGGAGAGGTGTACCCCACTCCCCCACTCCACACCCAATTCAATCTGTGTGGATGACACCAAAGAGAAGAACTCACTGCCTCTGGAGGCAGCTTATTTCATTTTGAAAAACTGTATCAAAAAAAAAACTGTATCAAAACTTTCTTTCTTATACTGAGGTAAAATTCTGTCTTCCTAACAGAATTTGCAAACAGCAAGGGACTAAAGGTCTACAGAGACATGCTGTGTTTCCAGATGGTTAGAGAAAGAATGAGCCCCCACCACTCATCAGCCAGAGATTGCACACGAAACTCAGGAATTCCAGCTTTTCTTGGGAAAATGGAGCTTTGTTCCTGCCTGGCACTGATTACCTCTAAGACCCTTCAGGGAGCTGAGTTTGTGACCTTGGTCTTGATCTTCGACAACATAGGGATAGAGGCTGTCTAACTCTCCATCATAAGACAGCCTACAAACAATAATTTAAAAAGGATTTTCTTGAAATGGAAGAAATTCCTTTAAAAGAATGAAAGCAAAAAAATAAAAGACAGGAAACAAAAGACAAAGAAGCTATGAAAAACAAAGCCTGGAGAGATTCAATAATGCATCTTTTATTTTAACTACAGTCTAAAGGTTAGTAACTTACCTATCATCCAGCTCTCGAGCGATTGCTAGGTGCTTCAGGTGATAATCAATGGCCTTCTCATAGTCTTGAAGTAAGGTGTACGTGTTTCCAAGACTGTAACAAGACTGTGCTTCTACAGCTCTGTCTTTAAGCTGTCGAGCCAAAAGTAGTGTCTTTCTGGAGGAAGAAATTAATTCTTACATAACCATCACTTTTATTTTAAGCTGTAATGATCAGAAAACTCCCTTTTCCCTCCCAGCTTCTTTCTGCTGCCTTCCAGAGAAAGGTGTTGCAGAGCCTGATGTCCTGACGTTTTTGGAACACAAGACAAAGTCTGACTCTTCAATAAATGAGAGAGCCCCGACAATTCATTGAAGAAAAAGGACATGCGAACATTGAGATCAAGTGCCTCTAAAGATGAGGTATTACAACATTCTCCCTCACATTGGCGATTATCTGACTGAGAGGGGCTTACCCATGTGACTTCTCTTTTCAATCGTACCATTGGGCTGACACTTTGTCAACATTTCAACGCTGTAACAGTCAGTGTTCTTTATGCACAGGCCGTCGGTCACTCATTCTAGAGCCATACTGGAAATGGCATTTCAACATCAACTAAATTCCAGCTAACACATGGCACTGGCAAGGAGAAGCCAGCATACTGCTGACAAGCATGTACCCTGAGGTCAGACTGCCTAGGTTGAAACCCCAACTTCGCCAAGCTGTGCCAGCTGGGGCAAGGCAGGCAAACGCTCGATGCGTCGACTTCTTGGTCCGTAAAACGGGGAGCAGGCCTCCCAGGGTGCTTGTGAGGACCGGCTTCATCAGTATGTGTCAAATGCTTAGAATAACATCCTGCTCAAAGTCGAGCTCATGTGAGGAAAACGGTGGCTGTTACCAGGGCTTACATCCACAGGTGCTGTGGGGTCTGATGTCTAAATGGATCGGGCTATTCCTGCCAACTAGCATCCACACTGTCATCACTTATAGCAACATAAGAAATGACTGCATGCTTGGTGCAGGGAGGTGCTGAAGGAAAACTGAAAATGACAAATGTAATGACGACATCTTCAAAACAGTCACCGTGGGAAACAAACACACTTGAATGCTGCCTGACCTCCAGTTATTTGGGGAAGGCTTTTGAATTGCTTCCCGCATCCTGGGGCACGGCCCCTTCTAACGCATCATTCCTGCAGAGGAGAGTGGACTTGTGAATGATCCGAAGCCTTTCTGGAATCAGATTTAATGACTCAGGTAGGTGGGTCGCTCCAGCAGCTCTGTGTCCTGAAGGGCACGGAGCTGTAACGGTAAGGGGATTGTTTGCGTGTAGCAATCTGAAAACCACTCCAAAGGAAAGGGCCGCAGTATTTTTGTTTTTGCTAGATGACTTCTTTGCTTTGTTACTGGAAAGCAACTATTTATTTATTACATTTTATTAGGGGCTCATACAACTCTTATCACAATCCACACATATACATACATCCGTTGTATAAAGCACATCCGCACATTCCCTGCCCCAATCATTCTCAAAGCATTTGCTCTCCACTTAAGCCCTTTGCATCAGGTCCTCTTTTTTTTCCCCTTCCTCCCCGCTCCCCTCTCCCTCATGAGCCGTTGATAATTTATACATTGTTATTTTGTCATATCGGCCACAAGTATTTTTAACCAGTACATTCGTAACTGCGTCCCCATGGAACCGTCGCATCCACTCTGACGCAGAGTGGCCTGAGAGGGCAGAGGAGGACCGTCCCTGGGTCCCTTGGGCTCACTCTAATGGGAGCAGGCAGCCATATCTTTCTCCTGTGGAGCAACGGGTGGTTCTGAATCACCGACCTTGTGGTCAGCAGCCAAAGGCTTAATCCACTAGGCCCCAGAATTCCTCTCCAGTCTGTTTATTGGGGAGAAGAGTCAGCTACCTTTACTTTCTACTCATGCTTTAGTCCAACCGTCAGCACTCACTTTACAAGAGAACTTTTTCATATTTAACACAGGCAAACCCCTTCTCTATGTCTTTCGAATTTAAAATGTAAGAAACTTTGATATTAAAAATACTAAATTTATAGTGATGTATTTTATTAGGGAGAGTATTCCATACGAGTCAACCAACAAATGCTAGCTAGTCATCAGTCGAAGGTGAAAGCTGGGGAGACGCCGTTCTAATTTTGAAACAGACTGACAGCAAATGGATTCTTTTTTTAAGGTGGCAAACTATGGAGAACTCTCTCACAGTGAACTTGCCACAAATAACAGATACATTTCAGGTCTTTGTCTTTGGTGCAGTCTGACTGGCTTCTGTCTGAGGGATGGAGGCAAGGAGGGGGAAGGATTTAGAAGGCCCAGGCCAGGCAATCCAAAGTCACTGACTTTGCTGACCCGTGTTTCTGTCCACTGAGAGACTGGGAAGACTGCTGCCGAAGAGGCTGCCGGGGTCTCTGCTCTCAGGGAGAGTCACAGGTGGGCAGAGAGAACTCAGTGACCACTGGTGGAAACCAGGGGGTGTTCTACGTTATCGGCCTTTCTTCTGGTCTCCCTTCAGTTTCACATCGGAGTGAAACGGACACACAGGTCAAACAGCTTTAAGAGAGCAAGAATTTAAGAGAGCAAGAATTCCATCTTAAAGGCGTAAAACTAGGGGACAGGTAAAGGAATCTAGACTGCTGCTGGAGCTCTGGTGGCTTAATGGGTTATCTGTTGAGCTGCTAACTGTAAAGCCAGAGGTTCAAACCGCCTAGCTGCTCTGTTGGCGAAAGGTGAGGCTGTCTCTTCCTGTTACAATTTCCAGTCTTCGGGGTCTCCCTAGAGCAGCTCTACTCTGTCCTACAGAGTCTCCAAGAGTCAGAATGGACTTGATGGCAGTGGGTCTAGGTCTGGGTGCACTACTACTAGGTACCCTGGGGCACAATGGCTGTCATCCGTAAGGTCTGTAGTTCAAGCCTACCAGGCTGCTCCAGCAGAGGAAAGACCTGGTGATCTGCTTCCATAGAAACCGCAGCCTAGGAATCCTGCTTCCTCACGTAGGGGATTGCTATGAGCCAGGATGGACTGCTACATACTGCTACCAATTCTTCCTTCCTCGGTACGATATTGGTGAACACTGTGTGCTAAGTGAGAGAGCCGTGGTGGCGTCAGAGTTACGCATAAGGCTGCAATCCCCACCGTCAGCGGTCGGCAAGCACCACAGCTCGGCGGGAGAGGGCCTGGGTGGGCTTTCTACTCTCATACACAGTTACAGTCTCAGGAACCCACAGGGGGTCGCCATGAGTCAACACTGACTTCATGGCAGTGAGTTTGGCTTTTTTGAGGGTGCTAAGTAAGTGTTTAATATATTCTTTAATCCTCCCAAGAACTCTAAGCTCAAGGTATCCTTATGTTAGGTAACAGAGGTCTAGAAGCCTAGGGTGGTATTGCAGGTATGCAGCAAAACCAGGTCGTAGACCCAAAGCTGGTGATTCACTAGGACCGTATGACTGCTCATTTTACAAATGGATCTACAGCAAGCTTGGACTCACTTGTAGTACTCGGAGGCAGTTTCAAATTCACCAAGAAATATGTATGCATTTCCAAGGTTGCTATATGCTCTTCTTTCAGCTGCTTTATCTCCAAATTCTTTTGCAATGAGGAGACGCTGAAATAGAAAATCCCCGTTAGGCATCGCCATGATAAAAACAAATGGAAGCGCAAGCCGATGGCTGCTCGGAACTCTGCGGGAGAAGCGGAGCTGGCTCCCAGGCTGCCCGCCATACCTGCTCGTGAGCGATGACCGCGTCCCGGAAGCTGCCAAGGAGGTAATGCGTGTTCCCAAGATTCCCAAAGGCACGTCCCTGGGCTGCTCGGTCACCCAGAACAGTCACCAATGAGAGGTTTTCCCTAAGTGATGGCAAAGGGGTGTGGACAATGAAGGTTGGGAAAAAATGTTACTTGATTTACAAATTTAATTCTTTTCATCAGAAAAACAATGGGTTGTTTTACAGCCTGAATGGACCCCTTTTTATGGAGCACACATATGCTGGAGGGTGTGTCTAGGACACAACGTGGCCACTTCATGAAACTACTCTGGAACCCTCAGCCCAGAGTCCCCAAGGGTGGATTTGATCCCAGAATCCCTATAGCTCAGAATTTCTACAAAATTCTAAAATGACTGCACGTAATTGAGACTAAGCTGGGCTAATTCCGGTTCTCACCACTAAGTGGCACTGGTCTGCAGTTCAGAGGACAATTTCCTCTGGAGGGGAATGATACACCAACACTAACATTTTAGCAACCGAGTCCATTCAGGTTTACCATTTAAACTGGAGTATAAGCCGACTGGAGTATCAGCCGAGGCACCTAATTTTACCACAAAACTGCATTAAAAAATGTGCTGCAAAACTCAGCTTATACTCAAGTATATACAGCACTTTGACGGGCCAGCTCCTCTCTCAAAACCCGTCAGATGTAGAGTTGCTAGTGGGTACCGCTGGGCAGGAGGTGCACTGCTCCGTAGGGCCGAACGGCTGTGCCAGGCCTACTCACTCGTAATAATCCACGGCCGCCTGCAGCGCCTCCCGCACTTCTTCTGGAAACTCGCCTGTGTCCTGAGGACCAGGGTAGCCAAAACTCTTCCCTTTGGCGTGGTACACATTTCCAAGATTGTACAGTGCTCTTGCTTCTCCCACCTGGATGGACATCGGCAGGGGGTACACTTAGAAATTGGAAGCCACGTGCATTTGCAATCTGCTGACTACTGGTCCAGGGGGGGAGACCCAGGACACCCTTTCCTGACCATTGACATAGAATGAAATAAATGACCCAGGAGTATAAGAAGGACTTCTTTTTCTTCTCTAGTTAAAAACAATGTCACTACCGTTTCTTTTTCTTCTCTTGGTCATGGACTCTTAGGTAAACTACAGAATAATTAAATAGTATGAAAACACAAAGTCATTTCCATGAAAACACACTTGGCCTACCTTGTCATTGAGCTCTCTGGAAATATCTAGGTGTCGTTGACAACAAACAATAGCTTCCTCAAAATTCCCAAGCACTTTTAAGGTGTTTCCCAAATTACCACTAGCTTTCGCTTCCCCCAACTGGTCTCCGATGGTCCTAGGAAGGGGAAAGAAGACGGCATTCAAACACAAAGCAGCCAGAGGGCACTCGGTTTCCCCGACAGAGGGTCAGTGATACACCTCTAGGGTAAGTAAGACCCATTTGCCTTGAAACCTACTTTAAATTAAATATTAAAACGTATCCTCTTTTTAAACATTTAATTAATTTTCAGTCCTCTAGTTACACTCTAGGGTCATTTTCTCACTATTCACTCATTTAATTAAACTCTGTGTTCAGCCTAAAGATGAGTTTTTTTTAAAAAAATCACTAAATTTAAGACACTCCTAAATTAGAACTCATTAAGTGCATTTCATTTTCTTAATTGAATGAAGGCATCTTACAGTGGTTACTTTGGGGAGGAAGAATGTTAACAAGCTTAATTTCATTACCTTGCGAGAGTTAAATCGTGATGATGGTATTCTAATGCTTTGGCATAATCATGCAAGTAGAAATATGCGTTGCCCAGCTGGCTGTAAATCGCGCTGAGCGTTTTTAGGTCTTCCGTTCCAACCTGAACAGCAGCTTCGAAGAACGACACGCCCGCCCGGCAGTCTCCCAACTTGCACAGCCGCTCGCCTTCCAAGGCCAGTTCGAGGCAAGAAGCTTCCATTCTGTGAAGTGACACGAGGCAGACATTTACGAGAGCGCACTGTGACCGCATCTAGATGGCTGTTAACTTCTGGTGACACAAATTCTGGTCTTGCTTGGACAGCGGCCTCTGTAACTGGAGCATATGCGAGAATCTGCTGATCACAAACAAGCAAGAGCAATTTCAATGTGCCTTTTCAGATTTTTCGGAGCCTTGGGGGCTGCCGAAAGAACTTTCTATGGGGCCCACGGCAACGCACTATTCATATTGCTGTGTGTTATTTTACAACAAATCTCCTTGTCTTACCCAAGTGGAAACATTTTAGAATTGCATTTTGCAAATAGGTTTTTGTTTTGTTTTGTTTTAATTCAGAGCATTTACTAAAGAAGTTGTCTTTACTTCTGGCGGTCTCTACATTGTGTGTGTGAAGAGAATGAGTGGGTCAAGCTGGACATTCTGACTCGCGGCTGAGCCTCCAGCAGGGCGCCAGGGCTGCCTTCCCCAGGCCCTCGGCCGGGTCCGAACACCACCCTTCCAGCTTGTAGTCAAGGGCTTCACCTTTCCACCACCTAGTGACGCACTGAGGGGGATTTCAAACACTTCGGGAGCAACTCCATTATCTTTCAATTCCACCTTCCACAAACTTTTAAAGCCTTTTCCCATGTCCTACTGCACCGCTAGGAATTGATCATAAGGTTGTATTGATCCAAGTTAAAAGCGGGGCTTATGAAAGGGTATTCACTGCAGCACAACACCAAGCCCTCCCAACACCTTCCGTGTTCATCAATCGAGTGATGCTTACGAACTTACATGTTCCTCTACAGTGGAACACCAGTGAGTGATGGGCAGAGGGCTAGCCCGCCACACGGCAAGCAGCACCGTCCACTAAGGGTGATTGCGCTGCTGGCCCGCGAGTCAGCGCTTCAGTGCCACTGGCCATTTCTAGCTGGCGCAGGGAAACTAGACGTCATCACAGTGTTGCCTACGTTCATAGAAGGCAGGGAGGGGCTTCTTCAAATAAGTGACCGTGCCACACGTTTCTCCCCCTCTGGATTTGAACTTAGACAACAACACTGTATTGAAATCATCCATCCAAATGAGGCTGTGTCCCACAAAACTTAACTATAGGCTTCATTGTGTCCTAAGAGCTATACATTTTTTAAAAAAGGAGTTGTACGTAATTATCATTAGCCACAGTGATAACAAGCCTGCGGCTTTGTGGCCATGGAGCAGGGCTGCACCATAGGAGAAAAATACCTTAAGACAGTTATTTCAGTGACAAGTGCTCTGAATAAAGTTCCAAGCTTCATGATTAATTCGGAACTACATGGTGGCTCTGATATATCCTATAGATATGAAATCAATAATTCAGGTAAAAGCCCTCAGTACCTCAATCAAATAATATGCCTCATAGCAAAACTATTAACAGCTAATCAGGGCAAGAGGCACTCTGGTGATGTCCGAGGTTACACACGGACCGTCTAACTGCCAGGTCATCGAGTCAAACCCCAGTTACTCCTCAGGAGCAGGCTGAGGCGGTCTGCTCTGGTAAAGGCTGAAAGCCCCAGAGCCTTATGGGACAGTTCTTCTCGGTCCTACGGGGCTGCTAAGAGTTGGAATCGACTCGATGGCAGTGGGTTTCTTTTTTACTCAGGGCAGGTTAGTTTATAAAGTTTTCGGAAGGTCAGCAAAGAGTGACAGAGAGTCATTTCCGATCCGCTTTGCTCCATGAGAGAACAGAAATACTTCACGTGTATTTCCCACTCTGGTTGGAACAAAGAACACCCAGATGCAGGGCAGGGACCAGGAGAATCTCTCCCTTTCAAAATGAAATGTATCCCCCACAGAAAGCCTCTTTGAGCCTCCCTAATGGCCGGTCTAGCTGGGTGATTAAGGGAGTGCTCTTCTACTAACTCTGGATAAAGAGCGCCTCTCCTGACTGAATCCTTCTCGTGTCTACTCCTGATGGATGGAACTTTTTAACTGAGTCCTCATGTTCTCACAAACTCAGGTTGCTTCAGTTTATTTTAGTGTTTATCTATTTCCTGTTTTCTGCTGCACTAGATTTTGACTTTCCTTTTTTAAATTTAGTTTCTTTGTGTTCACAGTACATAAGTCAAAGCGAAAGAGAGGTAAAACCTTAATGTGGCCCCATTTTACATGAGGTAAGAAGTGTTGGCTGCTAGCCGCCAAGACAGGTGGTTCAAACCCACAGTCGCTCTGAGGAAGATGCGGGCTGGCTGTTCTGAAAAAGGGTTAGTCTCTGAAAGCCTCAGGAGCTCTAGCCTGTCCTTTGAGACAGCATGAGTTGGATCTACTCAATCGAAGTAGGGATTGTGTCCTACTTAATAAAGGCGTGGTGGTGCCGTGGGATGGACATTGCACTGAGAGCCACAGAGTCAGTAGTTCAAACCCACCAGTCACTTGGAAGAAGAAGGATGTGCCTCTCAGAAGACTGAGCACTTCTACTCTGTGCTGTGCGGTTGCTGTGAGCCAGAACAGACGCTACAGCCGTGGGGCTCTTCTGGTTTCTGTTTTAAATGATTGTTCTGTCCAAGTCAGTAACTCAGGGCCTTAGAGTTCAAAGTGAGGGGCCACTCTCCATCTTTCATGGGGAGGAAGCTTGCTCCAACTCTAGCTCAACTCTCTCCCGTTCTCCCCGTCACAGACCTTTCCTCTCATCAGTCCAGACCCAATAAACACTTGTCCTTTCAGTCTACCACATACATCTTGTAAAAGGAAACTTCGTTAAAGGGTGACTTGAACACCGGCAGTGAAAGCCAGCGGGAGCTGGAACCAATCACAGGCCCGTCGTTCTCCACCTCTGCCACGGTGCAGCCCAGTTCAGTATTCTAGGCCGCCCCTAGCTGTCTTTTGAAATTGGTAGGTAAGGTGAACGTTTGCACTTGGCCTTCCTTTACCGCTTTCCACAGGAAAAGGAACCCGGTGGTGTGGCAGGTTGGGCGTCCACTGCGAGGTCGGCGGTTTCAAACTAAGCCGCTCCGAGGGAGAGAGAGCCGGCTTCCTGATCCCATAAAGAGTTCCCGTCTGGAAACCCACAGGGGCAGGTCTATCTTGTCCCACGGGCTTGGGAGGAGTTGAAATTAACTTGATGGCCAAGAGTGGTCAGCAAATTAGATGTTCACAACATGGGACCTGTACTTTTATACTACTTTTTCAGGCAAGAATATGATTAACGATCTGTCTGGTACAATAGAAGAATTTAACACCAGAATTGTATTCCCTTCAAGTTTGTGAGGGTAGGTGGAAAAGCACTGCTACTGTGGTCTAGTGCCTACTCGCATCCGGTTATTCCCAACGGTGGTAAAGCACATCTCTGCAACTCAAGGAGGGCTGCGGACCAGTCCCTCAGAATCACACTTGTCTTAGAGTCTCCCAAAAAGTCCACTGAAAACAATGGCTAGGAGACCTGCCGGTTAAAATCGAGGCAGGTCAGTTCAGAAGGTCATGACGACCGTGTGTCTGAATCCCCAAGGGGTTAATCTTGATCGATTCTCTTCAAGGACAAAGGATGAGCATAGGGCCTTATTGTGAAGAAGTTTTAAGAAAAGAGAAGACCAATGGGAGAGAAAAAGGCCAGGAAAGTGGAGCCAGGGAGTATTTCTCCCATCTCGACAATGCACCCGTTCCTTCTTCCAGGGCAGCAAGGGTTGTCCCAGGAGAATTTCAGAGGGCTTCATCTACTTGACAGCTCTGATTAGGCTCTTTAAGGCCTCTTTTTGTTCCCCAGATTCAAAAAACATTCACGAGAAGAAGAGCTGAGTCCCGAGGATGGGCAAACTGCTGTTTGACAGACCGTGCAGACTTCTTCAGGGAAAGGTCAGAGAGATGGAGATGGAGTTTTCAGCAGCTGGGTACATCTACCTAGAGGATCCGTTGGGAAACAATAGCTGCACATTTTAATATTTTTGTTTAGTGAAGAGTTCAATGATTTTGTAGTTACTCTCATATCTGTAATGGTCGAAATTTCATAAGCAGTACGTTTTCAGAAAGACTTAGACACGAACTCCATTTCGCTATACTTCTCCATCTCCCTCTACCTTCCCAAGTATTCCCAAAAGCTTTCTGAAATCCCTCAAAAATTTCCTTCATGTCCAAAGAAAATATTCCATTTCAAAATTATATAAAGTCACTGTGGCACAGAAAAAGAAACTCTTCCAGGGATAAATGAGAACTTTCTCAATGGAAGAACCAGATGTTTAAAATATGCTAAAAATTTACCAGAGCAGAAAACTTAGTCTAGGTCATGGGACAGCAAGCCAATCAATGCAGAATTCTTAGAGAACCGATGAAGCCAGGTGCAATCTTGCCAACTGCAGCTACAGGATATTACAGCTTCACTTGGTGAAGTCCTCAACCAATGTAGGATCATGCTTGACCTGTACTGTGTCGTGGAAAAAGGACAGATCTAAGATTTTCCTCCAGGCAGAGGTACAATCATTCCTCCTTACCCACTGCTCTTACTGCATTAGGAAGCTTACCACGCTTCAGAAGGTTTGGCAAGACAGACAAACACTCATTAGGGTCACTTGATGGTTCTATTTATGTCCACTGATGTTCAACAAGCCTTCTCCATCACGGTGGGCTATGTACCAAATAGAATACTGGATGTGGCGGCTGCCCCATCGGAGCTTGTGGTCCAGGAAGAGAGAGGTAAGGGTGTGATAACAGCCATGCACACAGGCCTCTGAATTTTAACATAGTGTGAGTGGTTTCTTGGAAAATTTGTGGAAAATGTATATTATGAAAATGCATATTATGCATGGGTTTCCTGTTTATTTTTTAATAAACTCATGCTAACTTGTTATAACAAGTCTGCACAGGATCTAATTTGAGGCACTAGAAAGCGCAAGTTATCAGTTGGAAAAGAGTCCCTACCAGAGCAATAGGAAATGGATTTTGCTAATACTGAAGCAAAAGAAGACTATAAATTTATGGCGAAGGTTGGCTGGAAGAATGGTGAAATCACGGATGCTTTACAACAACCTGATGGAAACGATGCTGCAAAGAAATCATCAGCTTACGAACAGATAGCGGACTTAAAGAAGGGATGAGCTGCTGGTCAAGATGACGCCTATAGTTGAAGGCCACCCAAATCCACTTCAAGGACAAAACCAATCTTGCTTGAGGACCGATGGCCAGTAGCAGAAACAACCGCCATTACCACAGACCTCTCAGTCGGCTCAGTTTGTACAATTCCGACAGAAAAATTCAAGTTGAGCAAATTGTTGCGTTCTGATTGGGTGCGGTCAAGAGCAGAGCAGTGAATTTTTCAAACAAGTGGGATCAAGATGCTGAGCATTTCTTCAAGGAGTTATAACACGAGCTGAAGCTTTATCAGTATGAATTTAAAAATAACACACAGTCAAAACAATGGTTACCTCAGGGTAGAAAACAATCCAGCCAAAGCAACATATTTTGAGGATGCTAAAGGCGTTTTGTGTGTTGACTTCTGGAGGGCACTGAATAGTCACATCTGCTTATTTTTGAAAGTGTTTTGAGAAAGGTAACCAAAGCTTTAGCAAAACAACAACAACAACAAGAAATCCTAGCCAGGCATGCTTTACCGGAGAGCCCCTTGCCAGCACCGCGCTCTGGCTCATTCCTCTCCTCACACAGGGTAAGCTGGCAAGAGTTTCGATGGAAAACCACTAGGCATCCACCTTCCAGTCCTGATTTGGCTCCTTCAGATTTTGTTTTCTAATCCTTAAAAAAAAAAAATCTTCAAAAGACAGATTTCTTCACTAATAATGTAAAAATTAATCTGTTGAAATGGTTAAAACCCCAGGATGCTCAGTCTTTTAAGGCTGGATTAACTGGCTGGCATTACTGAACTTGATGGTGTTTATGCTATGAAATAAAGTTTACATTTTTAAAATTTATCTTTTAACCTCTTTTTTCCCACTTTTTTGGGGATGATGTCTTGTAAGTGCTGAAAAAAGATATATGTACAGGATGCTATGTGAGTACAGAGTCTACAAGAAGCAATCTATGAAGTTTAAAAACAGCTTCCAGCGGGCGATCATATCTGAGTTGGAACTTAAACACTGAGTAGAATTATTGAAGCCAAGGAAGCGAGCAGGGCAGCCAAGGCAGCAGGGATGGCAGAGCGTGACACATGCAGGGACCTGAGCTCAAATGACAAGGTCAAGAAGACTGGCAGCAGGTTAAGCTGAAAGAACAGGCAGAACTCGAATAATGGAAGGTCTCGTGTGCTGCGTTAAGCCTGGCTTTGCCTTCCTGAGGCACTAGACAGAAGGTTTCATGGTTAGTCTTTGGCTTACACTGAGTCGATCAGTAACCAGTTTCAAAGGGGGGAGGGGGCTCAAGAGACTGAGAACGGAGAGTGGAAGTGACTGCCACAGTCTGGGGGAAACAGGACGGGGTCTGAACTACAGACAGTCTGGGGGAAACAGGACAGGGGCCTGAACCACCATCACAATGGGGAGGATCCAAAGGAGAAACTTGATTTGAGAAAAATGTAGGAAGATCTGGCAGGGCTTTATTAGGATGAGGCTATTGTATATGTTAACAGTCCATTTTAACTATGTTTAATGTTTTCATTTTCTTCCACCTAAAATAACATTTTTAATGGAAATGGAACACCTTTGGTACCATGCCCTATGGACCAGCTCTTCCACAAGATGACAGACCTCCTATTGCCTAAGGGTCGTAGGATCTCTAAGATTTAACAGCAAATACCTCCACTCATCGAAGATTTCGAATTCTACTCAAGTGTTATGAAGGTCTGTGTGTTTAATAACTAATTCACAACAGTTTGATAAATCATCTTAGTATCTCATCATCTACAAATAATTGTCTCCCATTCTACTATTATGATTACTGATAGTACAATGACCACGTCTAGATTAAATATCAAGTAATAGGGTGACACAGAGATCCTGCTTTCTTCCTACTTCTGTCAGAAATGCCACCAATATTTTAATCATTAAACCTTGAAGTGGATACTGCCTTCTGTTTAGAACATACCTGCACATTCACACTTCATTTAGTACCCAATCTTTCAAAAGCTCACTTATAATCGGTTTACAAATGAACATGTGAAAGTCAGATCATACAGGTGGTCATATTTTTTAAAAAATCTATTTTTTAATCCCTAAAGACTTTGAAATTGCCTTCTACTTTTACATTTTCATGAATGAATATAGTTACAAGACATCAAGGAACATTTCACAGAAATTCTTCCAGTGAACAATGATAAATAAGCCATGGTATATAATTGGTCTTGATTACCATTTTCCTATTGAAAAAGTGCAGACCATCACCAACAGCAGCACAAAGAGCAAACACTGTCACAGAGGTCCTTGGGGCTAGCACACTGTGAACGACTTTCACATTTTAATCTGGAATAGTTAGCATTGAACACATGTTCAAATAATGGTTAAAAACTACCAACTAATAAAGCAATAGTCTTACCTGTAACGAACATGAAAAGAATGGTCTTCCCTCATGCTTATCAAATTCTCCTCCATTGAGTCATAGTATTAGCTGAGTGAAATATGGATGATCCTATTTTGTTCCCGTCCAGTTCGTTACAATGTAGAATTACGGGAACACCGTCCAGTTAGTATGTTACTGAGTTGGTGTTAATGTCACCTAAACTCCCGCTTCTTCTTTATCAATTAGCAAAGGAGGTCAATGCCCGACAGCTTTAAAGGTTCAAAATGTGTCCCAAATCCTCGCTTCTCTGGCCCTTTCAGCAGCACCTCAGCAACATTTCTGCAAAAGGAATACAAGATGCTTTGCTCGAAGTTCTAATTCCAGAGTGTAAAACCTGCAGTAACCCGACGCAGCACAGCATCACACGGCTAACTCCCCAGCCTGCTGTCGCATCGCCACTGGAGAGAAGCGGCACAGGGCTGAACCACCGCCAGGGAGCTTCGAAATACAGATGCAGCTACATGCCACCGTGGCTTAATTTTTAAATTGGGATCGAAGTAAAATCATTATATGTAATCTCTTCTATTACAGAGAGTCTCTGAGAGAACCATGCATCGTATTAGCATCTACAACCAACATTGCTACGTAAACCTCTGAGTGCTGAAAATTCAATAATTATTTGACCAAGTCAGTGCTAACCTCCCTAAGTTGATTTCTTCAAAGGAGCCATATGCTGACAAGTAGGCTGTAATTCCATTAACCACTCCTAAAGGTGGGGGGTCTTTAAGATGCCTTTCTATATTGAGTAGGCGCGAAAAAAATTTAGGAAAAATTAGGGGCTTAAAAAAGTTCATGGGAGAATGGAATAGAAAGATAACAATATTTTCAAAGTTAAAAAAAGCCCTTTGTATGTGCCAAGTACAAACAATAAAGACACAACATTTCTATACCACCATCCAGTTTATGATTTTTAAAAAGCATTACCTGTGTCTTTAGAGTCACCTGGCTGCTACAATCTAATTGACCACTTTCCTTTGGCCTCAAAATTATTCTTTGAACTGAATCCCATTCATCAGTCCCTTGGTTATCTTTAAAACTTTACCTCAAATGTTTGTATACCAATTGGCCAACCCATGGTCATAAAGCCAGTTCTGACTCAGAGCCACCTGTTGGGTAGAGTAGAACAGCTCCCTAGGTTTTCCTTGGATGTACATCTTTTCAGAACCAGACTGCCACATCTTTCGCCCACAGAGCAGCTGGCTCAAACTGCCAACCTCTCAGTTATTAGTTCAAAACTTAACCCACTGTACCACCAGGGCTCCTTAAATGTGTGTTGTGGTAATACATAATCTGATGTCAATTTAGGACTTGAGAGGATTAAGAGTGAAGGGGAGGAGTCTAGTCTGTCAACAGGCCTCTGTGTGGACATGGCCTTCTGGGAATTCTGAGAACTCTTGGATTTCCTCCTTGAAGGAGAGAGACACACACTCTCTGTCTCTACACTGAATCCCTGAGAGATTCTACTGACAAGACACATGGCACTACACTGATAAAGCCCAGGCCCTGGGAGCTGGAGAAGCCACGTGGAGACCCCTGTCAGCACTGTGATGCTTACAAAGTCACTGGATCTACAAGACTTCCCACCCCCTGGCCTGTGACCTTCCTGCATCGGCATCATTGCATGTGTTTTGTGAGTCTGAAGAGGACTTTAAAGCTCTTTCTCATACACATGAGTGTCTATGGCTTTGTTTCTCTAGTCTACCCAGACTAACACATGTGTGTAGTCCTAGATAATATATTGTTTAGTTGAGATTACATAACTGGAGTAATATTATAGTTACTTCCATAATTTATTTTTACTCATTTCTCTCATTTTGTTGCATGCAGCTACAATTCATTCTTTTTTGTTTTCCTTTTGAATCTCATTTTGTTGTTGTGGGCAAAGTGCACAGCAAGACACACACCCACAGTCTCTACCTTTACATTCAGTGACCCTCATGAACATGACGTCATGCAACCACTCTCACTCCCCTTTCTGAGCTGTCCCTCTCTCGTTGGCACACACCCACGGCCCTCTAATGTTCTAGCTGCTCTTGCGAGTTGTGTTGCCAATTTAATCCCCTACAGTCCTTGAAGGAGCGCAATGATCAAAGCAGGCCTTTTTTACTGGTTAAGCTAAACTACTGTTTATTGTGAAGAAGACATATTTTTGGTTGAAGATGTAAAGGCTATCTCGGTGCAGTAATTTTACAAGTTCATCCATAGCAACAGAAAGTCTCGAGCCAAAAATTCTGTTCTGCATTCCCCTCTTTTGATCAGAATTCTTCTGCAGATCAAAATGTTTAGGAGTTAAAGTTGGGCCCTATCCCGTTCCTGGCCTCTTGATAGAGGAGGAAGATGCTCGTTTAGGCAGTAACTGCACAGCCTGCATCTTCTCCTTCCTCTGTTGCTCCAGGTGAGGAGAGACAAATTGTGCGATTCGTTCATTTTTAATGTTGCTCGGATTCCATTGTACACTTATTTTTAGTTCTGCTGTGGAGGGGCATGCATTTGGGTTATTTCTAGGTTTGCTTGTTTTTCCCTCATCGTTAAAAGAACTGCAGTGTGCACTGGAATCAAGAACTTGGTGTCCTGGTCCCACCTCGGGGCAGAGCCGGAAGAACACATGAAGAGGTCATTCAGAACATGCACAGATAAAGACACGGGAACTAGTAAGAGGACTCAGTAAAGGCATACTAGCGCCAGAAGAAAACATGAAAAGACGAGTGAAGGCAAACTCTCTAGTGATAAAGGCCAGACATTTTTCAACATTGAAGAAAAATAAGAATCAGTAGAGTGAAGAGACACACTAATTTCCGAACAAGATCAATGGAAATGAGCCCATGTCCAGAGAAACAAGGAAACACCAGATATAAACTCTCATCTTTAAGGAGACAGTTCAAAGACAAACACATGAAATCCGATACCTGGTAGAGATACACACACAAAATCCTGGAACCCTACAAATCAGCCAGTCCCGCACCTTGCTGCCTTCCCGGGAAGGGCCTGCGGCAGATAACGCTCATCGGAATCGTTCTTTTACACCGCTGTTCATCACTCCATCTGTTTCATCTGCCCCGGCTCACCCTTCTACTGCCACATGCAGTAAAGCTCAACTCGGCTTCCACACACATCCTCGCCAGTACTGCAGCTCTCCCCTAACGTCCCCTAACGGACATCCCGGCTCTGGTAAATGGGAGCGCAGCAGAGCAGAGCAGAGCAGAAGGGAGCAGGAATAAGGAGGAAGGTGAAAAGGACCAGTTTTGGAAACACTGACAAAGCCTCCTGGAAAAAAAAAAATCAAGTTTTCTTATCGCTAACCACTCTGGCACACATAAAACGCAAACTGTGATTCCCCGGTCCCTCCCAGTGGCCAGCAAACGAAGCAGTGTCCTGAGAGAAGATGAGAAGTAACAGCTCTCCATTCACACCTCTCTTCTTCTCGTGTCCACTGTCTCTTTTTCCCTTAATAAAAACAGGATCAAAGGGATTTGGTATAGATATTCACAGCAACTGGGCCGGTGGGCAGTTTAGTTATACAACAGCTAAACTGTGAGTTAAACTCTCTACCTATATTCACTATGAGGCATGTGTAGGCAGAAGGACAGGTATGGCCATTATGCTAGAATGTAAACATTTCTCCCTGCCATGAGAACATAATGAAATTGCAATGATGCAATTCATAAATACAATCATAAGTACACTCATTAAAATGTAAACATGTAGTTAGATTAACATATGTCTATAAAATGAATTTGTGCGCATGTTCCCAAGGTCTGTGGCTAGTGTGGCCATCTGATCTCCAACTGCATGCAAGAGCAACGTGGAGATACTTTGACAGCTCAGGTCAGCAAAGTATCTGTAGCTGCCACTCGCCTTTCCTATAAAATTCTCCAGGATCTGGACAAGTCCGGTCATCCATCAGCTTCCATTTAGGTGGGTGTACTGGATTGATTTGGACTTTGTACTTTTTCCCTCTCCTGCAGGATGTCCTTGCTTTTCCTGGCTGTTAAAGAAATTTGAAGATGTAGCTGTGGTTTTAAAAAATTTTAGTAGTAAAACAGCCTTGAAATGTGATGAAGCACAAAATACCGAGTTTTGAACACTGAAGAACTGAACTTCAAGCAAGCTATTTTATATGCAGAAAATATTTTAAATGTGCCTGGTTTAATAAATTAAAAGACTGGGAGTGATAAAAAATAAAATAAAAAATAAAATGAATTTGCAAAATTAAGCATGTACAAAGAACAATTTTTTTACACAATTAGAGCAAGCAGAAAGACAGAAAGAATACTATTCCGTATTTTACTAGGGACAATTTACAATCTGGTTTATTCTCAAAAGGAGAGTATCTAAAGAAGGTTATTTCTACATTGTAATTTCCATATCTATTATTAAATAGTATTTCTTAAAGTTAGTCACTGAACAAACAAGCAATTCTTGATTCAATGATTCACCTTCTAAGAACTCTATAATCAATTTAGTTACTGTGGATTCACTGCACACTGTTCAGGATGCACAACATCCTGCACATTGTTGCCGTTTTCATTAAGCTGCCTTCCAACCAGCTCCTCCAGGCCCTTCAAGGCTGATGGCCAGGTCTTTCTTCCTAGTTTGTCTTCAACAGAAAGCGCTGGTGATGCCTATCAGTTTCAAAGTAGCACCCAAACCTCTGCTGACAGACAAGATGGCTGCACTTGACGTACACTGGACAGGTATCAAATCCTGGTCTTCCCATTTGGAAGGGAAGAATTCTCCCACTGACACCACTACGCCCATTATAGGAGCCCCAGTGGTGTAAACGCCAGCTAGATCACAGCGGTTCTCAACCTGTGGGTCGCGACCCCTTTGGGGGGTTGAACTACCCTTTCACAGGGGTTACCCGATTCATAACAGTAGCAAAATTACAGTGATTAAGTAGCAATGAAAATACTTTTATGGTTGGGGGTCACAACAACATGAGGAACTGTATTAACGGGTTGAGGCATTAGGAAGGTTGAGAACCACTGAGCTAGAAGAACTCGTATCAGTTGGGGTTATGAGCTGAAGCTACTAACCACAGGTCAGTGGGTCAAACCCATGAGCCACTCTGTGGGAGAAGATGAAGCTTTCTACTCCATTAGAGATTTGCAGCCTGGGGAACCCACAGGGGCAGGGCAGCTCTGCTCTGCACTAGACGTGGCTGTGAGCCGCCCTGTGGGAGAAGATGAAGCTTTCTACTCCATTAGAGATTTGCAGCCTGGGAAACCCACAGGGGCGGCTCTGCTCTGCACTAGATGTGGCTGTGAGCCACTCTGTGGCACTGCGTTTGTGGAAGCCTTCATTATACGAAATTAACAAATGTGCCGTATATTTAACACAGAGCACATGTATTACTGCCACAACATGAATAACATTTGCAGGAAATACACAAATAGGAATTTTCTAATTAGGATAAGAAAATGTCATGACAGAACTGTGAACTGGAATACAAAATACAGGTTTCCATGGATACTGAGAGGTCATCAAGTTAAACCTCCCACCTCCAGAGAGACGGAACTGCAATGTACAAGGAACGCATACTCTCTGCTAACAAATTGCCACTTCACGACTTCTTGTGGTCTGACCATTGAGAAATGAAGCAAACCCAGTATTTCTTGCCATATTCCAGAAAGTGACAGAAGCTACAGAGCTAATGGACAGGCGCTCCACACTACATAACTCGGATTGCCTCACCTTTAATTAACAGATTAGAAATTCAAATAGGCAGGCTCTGCTATACAGGTGGGTGGACTTGTACGGATTGTCCAAAGTATATATTCAGAATCGACAAGAAAGTCATGTTTGTTTGTTTGTTTTTTTCCCTTTTAAAAATCATTTCATTGGGGGTTTGTACACCCTCATCAGAATCCACACATATATCCATTGTGTCAAGCACATTTGTACATTTATTGCCATCATCATTCTGAGAACACTTTTTTACTTGAGCCCTTGGTATCAGCTCCTCACTTCCTCCCCTCCCTCCCCGCCATCCCTCACTCATGAACCCTCGATAATTTATAAATTATTATTTTGTCATGTCTTACACTGTCCGATGTCTCCCTTCACCCACTTCTCTGCTGTCGTCCCACAGAAGGGGGTCATATGCAGATCAGTTATTGCCTCCCTTCCCTCTACCCCACCCTTCCCCTACCCACCTGGCTTCACCGCTCTCATCATTGGTCCTGGGGGGATCATCATCCGTCCTGGACTCCCTGTGTTTCCAGTTCTTATCTGTACCAGTGTATATCCTCTGGTCTAGCCAGATTTGTAAGGTAGAATTCAGATCATGATAGTGGGGGTGGGGGAGGGGGTAAGGAGCTGGGAAAGAAGCATTAAAGAACTAGAGGAAAGTTGTATGTTTCATCATTGCTATACTGCATCCTGACTGGCCCACCTCCTTCCCACGACCCCTCCATAAGGGGTTGTCCAGTTGCCTACAGATGGGCTTTGGGTCTCTACCCTCCACACTCCCCCTCATTCACAATGAAATGATTTTTTGTTCTGGGTCTTTGATGCCTGATACCTGATCCTATCAAAACTTCATGATCACACAGACTGGTATGCTTCTTCCATGTGGCCTGTGCTACTTCTCAGCTAGATGGCTGCTTGTCCATCCTCAAGCCTCCAAGATGCCAGGTGCTACACCTTTTGATAGCCGGGCACCATCAGCTCTCCTCACCACACTTGCTTATGCACCCGCTTTGTCTTCAGCGATCGTGTCAGGAAGGTGAGCATCATGGAATGCCAGTTTAATAAAACAAAGTATTCTTGCATTGAGGGAGTACATGAGTGGAGGCCCAATGTCCATGTGTGACCTTAATACTAAACCTATAAATATATGCACATAGATCTATTTCCCCATCATCGTATATAAATATATTTACATAAAAAGGCAATGTTCTTAATCAAAGAAATGCAGGCTGTTTTCCACTTGCAATAAAAAGGATGCAAACCAGAGAATGGGGAAAATGAAGGATATAGTTAAATTTATATTTTCTGTCCCTCTTTCAGTTTATCTATACTATTTGTGACTTAAAAGCCAAGCAGACAATAAAGTGTGTTTTACTTCTAGGTTAGATCACTTAGAGTCATTAAATTCCGTATTCTAGTACTGCCCTTTAGGAGTCCCTGATGACACAGTGGGTAATGCATTGGCTGCTAACGCGGTTGGCAGTTCAAAATCATAGGTTGCTACTCGGGAGAAAGACGAGGCTTACTACTCCTGTAAAGAGTGACAGTCTTGGAAGCCCATGGGGCAGTTCTCCCCTGTCCTAGAGGGTCACTAAGAATTAGCATCAACTCGATGGTAGTGTGTGTTTTTTTTGTTTTTTTGAGAATAAAGTTCTCTGATGCATAGCACTCACAATCTCCAAATCCCTGTCAGTTGTAATGTTTCAAGTCAGGAACAAATATCAAGGGAGGCTCAAGAGCACATTGAAAATACATTTTGAATAAAGTTTTGTTATGTTAGAATTCAATTGTAGGGTAAAGGTAAATATGTAGCCCATGCTTATGAGGGCATTTCTAGAATACACTCACATGATTGCTCTCGGCCATCTGTTTTCCTCTCAAAGTATGTCTGAGTATGTTGTTGCTGTTGTTGTTGGATGCCGCCGAACAGTTCCCACTCAGAGACCTGATGCACAACGGAAGGAAGCACTGTCCGGTCCGGCACCCTCCACACAATTGTGCTTATGGCTGAGCCCACAGGTGCGGTCACTCTGTCAACCTGTCTCACGGAGGGCCTTCCTCTTTCCCCTGTCCCTCTACTTTATCCAACATGATATCCTTCTTCAGGGACTGGTCTCTCCTGACAACATTTTCAAAGTATGTCAGTCTCTGTACAGACACAGATTTATTTTTAGATGGATGAAATAAGGATGTCACTTCATCCAAACTCCTACTTCTAATAACGCTTTATCATAAGACAAAGTGGAAACAGGACAGAGAGCGATGATGGCAAGTTCAAGAATGCCTCAAAAGTTCATGGGAAATTTTCCATTATCTTTCAATTCTATTTTTCCACAAACTTTTTGCAGCTCCACTGTATACGGAACAACACATGCAAAATTGAGAGTGGAACAATAGAAGTAGGAAGTTAATACAGAAAAAGTGTATGAGAAGAAAAATGGTAAGCCCTCCAACCTCATGGCAATCATGTCAACTCCGACTCCAGCTCACCCCGCAGGACGGAGTAGAACTGCCTCTGTGGGTTTCCAAGGTCATTGTATCCATGAAAGCAGACCACCACATCGCTCTTCCCATGGACTGCCTGGTGGGTTCAAACCACTGACCTTTGAGTGAGCAGGTGAGTGCTTTAACCACCATGTAACCAGGACTCCCTTCGGAAGAAGCCAGACATTCACAGAGAGGACTCAGATCTTGAACACGGAACTGATTCACAAACATCCTAAGAGTCATTCTGAATAAGGGACAGGGAGACATTTTCCTTCCCCACAAGGTATAATACATCCACAAAGACAAATGCTCTTTTACATTCAAGTTTGGTGAGTAGTAATGGGGTCTTAAAGGCTTGCCATGCAAGGTGAAAATATGGGTTTCTCCTTATCCACGGGGATGATGAGTGAAGAGCATCAAAGATGCGTAGAAACGTCAGTCCAACAGACTATTAATGGACCACGCGAACATCAGCTTCCACCCGGCAACCACTACTCAGAAGGGTCACATTGGGTCCTGAATAGTGGGAGAAGATGTGGCACAAAACTCACAACGATAAGAAAGAGCTAGCGTACTGGTCAGATGGAAACCGGTAGACACCCCACCCCCCCCAAATATTACCTTTAGCCATCCTTCAAGTCTGAACTGAACTCATCCGCCCCCGGCTCAATCCTCAGTCAAACGACAATCTATCAGAAGACTAAAAGCAGCAGGGAGGTATGTGCACCTTGGACTCGTCAGCCACTGGAGACTGATGAGACCGACGGGCCGTGGCTCCCCTAGGACAGACAGAGTTCAGAAAGGGCGGGAAAGGAGGACTAGAAAGTGGAAAAAGCACAGGCGTCCCTCCCACCAATTCTCAAAAGATTCATCAAAGCCATGTGGGAAGCTTCAAATTCGATAACTACTAAGCTTCATCTCAGCACTGCAATTCCTGAGCAATGACAGAGGGCCAAGTGGGCAAGTCTACTTAGGAAAGGATCCGCGTTTGCAGCTCCTCACTAGTTTCACGCAACCCTGACATGCCCACCGCTGTCACACTGATTCAGATTCTCAGCAGCACCACGGGGCAGCGAAAAATTCCCCCTCAGGGTTTCCAAGGCTGTAATTTTTGTAGAAGCCCGCTGCTATATCCTTCTTCCACGGAGTCTATTTGAGATCTTCTGGTTAGCTGGTGAGCACTTTAACCGCTGTGGCCCAGGGCTTCTAGGCTACTTAGACTTATTCCTAACCAAAAAACTCCAACCTGAAGCCTTCGCATGAGACCAACTCACGCTGACCCTACAGAACAGAATTAAATCCCATCACAAGCTTTCTAAGGCTGTCAATCTTCACAGAATCACAGCCGGCCCATCTTTTCCCTGCCAAGTGATTGTTTGGTTTCAACCAATGATCTTTTGGTTAGCAGCTGGATGCTGAACAACTGTGCCCCCACAGTTCCCACAGAGGAACGTAATAATTACTGCACAAGCAGCCCCTTAGTGTCTCCCCGTTGGGCTACTCAACATAAGTCTGGAAGATGTTGACTACTTAAGATTTTTCCAGAGGGTGATAAACTAGACAAGGACTCTATTTTTAATTATACAAAGAGTCATTCTGAATTATGCTACTGATTACACTAAACACTAAAACTGCTGGTGTGCCTTCCATGACCTGCTTTCTTTCACATATGTGAGCAGTATTACTTTTTATGTACTATGCAAATAATTGAAGGTTCATTAGAAGTATAACCAAATCACAATGTCACGATTACAATAATGTTGTGGAGAACAGAGCAGCGGCTTAAAAATGTCAAAGGCAAAAGGAAGATTACGTCTATATAATGTTCCTAATCTTAGTTACCTTCTTCGCCAGCAAAGCAGTTATCGATTCAAGAGTCTTGCTATAACAAATGTTTATTTTTTACTTAAGAATATAAATATTTAAAAACAAACTCACTGCCATCGAGTAGATTTTGACTCCTGGCAGCCCTATAGAGCCGTGAAGAACTGCCCCTGTGGGTTTCTGAGACTACAACTCTTTACAGGCGCAGAAAGCCTCCTCTGCCTCCTGCAGAGTGGCTGGTGGTTTCAAACTGCTGACCCTGCAGTTAGTAGGCCAACAGCCCATGACAGCATCCTAACAAGGAGGATACAATTAATAGGATATATCGCATATAATTAAGTTCATGATACATATAATCATATAAAGACGTCACTAAGCCAGAAAAAAAAAACAACTTATTAGTAACAATAGGCGATAAACACCTTGGAGAAAAACTGATTACAAGTCACCAGAGAACATGACTAAGTGACATTTGTTACTACCAATGTTGGTCAGTCAAGAGTTTAAAACAATTAATATATATTAATTGCAACTCAGCAGTGACATACCATAGGAGTCATCCTTGTATGGAGCACTGCTCTCGAGTCCATAAATCAGACTCTCCCTTTTCGGTTCATATGCTTCAAATCATTACAAGTTCACATGGCAAATGCAATTTGTAAAGGTCAAATCAAGTAAAATTTGATTTTTCCTTCGGATGTAAAATGAGCAGCACAGCAGCGTGAAAACAGATTTCTTCACAGAAGGACTTTGAAAGGTGAAGTCCGCCGCAATCACATTTTTAGGCAGAAATAAAACCCAAATATAAAAAGGATTAGAGATGTCTAGAAAAGGCCAGGGCGCTTGGATTTAGAATTTGTAGGAAGATATATTAAATATGATTGTCTTCTCATTCCCCAAACGACCACTGTCCTTTGGGGGAACGTTTTCATTCTCTGCAATGTTGTGGGGTGGCATGGAGAGAACAAACAAACTCTAACTCAAAAGTATCAGGGGAAGAAGCTCACTGGAGCAGGGCCATCTGCGCTGCATCCTGAAGGATGGATAGATATTCGGCAAACGGAGAGAGGCATTGCAGTCTGGGGAAATAGGTCAAGCTAAAAGCAAGGAGGTGGAGTGCACGGCTTTTGTTGCAAGCGTACTAGGTTAGCAGCTGCGAGAGCGGTCTTGAGACGTGGAACGGTACCAAGTTGAGGGGGGCTGGGAGTAGGTGGCTCAAGCACATATTGAGTCATGTAGTTAGTAACAAGGAGCCTTGTAGCTTTGGTTTTTATAACACACAAATAGCAAACGTTTGGACCTATTAGGTGCCACATCTAGGGCGGAATGAGGAGACAGAGAAACAAGTGGACAGAAAGTATCTAGAAAGACTATTAACTAGGAAGTCTCTTGTCCTCCCTCAGTTCCAGGCACAATGCTTTGCACATAAAAGGCTTCCAATAAGCTTTCTGAGTTCTTGCCTGAAAAGAAAATAGGGACTTTGAAGCAATCTAGAATTCTGTAACAGAAAGAAAACTGTGCTTTAATAGATTACTGATGTATAGAAAAGAGTAATTCATATTTGTGTAAGTAGCTCAAATGAGATTTACTCTTAATCTACATTTTCATAAATATTATTAAACAGATAAAAATGCTACATGAATTATAAAGTAATAAAATCAAGACATAACTCCTAAAAGAAGGACTGAGTTCTGCATAGTTCACAAAAACACAGAACCCGCAGGCATTTGATAAGGAAGATTATATCCCTGCAAGAGAAATGCAGAAACATGGAGATTTCAACACACATGGAAGCAACACAGCAAATGCTTTGGACTCCGACAGACCATTAGTTTGAATCCCAGCAGTGACTTATTCATGAAATGATCTCAGTTATCTAGACTCTGAGAGTTGGTGGGGCACAAGATAAGCAGTATGACTGAAGATATGATTTATAAAGTACTGAACACAGTGTCTGGCTCTTCTAGGTCACAAAAGTACTCAACAAAGTACCAAAAGTCATACTGATAATAGCCCTTGCTATCATTACAAAATAGAACACAAGTCTGAATCTATGTCAGACTTCCATTTAACAAAAAAAATTGCGGAGAGCGAATTATAAAACTTTGAGAGAGTCCTCATGGCAGAGGGTTGACGCGGCGGGCTGCTCACCCGAGGTCCCTTTGAGAGCACCAGCTGCTCTTCTCCAAGAAGAGGAGGCTTTCCATTGCCCTACAGACTGAGTGCCAGTGAATCGACATCAACCTGATGGCAATGAAAGTTATACAACTTCACCTGTACCACGAGACTGGATAAACTTGGTGGGGCCCAACTACCATCACAAATATGTTGATCAAAGATTTCACAGAAGACTGATTAAAAGGTGGGAGAGTGTAGAACAGGATTTCAAATTCCCTTGGGCTCTAGACTTTCTGGAGTCTTGGAAGGATGAATCCCTCAAACTATTGTCTTGAGATAATCTTTAAACCGACATTGGGGCTCAAGGAGAAAGCAAATGTTTTGGGAATGATGATGGCAACAAATGTACAAATGTGCTTGACACAATGGATGGATGTAGGGATTGTGATAAGAGTTGTACATGCGAGTCCCCAATAAAATGATTTTAAAAGCCTGTAAATGTCTCCTGGAGTCATCTTAAAAACAAATAATAGCTTAGCTGAACTAGTAAAAAAGATACCTGCTTTGAGCATATAACCAAATTAACATCAGCAACCTGAACGATTTGATAGGAATGCCAGGGGACAGTGAGTTTATGGTAACAAGAGGATGGAAATGGTCGCACAACCTGAATGTCATGAATGTCATTAAATTGTGCATCTACGAACTATTGGATTGGTGTCTATTCTCAACAAATAAATAAAACAGAACAAGAAAAAAATGCATGTCCTCTCCTAAAAAATCTTTTTTTTCCCTTTTTTTTTTTTTAACAATTTATTGGGGTAAAAAATCTTTTAAAATATTAGAATAAAAACTTAGAAATGATGTATGCTGAAGAACAGGGCCACTTCAAAAACTTTAAATCCTAGCATCGTTAAAATTTGCCTACTACCAAGTCTCAGATCTATTTTAAAATCATTTGTAACAATGCATGCCTGATTGACAACGGGGAAAACACACAAGTAAGCTGCTTACCTAGCCAAAGAGGATTTGGGGAAATGCTTCTGTAACAGTATCACACAACTTAATACTTTGTAGCCACTCCTTAGAAATAATAGCTAGCGAACAGCTTTGCCAAACCAGTCCGGAGAAAGGTATAGAGTAGGTCTGACACTGCCCGGAGCGGGATCCCACGAACCTACACACCCATTCTTTTCTCCTTGCCTATTCATTTCAAGATCACTCAAGGGAAGCTGCTTGTGAGTGCGGAGAACCCCCGCAGAAGGGGTCTTTCCAGAGGTCACCACACTGGCGGCTACCGGGCGGGAATCTTTTGTGCGCTCCTCTCTTGAAAGTTCGGCTCCCTTGTTTGGTTAAGGAACTGAAAGGAAAGCCAAGAACCTACTCGGTTTAAGTCTACAGACGGCCGAGGGTTTAAATTATGCATTAAGGCAGAGAAAATTTCCATCCTTCCTTACTCGTTTTCCTTAACAGACTTCAAACGATACTAGTTACATTATCTAACTGGTTACTAGTAGAGCATAACATAAAGCAGCTATAGATGTTTCACTTTTTACGACTTGAAGAAATCCTATACGCTTTGGGGAAAGAGCTTTTTTAAAAAGATTCTACGCTTACTAAAACTTCTCAGCAATGCCCGATTCCTACAGTGAGCGGACAAGACCGTGCAAAACAAAAAGGAAACAGAAATAAACAACACGAAGACAACGCACGAATTAAAATATGACAACCGCTGGTATTCGGTTCAAAGTGCGGTTACCGAGCGCAGGTTCTAAAAACGAACGCACAGTGCTTCGGGGTGAATTCCACGGGAATGCCTTTGCCACCCGAGCCGCCGAGCTGCTGGACTTTTGACGGACGCGGCGACAGCGGGGAGTGGAGCGCTCGTTCTCCCGGCGTGAGCAGGCGGCCGGCGACAGGTCGCGGCGGTGCGAGCAGGTTCCCCCCGGCAGGCTTGCTGCACTCGCGCAGGTCCCGAACTCGCCGCCCGCCGCCCGCGGGCCGGGCCAGCCGGGGACCCCGCCTCCTCGCGCCCGCACCCCGCAGGGCCCGCCGGACAAAGGAGAGCGCCCCAGGTCCCTGGGTCGGAGCCCAGCACACACTCGCACACTCGCACCCCCACCGCCCCCGGCCTCCCAGCTCCGCGGCAGAGCTCACCTCCCGCGGGCCGGCGATTCCGGGGTGCACGGAGTAGCTGCGGGAGCGGCCGCCCGGGGAAACCGGAGAGTGGCCGCGGCCCCTCCCCCAGGCGGGTCCTCGCGCCGCGGGCGCCACTCCAGGCAGGGGCACCGCAGGGGGCCGGCGCGCCCCCTTCCCCGCCCCCGGCAGGTCACGTGGGCCAGAGCTCCGGGGGCTCTCTGCCCTCGCTCGCTGTCCCACAGCCGTCCCGCCGCGCCGCCCGCACGCAACGTCTACCCTCCTCTGCGCCTGCGCCGCAGCCCCAGTCGTTCCATTCAAACCGACACCGCCCCGCGTCTTTCGGACCAGCCAATGGCAGGCGAGTGGGGCGGGGTCGGGGCGGGGCCCAGGGCGGGGCCGGGCGGTCCTTCGCTCCTCGCCTCTCCCTCGGGCCCCGGACCTTCAAGTCCTAGGGGAACTTGAGGGACGTTGTCCTGCGCCTGGATGGGTCCTTACCGCCGCATTGGAGTGACTTCCCTGTCTTTTTCTTCTTCAAACACTGAAAGGGGGAGCAGTTCCAGAATCAAAACAGACTCTGCCATCGGGTCGGTTGCGACGCCGAACAACCCTGTGGGACCTGGCAGAACGACCCCCGTGGGCTTCCCAGGCTGTGAATCATTTCAATCATTTCAACTGCCTCTGGGGGCCGCTTAATGCCCTTTACAAGCTGGGACCTTCAGGCTCCGTCTGGCTTTGGAGAGAGTATCCCTAGAGGCTGCTGAGGGATGTTTAAGAAAAAGGGGGCTCTGTGGAAGGAACAGAGGGACCCGTGTGAGAGTCGGAACAAGGCTGCCTCAGTTTGGAGACTGTCACAGTTCTGGCGTTTCCAGCTGTTCAAAAGCAAACTGTGCTGACGGCAGAATCTTTAGTTCTTAGAAAAACTGGGTCCCAGTTTTGCTCGGTCTCAGGCCGCTTCATTCCAAATACGCTTGGAGGAGTACGCTTTATTACCATTCCTTCCCCCTACATCATATTGACCCCCCCCCGCAAAAAAAATAGATTTCAGACTGTTCTCCTTCCCACGTATCAAGACTACAATAAGTATCTGGGTGAAATTCAAATTAGATTATTTCTCAAACATGTTTCTCCACAGACACTACATTCAAATGTGTCTACAGTTTTTAGGACACCTTTTTAAAAAATCGTTTGATTGGGGGCTCATACAACTCATCATAATCCATCCATCCATCCATGTATCAAGCACACGTGTACATTTGTTGCCATCATCATTTTTCAAAACATTTTGTTTCTATTTGAACCCTTGGTATCAGCTTCTCATTCCCCTCCCCTCCTTTCCCCACCCTCCCTCCCTCATGAACGCTTGGTAATTTAGAAATTATTTTTTCCTGTCTTACACTGACCAATGTCTCCCTTCACCCACTTTTCTGTCGTCCATTCCCCTGGGACGGGGTTATAGATAGATCATTGTGATCAGTTTACCTTTTCTCCCCCCATCTTTCCCTTCCCCTTCCCCTTCCCCTTCCCCTCCTGGTATGGCTACTTTCAATATCGGTCCTGAGGAATTTATCTGTCCATGTGTTTCCAGCTCTTATCTGTACCCATGTACATGCTCTGGTCCAGCTGGATTTGTAAGGCAGAATTGGGATCACGGCAGTGGGGGGGGGGGCGGGGTGTCAGGAGATGCGCTGAAGAACTAGAGGAAGATTGTATGTTTCATCGGTCCTATACTGCACCCTGACTGGCTGGTCTCCTCCGCGAGACCCTTCTGTAAGGGGATGTCCAGTTGCCTACAGATGGGCTTTGGGTCTCCACTCCGCACTCCCTGTCATTCACAATGATATGATTTTTTGTTCTGGGTCTTTGATGCCTGATATTTGATCCTATCGACATCTCATGATCACACAGGTTGGTGTGCTTCTTCCATGTGGGCTTTGTTGCTTCTGAGCTAGATGGCCACTTGTTTATCTTCCAGACTTTAAGAACACAGATGCTATATCTTTTGATAGTCGGCCACCATCAGCTTTCTTCATCAAATTTGCTCATGCACCCGCTTTGTCTCCAGCGATTGTGTTCGGAAGGTGAGCATTATGGAATAATAGAACAAAGTGTTCTTGCGTTGAGGGAGTACTTGAGTAGAGGCCCAATGTAGGTCACATTTTTAAGAAAACTCTCGTTCCAATATTTTGCTGAATAAGAACCACAACATCTACCCCTCCCCAGGCCTCTCTCTGGAAAGGAGTTAGAGCAAAGCAGTAACTATCATCTTTGACATCCAACTAGAGCTCAGTTTGAGTTCCTTATGTGAGTTGTCTACCTTTTTTGCCTCATTTGCTTCTACTCTAAAGCAGTTAATAAACTCTCTTCTAATAAGGGTTGTTGTCATGCTTCAGCAAAGAAAGTTTCGTTCAATAGTGTCTGGCACATAAAAACTGTTCAATAAAAGGTATCAAGGTGCTCTGGTGACATAGTGAGTTTTATGTTGGAACTCTAACCACAGGTGAGTGGTTGGAACTCAGCAGCTGCTCGGATGGGGAAAGATGAGGATTTGTGATTTGTTGTTCTTGTTAGTAGGCACCATTGAGTCAGTTCTGACTCACAGTAACGCTATGCACAGCAGAAGAGAACTGTCCAGGCCTGCGCCATTCTCAGGATGCAGCTACCATGTCAATACATCTCCTTGAGGATCTTTCTCTGTCAATGACCTTCTAACAAGCACGATGTCCTTTTCCAGGGCTGCCCGCTCCTAGTAACATGGACTTTTTCCATTTTGTTTATACAGAGGCACACTGTTGTAAACCCAAAGGAACGGCTGTATCTACTCTGTCCTGTAGGCTTGCTGTGATTTGGAGTTGACTAGAGGGCAGGGAGCACTGTTATTAGTAAGGAACCTGGTGGTGTATTACAATGTGGCAGTCTGCTCCCAGAAAGATCTACAGCCTTGAAAATCCTATGTTTCTACTCTGTCTTTCCAGGTTGATGTGAATCAAAATTGATTCAATGGCAATGGGTTGGCAGGGAAGCTGGTAGATCATGTGCCTGCTAACCAAAAGGTTGGCGGTTCAAACCCTGAAACCCGGTGGGGCAGTTCTACCCTGTCCTCCAGGGTGACTGTGAGTAGGAATTGATTGGAGGGCAGTGGGTTTGGTTATTGCCATTGTCAACCGCCACCTTTAATGCCAGGTTCTTATAGACAAAGGAGCCCCGGTGTGGTGTGTAATGGGTTGGCAATGGGCTCCTAAGTGCACGGTCATTATTTCAAAACCACAAGCCATTCTTTGGAAGAAAGACAGGCCTTTCTATTGCTATAAAACAGTGGTTCTCAACCTGTGGGCCAAGACCCATTTGGGGGTCAAATGACCCTTTCACAGAGGTCACCTGATTGATAACAGTAGCAAAATGACAGTGATGAAGTAGCAACGAAAATAATGCTCTGGTTGGGGGGTCACCACCACATGAGGAACTGTGTGAAAGGATCACAGCACGAGGAAGGGTGAGAACCACTGCTGTAAAGAGTTACATACAGGCTTGGAAACCTACAGGGACAGTTTTTCCCTGTCCTCTTGGGTTGAGTCGATGGCAGTGAGGTTGGTTTCTTTTTTTTAAGTTCTCTTATAACAACTACTGAAGTAGCTGCTTGTGTTATTTCAGTGGTAGGTATTGTAATGCCTTCTTCCTCATAAATTCTTTTTGACTTTGATATGAAAACGACAGAGGAGGTCCAGTATATCAAATTCACCATGTCCAAAATCAATGATCACCCTCCCTTCTTCCCTCTGCCAGTTTTCTCTTCTCCTAGCCTTCATAATAATTATTTCATCTTCCCAATTATTTTGTACATGGGACGTGTGTAATACCACTTAAGTTGGAATTACCTCTTCAAAGACATAAATCACATTATGCCACTCTTTCATTTGAAACCCTTTAGTGACGTCCCATTTGATTGAAAATAAAATTCAAATTCCAAAGCCCTGTTATCTCAGCCCTGTCCACCTCCACTGTCCTCCCTCGTTCCTGCTGCCTCACATTCTTCTGAGCACACAGGACATTCTTCTAAACCTAAGTGTCCTTAGGTCCTTAGCCTTGAGAGTTCTCTCTGATGAGGTTGAAAGCATGGAGCTCTTTTTGCCCCTCAGCTTTAGCCCATTAATTACAGTATTCAGCACATACTTCCTGGGTGCCTGCTACGGTTCAGAAACTGTTCTACGTGCTTAGAATACAGCGAGGAACAGACCCCAACTTCTGCTTAGTTGATCATTCGTTTTTTGTGCCAACATGGAACCTGTAAGAGGATGTGGGTGGAGTTTAGCTTATTGATCAGGTCTCAGCCTGGTGATCTCCTTTGGAGGTGCCACAGAGATATATGGCCCTCTGGAGGCCAGTTTCCACACACACCACCCTCACCTTCACTTTCCTGCTGACAAGACACACTGAGACCTGCATGAGCTCGGAGAAGTGTCCACTGCCATAGGATCCACAAGACTTTGTACCCACCAGCCAGTGATCTTCTTGCATTCTGCATCATTGCATATGACCACATGAATCGGAAGAGACATTTATGGACTAGTATCGGACTTATGGACTTGCTCTGTAGTAGCTGGGATGTTTGCTTCATATATAATTACTTTTTATATAAAGCTCTCTTGCACATACATGAGTGTCACTGAATTTGTTTCTCTAGTCAACCCAGCCTAACACAGCTTAATAAAAATAAGAGCAATCTGAGCTTCAGACCTGTATTACGCAGCGTTCAAATAGAGTGGTGTGAGGACTACATACCTGACTGACGGTCAAGATAATGAAAGTGATGAGAATCTAGCATTTAAACGGATCAAAGTCAGAAAAAAATCGCATTCAAACCGGTCACTGCCACCGAGTTGACACCGACCCACAGCCACCCAGCCTGTAACTACTTAGCAGAGTAGAAGCTGGCGTGCGCGCGCGCGTGTGTGTGTGTGTGTGTAGCAGCTGGTGGTTCAGAATTGCAGACCTTGTGGTTAGCAAGGTCTAACCACTGTGCAACCAGCGAGAAGTACAAAACCTCTCAGGGAAAAGTGAAGATAAATCTTCAGGGCGAGGACAACCGTACGGGGTTGAGAAACTGAAAGAAGGCCCGAGTGGCTGAGTGAAGTGAGAGAGACGACACGAGGGCGGCATCGAGACCATGCAGACCTTTCTGGAAGGCAGGGCGATGGGCCTAGGAGCACTGGCTACCAGGGAAGGTCAGCAGTTCGGAACCACCAGGAGAAAGATGAGGCTTTCTACGGCCGGCACGAGTGAGCATCTCAGAAATGCACAGGGCAGTTCTCCTCTGTCCCACGGCGTCGCTATGAGTTGGAATCCACTCGATGGCGGTGAGCTGAAAGTTTCGAGCACAAGAGCCACTCTGAGTTTCCTTTCGTGAGAAACAAGCACTCTGGGGGTGGGTTCCACGTTAGTTGGCTTAACTCAAGGTCAGCAACTCAAAACCACCGTGGGCCAAATCCACTCTTGGGACATTTTGTGCTGTATGTAGAAAAAGCATGTGCTGGAAATGGATAGATGTGCTGAAGTCTTGAGCTGGGTAACTGCACGGTTTCCATCTCTGTCTTTCGCTTGACCTCAGCCGGTGTGTGCATATGCCCCCCCCACACACACACACACAGATGCCCGCAGCCCCATGAGAGTCTTCTGGTTCTTGTGCAAAGCCACCTCATTTTACACTCAGAGGAAAAGATGTCCCCTCCTGGGAAGGCTGGAGTCCCTTAATCAGGGGAGGGAAAGCACTCTTCCACGATCCATTCAGTCCCTGCCATCAAGTCAATGCCAACTCACAGTGACCCCCGACAGACAGGGTGGGACTGCACCTCTTTCTCCGGAGAAGTCAGCCAGTCACTGGTGGTTTAGAACTGCTGGCCTTGCAGTTAGCAGCCCAGCATGTAACCATTACACCACCTGGGCTCCTTAATGATCCCTTGGCATCAATTAATAAGTATCTCAGCTTTTAATTAATTTTTTTCTACATGTGGCTAGGTTAATGGTCTTTAATCTCTCTCATTCCTCGTTTTTCTCACTCACTTGCACAGCCTCAGCTCTAGATGTTCCTTGTGCTTATCCACACTCTCTCTCTCTTTTAAAAAATCATTTTATTGGGGGCTCTTACAACTCTTGTTACAAACCATACATCAATTGTATCCGACACATTCGTACATATATTCCATCGTTCTTTTCTAGACATTTACTTTCCATTGAGCCCTTGGGATCAGCTCCTTTTTTCCCTCTCTCCTCCCCCATCTGCAACCCTCATGGCTCCTAGATAGATTGTAGATTGTTAATTATTTTCAAATCTCACGCCGACCGCTGTCTCCCTTCCCCTCTGGTTTCTGCTGTTCTTCCCCCTGGCTGGGGGTGTGTGGTATGTGCCATTCATGGAGATTGGTGTCCCCCTCCCTCCCCACCTCTCCCCGCCTTCCCCCTACCCTTTTGGTATCTCTATTCCTTTTCCTGGGTTCCATGTGTTGTGAGTTTTATCTCTTGCATACACCTATGTACATGCTCTCATCTAGTCTAGATTGGGAAGTGACACTGAGGTAGTGATAGCGGGGTGTGTGGGGGGGTAAGTGTGAGGAGGCCTCCAGGGAACGGAGATATATTTTGTGACTTATTGGTGCTCTACTGCACCCTGATTGACTCCCTCCCTCCCTCCCTGCGACCTCTCTGTGGGAGGATGTTCCATTGTCCAGAGATGGACTTTGGGTCTCCGCTCCAAACCCCCTCCATTCTCACCACTGCATTTTTGTTTGTTTGTTTACTGTTTGTTGTGAATCTTCTGATGCCCATTGCCCAGTCTCGATGATACCTCACGATCACACTGACTGGTGTGCTTCTTCCATGTGGGCTTGTTGCTTCACTGTTGGATGGCCACTTGTTTAATGTCAAGCCTTTAAGACCCCAGATACTATATCTTTTAATAGCTGGGCACCATTCTCTGTCTTTATCACATCTGCTTATGAACCCATTTTGTCTTCAGTGATCAATCATGTAGAGAGGGGTGGTGAGCATCACAGAATGCCAATTTGTTAGAACAAAGTGTTCTTGTATTGAGAGAAGGGATGAGCCAAGGCCCAAGGTCCATCTGCAGCTTCAGTGTATTGCCTTAGAAATATATGTACCTGGGCCAATACCACTGTTGTTGTGGATCAATGTATTAGCATACGTGCACACCTCTGTTAATCTCCCTGTCTATGCCTTTGCTTCCTAGAGGTTGTTTCTGTTTCCTTTTGCCTCCTCCTGCCCCACCATCGCTGCCCACCTTCTTCCACCTCTTAGTGCTTCCTCTCCACTAGCTTGGTGTTGCTCTAATACTCGCAGGATCTCCAACCTCTCCTGGATGCTGGATCCGCTTCCCTAGTTGTTCCCCTGTCTGTGATGCTGTCTGCTCACCACACCCTTCTCCCCACCTCCTTCTTTCCCCTCTACCTTCTGGGGCCATTGGCCCCATTGCCTTCTCCCCAGGCTTTCCTTCCATGGTCCAACCCATATAATTAGGCAAACCATCAATGTCCTAGTCCGAAAAATAAGAAAACATGGTTGAAGAAAGAAAAGGAAAGAGAAAAAGATGAGGGAAAAGAAAGAAAAACAAAACAAAAAACCCTACATAGGCTCAGGTCTGTTTGCTGGTCCCCGTGAGACCCTCCTGCTGGTCCTGAGGGAGATCTGGGGGCTGCCCCTCCTCGCCCGAAGTCCATTCTTGGGGCTCCTCAGGGGCTCAGTGGATGGGCTTTACTCCAATTGCTGGTCTGTTATGCTCCATTTCCACACTGTCTTCCGCCATGTGCCCCCATTATCGTCTCGTCTCCATATGGTGCAGTTAGGGGACAATGTGTCTTGAGCTGTTGGTCGTCCCACAGTGTCTCTGTGCCTCAGCAGCTCCATACAGGGACCACATCCTCTGGGCTTGGGGAGCCCCCATGGAGTCGAGGCCGACTGCCCCTTTCTCTTTTTGCTTCTTGGTTTGCTTCCATCTAGGTGTGGTAGGTGGGTTCCTTTCCCCACCAGAAGGTCTAGTGTCATTCTCTGCAGCACACAGTTCCTTATCTGCTCTTTACCATATCATAGATATGTTCATAATTCCTTTGCCAAGAGTCTTTTCTGTAGTCATTGAGGTAGAGAAAAAATGGAAGAACCCAAGGGTCATTCAAGATTGAGCTGAAAAGCTGTTGGAGATGTCCTAGCCCCGTCCCCTCAGGATGAATGAGTGTCCTGCGGATTGGCAAGAGGAAACGCCTTCCCTAAAGAGAACACGTCCAGAGAAAGAGTGTGTGGTAGTGCACGTGTGCTTGCCCTCTGAGGATGAATGAACAGGGGTTTGAATCCTGGCTGCTACCTTCCAGTTTCGCAACTTTGGACAAGTTGCTTAACGTCTCTGAGTCTTAGTTCATCCTAGTAACATGATGACGACAGGTCTGTCACGAATGTTTCTGTGGGGTCAAGTAAGATCATGCATCTGAAGTCGTTAGCCCAATATCTGGCACATGGAAGATATCTAATCAACGTTAGCATTACTGTGTCCTTAGGCTCTATCAGCCTTCCTTCTCCCTCGCTGCAATGTGAACAATCCTGAAAAACCAGTGATGGGGGTGGGGAAGTACAAACAAATGTACTGCTACAGCACCAACCCTGCTGAAATGTGTCCCTGGGTAAATGTTGCCCCTTTGATTCCAGGCGGTGTGGTGGTTCCCCTTATAGCCCTGCCGATTATGTGACTGGAAATTGAGCAAGGGCATGACAGTGGGGTTGGGGTGTGAGCTCCATTCCAGAATTGAAGGGTAGTTGAGAGTCAGAGTCACGGTACCATACTTTTCATGGGCGCTTTCTTTAGAAACATACAGATAGTCCCCACTCAACATCATAGAAATCTTTATTAAACAAAAGGATCAAAATATGAAGTGATTGTTTCTTGACGTATCCTCCAACAAAGTCTGCACAGTATGCTTCCATCTCTCCGACTCATCCCAGAAGAATTCTGCACTCTCCATCGACTCCACATCAAAATGGCGGTTTGGGCAAAGTGTATTCCTTTTCAATAGTCTTTGAGTTTGGGGAACAAAATTAGTCTGAAGGGTCAAGTCCCAGCCTGTAGGATGGATGGGGTAAGGTTTCCCAGTGAAAGTCTTGTAGGAAAGACTGCTACCCTTGAAGAATGTGCAGGCGTATTGTCAGGATTGAGAGGGGAGGGGGGATTTCTTGGTGCAATTTCCTGGCCTCCTTCTCACTAATGCAGTTTTCCATTTTCTTAAAACGTCTGCATAATAAGCCCCCAGTGATGGCCCTGTGTCCTTTGAGAAAAATTATCAAGGTTTCCCCTTGGGAATCTCTAAAGACAGTCACCATAACCTCCTAAGTCTTGAATCTCTCCCTTGAATCCAACTGGCCCCGCAGATTTTCTCAGAAACCACTGTGTCCATTGGCCCTCTTATTTTGAAGACACCCTACGGAGACGAAAACAAATGCTGAGAGAATTTGTCTGCAGTCATCCACAAATTTCAGAGATGTTCAATCACGTTTCAGTTGGAATATGCAAACTGAGACCCTAGTAGCAAGTGTGTGAATTGTGTGAAGGATTATAGAGTAAATCCATTTTCCTTTCAACAATCCCAACCCATTTTGTTTCAGGTCATTGCATTCCCCATAATGTAACATTACTTATCCCACTTCCTTCCTATAATTCCCCAATTCCATTCTCCTTTCCTGATCCTTCTGAACTCAAGGTTGTACTTTGGCTCTCATGGACTTCTTTTAATTTTCTTCAGCTTCAACCTGAATTTGCATATGGGCAATTGGTGGTTTATTCTGCAGTCAGCCCCTGGTCTGGTTTCAGCTGCTGACATTGAGCTTTTCCATCCTCTCGTCTCACTGATGTAATCAGTTTCATTTCTGTGCATTCCATCTGGAGAAGTTCATGTGTATAGTCTTCATTTGTGCTGTTGAAATTTCAATTTATGGAAGAAGTATTTGGTCTTGCAAAATTCTATCATTCAATCTCCAGCTTCATTTCTTTTATCAAAACCATATTACCCAATTACTGGTCCTTCTTCTAGAATCCCTGGTGTTATAGTGATTATGTGTGGGGCTGCTAGCTGCAAGGTCAGCAGTTCAAAACTACCAGGCACTCCCAGGGAGAACGATGGGGTTTTCTGTTCCCATAAAGAGTCACAGTCTTGGAAATTCACAGGAGTTGTTTATCCTTTCTTATGATCAGCATTGACTTGATGGCAGTGAGTTAGGTTTGCTGGGTCCTTCCTGTTTGTTTCTAACTTTTGCATTCCAGGTGCCAATAATTATCAATGCACGCTGATTGCATTTTGATTATTTTCAGACTAAAGACGTTGGTAGAATTCTTCAATTTCTCCATCACTAACTTTAGTAGCTGATGCATAAATTTGAATAATGTATTGATTGATTTCCTTGTATGCAGATAGATATCCTGTCACACACAGCACTGTATTTCAAAATATATCTGGAAATGTCCTTTCTGATGACAAATGTGCCACCATTCCTCTTGAATCTGTCATTCCCGCCATAGTAAACCATATATGTTTTTGTGTTCAAAATGGCTGATATCAGTCTATTTCAGTTCACCAACACTTAGAATATCAATCTTTATGGGTTCTATTTAATTTTTGACAATTTCCAATTTGCTTAGAGTCTTACTTTGTACCTTTCAAATTCCAGTTATTAATGGACTGTCAAAAGAATCAATGTCTTGAAAGAAACACAGCCAGAATCTTCCTTAGAGACAAAGATGGCAAGACTTAGTCTCATACTTTGGTCATGTCCAGAGACCAGTTCCTGGAGAAGGACATCATGCTTGGTAAAGTAGAAGGGCAGTGAAAAAGAGTTGACACGGTGGCTGCAACAATGGGCTCAAACATAAGAACATTTATAAAGATGGCACAGGACTGGCGGTGTTTTGTTCTGCTGTACAGAACAAGGGCTTGCTAGGAATGAGAACCTATTTGATAGCACCTAACAACCACCCTTCTGAAATTTGTTCTTGGATGAATGTTGCCCTTTTGATCTCGAGTGACATCATTGTTCTCCTTATAGACTTGTCTATTGTTTGGCTGTAAAATGAGCAAGGAGGTGGTGTGGTGGTGGTGGTGTGGTGGTGGTGATGTGGTGGTGGTGGTGTGAGTTCAATTCCAGAACTGACAGGGGGCTAAGGGTCATAGTAACAGTCCAATATTTGTTTCCTTACCCTTTTATTGGGAAACATACAGATAGTTCCTACCCATATGCCACCCATGGCCATCAAGTCAATTCCAACTCTTCTCTTAGCAAGAGTTTCCAAGGCTTTGCAAATATTTATGGAAGCTGACAGTCTCATCTCTCGCTCTGGAGCGGCTGTTGGGTTTGATCCCCCAACCTTCAGTGTTCCAATACTTACCCAGCATTGCTCCTATACCGAGAGCGATGACCTGTCAATAAATGTGAAAATTAGATTACCTCTATTTTACCTCTACTTTTGTTCTACTGCATGTGAAAGAGGGGGAAAAAACCCACTTAGAACAGTGCCTGGCACTTAGTGTTTAAAAAATAATCATAACTCTTTTCTAAAGTATCCTCACTATTTCCAAATTTTCGTTTATTCATCCATCTGTACAGTTTTATAGAAGATAAGGATTTAAAATACAAATCTGCTTTAAATTGTTCTGTTGTGGAAAAATCTGACTGCCAACATTGTGCTGGCCTTTTTTCTTGTCCAAAGCACACAGTCCTTTCCAGGGCAGCCTTGTAGCTTCCCTCCACCCGAGGAGCCCTGTGGTACAGAGGTGAAGTACTTGGCAGCCAACTGAAAGAGAGGTAGTTTGAATTACTGGCGGCTCCAGGTTCACAGCCTTTGACCTCTTATGCAGCAGGCCTGCTCCGAGTCAGAGCCAACTCTTTGCCCACGGGTTTTATTAGCTGCTGTGTTAAAACACCGGAAGTGACCTCCACACAAAAGGTAAACAATATTCAGCATCTACCCTTTTATGATGGGCTTGCATAGGCTTCATAAACAATACTTAATGAAGACTCACAACACCCAGGCGAGGGTGTCTTCCTGCACCCTGGCCAGCAATGCAGTCTTCTCAGACAGGGGAGCTCAGTACAATGAGGACCGGAAATAATTACCTGCTCAAAAGATTACGGCACCGTGCATGTAAATGATGCTTTCTTAGCTAGGGTGCCCAGGCACACTACAAACGCTAATTAGAGCCTCTCAGGGAGGAGCCTGAGAGGAGAGGAGAAATGGAGCCCACACGACCCGGCAGGCCACCAGCGGTGAGGGCTTGGTGCCTCGATGGGCAGCTAGGAAAACACACTCTTCTTAAGGGTCTGCGTGCTAATCTCTCATCGGTCCTCCCAACATCCCCGCCAGGCCAAGACTGTCATCCCCTCTTCCAGAAGAAACAGACTCACAGGGACAGAGCTAGATCAATCCAATGTCATTAGACCAGGCACCATGAAGCAGAAAGAGAAATAGAAGCAGTCAGACTCCCCTGAAGTATGGCTTTGTTGTTTACAGAATCGGTCACTGTTATGGGTTGAATTGTGTGCTCCCTAAAGCCTGTGCCCTTGACCTGTGGTTCTGGTACAATTTGGGAATGGGGTTTCTTTCCTCATGAGGTTGTATTCGTGTAACATGTGCCGTGAGCCAGTCTTCTTTGAGATAGAAAAGAGCCGACTAAGAAGTAGCAAGAAGATCGGGGGTGGAGGGTGAGAGACGGCACTCTCCGTGAAGGTGACAGGGAGCCGAGGAACAAAGAAGGGTCACCTTCCAGAGATGACAGAGAAAGAGCCTCCTCGAGCTGGCACCCTGCATTCGGACTTCCAGCGGGTTGCAAACTGTGAGAAAACACAGGTGTTAAAACCACCCCCTTCGGGCGTGTCTGTTTCAGCAGCGCTAGAGAGCTAAGGCCTCGGCTCACCGCCACCCCGCCGATGTCGATGGGACACGGTAGAACTGCCCTGGTGGGTTTCGGAGACTAACTTTTAGGGGAGTGGACAGCCATGTCTTTCACCCAAGGGGTGACTGGTGGTTTCACACTGCTGACCTTGCAGGTAGCAGGCCAACACGTTACCACTACGCCATCGCGACTCTTAGAGCTAAGGCCGTCATCTCTTATCAACTGGGGCAATTCTTAGTGGCCTAGCATCTATGGGAAGGCTTCAGGATGCACACGGAAAAAATCTGCTAACTTTCAGTTCCAATTTCCCAGAAGTGTTTTGAAATCCCTTCGTGTGTCCCATCGTTTTATCCCCAAGCAGTCTCTTTTGTGGCCCAGACAAGGACTCTTGTGCTCCTACCTAATCTTTTTGTTGAGACATCCCTCAAAGGTTAGACATTTTGAATTATTGATAGGTAAATCTCAAAATAATCATGCCTGGTGACAGAAGTTGGGAGAGGGAGTCACATGTACCATAATATTCCATTTATATACGATTTAGAGGATGAAAACGCGATCTGTAGTGACAGAAAGCAGATCAGGGGTTACCCGGGAGAGGGTGAAGGGTAGGGCCAAACGATTAGCAGAGGCCATGCGACGACTTTCAGGGTGCCGGTTCGCCGATGGTGATGACGGGCTCACAAGTGCACACAGCTGAGCACCTGGCTCCTGCAGACGAGTGCTCTTCCCGGTCTGCCAATGACAGCGCAGGAAGGTTGCTGGGAAATGAGAGGAGGCCATGAGAAGAAAGCTTCAAACCCCCCAAGGCACACAGAGGAGCGCACGGCTAGTGAGAAACGTGAACCACACTGGAGTAACCTTATCTATCTCGCTCTCCAGAATATTCTCAACGACGCCATTCAGATGTTATCCCTTCAGGGTGACAGTTGGGGGTACTTTGCAGCTCTCCCAGTGCTGACATGGCATCTGAGGCCTGTGGTGATCTGCGGTGGCCTTCCTCGCTAACCTGTCCACCGGCCACACCTTGAACTTCATGCGTCAACAATATCAAGTTATGAATGGCCTCCCATGCTTGCCAGCTGCTGGATGTCTCCATGTCTGTGGGTGAGCTGCTGTCCTCTCTGCCGGGAATGCCCTTCCTCCCTGACCTTCTTGCACAGAGGGTCATGTTACCTCTTCCTTCACCGCCTCTACTGGTGCCTTCCCCTGTCCCAGCCTCCTCGGATCAGCTGCCTGAGCTGCACAGTGAGGTGAGTCGTCTCGAGCCACGTGAGCACAGGGCTGTGTCCTATGACATCTGTGTTCCCATCTCTGGCACGTAGTAGGGACTCAGCACACCGTCACCTCCTAGAGTTCGAAATGTTCCCAGTGTGTCATGGAGGTGAATGCCAGAGGTCAAAGGAGTGTCCCACGTGGCGAAGGGAAATAGCTTTAATGGGCTCTTCTGTCCATTTCTCTAGACCTCCTACCAAATGATTGGGTGGGAACATGCGCATCGGGCGGGTGAAGCACTGAGAGAGGCTATCAGTCAGTTTTGCCATTCCTGTGTGTCTGAGAGTCCTTTCAAAGCAGGGACCATCCAGCGAGCAGAGCCACTGGTGTGCCTGGTGAGGCAGAGGACTCAGGCTGACGAGACCAGAGACCACGAGACTACTGTGAGGCAGGGCTCCAGGGACGTCGTGACTGAGAGCTGGCTGCTGGACCATAGGCTGTATCCCTAATGTTTTCTTTTTTTTTTTCTTTTCTAATGTTTTCTTTCCTTTCCTTCTTTCTTTCTCTTTTTTAATAGATTTATTTATTTATTCGAGGCTCTAGTTTATTTTTTAATTTTTAAATCATTTCATTGGGGGCTCATACAATTCGTAGCACAATCCACCCATCCATCCGTTGTGTCAAGAACATTATGTACATTTGTTGCCATCATCATTCTCAAAACATTTGCCTTCTACTTGAGCCCTTAATATCTGCTGCTCATTTTGCCCCTCCCTCCCCACTTCCCCCCACCCCGTGAACCCTTCATCATTCGTATATTATTATTATTCTGTGGCTCTAGTTTATTTCTGACTGGACTCAGACTTAGGGGTGGAAGCCCTCCGTGAGGACAGCCTCGTCTCTTGGCTATCTAATGCTGGCGTTTCTCTTTGGCCTCCTTCATTCTCTTGGCCAAAGGCTTGGCCTATTTGATGGTCTCCTTCCGGTTTTTCTTGGTGCGCTGCTTCTTCAGGCCAATGCGCCCGCGCCTGTGCTGCGGGACGCACAGAGTCACAAGACGCTGGATCTTGGGCACTTTGGTCCTGGGTGTCTTCCCTTCTTTGTTGAGGGGCTTCCTCACAACACACTGATGACCGTCATCTTCTTTAGAGCGATTGAAGAGTTTGTGGGTTCTGCTGGCGATTTTGGGCTGCAGGCGACAAGGCACAGTTGTATTAGTGAGCTCTGGGATATCTTTCTCCCCCTTTTTTATAATAGCCAAGTTGAGAAAGCTCAGATTGGCCTCCACAATGCAGCCCCGGAGAGATCTGCTCTTCCTCTCCCCAGTTCATGTTGGTCTGTAGCAGGAGCACCCCTTACTCAGCAGCAGGAGGACTTGGCCGTGGGTCAAGAGGCCTTGCTTCATGGGAAAACCTTGCTTGTCATTCCCACCACTGATAAGGACAACATAGCTCTTCCACTCATCACCCAGCAGCTCAGCGGCCACTTCTGGGGCCATTCGCTTCTCATAAAAGATGTGAAGTTTGCATTCATCGTCCATGTCAACGAGTTTCTGGCAGCAGGGAAGGAGATGTTTAGTTTCATGGTGAAGCAGCTGATCGCCTTCACGATGCCACGGAACAGAGACGCTAATGTTTTCTGATCCTGGTTTGTGGTAACCTGTTAACTTGTCTGTGAGTTCCGTGTAGCGACTGTGATGGATTATGGAGCCCAGCAGAGAATCGGGGTGCTGTGAGAGCGAAGGTTGGTGTCTGAATAGGGTAAAGAGGGGTGGAAGTTGAAGGCGTATCTGACCACCCCCATTGTAGCAATGGGTTTGGGGCTGGGGTGGAATTGGACTCTCCTCCCAGCTGAATCTGGAGGAGGTCGGGTGGGGCTTCCACGTCATTCTCTCATCTACTGAAAGAGGAGTCTGGATGCTGCTTTTTATTGAGTGCCCTGGAATCAGTGCTGACTCCTAGCTTGCTAGCTTAACCATTGTACCACCGGACTCCTGTTACATGGTGGGGGCGGGCACATTCTCATGAAGTTGGTGCCAACTTCAGTACTCCAGTAGCAGGGGTTTTCAATAGCAGGTAGTACCACTCTCAGGAGTTTTCAGAAATATGTAGGGATGGTCTGGGTTGTCATAGAGCCTAGACTGGGGCTGCTGCTCTCTGATACCTGGTGGAAACAGAGTACAGACCAATCTGCTGCAAAGAATTCTCCTGTCCAAAATGTCAGTGGTCATCAAGTCCACCACAACGCATGGCCAACAGACTGCAACACAGTCTGCCTGTGACTGTCTCACAATCACCAGCAAGTGTGGGGCCACCACGCATGCAATTCAGCTCACCAAGGCTGGCCCACACCGCTGTTGGCCCTCTGTTTCACCAAGCCGGATTTCCTCCTGGAGACAATGATCCCTCCTGCTGACTAATCCAAAGCAAGAGAGTTCATGTTCTGTTGGCATCCATAAGGCTTTCACTGGCTAATTTTTTTTTTCCAAGTAGACCACCACCAGGTCTTTCTTCCTAGTCTGTCTTAGTCTGGAAGCTCCATGGGTGACCCGACTAGTATTTGAAATACTACTGGTAGAGTTTCCAATGTCACAGCGGCCCCAATGCCACCTCAGTATGAAACACTGACAGAGGAGGGATAGAAAATGCCCACAGTGCCCTCCCTCCAAAACAATGCTCTAAAGGGAAAAAAAGTGTTTTCTCTGGAAAAATCCAAGATAGTCCTCTTCCTTGGAGGTTCCGGGGAGGATGTGGTACAGTCCAGCCTCCTTTCCCTGGGGGACAAGCCCTGGTTCTTGGTCTCCGACCTTCAACTGCCCGTTGTCCCTCATTTTCTTCAGCACTTTTCCGTCTTCAGCACTTTTCTGTCTTCAACACGCAGCCTCTTCTACTTCGAGGCCTCTCCCACTGCTGCTCTCTCGGCCCGAGTCTCCTCCCCGCAGCCCTGCCTTGCTGCCGAGTTGATTCTTACTCATCCTTCAGCATGTCACTTCCTCCAGCACCTTCCTCCCTTATGGGAACGAGGTCAGGCTCCTTTGATATAAATATGCAGAGCTCTCTGTACGAGTCTTTCCTGGCGATGGCATGTGTCACCACCATAAAACATGGGAGGAAGGAAGGAGGGAGGGAAGAGGAGAAGGGGCTGAGGAGAGATTAGGGAAGAAGACCCATTTAACGGTGTGAGGAGAGGGGAATGAGCCCATCGCCCCCCTCCACCCCAACCCCTCCAAACTCAGAGTTTGACATCTTCGTTCTGTTTCTCATTCATTAAAGACTTTGGAAATGTTGTCGAAGTGATCTTAACATGGGGGGAATCCAGCCCCTCACATTATCACGGGTTCAGTAAGCACAATCATATGGTTAAACCATAGCAGACACAATTCATGGTAGCATGCTCACCTTCTGGATGGCTGTGATCTCACAGCGTGGGCACAGAGGGCAGGAGGAGTCTCTATTTCTGGCCAAGGCCTATATATACTTAGGGGGCATGATCGCAGATAACCACCCACGTTACAGGAAGGGTCTGTACAATAGGTGTAAGCGTGACAGGAAGGGGATGAGCTAGGGGCGTACATGCTATAGGAAGGGGAGGGATTAGGGGTAAACATGTGACAAGGTGGGAGGCCCCAAATTCAATATGGAAGCCTAACCTTGGTCACCCTCAAGTGTGCTTGACTTCCCTGGGCTCCTTCAGGGAAACAATCTACGATCCTCATCAGAAGGGAGTGGGCCCTACTTAGGTGGGACAAACTATACAGTCTGATTGCTCTAGATGACTGATAACCCTTAGGGAGAGTAACCTCTGACCTGCTTTCGTTGACCTCCTAGTGTACAGTCATCTGCCACGTGTAGCAAGCAGCTATGTTTGGCATGTATTTGGGGAGACAACTTGGGAGAAATCTTTCTGTATCCCACATTAACGCCTGCTTAGTCATCCATAAAATAGGGATAGAGGGTGTTTCTGGGGATTGAGTAAGTACATGTAATGCTTTTCTCTGACATCTGGAATGTGCTCAGTCAATGTCAAGTCCCTTTTCCTTCTCTCCTTCCTCTAATGGAAGGGCATGGAAGGGTGGAAATTTTATGGAGAACGTGGGGCTGAAAAGGCCATTATGTAAAAAAGTTAATCTAGAAGAGAAATCTCTGAGCCTGACAAATAGATGTAAAGGTGATAGTTGTTGCTGCTGCTGTTAGTTGGAGCCAGTTCTGACTCATAGAGACCCATTACACAACAGGATGGAACCTGCCCAGTCCTGGGCCATCCTCACTACTGTGGCTCTCTTTGAGCCCCTGTTGCAGTCACAGGTCAATCCTTTTTGTCGAAGGTCCTCCTCTTTTCCGCTGAACCTCTACTCTACCAAGCCTGATGTCCTTCTTCAGGGACTGGTCTCACCTGCGAACTTGTCCAAAGCACGTGAGATGAAGTCCCACCTTCGTTTCTAATGAGGAGTCTTGCTGTACTTCTTTCAGGGTATGGCATATTCAGTATTTTTTGACAGCACATAATTCAAAGGCGGAAGGCAGTTATGATAGCTGTGAGTAGGGACAGTGACTAGAATGCATACATGGTGACACGGCACATTGCTCAAATCTTCTTCATAGCTCTGCACTTTGCACAGGTCCTCCGGCAGGCTAGCAGGTATCTGTAGGATGGCTTTGCCTGGATTCTAGGGAGGAGTTTGCATTCAGTGGGGAGTGAGTCCTTTATGTCTCTGGGATCAGGGTCCCACTGAGGTCCTCCTTATGGAAAAGGAGTATTTGGGAAGAGCCTGTGACAGCTATTTGAGGGGGAGTCTATAAGTTAGAAAGAGTTTCAGATGGCAACAATTTGGATTTGTCTGACTTGTTCATCAAAGGGAACCTCTGGGCACATTTGCAATCCCATAATTAAGTCTGGTAATAGCCTCATAAAACTGAAAGCAGCGTCCAAGGAGAAAATCTGCGTAAGCATACTATTCTAAAGGCAAGCAGACTCTCAGAAGTCAGGCACACAGAAGAGAGCTAAGGCAGCCATAAGAGAGTCTTGCTTCCTTTCTAATCCCACCCTCCTACATGATGTTTGAGAAAGGGAGTGGAGATGCATTTCAACGCATACTGTACTTGCCACTTCCTCCTCACAGGACATCCTGGGGAGGAAGAGCACTTGGCACTTGGACTGTCCTAATGCCCACACCCCCAAGAATCCCGCGTCTGCGTTTAAAGCCCTGCACTTACTTCCCTTTCTCAGTCAGGTTTGTCACCTTACTTTCTTTGTCCCATAAACACCAAGAGTTTGGCATGCTCTTCCTCCTTGACCAGCTCCGCCATGGGTTTAAGAGTGCCGGTGGGGCAATGGCTATTAACCAAAAGATCAAAGGCTGGAGCTACCATCTGCACCATGAGAAAACAATGTGACAATCTGCTTCTGTAAAGATTCCAGCCTTGGAGAACCTAGGGTCTCCCTGTTGTTTGTGCGATGTAATACAAAGAAAAATGTGTTGTATATAGTTGCAAAGGCCGTCTCATCCAATCAAATCAGTAACAGAATCCCATTACACCCTCCTCCAAATGTGGTCCTTTTGTATTTTCCATCCTCTTTCCCCTCTTAAGTTCTTGTCTCTTCCCACTCTTTCCTCTCCCCACCTCTGGCCCTGGCCTTATCATAATCTTAAAAGTCTTATCCTTTGATGTGAAAACCATTTTCCTTTTACTTTTCATTTGTAATAATGGTGTCATAAAATATTTATCTCCATAAGATGGACCAACTTTGCTAAGCATCGTGTTCTCTAATTTTTCCTATGTCTTAAGGTGGTTGTCAGACTTATCATGTTTTTTCAAGGATGTCTAATCTTCCATTGTATGAAAGTACCAGCGTTGTTTATATATTCCTCTAGAGTCGGAGTTTTGTTTATCGTTTCCATCTTTTTGCTGTCATATAAATCGCTGCAATAAGCATAAATGTGTGTATGTCAGTTCACGTCATGTTGTTTATGTCTTTATAGTATCTACCAAGTAGGGAGAGTGCAGGATCATAGAACATTTGTGCTTGCTTTAAGAAGCTCCATACTGTTGTCCATGGTGGTGTACCATCCCACCAGCAATGGATGAGCATCCATCTCTACACATCCTAACCAGCATTTATTATTAGAGTTATTTTTTTTTATTTTGCTAAGAGTGTGCGTGTGAGGTGGTATTTCATTTTTGCTTTAGTTTATGTTTCGCTTATTTCTAATGACCTTGAATATTTCTTCATATGATTGTTGGCCAATGTGGTAGTTACATAATTCCGTGTAAACTTGAAATGTAGGGATGGAGTGTAACCTGTCAATCAGGTCACAGCCTGATGGTGCCTCCCTGTGGCTGTGACCTCCTCCTAAAGAGGGTCCTGGGAACCTCCCCTTCTCTGCTTCACCTTCCTGTTGGTGAACCTGGAGGCTGAAACCTTCCAGAGCCTTGTGATGCTTCCATGGTCATTGGATCCACAAGACTCAGCACCCACAGCCAGTGATCTTCCTGCATTCTGCATCATTGCACAAGGCTGCGCGAGTCTGAGGAGGGACTTATGGACTTGATCTGTACTGGGCTGGGATGTGTTCTTGATATACAATCATTTCTTGATATAAAACTCTCTCTTACACATATGACTGTCACTGAATTTGTTTCTCTGGTCAGCCTGGTCTAACACAGCCAGCTAGATGTCATCTTTAGGAAATTGTCTATTCATGTTTTGTGCCCATTTTTCATATTGGGTTATTTGTATTTTTATTATTAAAGTGTTGTGGTTTTCTGTAGGTTTTAAAATTAGTCTATTAGGCCTGGCACTGGGTGGCAGCTGAGGCTAAAGCTGCAGCCCAGTTCATAGGGGAGAGGTGGGGAGGGGGGACAGCATGAGGGTAGGGGGGTGGCCTTGAGCTGGGGTCTTGGTCTCCCTCCATCTTTCCAGGGGACAGATACAGGTGAGGTGTCCACAATGCCCAGGCCTCTGAGCACCACCTCGACAGAATCCGAGAGCTACCTGTTAATGTTCAGCCCCTGGTGGGATCCAAGTTACCACTGGCCCCACCCCACCCCCACCTGGCACAGGCAGCAAGGAGAGGCACAACCCACCCCCTGGGCCAAATTCTATGATACAACCTGTCTCCCGACCTGGTCTGCCTGAGGAGCGACTCAAGAAATTGGAGCTGGGGCAGGGAGGAGCCTCAGGCTTTCTTTCCAGAGGCCCCCTTTGGGCAGGGATAGTGGGGTTCTCCTGTCCCTCTCACCACCACCAGCCCTGGCTCTGCCTTTCTCATCCAGGACCAACCTCACCTCGTTCCCAGTCTGTGAGCAGTGGGGACTTGTGCCCAATGGGGATTGCCATGGGAGGGCACCTTGGTGCCAGAGCTGAGGCGGCACTGAGCCATCCACTTTGAGACGCAGCACCTCTCTCCACGCCTAAAGGGCCTTCCTGGGCCCACCCTACTCAGCATAGGAACAGAGCCCAACCTCTCATGGTCCCTTACGTGTGGTATCTGACCAGTCCTTGGAGCCTTTCTGCTCTGGAGCCAGGATGACTCATCACACGCTCCTGGCTCTGGTCCCGTGGGTCATCCTCCTGCTATAGTGTCTGAGCAGCAATCGGCCATCCTGGACTTCTGGGGGACCAAGGCCAAGAGCTCCCCAAAGCCTGTGCCGATGTTATTGGTACCCTGTGGCACCAATCGATTCTGAGCTGTCCTCCAGCCAGCAGAATGCCCAAGAATTCCTGAAGCTCCCCATGGAGCGGCTGCCTCTGGGCGGGATGCTCGCTTACCACCCCACCGGGCAGCGAAGGGGCTCTGCGTTAAGGCATGGCGACCTCGCCAACCTCACCAGGAAGCGGTCCCCGCAGCGAGAGGACAGCAAGATTGGGGTCCTGTTTGTGGGCCAGTTGAACAGTTGCCTCCGGTGCCGGGCCTGTGGGTATCCACGACCTTAGAGGTTTGGGGGTGACCTGCCCCTGCCCATCCCCCAAGGAAGCATTTGGTGGGCGCCAGGTGTCTCTGCGGGATGGTTCCAGCCTTTTGCACAAGGAAGAAGAGCTGGAGTCGGAGAACGCCCAGTGCGTGACCGATGTTGGCAGAAAATGCAAAGTACCCCAAAGTTGACAGTACCGAGATTCCCTGGATCCCCGTGTTCCTCCATCTGAGCCGACTTCCTGCCTCTGTGGTTCAGTAGGTGTGGACTTCCCGCAGCGGCCACTGGGCCTAGGTGATTTTGCTCGTGGCAGAGCGGGGGAAACCCCAGGTACCAGCCGTCCACCCTCTGCGACCGCTCGGACAGCGTCCACTATGGCCTCTACACAGCCCCGTGCTGATGCCAGGCTAGTTGACACGTCTACAGTGACCCTCGAGTCTCCCCGTCAGTGCACTACCAACTCAGGAGACCCGGTGCCTTTAAGGCCCAGCACCTGTAGATCCAGTGACACCCGTCAGCCCAGGCTCCCCATTCACCTCAAAGACATCTATTTTTGTGTCTTTTTAATCAGGGGGGGGCTATAGCTCCCGTTATTGTTTCTATGAAGACAGCCCCTTCTCCTAGTCCCATGTACAGAGCTCACCAGGCCCCTGCCCATGCACAGGCCAGTCCCTATGCAGGCTCAATTTTTGTACATAAATTTATTAAGAAAAATTAGCCCTTTTATCTGATATATCAGTGCTAAATTTATTTTCCCAATCTTTGGACTCTCTTTTAACTCTACTGATGAAGTTTTTGACGTGTACAAATATCACATATTTAGAAGGTCCTAGTCCTCTATCTTGTATTCTCTAGTATGAGATTTTTCCATTGTGTTTGGTAGTGTATTTAAACCTCGTGTGAGGATCCTTAAGTTGCCCCTATTTTTTCATTGATGTTTTTTATGATTCTAGGGTTTACCTTAGGACTTTAATTCATCTTGAATTACTTTGTTATACATGGTGTGAGGTCTGGGTTCAATCTTTTGCCAGTGGAAGCCCAGTTTCTCCAGCATCATTTATTGAAAAGGCTATCTCTGCCTTCACTTAATGTGTTTTAGTCCTTTATCAAACAAAAATCAGGAATCTATAGGTACTTCTTTGTATTTCTGGGTTCTCAATTCTAATCTATTGGCCTTCATGTCTATCGTTGTACCAATAATAGGTTTTTAAATCTGGACATGAAAGCCCTCCAAATCTCTCTTTTTTTTAAAATAGTGTTTTATTATTCCTGTTCCCACCACCCCTTTCCATATACATTTGATAATTAGTTTTTCCATTTCTTAGAAGAATTTTTCTGGGTTTTGGACTGGAATTGCATTCAATTTATAAAGTGTTTGGTAATATTGACATTTTCACTAGATTTAGTCTTTCTATCCAAAGTCATGAAACATTCTTATATTTATGTAAATCTCTTTTTAGTTTCTTGTAGAAATGTTTTATAGTGTTCTTTATATAAATAAGTCTTTCACTTCTCTGGTAAGATTTATTTCTAGATAATTTATCTTTTGGATAGTTGTGGTAAAATGTGATAGTAGGTTTATTGTGCCAACCTGGCCAATAGGAATATATGGGATTAATAAGGTTGCAGTTTGATTGGACAGCAAATGGGTAATGGCTTGGAAGGCCCCACCCTTCTCTCTCTTCCTCTCTGGTGATTGGACCAGTGTGCAGCCGCTTTACCTAGTTCTCTGCCTCAACTTGTGAGCTACACTACCTGTGGGACAGTCAATCTAGGGATCGTGTCACTAGAGCTTGAGGTTCATTAGAGACCTGCTTCTTGACACTGCTGGTGCATATATTGCTTGGAATTAAGGCTCTTGTCTTGCATTGATTGAGTTTGGTATCCCATCCAGGCCTGCTTTGCTAAGCTCCTGAGCTGAGACTGCCTGAATTGCTTTAGGGAAGACTCAGTTGTCTGCTTCCTTGATCTTGGACCCAGCAGCCCTCGTGAGCTGAAGGACTTCCAGTATATTAACTGTTCCACGGAAGTGAGTTGAACTGAGCTCTCTGTACTTCTGTGTGGACTAATTGACTGTTATATTCCTTTGGGCTGTATATATCTATCCATATCAGATATGGATAGATATCATATCATAAATGTCCTGGTTTTGTTTCTAGAGAACCCTGTCTAACACAGGGTATTAAAGTCATTAATTTTAATGCTTATATCCATTGTATGAAGTTACATGTACAGAGAGAAGAATTCTTTCATGAATCCTATGGACATGTAAATTGATGTCAATGTTTGAGAATTGGAAATCATTGTGTGATGAACATCCTGGTACATTTATTTTTGGATACTTGTCTGATCATTTATGTAGGATAATGTCATAAAAATTCAATTGTATGGTCAAGAGATACTGATGTTTTAAAATATATCACAGAACTTCTCTTGATAATGACTATATCAATAACAGCACATGCAAAAACTAATTTCCCCACAGCCTTCCTTGCCAACAGTGGACATTGTCATCCTTCTAACGACAGGAAATCTGATATGCAAAGGGGGGAGACAGTCAAAGAAGGTGTTCTTGTCTCAGTTTGGATTCATTTGAATACTTGTGAGACTAAATTTCCTATGAGTGTGTTCACTGGGGTAACATGGAATTCCATTGTAAAATGATGGCCTTTGTTCTTCACCTATTTTCCTATTGAAAATTTCAGTATACAAAATCTTCAGCTGGCCCCACTATGAGACATGATGCCCCTCAGTGACTAAGGGCAATACAGGGGACAGCACTGGAGACACAGTGTGGGAATTGCACCTGACCTCATCCCACCACACCGAGGCAAAGCACTGGGGGAGTGCAGCGGAACAGCAAGGGAATGGAGTGGCAAGGTCCTCAGGGAATGCTGAAAGTGGACTTTGGGGCCAGGGCGTGGTGCCCCAACAGACTGGACTGGAAAACACTCCTAAGGGCCAACAAAGATCCTTGAACTAACTACAAGCTTTTATTTCGTGAAGTGTTTTGTTTTGTTCTTTGTCAGTGGTTTGTTTTTGTTGTTTTGTTACCTGGTTGTATACTGTTGCTTTGTTTTCCTCTGTCTTGTTTTCATGCATGTTAGTGTCTCCACAGGTCTGTCTGAATAGGACAGACTGGATGAACTATCTGGAGGAAAAACAATGGGAACAACAGTTCCGGGGGGACTTGGGGTTGGGGGAGGTAGGGGGGTAAGGAAGTGGTGTTAACAAACACAGGGACAAGGGAACAACATGAGACCCAAAACTCTCGGTAGTGAGGGGGGAGTGGCAGACCTGGTGGAGAATGATCAAGGGTAAGGTTGCATAGAGAAGAGGTATAGCTGTAGCCCAGGTGGGGACGGAGCATGGTAGTAGGGCAGGAGGAAAGTCAAGGGAGATGGAGGAAAGAGCTAGGAGTCAAGGGGCATTTATGGAGGTCTAGACAAAGACATGTACATTCAAATATATATATGAGGATGGGGAAATAGATCTATGTGTCTATATTTATAGGGTTAGTATTAAGGTGGCAGAAGTTACCTTGGGCCTCTATTCAAGCACTCCCTCAATGCATGAATACATTCTCCTATTAAATTGGCATTCTATGATGCTCACCCTCCCGACACAACTGCTGAAGCCAAAGCGGGTGAACAAGTAAATGTGGTGAAGAAAGCTAATGGTGCCTGGCTATCAAAAGAGATAGCGTCTGGGGTCTTAAAGGCTTGAAGATAAACAAGCGGCCATCTAGCTCAGAAGCAACAAAGCCCACATGGAAGTACACACCAGCCTGTGTGATCGCGTGGTCCTGAAGGGATCAGTTATCAGGCATCAAAGAACAAAAAATCATCATATCATTGGCTGCACACCTCCATGATACGATCGCCGAAGACAAATGGGTGCATAAGCAAATGTGGCGAAGAAAGCTGATGGTGCCCGGCTATCGAAAGAGATAGTGTCTGGGGTCTTAAAGGCTTGAAGGCAAACAAGCAGCCATCTAGCTCAGAAGCAATAAAGCCCACATGGAAGAAGCACACCAGTCTGTGCGATCACGAGGTGCCAAAGGGACCAGGTATAAGGCATCATGCAACAACAAAAAAAGAAAAGAATATATATATATATATATACACATAATATATATATATATATATATATATATATATATATATATATATATATATATATATATATATATACCATAGTGAATGAAGGGGGAAATGCAGAGTGGAGACCCAAGGCCCATTTGTCGGCCACTGGAGATCCCCTCATAGAGGGGTTTAGGAGAGGAGATGGGTCAGTCAGGGTGCGATGTAGTACCGATGAAGAACACAGCTTTCCCCCAGATCCTGGATGCTTCCTCCCCCCAACTACCATGATCCAAATTCTACCTTGCAGGGCTGGATAGGGCAGAGGTTGTACACTGGTACATATGAGGGCTGGAGGCACAGGGAATCCAGGGTGGACAATACCTTCAGGACCAGGGGTGTGAGGGGCGATGTTGGGAGAGTGGAGGGTGAGTGGGTTGGAAAGGGGGAACTGATTAAAAGGATCCACATGTGACCTCCTCCCTGGGAGAGGGACGGCAGAGAAGGTGGGGAAGGGAGACTCCGGATAGGGCAAGATATGACAAAATAACAATCTATAAATTATCAAGGGCTCATGAGGGAGGGGGGAGCAGGGAGGGAGGGGGAAAAAAAGAGGACCTGATGCAAAGGGCTTAAGTGTAGAGAAAATGCTTTGAAAATGATTAGGGCAAAGAATGTATGGATGTGCTTTATACAATTGATGTATGTATATGTATGGATTGTGATAAGAGATGTATGAGTCCCTAATAAAATGTAAATAAAAAAAAGAAAAAGAAAATGATTAGGGCAAAGAATGTACAGATGTGCTTTATACAATTGATGTATGTATATGTATGGATTGTGATAAGAGTTGTATGAACCTCTAATAAAAGTTTTTTTAAAATCTTCAAGTACTAAGTATTTACTACTAACTCTGGTCCTGGCCCTGGTGGCCCGGTTAGATAAACATTGGACTACTACTTGCAAGGTTGGTAGTTCAAGTCCACCAGCTGCTCTGAGGTTTAAAGATGAGGCTGTCTGCTCCTGTAATGAGTCAGAATCAATTTAGTCCTGGTGGTTATGGTGGTTGTGGCTATGCCAGGCACATACATTTTTTATTACTATTTTCATTTTAAAAAATCACTTTATTGGGGACTCTTACAGCTCTTACAACAATCCATACATCCCTTGTATCAAGCACGTTTGTACGTATGTTGCCATCATCATTTAAAAAATATTTTCTTTCCATTTGAGCCCTTGGTATCAGCTCCTCATTTTTTCTCCCTCTCTCAACCTCCTACACTCATGAACCCTTGATAAATTATAAGTTATTATTATTTTAATATCTTACACCATTTTCTGTCTCCCTTCACCCATGTTTCTGTTGTTCATCACCCTGAGGAGGGTGGGTGGTTACATGTCAATCATTGTGATCAGTTTTCCCCATTCTCCCCCCACTTTCCCCTACCCTTATGGTATTGCTACCCCCATTATTGTACCTGAGGGGTTTATCTGTCCTGGATTCTGTGTGTACCAGTGTACATGCTCTGGTCTAGCCATATTTGTAAGGTAGAATTGGTGTCATGATAGTGTGTGTGTGTGTGTGTGTGTGTGTGTGTGTGTGGAGGGGGGGGGAGCATTAAAGAACTAGAGGAAAGTTGTGTGTTTCATTGGTGCTATACTGCACCCTGGCTGGCTCGTCCCTTCGTTGTGACCCTTCTGTGAGGGGATATCCAGTTGTCTACAGGTGGGCATTGGGTCTTCACTCCGCCCTGTTGTTTTTTTAAGAGTTAGTATTCATAACTGAAAACCAAACTCACTGCCATAGTCAACGTGGACTCATAGCTACCCTTCAAAACAGGGTAGAACTACCTCTGCGAATTTCCCAAGCTGTTACTCTTCACGGATTAGGAAGCCCTTCTTTCTTCCGTGGAGCCTCTGGTTGTTCCGAACTGCTGACTTTGCTGGTCGCAGCCCAGGGTTGCCACTGTGCCACGAGCGTCTCCTGGGAGAGGTTCAAGGCGTAGCCCTGAGAAGACTAACTTGGCCATTTACTAGCTGCGGTGCGGACTTGGTCAGATGCTCCTTATCGGCCAGGATGCACATCCAAGCTGCTGTGAGATTAGTTATGAGGGTTCACAGTTCTTCCTGCCTCTCGTCTGCAGAAGGACACATTGCCTGGGCGGCATTATCCTCCCCATCATCAGCATGTTAAGTCCATCATGATGGCTATGGTTCTTCACCCTTGTTGGCGTTCTACTTCACCAAACATGAGGCCCCTTCTAGCAATTGATCTCCTGCAAAGACATATCTAAAGTAAGTTAGTTATACAATCTTCTGTTGTGATCTTTAGGGTCTCTGATGGCTAGTTTTTGGAAGTAGATGGCCAGACCTTTCTTCCTAGTCTGCCTCTGTCTGGATGCTCTCAGAAATTGGTGATTGTGGCAGTCACCTAATCTGGTGTCGATTTAAGGATTAAGAGTGTAGGGGTGGAGTCTAGGCTGTTAATCTGGAGATAGCCAATGAGACTTCTGTATGGGCATGGCCTTCTGAGAATTCTGGGAAATCTGGTACTTCCTCCTTGGAGGTGGAAGACACACACACTCTGTCTCTGGTACTCTCTGGGAGACATGCAGAAGACAAGCCACATGGATGCAACCAGGCCTTGGAAGCTGGAGAAGCCACAGTGAGACCTCTGCCAGCGCTGAGATGTTTCCAATGACACTGGATCCAGAGAGTTTCTAACCAGTGGCCTGTGATCTTCTGCATTCAGCATCATTGTATGTGTTTTGTGAGTCTGAAGAGGACTTTATAGATTGATATCAGAAATATGGGCTAATATTGGACTTATGGACTTGATCTGGACTGGGCTGGGATGTTTTCTCAATGTTCAGTGCTCTTGTATGTAAATCTCTTTCTTATACATATGTGTGCCCATGGATTTGTTTCTCTAGTCTGCCCTGACTAGCACAGTGATCCTGTTGGTGTTTGAAATGCCAGTAATATAGCGTCTAGCATCACAGCAACCAAGCCATCAGGATGATAAATTGACAGGCAGGTGATAGTCCATCCTAATATCCATCTTACTGCCCAAAAATCCAATTCCTATTCAGCATCTGATTTAAAGTGGGGGCTAATTCTATGATGTTATTTATGCTCTAGGTCTAGAACCCTCCTTTAATAGAGGAGATCAAGGCTAACATTTCCTAAGATATGTTCTTGCTCAGATCTTTCCTGTTCCCATTGCTTCACTCCATCCCTTACAGGTTCTTGTAGAAAAATCGTCCCCCAATAATCCCTGTCACAGGCTCTAGAAGAACAAACTTAAGATACTGTAAAATGAGGGTATTAGTACCTACTTCATAAGATTTTTGTGAACATTAAATGATAAATTGAAAAAAGGTAATAGCAAAACAGTATTTAATAATTACTTTTCATTTCAGGATGCTCTGTCAGATTAAGAACCAATGGTATCGAAAGAAGGAATCCAAGCTGCATTGAAGACATTGAAAATGAAGGCACTTTCAAACCTGAAAAACAAGGCTTCAGGAATCGATGGAACACCAATGGAAATGTTTCAAAAAAGTGATGCACCACTGGGAGAATTCACTCATCTAGACCAAGACACTTGGGAGATGAGTATCTAGCCAGTCACATGGAAGAGATGCATGTTTGTACCAGTCCAAAGGAAGGTGACCCATCAAAGTGTGAAAACAGTCAATATCATTAAGATCACGTACAAGTAAAATTTTGCTGAAGGTCATTTTTAAAAGGTTGTAGTCGTACATCAACAGCGAGCTGCCAGAAATTCAAGCTGGATTCAGAAGACTTGCCATGAGGGATCTCGTTGTTGATAACAGATAGATAGTGACTGAAAGTAGAGGATACCAGAAAGATGTTTAATTGTGTTGTGTTTGTGTTTTATTGACTATACAAAGGTATTTAACTGTAGGGATCATAAAAAACTATGGATAACATTTTGAACAATGAGAAATCACTCAATCAGAATGAGGGGATACCAAATGGTTTAAAATCTAAAAAGCTGTGTATCAGGGTTCTAGTCTTTCATCATATTTATTCAATATGTATTCAGGACAGATCATCTGAGAACCTGGACTCTATGAAGAAGAACATGGCACCAGGGATAGAGGAAGGCTCATTAACAACCTGTGATACAAGTTACAGATCCTTACTTGTGGAAAGCGAAAATGGATTGAAGCACTTATTGATGAAGATGAAAGACTATATCCTTCAGTATGATTCACACCTCACTGTAAAGAAAATGAAAATCCTCACAACTGGATCAACGAACAGCATCTTGATAAACTGAAAAAAAGTCGACGTTGTTATGGGTTTCACTTTATTTGCATCCATAATCCATGCTCGCAGAAGCAGCAGTCAGGAAATCAAATGATGGATTGCATTAAACCAATCTGCGGCACATGACCTGTTTAAAGGGTCACAGAGCAAAGATATTGCTCTGAGGATTAAGGCACACCTGACTCAAGCCAGGGTATTTTTAAATGCCCCATATTTGTTTGAAAGCCTGGCAGCGAACACAGAAGAATAAAGAAGAATTGATGCCTTTGAGTCCTTGTACTGGTGGGAAGTCCTGAATGTACTATAGGAAGAATGGCATAGTGCTAGTGTCTGACCTCCTTGGACTTCAGAAAGAGAGAGGACAGTCAAACTGAGCATCAGCCCAAGGCCAATTCCTATGAGGCTGAGATCAAACATGCCTCCATCCTCCAACTTTCTTACCGGTTCTGACACCAACTGCCCCTTCCCCAGCACCCTGCATTTCTCTACTGTCCACTTGCAATGTTCTCACAGAACGCACAGACAATACTCAAATTATGGGGTTTATGATTGAGTTTAATAAGTTTTAAGGAGCCCTGGTGGCTTAGTGATTTCACCTTGGGCTGCAGTTCATGAAGTGGGCAGGTGGAAGCCACCAGTGGCTCCGAGGGAAAATGGCAGGCCTTTCTACAGTCTGGGAAACTCACAGGGCAGATCGACCCTGTCCTACAGGGTCACTATGAATCAGTAGTGACTCAATTGCACTGAGTTTGTTTTTTGTTTTTTAACAAGTTCCAGTTCAGAATCAGAAATGCTCAGGGTACAGTTCTTTGGTCAATAGCACCTCTTCTCAGCCACTGCCATAGCATACTTCTCAGCCATCTGGCCCTTTGTCCTCTGTCCTGCTCAGGCTGTCACACGGTCTTTTAGGCTGTTAAATACTGAAAGGGCACACTACCCTGAAAGTAAGCGCAGTCTGAAAGCACTTGGCTCTAGCTCAATGTGTCATCATATCTAGCAACCTTGATTATATGTGCGGAATAACCCTGCTCCCCAAGCAAGCCTCCTGCCCAAAGGCATTCAGCCTTTCACTCCATTAGCTAAAGCTGAGAAATCCGTCACTCTTTCTTGTGCTCTTGGGGCTGCTGCCTCCGCTGGCACCACTTCTTCATGACGTTCCTGGTGTCACCATTCTCTGTCTCCTGGATTCAGAAGGCTCAGTGATTTGGGGGTGCAAAGGACACTCTCAACTCCTGGCTCTTCTTTCTTAATGGTCATGAGATTCCATACCTGTTTCTTACTTCAGAGATGGCTCATTTTATATCCAGCAGGATGGTAAAAGTGATCAATCCCACAGTAGAACTCCAAGTTTTTACAAGCACAATTAACCCATTAACAACCATTCACAACTGAATCAGATCATCCTACCAACATCTTCCCCCGCCTTCTCTTACCCAAACTCATCAGGAAAAGAGGAACTACACCCAACCTGCATGGTCCCACCCATTAGTTTGGTGGAAGTTACAAAGACGAGGGCCAAGAGAGTCATGTCAAGTTCATCACTGCCCCACAACTATGGACTGCCTGAAGAACAGACGAACCTGTCTCGGAAGAAGTACAGCCAGATGCTACTTAGAAGTGAGACTCCTGAGAGATCATCTCGCACACGTTGGGCATGTTTTCAGAGGGATCGGTGCCTAAGGGGGAAACAGACATCATGCTTGGTTCAGTAGAGGGTCAATGAAAAAGAGGAAGACCCTCAACGAGATGGATGGACACTGGCTGCAGCAATGCGGGGATGGTGCGGGATCTGGTAGAGTTTCATTCTGTCATCATGGGGTCAGCGCCAACTTCATGGCACCCAGTGCCACCACAGCATCCCAGGCAGCGTCCAGCACACTTTACACATGTTCATGCATTTAACCTTGAGATCAGCCAGGGCTCCGAGCTCATCCTGACACATGGTAAGTACTTAGAGCAGTGCCCGGCATGAATTGAGCACCCCTACATCTTAGCTAGATGCATGTATTGATTCATTTTAGATTTCAAATGAAACAGACTGTTTTCCTTGCATTTTGAGGTCTGCTTCTGAGATTTCCTTTGGAAAGTTCTTATTTATTTTTGCCCCTCCCCCACCCCTTTTCTTTTTTTTTAATTTGAGAGGTAGTGCTACCAAGTTCACATTCTTGCTTGGGAAACTCTGCTCCCAACCTTTGGGCTTTATTCCCCCCCCCTCCCCAGTCAAGAGAGTGCGGCTAATCTCTCAGAGCAACACGTTTTTCACTTATTCCACTTGTTTCTTCAAATCTGTCTGGACTCAAGGAGGTTCCATCTATAGCTTTGCATTCTGCCTCTATGCATGTATCTCCTGGAATCTTGTATAGAAAAGGAGTCACACAACATGTAACCTTTGTGTCTGGCTTCTTTCCTTCAGCACAATGCTCTGGGGTCTCTTCCATGCCCGACTTCATGCCTTTTGGCGCCTGGACAATGTTTCCCGAATGCATGTACCAGTTTCCTTACCCACCCATTAGCCGAGGGGCAGTTGGGCTGTTTCACATTTTGGAGATTGTGATGGGCGCCACGGTAATCACGAACGCACGCGTAGTGTTTGGAGTCTTTCCTGCGTTTTAGTTACAATAGTGTGGTAAGTAGCATTTGTGGTAAATCTGTATCAGTAGATTTTTTTGAGAATGAATAAAGGAAATGAACCTCAAAACTGAAAAAACAGAACTAAAAAACCCACCCAGTGGCTCGAGGGGAGAGACTGCCAGTGTCTTTCTGTACAGATTCCAGCTTCGAAAATCCCATGGCACCATTCCAGCGCCGCATGGTGTTGGTACTCGTTGAAGCCAGCTGGCTGTACCTAAAAGCAACTAGTTTATTGACATCTACTAATGCCTGTCTTTCTACGCCCTTAAGGAGCCCTGGTGGCAGAGTAAGTTTCATGTTGGCTGTAACTGCAAGATCAGCAGTTCAGAATTGACTTCAGGGCAGCGAGTTTGGGTTTGGGCTGTTTTCTACCCCTTCCTTAATCCAATACTTTATCAAATGCGCCCCTTCTATAGGTGAACAAGGCAGCTCACCGCAGTCTTCATTTGTCTGGCTCCAAGGAAGGAGGTTATCTTCTCATATTTTCTCTTTCTTTTTAAAAAATCATTTTATTAGGGGTTCATACAACTCTTATCACAATCCATACATGCATCAGTTGTGTAAAGCACATTTGTACATGCTTTGCCCTCATCATTCTCAAAACATTTGCTCTCCACTTAGGCTGCTGGCATCAGCTCCTCATTTTTCCCCTCCCTCCCTGCTCCCCACTCCCTCATGAACCCTTGATAATTTATAAATTATTATTTTGTCATATTTTGCCCTGTCCAACGTCTTTCTTCACCCACTTTTCTGTTGTATGTCCCCCAGGGAGGAGGTCACATGCAGATTCTTGTAATCGGTTCCCCCTTTCCACCCCACTCTCCCTCGGCCCTCCCAGTATTGCCACTCTCAGCACTGGTCCTGAAGGGATATTCCACCCTGGATTCCCTGTGTTTCCAGTTCCTATCTGTACCAGTGTACATCCTCTGGTCTAGCCAGATTTGTAAGGTAGAATTGGAATCATGATAGTGGGTGGGGAGGAAGCATTTAGGAACTACAGGAATGTTGTATGTTTCATCGTTGCTACTATCTTCTCATATTTTCACATGCCATGAATGTTTCCTTGTCTGTCCACCCTTGATGTCCTTTGCCCTTTGGGGCCATGTTCTTCTTATTGATTTGAGTGAGTCCTATTATAAAATGCTTGGAAAAGACAAGACAGACCACGGGGCCATCCTTAATTCCTTCTTCCTCCATACCCACATTCACAGGCATATTGCCAAGTTCTCTTGATTTTTTTTCGCTTCAAAATATATGTCTCACATGCCTGCATTTCTTCAGTCTTCACTGCTACCACCCACACTAGGTCCTTTCAGCTTCCCCAAGATGCAACGTTCTTTTCAGTCTTCAAGTCCCTGGAATGTCTGTCCTCTCAGCCCCTGAGCACTCAGCCTGCCTTTGGGCATGGCTGGCCTTGCAGCATTCAGACTCCCGCGGAGAGTCACGTTCTCAGAGGTAGCCGCTGCCTATCCTACCTCCAGAAGGTTTTTCTCTCTCAGCGCTGCCTCCTGCCTTTCATGGCACCTGTCACCATTTATAATACACCAAATGAAAACAGAGTCAAAATTATACATATTAACACCAGTGTATATATATCTCACCAAAATTATACATATAAATACCGGGGTGTGAGTGTGTGTGGGTGTGTGTGTGCGTGCAGCAAATCTGTCTTACAGAGTAGAGCGGCCCAGCCCCATGGGCTTTTCTTAACTGCTCTCTTTAGAGGAGCCCTGTGGTTGTGTTGGACCGCTACCTGCAATGTCAGCAGTTCTAAACCCTCAGCTGCTCCGTGGGAGACGAAGGAGGCACTCTACTGTTACAGTAGAGTCACAATCTCAACCACCCAAGGGCGGTTCTGCCCTGTCCTACAGGCCACCAGGGGAAAGAGCCAACTTGATGGCGGTGAATGAGAGAATCCTCATGGAGCCAGATCTCCAAGATTCCCTTCTCGGACCTGCTTGATGGATTTGAACTCCGGTCTTTATTCCTAGCACCTGATAGGCATGCTCCATGAGTATATTTTTAATACATGATTGACAATGGGGGGAAATGTATCGGTAACCCCACCGCATAGAGATTTGGGGAATTTATCCTCTTTTTTTTCCCAGAAGAAAGCAGAAAATAACAAAAAGTTGAACAAGTAAAAATGAGTAAAAAGGGAGGACTTTCATCAAAATAAAAACTTGGAAATATCATTCTGAGGAGCATAGAATTTTGGGGGTGGACATTTTAGTCATTATCTTAATTTAAAAATAATTTCAACCCAATATTCCCTCCTCTCTTAGCCGAGGAGAGAGGCAAGGAAGAGAGAGAGTTGTCCCTGGATAAAAGTAGATTACTTCCCTGAGACATTTCGGTCCTTGTTATCTCTAGGCAGGGGTTGCTGAAATCACAGTAGAACTATTTAGGGAGGGGATGTTTCAGGGATGAGGCGCTTTGATTTCTTTTTAATCACACTTCTTTAAAGCTATGTGTTTGGAAATGTATCACTGAGAATTTGAAAACAATTGGCAAGCCTTTTCTTAAAGTTCAAAAGCACAGCAAAAACCCCTGGGCTGCAGTACAAATGAGGCGGAAAGTCATGTTTTCATGGCCGGGTCAAACAAGCAGAATGGACGAAAGGACAGTGGTGACCTTCCACAGAACAAGGCTGACAAACACAAGCACAGACTACCGGTAAAAGGCCTAGAAGCAGCTTCCTCAAATACTCATTTGCTCACAGTTTTACCAGATTTCCCACCCCCACCCCCGACTTTTAAAATAACTTAGAGATAAATAATTTGTAACAGCTGGTCATCAGATTCACAAACGCACATGGAAGGAATACATCTCGCAGGCTGACTATAAATAATACAGCCATCTGGCTCTCGAGGGAGGATTGGATTGGTTTTTGACCCATCACAATGCCTCCCTTCTGCCACTCAACAATAGCGGGATGAAGCCACTGAATGGTATATAGTTACAGTCATAGACACTGTATTTGTGGGCGCCCTACTTTTCTGAGATAAAGTTAGCAGATAGGATTACCAGGGTGTAATCCAAGGCAGTCAGTGCAGAGGGGGGGCCTGTATCACATTGCCTTTGAAAATATTTTAATCTAAAAATGTCATACACCAAAGACATATCCATGGTCATCTGACCCTGGGGTGTGGCCTGGGACACATTAGTTAAGCCATCCCCTATTTCCCTGCACTGCTAAATAGAAAGCCCAAGCAAGGAATCGAGGAAGGGTATGTGAAAATTAAAATTTGAGTCAACCAGCTTTTTCTTTCTTTTTTTAATGCTTTCAAAAGACAAAAAAGAAAAGACCAAAGTTTAGATCACAGCTGGCATCCCTGTGTGGTCGACAAAGCTGATATCTTGCGCGGTGTAGACGTTGTATTTCTGTTGCAGTCAGCTTCCTGTGGAGTTCAGTAGCAGTCAGCTTCCAACTATGGGGAAGAGATGACTTCGAGTTAGAGGACGGCTCATCTGTGTTGACAGCCCCTTCAAGTCGTTCAGCCTGTGATGTCAGAGACACCAGGGCTTGGGTGAGTTTCTTTGCTACTGCCTTTGTTTGACTGCCTTCTGCGTGCCGATGCCCGTGTTGTCTTGGTTGAAGACATTGAGCGGCCTGCGGGCTTGTGCTGCACAAAATAAGGAGGGATCACTACAGGGCCTAACTGTCGTCCATGCGCATTCTAGAAACACTAAAAAGCACTAAGAAGAATTTGCCCAGTTGAATCATCCCACACAAGAGTTATGGCCACTGTCAAGTCAGTAGGGCTCATGGTCGCAGAGTAAATTGAGGATCTGACTGTGTTGTCTGGCTGTGCCAACCACTTCGAGTGGAGACAGGCCAGGAAGGCTGGTCAGAAACACCGTCTGCTTTCTCCGGGACTTCTGCATCATGTACGCCCTTCCTGGTTGACCTGGAGGCTAACAGAAGTCTACACACGGAGCAGAGGCTATGGGGGGAAGGGTTGAGAGATCCTCAAAGGCATAATAATCTTAGTTGATGAAAAGCATTCCAAGATACACCATTGGATTACATTCTATGGGCTGATTGAGTAAAAGAAACATCACCTACCAGGCAGAAACAATGGGTTGATGATGGTTTTGGGTCTCTAATGAAGGAACTCCCCCCCTATCCCCCCCATCTATAGACATGCTTAGTGGAGTCTGGTGGTAGATTCACAGCCATCGCAGTCACGGGCCACTTGTCTTGAACGGGTTGAGTGAATGAGCTTAAGTCAGCACTTCAGGGCCCAAATCAGACTTCATAATAAAGTAAACCACACAGGGGATAGCTGTTAGCATGGTGATCACCTTGGTGCTCATCCCCGCTCAGGCCCCAGGGGGTGGTTTTGAAGGGCTGGTGATTGGCCTGTCTTAGCTTCCTTGGCTCAACGTGGTCATGCTCGGAGGGACTTGTGAGCTGTTGCTGAGCACATAATGGGCCCTGGAGCTGTGTGGGCATCACAGCGCCAGCATTCAGTCAAGCCAGCTGGGCTCCACAGGAAGGAAGGTTCTGTTGGAAGGTTCTGAATGGAGTCTGGAGGTGTCTTTGGATTCCAAGATTGAGCTGGTTGTGGATATGGGAAGATGTTCCAGTTTCTTCCAGCTACCTGTAAGGGCCCCCTTTCAGTGCTTAGCATGTGGATGATTTTTCTTCAAAGTCCTCTTGATAGTTTGCAAGATTGTAATCGTCATAGTGACCATGATAATGGTGGTGACAGAAGCCATCTCCTTGAATGTGATGACAGAAATCTCCAAGCTGATTTGGGTGGTATTTCTCTCTTTTTAAAGGTGTAAATGGAATGATATTTGAGAGACTGGGATCTGGCTGCCAAAGAACAAGCCTTTCTTCCTTAGCCAGAAGGGGTGGAGCTCAACCCAGGACCCCTCAAGGCACAGAGAGAGCATGAGGGTGAGTTTGGGGCCGTAGCTTGGGTCCTTAGATGCTCTGCAGACCTGGAATCTGAGTTTATTTTCCTCTTCTCTGTAGACATTTAGTGGTTATCAATATTTTAAATCCCTTAATGAGTTTTAAATGGTTAAACCATACATTCATTTACCCACCCAAACCCACAGCCATTGAGTCAATTCTGAATCTAAGTGACTCACTAAGGCTCTCAAATCTTTATGGCAGCAGACACAGCTTCATCTTTCTCTTGAGGAGCAGCTGGTGGATTTGAGCCACCAACCTCGCCATCGCAGCCCAAGGCTTACCGCCAGCGCTCCTGCAGTCATTTGCATGTAGATTCCAACCAGTTGTAAAGCTCTTTCAGAGATGGTGTTTCCTATGTGCTATTTCGTCCTTTGTCCGTAACATCTCCCCACAAATAGAAGGCGCCTTCAATATCTGGACATTCCTCAGGATTTCTCTTCTGATCCTTCCCCCCCACATTCAAACTGCCATTTGTTGAACGGGCACTATGACTCAGTCACCATGCCAAGTGCTTTACGTGCAAAAGTTACCCATGTGATCAACCAGCAATCTCAGGAACTAGGTATTATTAACCACATTGTTCAAAAAAGGAAACGGAAACCCAGAAAAGATCAATAACTTGCCCAAGAGCATGTAGCTAATAAATTGGGACTGGAATCCAGGTCTCTCAACTCCTCTTTCTAATGGGAACATTGGCGTCCATTGGAGCATTCTCCTTTCCCTTCAGCTGGGTTAGAGGAGCCTATAGTTCTGTTGATGAGCTGTATCTCATTTGAGAGTAAATGTTAGGCACTATACGTAATTTACTAAGAAGCCCGGCAATGCTTACATACTGGGCTGCTAACTGCAAGGTCACTACAGTAGTTCAAACTTATCAGTGGCTCTTAAGGGGAAAATAAGGGGGCTTTCTACTCCTGTAAAGAGTTACCGTCTCAGAAACCCACAGCGGCAGTCCTACCCTGTCCTATAGGATTGCTATGAGCCAGCATTGCCTTGAGGACAGTGAGTTTTTAATATAAGCAATTTAAAGATATCTTTGATTTTTATCTCTGTTTCTGAGTGAAGCATGCTTTTGGATTTGGGTTCTTTAAACAAGAGTATATGTCTATAATTTAAGATTTTTATATAAGGATTCACAAGTCTCTTTGCCCCTTTGTACTCCTTTTTCTCAGAGAATTAAACTCAAAGATATTTCATTTTGTTTACCATTAGCTTATTTAATGAGTCACAAAGTAAGAGACAGGGAAATGTAGTTTGGTTCTGCCTTTGTGAATGAATGAGTGTTATTGAAAGTTTTGTCCTATTTTCAACTCTCATCATTCGTGTAAATAGGGTCCAGTCCCTTAAACTTTTAATCTGTACAAATCAATAATTCATGTGTTTTGGTCTGAAAAGCTGATGCACACACACACACGTAAAGTTTCACTTTTCAACATTGTTTTAAATTCTATATCATTGGCTAAATTAATGATGCTATCAATAGAATTACCTTATGCCCATGGGATGATTTTAATGTTCTATTTTAAAAATATGTCTAAAGAGACATATATAAATCATAGATAAATTAATGGATTTGAAGCTTGCACTTAATCATAGCCCTAATCTAAGAACAATTAGTCCTTATTACCTTGCCTTACTATATATTCATCATGAAAAGTTCACTGAAGGTACAGGTACTATAGAAGAAAGTGCTGAATAAATCAGATGGTATCCAGCTATCAGAAAGGATAGTTTCTTAAAGGCTTGTCTTCAAACAAGCAACTATCTAAGTGACCACTGTCAACTGTGAGTCCACATGGAAGAAGCACACCAGCCTGTGTGATGCAAGGATTGTCAATAATAAAATCCAAATCTGAAGGAGGGAATCATATGAGAGCTTAAATTATGAACACCTGGTTTGCAAAAAGCGATGGATGACAGTTTCAATGCTATGATGCATAAAGTTTTCAGTGGTTAATTCCTCCAAGGTTGGCAGCTGATTCCTTCTTCATAATCTATTCTTCATGTGGAAGCTCTGCTGAAACCTGTTCACTTTGGTTGCCTCTGTTGGCACTTGAAATACCAGTGACATAGCCCCCAGCGTCATAACAACCCACAATGACATAGCAACCACAGAACAGCAAGCTGACAGACAGGTGGTAGTGCTTGGTAAAGTAGAGGGGCAGAGAAACAAGAGAAAGGCCCTCGAGAGTATGGATCCACAGGACTTTTCACCCACCAACCTGTGCTATTCCTGCATTCTGCGTCATTGCTGTGGCTACATGAGTCTAAAGAGGGAGTTATGGACATGAGTTGGACTACATTGGGATGTTTTCTTGATGTATGATTGTGTCTTAATGCAAAGCTCTTTCTTGCACACATATGAATGTCAATGGATTTGTTTCTCGAGTCAACCCAGCCTAACACACGTACCATCTTCACAATCGTTCTTATGTTTGAACCCATTGTTGCAACCACTGTGTCAATCCATACTGTCGAGGACCTTCCTCTCAGAGTGGCCTGCCAGCAGGAAGATGAAGAGTGGGCCAGTTCCCAGGGTTCTCCTTATGAGAAGGCCACACCCACAAGGAGTCACCATCGGGCTGTAACGTGATTGACAGACTAACCTCCACCCTTATCCTTTTATATATCTTTGAGTTGACATGAAATTATGTAACTCACAGTGCAGGGCCAGGCGTGTTTGGCTCTGTTGTTCATAGGGTCCCTTATGAGCTGGCACCTAACAACCACAACAACCACATGCATGACAGTGGGAGCCCAAAATCCATGCGCAGAGTTCAAGGTGGAGTCAGCCTCTGGTGAGTTCCCTCTGACCATAGTGCAGGGAGGTGAATAGTCTTGCTATCAAGCAGAGAGGATTTAAAATTGGTTATGGCAGATGTAGTTAGGTTAAAATGTAACACCTTATCACTTGATCTCCTTTATGACCTATTTTAAAATAGTTTCAATCTTTAATATTTTCTGCTTCCTTTTCAATTGAGGTTTCTCTCTGTTTTGTTTGATCATTATTGCTGAGGTTTTTTTTCTATTTGTATTTTGTATGTTTTTTTTTTAGTCATTTTATTAGTGGCTCATACAACTCTTATCACAATCCATACATGCATCAATTGTGTAAAGCCCATTTGTACATTCATTGCCCTCATCATTCTCAAAACATTTGCTCTCCACCTAAGCCCCTGGCATCTGCTCCTCATTTTACCCCTCCCTCCCTGCTACCCCTCCCTCATGAACCCTTGATAATTTATAAATTATTATTTTGTCATATCTTGCCCTTTCCAACGTCTCCCTTCACCCACGTTTCTGTTATCTGTCCCCCAGGGAGGAGGTCACATGCAGATCCTTGTAATCAGTTCCCCCTTTCCAACCCACCCTTCCTTTACGCTTCCAGTATCACCACTCTCAGCACTGGTCCTGAAGGGATCATCCGCCCTGGATTCCCTGTGTTTCCAGTTCCTATCTGTACCAGTGAGCATCCTCTGGTCTAGCCAGATTTGTGAGGTAGAATTGGGATCATGATAATGGGAGAGGAGGAAGAATTTAGGAACTAGAGGAAAGTTGTATGTTTCATCGTTGCTACATCACACCCTGACGGGCTCATCTCCTCCCCGAGACCCTTCTCTAAGGGGATGTCCAGTGGCCTACCAGTGGTCTTTGGGTCTCCACTCTGCACTCCCCCCTTCATTCACTATGGATTGGTAAATCTATAGATAGTAACTGGATTAATAATTACCTAGGTGAATGACAGGGGAGCTAACAATGAGTATAAGATAGAAGAAAATGTTCTGAAATTGATTGTGGTGATAATTACATGACTCTCATTAGCATAATTGAACTATTAAATGATGTGATAGGTAACATACATGCTAATAAAACTATTAAGAAAAGAAGACTGTAGCTGTGGCGAGGACCTCGGAGATCAGGTTGGCCCCTGTGTGGCACGGTGGGCAGGAGAGTGGAGTTTCCTCAGACAGGGTCAACCTGCGGTTGCCCTGGGCTTGTAAACAACAGCACCGTGGGGTTCTCAGGTTTTGTCAAAGCCTGGTTGTTGGGTGCTGGTGAGATGGTTCTGACTCGTGGAGACCCTGTGACAGAGGAGAACTGCCCCACAGGGTCTTCTGGGCTGGCATGTTGTATCCTCTCACCACACTTATTCAAGCTGAGCAAATCATCAGAGAATCTGGCCTGCATGAAGAAGAATGTGGCATCAGGGTTGGACGAAGGCTTATTAACAACCTGCGGTATGCAGATGACCTGGCCCTGCTTGCTGACAGTGAGGAGGGCTTGTGGCACTTGCTGATGAAGATGAAGGATTGCTGCCTTCAGTGTGGATTAAACCATAATGTAAAGAAGACCCAAACCTTCACAACTGGACCCATAGGTAACCTCATGGTAAGTGGAGGAAAGGTTGGCCTTGCCAAGCATTCTGTCTGTCTTGGCTCTAGAAGGCAATGCTCATGGAAGCAGCAGTCACGAGATCAAAAGGTGCATTGCATTAGGTAAATCTGCTGCACAAGACCTCTTCAGAGTCTTGAAAAGCAAGGATGTTACTTTGAGGACTAAGGCGTGGCTGACCCAAGCCATCGTCTTTTCCATCGCCACCCATGCATGTGAAAGTTGTACATTGAAGAAGGAAGACCGAAGAAGAATTGATGCACTTGAATCGTGGTGCCGGAGAAGAATGTTGAAAGTCCCATGGACTGCCAAGAGGACAAACCTATCTGGTTTGGAAGAAGGACAACCTAAGTGCTCCTTTGAGACAAAAATGGTGAGACTTGGTCTTACATCTTTTGAAAATATTGTCAGCAGACACCAGTGCCTGGGGAAGGGCATCATGTTTGGTAAAGTGGAGGTGGTTAGGTTGTGAGATGTCATCAAGTCCTACCCAAGTTCCAACCCCTAGCGATCCTGTGCACAAAAGAAGGAAACATTGCCATCCTCACAATTGTTCCTAGTCTGGACCCCACTGTTACAGCCAGGGTGTCACTCCATCTCCTTGAGGGCTGTGGTAGTTAAACAGTTTCATGCCAACTTGATAAAAGAATAAAGGGGTGGAGTCTAGCCTGTCAATCAGGCCCCAGCCTGATGGATCCCTCCTTGTAGGTTTGGCCTTCTCAAGAAGATTCTGGGAACTACTTCTTCCTCCCTGGAGGCAGGAACTACTTCTTCCTCTGCTACATATTCCTGTTGACAAGCCACAGGGAGCCACGCTGATGGCAGCCGGAGACCTGGAGATGCGACCACTGCCATTGGACCCACCAGACTTTCCACCCACTGGCCTGTGATCTTCCTGCATTCAGCATCTTTGTATGGGCTGTGTGAGTCTGAAGGGGAGCTCATGGGCTAATATCAGATTCATAGGCTAGTATCAAATTTATGGACTTGATCTGGGCTGTTTTATTGGTGTATAATTACTTCTTGATATAAAATTCTCTCTTACACACACATGGTCTCTGGATTTGTTTCTCCGGTCAACTTGGACTAACACAGGGCCTTCCCCTCCCTCACTGTGAAAAATAGGGAGTGCCACAAGGAGATGGATTGACACCCTGGCTGCAACCATGGGCTCAAGAACAGGAACCATTGTGAGGATGGCTCGGACCAGGCAGCCTTTCATTCTGTTATGCAGAAGGCTGCTAGGGGTTGGAGTCAACTGGATGGCACCTAACAGCAACAGCAATGTTACAGGAGCAGTTTACCAGATCTTTCTCCCAGGCAGCCACTGCGTGGGTTGGAATCACCAACCCTTCAGTTAGCCATCACGAGCTTAGCCATTGTGCACCAAAACACAAACTCACTGCCATTGAGTCCATTCTGACTCACAGCAACCTGATGGGACAGAACAGAACAACTGTTCTTGTGGGTTTCCAATACACTACATCTTTACAGAAGTGGAAAGCCTCCTCTTTCCTCCATGGAGTCACAGCCGACTTTGCTGTCAGCAGCCCACTGAATAGCCCACGATGCTCCCAGGTCTCTGGTCACTGTACCTTAAGCCTGAGACAATCCATATTACCACTACTAAGAGAGCTGTTCTGAAAGCGCCCCTCAAGCAGAAGCTATGTAAAGGGGTGTCGTCCCAGCTTCAATTTCATGAACACAGACAGGTGCAATTTGATAGTGGCTAGTTGTGCTCGAACCATTTCCTGAAAAAAAATTCTCAAGATTTGCTGCTGTGTCCTGCAATGTGCATCTGGCTGGGAGAGCTACACAAGTAGAGGAGGGAGGCTTGGCTGCAGATTTGCCTCCAGGTGTTCAAAAGACCCTCGTGTTTCCTGGCTATGTTGCCATCAGCCTTTGTGGGCCCTTCTTGGCATCCAAGGGGAAGCCAGAGCAAGAGGAGCTGACTGTCTGGAGGCACAGACTAAAAAGCACCAGGGCAGAGAAGATGGGAGTCTGTATTTCAGCCCAGTCAGCTTTCCAGGCTACCCAACTTAGTCATTTGTAGATATGTCACCGGCACCATACTAAAAAAATAAATAAAAAATCAACCCTCTACTTGGATCCCAAACTTCTATTTTGAGGATTGTTATTGTCGTTGCGTGCTGTTGACTCAGCCGAGACTTGGAGCAAGGCCATAGGCTGTCATCTTCATGGGAGCCCATCATCAAGTCTTCGTCCCATAGAGGCTTGCAGTAGGGGGTGGGTTGGGGGAGGGGTTTCAAACCAGCCTTTGGGTTAGAAGCCAAGTGCTTAACTGTTGTGCCACCAGGGCTCCTTGATTTGCCCCGCACCCTATTTTGAGAGAACAAATTCCAAACAAGTACTTCCTAAGCGAGATGGATACTATGCAAAATTTTAGATCATTAAGCAAAGTCTCCCTCAGAATTTCAGAAATTAAAAAAGTAAGACTTTATGAAATGGTCTCTTCCTTCTTGACTCCTCGCTTTTACACCCTTAGTGGTGTTAGCACGCTGCTTGGCGCTCGGTTGACTTTGCTCTCATGTTCGTAACTGAACTGCTCTATGTGAGAGTCATTTGTTTCGTCTGCCATAGATGCCAGGTTAAGCGCAGTCTTTGACACTTAACCACAAGGCTCTTCTCATTCCCCCCAGGCGAGGACGCGCAATGAAGATGACCAATGAGAAGTAGAAGATCTCTCGTGACAATTAAGAACATCCATCCTGCTCGTCAGAGGACAAGAGAGATAAGCCTGCACATACATGGATGAAACTGACTTTTCAGATGACAAGATCGACACACAGCAGGAGGATGGGCCTAGTGATGGGGCCATCCCCTCAACCAAGATACGCAATGGTTACACTTTTCCCTCGAAAAATGACGTTCTCGATGTCTCCGATCAAATTATTTTCACAGTAGACCCTCAGGGAAAAGTTATCCAACAAAAGACTCATAGAAATGCAGATAGGCCCATGCTTCCGGATAAAATGACTGAAAATGCTGCCAACACAAGAGACCACGGAGAGAAACAATGCACCATAATTCTTCATATTCCACCCAGAAAGGAGAAAACTTCGAAGTCGAACATTTCTGAAATTTTACTCAATCATCTTTCCAAAGAGGACTTCTTAAAAGGGCAAGGCATTGATTGTGAAACTTTCCCAGAGATCACCAATGCTGATAATTTTGAAGAAGCTATTATTAAAAATGTCATTTTGTGCTATGTTAAGAATTCTTGGTCCAATGAACAAACCCCAGAACTTGATGACCAACTTAATCCCAAAGGGGATGGTGAAGACCATGAGAAGGCCAGGCATTCTCCAGTCATTGACTTCAAAGAGCCCGTGGTTGCTGGACGTAGCAGCATTCAAGGGAATTCAAAGTCTCCAGCGACAACAGAGAGTTCAAATGCCAATCAAAAAACTGTCCGAGGGCTAACACTCCAGAAACAACAGACTGCAAGTTGTGGGAACGGGTTCAAGTATGGCCAAGGTCAAGTTCATTATCGGCTTCCTGATTTCTCTAAAGTTGCTCCCAGAGTGAAAATCCCTAAAAAGGACATAATTAACAAGCCACTTACAGTATCTAAGCAAACCATATCTTCTCTGACCTTGAAAGATAAACCATCTTTTGTGCAAGATCTTTTAGAAACTATGCCTAGCTCAAAATGTGCAGAAAAACAACATCAAGAGGGGAAAAAGGAAATTATTGAGCCTTCACAACAAATACAGGTAAGAGAAAATAGTTCATCTCTCTCCATGTGGGTTTCAGGAGGGGGCACTGAACTGGGTTCTCGTTCTGGGTCACCCTGTGTAAAGGGCCTCTCAGAATATTGGTGGATGCCCTTGTTGGAAAAATCAAGGGCAGGACTAACAATAATACCTAAGATAACAAAATCCAAATTCTCTGTCTCTCTCTAACTCTCCATCTCCATCTCCTCCTCTCTCCAATGTCATTCAAATGCTCTGCATGCTTGGCAGCTAACTGAAGAGTTGGAGGTTTCATTCCATGCTCAGAAGAGAAGTCTGATGCTCTACTTTAAAAAATCAGCCATGACGACTCCTGTGGAGCACAGGTGTACTCTGACACACGTGGGATTGCCGTGAGTCAAAACAGACAGGAGCGCGGCAGCTTAGCCTCCATTTGCAGCTCCTTTCTGCCAGGCCTCTCATCCTGTTCCCTGGCGTCTCTGAACTTCTCAGTTCCTGAAGATTTTGAGTACCTGCCTTTGCATGAACTGTCCCATCTCTACTGACTCAGGGCCTGCTGATATTCATGGCCTTCGTCAGTTGCTCCTTGTGCCATGGGACTTCTCAGCCTCCCCAAGCCACCCTCTCTTTTACTTCGGTCAGAATGTTTATCTCAGGATGCTTTGTGCCAACCATTTGGAGATGGGATACCTGTTTCTGCTAACTGGACCAAACCAAACCAAACCAAACCAAACCCAAACAAAACAAACTCACTGCCTTTCAGTGACACCCACTCCTAGAGACCCTAGAGGTCAGGGCAGGACTGCCACTGAGAGTTTCTGAGACTATAGCTCTTTATGGGAGTAGAAAACCCATTTGTTCCCACAGGTTTTGAACTGCCGACCTTGTTGTTAACAGGCCTATGGGTAACCTCTACGTCTCCAGGGCTCCAGGGGCCTGCCAATCCAGAGTGACTGGAACACTCAGGAGAGCAGCACCTTAACCCTTCTCTCCATTGCCCAACTTTTACCCTCCGAGGGTTGACCCGGAGTCTTACATATTTACACCCTTACTGATAACTTGAATTAAGATCTTAATTACCAAACTTCAAGTTCTTATATTGGTAATCATTCGGTGCAAAATGTTGTTACTGCTGGAACGATGCCATGTCCCTCTTAACTTATCTACACACACACACACACACACACACACACACACACACACACACACACACACACCCATCTCCCCAACATGATCTTGTTTTTTTTCTGGTCTCTCATGAGGCAAATTCATATCATTGATCAAAGTAAGCATTTTCCTTACCGGCACCTCCAGGGCGGGGGGCTGGGGGGCTTATTTTTATGCTCTTCCATCCTTCATGCAGCTGCTTCCTTCTGGGACAGAGAACCCTGCTCCTGGGCTGGCAGCCCCACTAGGTCCTGGAGAGTGCTATGTTCCCTTGACATTGAGAGCCCTTGGGGCACCTCATTTTGCTGGCGAGGGAGGTTCCCACCTTACAGCCTTCTCAGGGCCTGTGGTGCCGGGGAACAGGGGGGCTTGTTTCCCTGTGGCAGCGGGGATCTGAGGGCAGATGCCAGATTGGCAAACAGAGCTCTATAGGTTTTGCATCTACAATATGACTTAGATATTCCTAATGACTGCTAATCATATAGCTCTTGGTCCCTAGGGTATTTGGGATTGGGGGCTTTATGTGATGGGGACAATGATAAAGCCCTCCAGGTGATTCCCCTGGAATGACAAAGCCCCGTGTAGTTGGCAGTGAACACCGGAGGGAGGTGCTGTGTCGAGCACAGGGCCGCTAGCAGCAGTGTTGGCAGTGCAGATCCACCAGCTGCTCTGTGGGAGAACTATAAAGCTGCTCCCGTGAAGATTTAGTCTCAGAAATTCTAAGGGGCAGTTCTACTCATCCTTTCGGGTGGCGATGCGTTGGGGTTGATCCAATGACAGTGGGGTTGGGGGTGGTCCAGCCATCCTGTATCAAGCAGGAAAGGATCAAGTCTGGTGTCAACAGTGATCATTATGCACATCTTGGAAATTAATGGGCACCGTTTCCTGTCATTTCTAGAGGGTGGTTACTATGTGTTTGGTGCCACGGAGAGCACCGGTGACAGAGCTGTGACCAGACCAACAACGGTCTGTGTCCTCATGGAGCTAGTGGCTGACTCTCGGGACAAATGTTGGAGCGTTGCACACCCTCCCGTTAGATGCAACAGTAAGACGGTTGGCATGGGTTGGATGCTTACCATATGCCAGATCCTCTGATACATATTGAGCATATAACCCTCACAGCAGCCCTGCGAGACAGGTTCTATGACTCTCTTGATGTTGCTGCTAACAAACCCGAGGCTTCCAGTGATTAAGCAATTGACCCGAGTCACCCAAAAGATAAGTATCAGACCTGGAATTCAACCTGGACACCAGTGTCCTGCCTCTTGACTACAACCGCTGGCTGCCTCTGTGATGCCTGGAACTGGTCTGGTCCTTCTGGGCAGCGGCTCTGCTGGTCAACAGTAATGTTTTCTTATCCTTAATCGTACAGGTGGCGCCTACAGCACCTACCCACCAAGACCACCTCACAGGTACTATTGTTTTTAACTTGGTGGAGGGATTATGGGCTGAAACAAACAAACAAACAATGGCAGTGATTGCCACGGACCGGTTTGGTGTCATCGCACAATGAGAAGTTGACCGACGTCTGGATCAACTTGTTCTTTCTTATACAGGAGCGGAGTCGGAGACAGCTCTCTGTAAATTGTCCTCAACCTCTCAGGAAGGCTCATCCTCCAGCTCCTACATATTTCAAAAGCTATCAAAAGGGAAACAGATGTGTCAGAAGTTAAGAGAAGAGACGGAGCAACTGGAGGCCAAAGTAATGCTCTTTTTAAAAAACTCAATGGATGCCAAGGGCTCAAGTAGAAAGCAGATGTTTTGAGAATGATGATGGCAACAAATGTACAAATGTGCTTGACACAATGGATGGATGGAGGGATTGTGATAAGAATTGTATGAGGCCCCAATAAAATGATTTTTAAAGGATTAATCATTTTATTGGGGGGGGGGGGCTCTTACAAACCTTGTAACAATCCATCATTCCCTAGTTTTAAGCACATTTGTACATGTTTTCTACTTGAGCCCTTGGCATTACCGCCTCTTTTTTTACCCTTCCCTTCCTCACCCTCCCGCCCTCGTGAATTATATATTAGTATTGTTATTTCATGTCTTATACTGTCTGTTGTCTCCCTTCACCCACCTTTCTGCTATTTGTCCCTGGGTGGGGCCCTGACCCCAGTCATCACCATGCCCCTACCCTCATGATATCACTACTCCCACTACTGTCCCTAAGGGGTTACCTGTCCTAAATTCCATGTGTCCAGTGATCTTATCTGTGCCAATGTGTGCACTCCAGTCTAGCCAGATTTGTAAGGTAGAACTGAGTCCTGGGAATTTGGAGATGGGGTGGGGAGGAAGCACGCAGGAACTAGAGGATTGATGTGTGTTTCCTCGGTGCTGTACTGCACCCTGGTTGAATCATCCCTTCCTTGTAACCCCTCTGTGGGGGGACATGCAATCATCTACAGATGGGCTTTAGTAAAGTAATGCTCTTCACACTCCTGATAAACGATAAATGTAGACAAGTTCAAGTGCCCAGTGAGGACTGACTCTTTTCCTTTCTTTTCACTGTAGGTTCACGATTTCTCTAAACGAATCGCACAGGATTCTTCCTATTCATCAAACAGGAGACCGGTAATAAATTTTATCCACTTAACTTTTTTTTTTGTTATTAGGAAATTTGATAGGGGTAAATACAAAGGACTTTATCTCACTGATTGCCATTGAGTTGCTTCCTGACTCATAACAACCCTACAGGACAGAGTAGAACTGGCCCATACGGTTTCTGAGGCTGTACATTTTTATGGGAACAGGCCTCCTCTTTCTCCCGTGGAGCAGCCAGTGGTTTTGAACTGTTGACTTTGCGGTTACAGCCCATAACCCAACACACCAGTAAGAGTCTTCTAATGACTACAACTCCGCATTTTCTCTACATGAAGAGGGGTAGGAATGTACTGCTCAGAAATGCCTTTCCAAAGTATAACTATCTGTGTGTTACAGGCCCTAAAAGAGTTTAGTGTTCTGTTTCTGTATTTAGTTGGCCCTCTTACCTCATCAAGGGAACTATCACTCTGGCCGTTACTCCCCACTGTCACCTAGTAATACATCTAAGAACATGGTAGATTTAAGGAAAGAAATTATGAGCCATTATAAAAGGCAACCTGGTGGACATGAGGTCATAAAAATTGCCGGTATTCAGTAATAAAATAGGTAACTTAAAAAACTTCTAAATAGATCTTGAAGCTAGGTTTTTAAGAAACCAAGTCTTAAATTGTGAATGAGATGAGGATTTTACATTGTGGATAATCAGTTTTGCATCCAACAATTTAAACTACTTATCAACTCCCTGAAGCTATGCGAGATCTTTCCACCTTGACATTCTTGCTGGCTTCTGCAGTTAGCAGAATCACTGATCTGTGTGGTCCCCCTAACAGCCTGAATCATCAGTGCCAGGCCTATAGGAAGCGGGGCTGGACCAGAGCAATGAGGCAGAAAGCTGAGATGATGAGAATCAGAAATGTGCTGAAGATGTGGTTTGAGCCATTGGGTCAGCAACAAGGCAAGCAATCAGAAGTTCTGATCTGGATGTAAGCAAGATTTAGAGTAGGCTGTGCTTCAGAAACCAGGCAGTTTCGAGAAAAATTAAGGGGACCTAAGTGCTCAAAGACACCGTTTCTTATCCATCCACCCATCATATTAACTAAATAACTCCTTTGACCATTCGGCAGGTGCCAGGCACTTCCTCGGTCCCAGCATGGCCACCCATGTTTACAGCGTCTCCCTGGTGCTGTGCTCCATCGGGTTTTCAAGGTGTACTATCCCGGGACTTGGAATCACATGATTGGGAATCAGCTTGTTGGCATGTAATAGCAATCCTATACCCCAGGTCCCCTGCCAGGCACTAGGGATTTATATGTATAAAGACGCTCTCACGTGTCTTGGAGTCTCTTAGACAGAATGGATTGGGAAGGAGACAAGTATAGGCAGAATCGAGGATAAAGGGGTGTCATAGGAAAGGGAAACAACAGGTACAGTGGCAGAAGAGCATGACAGTGCTGCTGGTGTGAGGAGCCCCATCAGACTGTCACTCAGTCACCGATGGGGCTCAGGGTACGTGTGGCACAGTACAAGGGTACATACCAGAGAGCTAGCAAAGACCCCTTCATGAAAGACCTTTGAGGCACGCGGAACTGAAGAAACAAAAAGAAACGCATTATTGTTGAATTGATGCCGACTCATAGCGACTCCGCTGGACAAGGCAGAACCACCCTTGTGAATTTCCGACTGTAATTCTTTACGGGAGTGGAAAGCCTCTCTTTCTTCCTTGGAACGGCTGGTGGTTTTGAACCGCTGGCATTGCAGTTAGCAGCACAGGTAACCATTACACCATCAGGACTACTGTAAGTCATGCTAAGGAGTTTGGATTTTGAGTGATAGGGGCTTTGAGGAAATTTTTTTTAAATCATTTTATTGGGGGCTCATGAAACTCTTATCACAATCCATCCATCCATCCATCCATCCATCCATCCATCCATCCATTGTGTCAAGCATATTTGTACCTTTGTTGCCATCATCATTCTCAAAACATTTCCTTTCTACTTGAGTCCTTGGTATCAGCTCCTCATTTTTTCCCCTCCCTTCTCCACCCTCCTTCCCTCACAAACCCTGGGTAATTTATAAATTATTATTTTTTCATGTCTTACACTATCCAATGTCTCCCTTCACCTATTTTTCTGTTGTCCATCCCCCAGGGAGGGGGTTATATGTAGATCATTGTGACCTGTTTGTCCTTTCTTCCCTACCTTACCCTTGCCTTCTTGGTATCTCTACTCTCATTATTGGTCCTGAGGGCTTTATCTGTCCTGGATTCCCTGTATTGCCAGCTCTGATGTGTACCAGGGTACATACTCTTGTCTAGCCATATTTGTAAGGTAGAATTGGGGTCATGATAGTGGTGGTGGGGCGTGGGGGAGAAAGCATTAAAGAGCTAGAGAAAAGTTGTATGTTTTATCGGTGCTATACTGTACCCTGTAAGGGGATGTCCAAATGGGCTTTGGGTCTCCACTCTACACTCCCCCTCATTCACAATGATGTGATTTTTTTTTGTTTTTTGATACCTGATAGCTGATCCTATCAATACCTCATTATCACACAGGCTGCTGTGCTTCTTCCATGTGGGCAGCATTGAAGAAATTAATGTTGGGAAATGGCAAGCAGTATGGGCCAAGACCGTAGACACAGAGATCCATCAGGACACATCATCCACATCACAAAGCTGACAGTGAGAATGGAGAGACAAAGCTAAGGGTTTGAGGAAGTGGTGGAAGATTGAAAGGGATGAATGAACGAAGGGAGGAGACTTGGATTTCTGGGTTGGGCAACTAAAGTCAGAACTAAAAGTGGAGGGGCTGCTCAGAATGGGTGTGGGAGGAAGGCAGGAGGCAAGATAGCAAGTTCAGTGTGGGACATATCGAGTTTGAGCTCCCTGGAAGACATGTAGAAGTCCATGATGATGCCAACAGTTTGGGTCAACGACTAACCTAAAAGGTTCGTGGTTCAAACCCACCCAGAAGTGCCACAGAAGAAAGGCCTGGTGAGCTGCCTCCATAAAGATCACAGTCAAGAAAACCTTATGCATCAGGCCTACTCTGTAACACCCTGGGCTGCCCGTGAATTAGAGTTGTCCTGCCAGCAAAGCATTTTGTCGTCATCATTGTTGTTATTGTAATACAAGTGGAGACATCCAGTGGGCTCTTCGAAGGGTGGATCTGGACCTCAAAGGATCGTTTGGACCAGAAATGTAGATCTGGATATTGTTGTGGGTGGAAACGATGGGGTGGCTGAGAGTAACTGGATATGACCTGGAGAGCAGCGAAGAGGGCCAAGGATGGAGTCATGGGAAACAGACACCAGGCGGCTCTGAAAGAAGAGGGAGGAGCCCAGAGAAGCGACTGGCGAGGCCTGGTGGTCCTGAGGAGGCACAGCTGTGGAGCCCCTCCCTCCCTGCTATCAAGTGGAAGCCGATTCATAGTGACCCTGTAGGACAGGGTAGAGCTGCCCCTGTGAGTTTCTGAGATGGCAACTGTTTACTGGGGTAGAAAGCCCCGTCTTGATCCCAAGAAGCAGCTGGTGGTTTTGAACTCCAGACCATTCAGATCACAGCCAAATGAGAAACCACTACACCACACGTCTTTAAAAAGGGGTCTTTAAGAAGGGAGAGTTGGTCACACTATTAAATGCTCGTGCAAGTAGAGAAGACAAGATGTGCTCTGGAATTGACAGCGAAGAGGTCGTGAGAAACCTCAGGTGGCCGGTTTCAGTGAAGTGGTGGGGGCGGGGAAGGCAGGTGACAGGAGTTAAGGGATGAAGGAATGAAAACTTAAGAAGATCACAAGTAAGTCGGGTTTCAAGAACGGGATGAACATAGGACTAAAAATGGTGGACAAAGCAGAGACAACTGGTTCAGGCACTGGTCGTCAGAGGCCGTCAGTGGGAAGCTTCTTCCTGGTGTTGGAGGGTCAGTGGGATTCTGGTTGGAGCTAAGAACAGAGTCAAGGTGACTCCTGGCAGTGGTCTTAGAATTCCAGGCTTATTTGGTCCAGGCTTGGAAGACAGGGCTGAGACTGAAACCTGCCAGCTTGATTCACCCAGCACAGCAGAAAGCATTTGGATTGTGGAGCATGCCCGTGAGTTTATGCTCTGGTTCTGCTTATTGGTTGTATGATGGCCGTCCCGTTGAAACATGTCACCCTGTGGAAGACTTCTCCATAGGAATTAAATGAGGTACACTTAGCAACTGTTCAACACAATGGAAGTTCCAAGGTCCTCAATTCTAATCCACAGCCACTCTCCTTTCTGTCCTCCTCATTCTCTTTCCCTTGAGCACCTAACACCCTCCGGGCTTCAAACCGCCACTTTCGTGCTACAACTTCCTAAGTGTCTAGTCCGAATTTCTCACTGGACGTTCCAAATGTTTGTCTGTGTCTCCATTGGAGAACTCACTTTCACCACAGACTCGGCCAGCATGACACGTTTGCTCCGATGTGCCAGCCTTTCTGAACTCGTTTGAAGTCAAAGGAGGCGCAGTCTTCCCAGCTCCTGAACGAGGCATCTGATGCTTACGTGATCAGCCGTGGGGCTGGTAGGAGCCATTTGGACTCAGTTGAATGAGGAGAATTTAATAAAGTATCATTTACAAGAGAGGACCCATCAGGGATGGAGACGCCTCTCCCGGAGGTAACCGTTGGAATGACTTCGACTTCACCGTTAGGCAGGGGAGGAGCGGGTGCTGCGGCCTGAAGGGAGTAGCTGTGGCTGCAGGAGAAGCTGACAAGCTCCAGGGTCTTTGGACAGAGGGACCCAGTCAATCCGGGATGACACAGAGAGGGGAAGTCCTGGAAAGAAAGATCTCTTCTCTCATCCTCCAAACCCCTCTCTCCTGCCCGAGCCTTCCATTGGCTGAAATGACCCCTGTGTGAGGACAAGAGAGCCTGTTGATACAATTCATCCGTCACGGGTCAGCCTCCTGAGCACAGACAAAGACGGAGGATGCGTCTGCAGGGGCATGTGGAATCCATCCACCACACGTGCATTTTTGGGGTGCCCGAGAGTCGGAATGGTTTTGAATTTTTATTCATTAATCCATCACCTTAACTCCCGTCAAGGGTGCCTTTGCTTCTGGGGCCACGCCAAGTGCATCGCATACCGCAGTTCACTAAACTTTCACAACCATATGTGGCGAAGGCTCTTATGATCTTGGGATTACAGTCAAGAAAATGGAATCTTGAGGAGTTCAAGTTGCCCAGAGTCTGACACGTAGTACGTGACGGAGCCTGAGTTTGAGCACTAGAGTCACCCCCTTGTAGGCTTACTGTCCTATGCCCAGGGCTCCCGTTGGCCACTGCTCTCTGAGTCACCCCTTCCTTGCCATGACCATGAGTGCTGCCTGCTCCAGGACCGCCTGACCAGCATGCAAGCCCAATTTAGGTCTCATTTCTTCCATTGAACCAATCCAGGATATTTTTTAGGGATGATGCCTGACACAAATTTTGTCTCCCTCACACCCCACACTCGCCCCAGACACAGTAGTGCTGATGATGCGGTACATCTTCGAGATGAGCCCGGGGCTGCACGAGGCTGTGCCTGGTCAAGTCTGGGAGACCCCATCACAGTTGTGGGTTAGGTCTTCCTCCTCTTCCCGTCTCAGTTCACCCTCCAAGAGCCCAGGCCCTCTCACTTCATTTCTGTTTTGAATTTCGAGGGACTTCAGGCATCCCTCCTAGAGGGTCAAGTGCCTCCTTTGTGAAATGGGAATAAGATCTACTTTCCAGCGCTTACAACTTTGCTGTGTGGATTAGGTAGGATAAGGAACGGGCAAGTGTTTGGTAAGGGAAAAGTCATCTTGCAAGTACGTTAGCTAATCAACGTCCCAGTAAGGAAGCTCAGTGGCCTCTGAGTGGGTTCCAGGCAGACGGTCAGAAGTAACTGTGCTTCTGCCGTCTGCACAATGAGACGCTGTGACGGTTGAGCTGGATTGTAGGTCGTGTGCTTTCAAATATCAGATTCAGAAACACAACAATTGGTGTCCTGTAAGGGATACAGAAGCCCTGGTTGCATAATGGGTTATGCATTGGGCCACTAACCACAAGGTGAGCGGTTGAAACCCACTAGCCACTCCAGAGGAGAAGGATGAGGCTTTCTGCTCCCGTAAGGACGTACAGCCTTGGAGACCCAAAGGGAAAAATTCTGCTCTGCCTTATGGGGTCGCTACGAATCAGAATGGACTCGATGGTGGTGAGTTTGCTTTCGGGAAGGTATACCCTCCGTATATTTGGGGACAAGCCCTGGCCCTCCCAGGCTGGCCTGCGGATGATGACAGTGGTGCTATTGCTGTAGGTCCTGGAGAAACTGCAAGGACATCTGGAACTGCTGGAGCAGGCGTTTCTGGCCACCAAGGAGAAGCATCTGACTTGGCAGCAGCAAAGCTACAAGCACAAGTCCCCAGCTGTCGGTGACTTTGATCCAGAAAGGTCAGGCTTAAACAGGTTGCTTGAGGTGAAGCGTTCAGAGCTGACCTCCTTCAGGTGCGATTCTGGTGGTGGCTTCTGGCTTAATTTTTGGATAGCCATGAGTTCGCAAAAAGTGTTGCCCCCCCCACACCCCCACCCCTCATGAACAAAGTGTCAACAAATACTTATGACACACCTGTTATGTGTAGGGTCCTCTTCTGGATGTGGAGGTGCAGCCAATAGGAGCAAGAGTCACAAGGAGAAATGTGGCAAGATTTTGCATTTGTTGGATGTCATTATACTTGACTATAGCTCAGAGAAGCCACGGAAAGCCTAGAGAAACTCAGATGCAGACCCCGAGGGCCCTCTCTCCTCCCAAGCCCACCCACTCTCTGCTTGCTTCTCTCCTCTTCTTTCCTCAAACTGGCCGGTGTGGCCCGACAGGCCTCTTCTCTTCTTCCATCACTCTACTATGAGCTTGGGTCATGTTGGGAACTCGAAAGAAAGATGGGGTTTTCTGATACTCCTGTAAAGAGTTACAGTCTTGGAAACTCACAGGGGCAGTTCTGCTCTGTCCTAGAGGGTTGCTACAAGTATGGTATGGATTCGATGGCCAAGATAAAGGGAAAATATTACATCTTAAAGTTAAATGATCCTAGAGTGAAGTCGTTCAAGGAGCCCTGTGGGGCAGTGGGCTAGGCTCCACGGGACAGCTCACTGCAGAGTCGGCAGAATGAACCCACCAGCGGATCCCTGGAGAAAGAGGCGACTTCTGACTCCTGCAAAGAATGAGAGCTTCGGAAACCCACGGGGCCCAGCAGGTCGCAACGGGTCAGCGCTGACTCACTGAGAGTAGGTTCTGCGTTCATTCACATTGCAGGCTGGGGGTCACAGGCACCTAAAAGGAGGCAGTTACAGCAGTGTGCGCTTCTCTTGCCAAGCCAGATCATTTTAAGATGGATTCCGGGCTAGGATTACTTCCATATGATTTCCTGCTGTGGGTCCATTTAATAAGTTTAATATTTGTGTGTTCAGCTCTTTCTATGCCTAGCTTTCTAACACATTCATCCTTGATGCCAAGATATTTTCGTGGTTTTTATGTTGGCACTAGCACCCTGAAGTGCTTTTATGCCACTCCACCTCTCCTCCCCTGAGGTACAATTTTACTTCTTTTTTCAAAAAGAATGGAACGCCTGTCTGCTATTATTTCAATACGGAGTCATTTAGACAACAAAGATGCGTTTCAATATTGGCTTTCCCTCAAAGCTTATTATTGTTTCCACACCCTGCCTCCTGAGGGGGACCGGGGGAAAAGATCTCCACGTGCTTTTTCAATTTGTTAAAAGTTTTATAGAGTCAAGGCATTTATTTTTCATGGCATCCCACTCATTTGGTAGACATTTTACAGACGGCCTCTCTGCACATTAAGACCGAAGTTAGGCAATGCTTTATTTATAGCCTCCTTATAACCACAGTGCCTGGCACCAGCGTGAATCAAGAGATTCAACTGCAATTACAAGCCATATACAGAAGAAGCTTTCTCCATGGGGCGAGGGAGGGCCCCAGCTCCTCCCAAACGCAGCAAAAGCCACCTCAGGACAGCAGAAGCGGGGGCAGCTTGGGGCTGGTGGCCACTGCACTGGGGTGGCCTGGTGCAGCTGGGAGCCCTGGCGGCTTGGTATGCGAAGAACTTTTCAGGCACTGAGCCCACAGGTTTTTTGTGGACCGCTCTCTAGATGTAAGAATCCTGCACAGTATTTGAGGAATCCCTGGTAGGTTGGAAGCCAGCTGCTCCGCTCTCCTGCAACATGCCGCTTTTAAAAGGTCCTGTGCAGAAAGCCCTGCTTGGGTTCCAGGCACCTCGGTATTTGGGATGGCCTTCGCAGAACCATCACCATGCATGGGATTCGCGCACACACTGACACCAGAAGCCAAAGAGGCAAGAAGTGGGGGTTTCCTTTATCAACCCTCTCTCCCTGAGGCTCTCAGTAGATAATCTTGCCTCTTGCTTTACAGGAAAAACAAACAAACAAACAAACCCGAATCTCTCAGAAATGCCCTCTATCCATCTCTAAATTGTGGTGCTTTTACCCACCCCTCCCCCTCACCCTTCACCAGTCCCCCCTGGGAGCCGTCCCTTCCCGTGACCTTGATACCTGGACTGCCTCCCTCCACGCTTCACTCTTCAATGTCTCTCCTGGTCACTGCTTCTGCCTGCTGGATTTTGAACATATTTTCCTATATCTTATTCCATTTTTAAAATCACTTTGGTTTTTCATGCTTACTAGATCTTCTTTGCCTCACTGCTTAAGGATAGGACAGCCCTTACCTTACCCATGGGGTGAAGAGGTCGCTTGTGTCAGACACCACGTTTTTCACATGTACATGGGCCTGGTCCTATTTTATGCTGTTGATCTATGGTCTGATTTCTATGTCCACCACATAGTTTGTAATTGCTATTGCTTAGTGTATATTTTAAAGTGTTTCTTTCCAAAACGTTTTTGGTTTTTGACTATTCTTGTGCACTCCTCTTACTAACAATCTTCTTAAGCAGTTTGCCAAGTTTTCTGAATGAAATCCTATTAGAACTTGATTTCGGGTTGTGTTAAATTTACAGATTAAGTTAGAAGCAGTTGTAATCTTTGCAGTGAACATGCCCAGCCAGGAATGTGTTTTCTTTATGTTGATTTTATACATTTAAGCATTCCTCGCTTTGTTATAGTTTTCTGATACTTGTGAATGTTTTCTTTAAGTGGTACGTCGGGAATACTAACATCACACAGTTAGCTTGTACAGCGGCTACTTTATGCCACTCTCTCCTAGGCTGTTTTGTTGGCTTTTCAGTTGTGGCTTAGTGGTTATGCCCTGGGGGTGGTACCTGCAAGCTGAGCTGTTTGAAACCACCAGCCACTCTGAGGGAGAAAGATGAGGCTGTCTGGTCCTGTAGAGCATTACAGTCTTGGGAACCGGCAGGGGAAGTTCCCCTGTGAGTTAGAGCTGACTGGAGGGCAGTGAGGTTTGGGAGCATTTTAGTTTGAAGTTTGAAAACCATGCCCGGGACTGTTGCGTCAGCTCAGACTCATAGCGACCCATGCACAGCGAAATGAACTCTGCCTGGTCCTGCCCCATGCCATGCCAGCTGTTACGCGTGAGCCCGCTGTTGCAGCCACGGCGTCAGTCCGTTAGCCCAGGGTCTTCCTCTCACTTGCTGCCCCTCTACGTGACTAAGGTCCTTTTCCGAAGTATGAGACACAAGGTTTCCTTGTCCTTTCTTCTAAGGAGCATGGCTCTGCTTCTTCCAGGAAAGATTTATTTGTTCTGCTGGCAGCCCATGGTACTTTCGTTATGAAAATCATAACATCTGAAACTAATATTTCCACTCCTTTTTTCCCCTCCCACGCATTTGGGAGAAATCACTTACATGAGAGGCTTCCAAAAGTTTGTGGGAAAATGGAATTAAAAATATCATGAAATATTTTCATGAATTATTGAAGCCTCCTGGTGTTTATTGCTTTATTGGATTTGCTGTTCTTTCCAGGGCAATACTGAATCATATTAGTGAAAGCAAGCACTCTTGTCCTGGTCTTCGTGTTGATGAAAATGCTTCTAAATGTGGTGACTTCTGTAGGTCCAAGGAGATAAGCTTTATCGAGGAAGATTTCTTCCGTTCCAGAATCTACTAGCTTTATTTATTTGCCTATTTTAGAAAGTTTTAATCAAATGGGTTTTAGACATCATCTTAGAAGGCCAGGTAGATTTGTCTTTCTTTTTTATTCAGTAAATCATTTGAGTAAATACCCTAATATTGAACCAAGGACGAGCTAGGGAACGTTCTCTTTTCGTTTTGTTCCAGAAGAGTGGAGTAACACAGGAGTCACATGCTCTTTCAGGTCCTGTCAGAATTTATTAAAAATGTCTCTTGGGCTTAGTTCTTTCCTGAAGGTAGACTTTTGCTAATTGATTCTGTTTTTACCTGGGTATTTTATTTTTCTCAGACTTTCCATTCTTTTGAGTGAATTTTTATAACATATTTTCCCAGAAACTTGTCCATTTTATCTTGATATTAAACTGTTTACATGAACTTGTTTAATCCTTTTTGATTTAAAAACTTTCCCTGATACGCTTTGCCTTTTAACATTTCCCCCATCATTTTGTCTTTCTCAGCCCTGCTTCTCAGCAGACTTTTTCCAGGAGTTTATCTTATAGGTATTTTCAAAGAAAACACTTTATTTTTTCCATCAAATTTCTTGAAGTTTTTTATATATATATATATATGCTTACGTTCATGAATCTCTTTTTTCTTATGTTTACTTTGCAATATTTTTCTCTCTTCCTGTTTTGAATACTTAGTTTTAAAATTTTTGAATCTTTCCTTAGTTATTCATTTTAAGACTATAATTTTTCCTCAGTACTGTTTTAGCTGCATGACTTTGATTTTTATATTTTTTCTCAATATGGTCTCCTTGTAAATTATCTCTAATTTCCACTTCATTTTTTTTTTAACTCAAAAGATTTTTAGGGGGTGATTTTTTTAACCACAATTAGATACATTTTGTCTTGTTTTGTAATCTTTTTGCTATTATTTTCTAGTGATCAGAGAATGTTAGCTGTATGAGTTTTAGTACTTTTGATTATTTTGAGCTTTTCTTTGTGAATCAATATGAGGTACATTAAAAATATGAAGTACATTTTTGCAAATGTAATGGATTAAAGAAAATAGATTCTGTTCTTTGGGTAAACATATTTAAATTAATACACATAAAATAATATAGATTGGATCAAGCTTATTAAATTATTAAAAATATTGACTTCTTTTTCATTAAAATATGTTTGCTCTCATTTTGTATTAAGATAAAACTTCCTATATGATCACAGCTGTTAGAGTTGTAAAAACAAAAAAGCCTGCTGCTGTCAAGTGGATACAGATCATAGTGACGCTATAGGGCAGGGCCCACGTGCCCCGCGGGTTTCTGAGACGGTAACTCTTTATGCGATTAGAAAGTCCCAAATCAAACTGCTGCTGACCTTGCAGTCAGCGTCCCAGCACATGCCCGTGACACCGCCAGGCTTCCTTAGAATTGGAAGGCATCTCGAGCTCATTAGATTGGTAAGCAAGGGACTGTTATCTCTAAGCTGTAGCTAAGACACCCAAACCAAATTCACTGCCATCGAATTGATGCCAACCCTCAGCGGCCCTACAGGACAGGGTAGAACTGCCCCTGTGAGTTTCCGCAATTGTACTCTTGATGGGAGTAGAAAGTCTCGTCGTTCTCCTGCGGCGTGGCAGGTAGTTTCAAACTGGGAGCCCTGCCGATTGCAGTCCAACACGTAACCACTACCCACTGGGGGCTCGACCCAGAAATATTAAGAAAGTTCTTTATCCACGGTCACAGAACCAATGAACAGTAAAATGAGGATTGGAGCCCTGGCTTTCAGAGGCAAACCATAAACAGAATGCCACGCAGGGCATTCATAATAGAGATGAAAGCACACGCATGAACGTGTTCACTGTGTTTACTATGTCAGAATGCAGGCAGCAGGGCATAGGGTCGTGTTTGATTGTGCTTGTGTTTGTTTCTGCTTACTCAGGAAAGTGGAAGGGGAAATCTTCAAGTTGGGGATGCTACTTGAAGGTGTTAAAGAGAAAATGGATGAGCACAAATATCCCTCACCTCCCTCTCTTCCTGCGGGCTCTCCCATCATCCTGGATGACTTGTCATGCGCATCTCCGCCCTCAAATGAGGTAATTTAGCAGCCTGAAGCCTAATTTGGCTGGAAAGAAATGGCTTGAGTGCCTTTGTCAGATCCGCCTTCATGGATTTATGGAACCTGTTTTCATACTTCATGGAAACATCCAAAGTCCTAGGAATCACATTGCCTGAAACAGAAATTAAAATCTAAATTAAAAGCTATTTTAAGCGTTGGCCTTTTGCGAAGTCTCCTCTGTTGTGGGATGTAACAATGCTGTGGAAACTGATGACCCGTTAAAGAGCTATTTCTTTGGGATGAATACTGACAGTTTCGTGGATTGGCTCTGGAAGAAATCCTTTTACTTCTTGATTGTTTTGTACTCTCCCTTCCAAATAAAGGATAGAGAGCACCGTCTGTACCTTCCCAGGAGCCCAGTTCTAATTTTCCCTCCTCTCAAGAAAAATTCCCTCCGATTGTCTACCTCTGCAAGGCTGAGGGTTGAAAGCAGTCACCCCTCTCCCCCATCGCTCTCCACTCGTGTGCGTGTGCGTGCGTGCATGTGCGTGCGCGTGTGTCAAGTCTAAGACTATTCCGGCTAACATGCCGTTCTGGGAAGCTCTGAGTCACTTGGCTGACTGCCTTCAACTCACTCCTTAATTCTCACACAGCTCAGAAAGGCGCAGACTGTGGCTGAGGCTCCAAACGCCAATGAGGTCTCTGGTCAGCGCTAAGGACACGACGTAGATTATGTAACTGTTTGTCTTCCCAAGAAGTGTGTTTGCCTCCTCGAAACACTCAACTGCCTGGCGGCAGTGCGCTCGGTTGCTTGTGTAACCTTGATAGCCCCCACCTCCACTGCCGTCGAGTGGACGCCCACTCCCCGAAGCCGGACCAGGACAGGGTGGAATTCCCCCGGCGGGCTTCTGAGACTGGAATTCCTTCTTGTTGTTGGGTGCCATTGAGCCAGGTCCGACCAACAGCCACCTTACGTCCGACGCAAGGAAACCCTGCCCAGGCCGGCGTCACGGCCCAGGATTGTGCATGCGGGAGTGCCTGTGCCGGACCCAAGGGGCGGCACCCACTGTCAGTCCACTCATTAAGGGGACTTCCTGGACGGGAGCAGGCGTTTCTTCTTTCTCCGGAGGAGCGGCCGGTGGATTTGAACTGCTGACGTTGCCATCGGCAGCCCAACGTGTCACCACTGCCCCTCCTCCCCCCGGGGCTCCTTTCCGTTGTGTGCCGTGTTCCCACGGCCCTGGGTCTCCCTGTGAGTGCCGGATCCTGAACGTCTGTGAATGTCCAGCCCGGAGTCCATGCTGTGTGGCGTTCAGTATCGTCAAGCCCGAGCCACCGTGGGCTGCATCAGCCTCAGTGCTTTGCAAGTTCTACAGCGTGTTATTCACACGCACGCGCACACGCACGCACACGCACACACGCACACGCACACTGAGCCAGCGGCTCATCTTCATTGGGCCCCACGTTTACAGCAGCTGTTCAGAAATGAAGAGAACTCTACTACGTGGTGACGGGTGGCCCTGAAAAGAGCCAGGGGGTCAGTTTGAAGACTCAGGTGCATCTGAGCCCCGCGAGGGTAATTTCAACCCCCTCATATGGAAGTCAGACATTGACCCAGGAAGACTGAAGAAAAACTCATGTCTCTGAGGTACAGTGCATGTGAGTGAGGACAACCGAAAGACTGCAGCCTGCCTGAAGAAAACGCATCTGTCTCGCGGGAAGTACGGCCAGAATGCTGCTGGCAAGCCGGGGGAGAGACGTTGTCTCTAGGACATTGGACACAGTATGAGGAGAGACAGGCCCCTGGACAAGAACATCATGGAGGCAAGGAGAGGGTCGGCCGAAAAGAGGAAGCTCTTCAAGGAGGTGAACTGACTCAGGGGTTGCAAGGATGGCTCAGACAGAACCTCCCTTGTGAGGACGGCGCAGGGCCGGGCAGTGCCTCCTCCTGTCGGGCACCGGGCACAAGCTCACGATGAGTTGGGAGCAACTCGATGGTACTAACAACAACCCCTCGTACTTTGTGATGCGTCATCCTGAGAGGAAAGTCCTGCTCGTGTCCATGTTTTCAGTCATCCAATGGGTATTTATTGCTGTGTGCTAGGCAATTTCCTAGCATATCGCGATAAAGCAGTCAGCCACTAACAAAGGTTGGACTTCACCTAGAGGTGCCTCAGAAGAAAGGCCTGGCAGTGGACTTCTAAAAGGTTCCGCCCACTGAGAACTGTGTGGAGCGCGGTGCTACTCTGACACACGATTGCCAGGCTTTGGAATCAACTGGACAGCAAGCAAATTTCTTTAGGCAGCTTTCTGAGTATTGTGGACGTGGTTTAGATAAGGCATACAAACACCTGCCTCAAGATTCTTTCATTTCATTACAAAATAATTTGAGTGACATATAATTCACGTATCATACCATTTACTTGCTCAATCAAAATAAGAAGAATGGTACAATCATCACCACAATTTTAGAACATTTTCTTTCTGTACTCATGGTTGTTAGCTCCCCACTTTCCCTAACCCTCCCCTGCCAGAGCCCTAAGTAATTATTAATCCAATTACTGTCTCAATAGGTTCATCTGTCCTGGATTTCATACACAGAAAAGTCATATGACACACACCCACAAACCCACCACCAACAATGACAAAACAAAACAGAAACTTTGATAGAAAAGAAAGCAGAAAATATTAAAAACAGAAAACTTAAAAATGATTCAAAAGGGAAATCACAAATATGGGTGAAGGGAGACAGCGGTTGGTATAAGATATGAAAGCAACAATAATCTATAATGTATCAAGTGGTCACAAGGAGTTGGGGGAGGGAAGGAAAAAAAGAGGAGCTGATACCAAGGGCTCAAATAGAAAGTAAATGCTTAGAAAATGATGATGGCAACATATGTACAAATATGCTTGATACAATTGATGTATGGAATGTTATAAGGGCTGTAAGAACCCCCAACAAAATTATTTTTTTAAAAGGAAGATGGTATGGTGTTAATTTTAACCTAACTACATCCGCCATACTCAACTTTACAATGCTCTGTCTGAACTAAGGTCATACGGGGTCTCACCAGAGGCTTCATCCATGTGGAGAACCCTGCAAATGGATTTGGGGCTCCACTGTCCTCCAGAGCCTGCTGCAAACAGGGTGTTCAGAATTGAAACTTTGATCCGGTTCCCTCCTTTGGATTTGGATTTTATTGTTGACAATCCTTGGATCACTCAGGCTGGCGTGCTTCTTCCATGTGGACTTAGTGGACACTTCACTTAAGATGCTTTTATTTCTGTGAGGGAGACATACAAAGAAACAAACAATGCGTACTTGTAAGTACAGAATACTCTGTGTATAGATTAATACGGTAGGCCCCAAGGACTAGGAAGCTGGGCTCCCTGAGTTTAAAGACTGTCTCTGTCATTTATTAGCTTTCTGATCTTGGAAAATTGCGTCACCTCTCTGTACCTCCGTTTCCTCATCTGTAAAATTGAGATAAGAACCGCACCTGCCTCACAGGATGGCTATGAAGTGGAAATGAGTTAATATATGTAAAGTACTTAAGTGGGGCCTGGCTCAAAGCAGGGCACTGACTGGGTAGGTCCCCAGACCACTCAGTGCCATCCAGTCCAGTCTGGTGTGCAGTACAACTGCTCTCTCTGGGTGACCAGGACTGTCAGTCTTCACAGGGACCAAAGTCTCATCTTTCTCCTGTGGAGCGGCTGGTAGATTCAAACTGCTGCAGTTAGCCACTCTGTCCCCAGGGCTCCGTGGTAATGGCAGTGAAGGGATGGGGGTGAGGTGGTCATGCAGCCTTTCTGACAGCAGGTTTGAAGCTGAGTCCAGGAAATGGCCCTCCTGCCAGGATGTCATGGTGCATCTGGGTGGGCAAGGGGTGTCAAAAGGAGCTCTGGTGGTGCCGTGGTTAAGCGGGGAGGGGAGGGGGGTGCTGCTAGCTGCCAGGTGGGCAGCTCAGACCCACCAGCCCCTCCCTGGTTGAATGACGTGGCACTCTGCTTCTAGAAAGAATATGGCCTTGGGAACCACAAGCGACAGTCCTGCTCTGTACTGGGGGTTCGTTGAATCTGGATCTTCTCCATTGAAGCGAGTTTGGGGGTGCTGAACTGATTTGGAGTTTCTTCCGTGGGACTGTGGCCCTAACAGCAAGTCCTTCTGTGTACTTCCCCCTAGATTCCCAAGGACCACCCTGGCCATCCTCCTGAGCTTCCGAACACATGTGGAAGTGAGGGGGCAGGGGTGGCCAAGCCGGGCCCTTCAGAGGAGCTTTGCAAGATGGACCTTCAGACGTGAGTCCTGCCCCTACTCCCCGCCCCTCCCTACAGCCTCATGTAGCCCCTTGGGAGGCCCAAAGAGCCCCCAAAGGAGAAGCAAACCTAGGCTGCAGGTTACAAGCCCTGCAAGCCTTGCTTCTCCGCCTGCACCCCAAAATCCAGAGGGTCTCTACAATGCCCTGGGCAGAGACGGTGGGTCTCAGGTGGCCAGGTGGCTGCGAGTGGGGCCTAGTGGTCACATGAGGGTCACATGAGGTCCCCATCACACTCACCTCAGGTTGCACGTTTCCACCCTCCCAGGACTTGTCACTGGATTAAAGAAGTCAGGTAATCCCATAGTTCAGGGGCTCTTGGGGAGCTCACGAATGATCGGAAAACGGTTCTTGATGTTACCTATTTTCACCAGTTCCCTCGACTGGCTGATCAGTGATGTGGCTGCCCAGGACCTGCAGGATCAAACACCCACCCGGTTGTCTTCTGTCTCCAGGGTAAAGCCAGCTGCCCGGCCCTGTTTCTGCTGTGCTCACCATTCACCAAGCTCACCTCCTGCCTGTTGGCATGCTGGGCATCAGTGCCGCGGTACTGTTGGTATTACTAGCAACACTCAGGAGAAACTTCGCTGGGGGACACGTTCTAGAACAGGGCAGACCCACTGACTGCAATTCTGTAGGCCCGGCTGGGGCCTGCCTTTCTGCAATTCTCACATGTTGCCAGGGCATGCCTGGGCTGCTGGTCTCCGGCCCACACATAGAGTAGCCAGGCCTGGAGATGATCTCATGCATGAACTGGGGCGTGAGGACCCCAAGCCCTTGGTCTAAAGTGCTGGTAACACTATTACAGTCAACACGTGCTGTTGGGTCAGAGCGCTACAGTTTACAGAGACTTTGTTTTTGTTTTTCAGAAAAGGAGTTGGAAGCTTAGAAAGGTGAGGAGATTTGCCCAGGGAAGAAGACATGAGATACAGTACAAGTATCTCAACTCTGCAGGGCTGGCACCTCCCTACACTTCATTAAAACAGCCTGTCTTAGACGTGGGAGGCCCGGCCGCGCAGTGGTTACACGTTGGGCTATGAGCTGCAAGTTCCACAGTTCAAACCCGGCCACTCTGTGGCACCAAGGCCAGGCTGTCTACTCCTGTACACAGTTAGTCTCCGAAACCCACCGGGCGCGTCGACTCCGGCCTGTGGGGTCAGCACCGACTCCACGGCGGTGAGTCTGGTCTTTGCTGTGAGGTCTGGGCTTGGTCTTCAGGGTTAGAAGATCAAAGAAAACCCAGGAAAATGGAGACATCAACCTTTTAGGAATGACAAAGCGGGTATAAGCTTATTACTAACAAGCCAACAAAAATCAGTCAGTACAGGAAAGTATAGAGAATATTTCCCTGAGAGAAAAAGTCGTTGACCTGTTAGTGTATCTTTCCAGCCTCGAAGAAATCCCTCCGTACACTGCGGGTGGCTCGGCAGTGAAGCTCTCTGCTGCTAACAGAACGGTTGGCCTTTTGAGGCCACCCTGCCGCTGGACTCCTATACACATCGCAGCACAGAAAGCCCGGGGATTGTTGCTCCTTCACCTGCAGCCCTGCTGGGTGGCCGTCCGTGCTCGGCTGCTAACTGAAAGGCTGGCCATTAGAACCCACCAGCTGCTCTGGAGGAGGAAGAGGCGGCAGTTTGATACCATAGGGATGACAGCTTTGGAAATCCTCTGGGCAGTTTCACTGTGTCCTACAGGAGCCCCGGTAGTGGGGTGGCTGCTTTCTGGGCTGTGGTCCGCATGGTCAGCAGTTCAACACCACCGGCAGCTCCAAGGGAGAAAGACTGGGCTTTCTCCTCCAGTCAGCAGTTAGCGTCTCCGAAAGCCACAAGGGGCCGCTGTGAGTCAGCATTGAGGTTTCTTTTTTTTAACATTTTATTAGGGGCTCATACAACTCTTATCACAATCCATACATATACATACATCAATTGTATAAAGCACATCCATACATTCTTTGCCCTAATCATTTTCAAAGCATTTGCTCTCCACTTAAGCCCTTTGCATCAGGTCCTCTTTTTTTCCCCTCCCTTCCCGCTCCCCCCTCCCTCATGAGCCCTTGATAACTTATAGATTGTTATTTTGTCATATCTTGCCCTATCCAGAGTCTCCCTTCCCCCCCTTCTCTGCTGTCCCTTTCCCAGGGAGGAGGTCACATGTGGATCCTTGTAATCAGTTCCCCCTTTCCAACCCACTCACCCTCCACTCTCCCAACATCGCCCCTCACACCCCTGGTCCTGAAGGTATCATCCACCCTGGATTCCCTGTGCCTCCAGCTCCCATATGCACCTGTGTACAACCTCTGCCCTATCCAGCCCTGCAAGATAGAATTCGGATCATGGTAGTTAGGGGGAGGAAGCATCCAGGATCTGGGGGAAAGCTGTGTTCTTCATCGGTACTACCTCGCACCCTGACTGACCCATCTCCTCTCCTGAACCCCTCTATAAGGGGCAGTGAGGTTTTTGTTGTGCGTTTTTAAATTTGGTCTCTAAGAGTCAGAGTTGACTCCAGTGGCAATGGGTTTGGTTTCATTTATGAATTGAAAATTGACTCGATAGGACATAACAAAATAGGCATTCTTGGCAAATATGGAATTGTAATATATTGTTTTACAATATACCTATTTCATTTAACAATATATTGAGGATATGTCTCCTTATCACTTAGACCAGCAGTTCTCAACCTGTGGGTCGCATCCTCTTTGGGGGACAAATGACCCTTTCACAGGGGTCGCCCACGTCATAAGAGAAGCAGCATCACAGTGATGAAGTAGCAATGAAAATAATTTTATGATTGGGGGGTGGTCACCACAACATGAGGACCTGTATTAAAGGGTCACGGCATTAGGAGGGTTGAGAACCACTGGCTTAGACTAACCTATAGCTCCTTTTTTAAAAAAAAATTTATTTTAACAATTTATTGGGGCTCATACAATTCTTATCACAGTTCATACATATACATACATCAGTTGTATAAAGCACATCTGTACAGTCTTTGCCCTAATCATTTTTTCTCTTTTCTTCTTTTACTTTTTATTAGGGACTCATACAACTCTTACCACAATCCATACATATACATACATCAATTGTATAAAGCACATCCATACATTCCCTGCCCCAATCATTCTCAAGGCATTTGCTCTCCACTTAAGCCCCTTGCATCAGGTCCTCTTTTTTTTTTCCCCCTCCCTCCCCATTCCCCCCTCCCTCATATGCCCTTGGTAATTTATACATCGTTATTTTGTCATATCTTGCCCTATCCGGAGTCTCCCTTCCCCCCTTCTCTGCTGTCCCTCTCCCAGGGAAGAGGTCACATGTGGATCCTTGTAATCAGTTCCCCCTTTCCAACCCACTCACCCTCCACTCTCCCAGCATCGTCCCTCACACCCTTGGTCCTGAAGGTATCATCCACCCTGGATTCCCTGTACCTCCAACCCTCATATGCACCAGTGTACAGCCTCTGTCCTATCCAGCCCTGTAAGGTAGAATTCGGATCATGGTAGTTGGGGGGAGGAAGCATCCAGGATCTGGGGGAAAGCTGTTTTCTTCATCGATACTACCTCACACCCTAATTAACCCATCTCCTCTCCTAAACCCCTCTATGAGGGGATCTCCATTGGTCGACACTTGGGCCTTGGGTCTCCACTCTGCACTTCCCCCTTCATTTAATATGATATATATATACATATATACACATACATATATACATATACACATATATACACATACATACACATACTTATATCGTTTTTTTTGTTGTTTTTTTTTTGCATGATGCCTTATACCTGGTCCCTTGGGCACCTCGTGATCGCACTGGCCGGTGTGCTTCTTCCATGTGGGCTTATTTGCTTCTGAGCTAGATGGCCGCTTGTTCACCTTCAAGCCTTTAAGACCCCAGACACAATCTCTTTTGATAGCCGGGCACCATCAGCTTTCTTCACCACATTTGCTTATGCACCCATTTGTCTTCAGCGATCCTATCATGGAGGTGTGCAGTCAATGATATGATTTTTTGTTCTTTGATGCCTGGTAACTGATCCCTTTGGGACCACTCGATCACACAGGCTGGTGTGTTCTTCCATGTGGACTTTGTTGCTTCTGAGCTAGATGGCCGCTTGTTTATCTTCAAGCCTTTAAGACCCCAGTCACTATCTCTTTTGATAGCCGGGCACCATCAGCTTTCTTCAGCACATTTACTTGTTCACCCATTTTGGCTCCAGCCGTTGTGTCGGGAGAGTGAGCATCATAGAGTTCCAATTTAATAAAAGAAGGTATTCATGCATTGAGGGAGTGTTTGAGTAGAGGCCCAAGGTCCTTCCGCCACCTTAATACTTGACCTATAAATAGAGACACATAGATCTATTTCCCCATCCTCCTATATATATTTGCATGTACATGTCTGTGTCTAGACCTCCATGAATGCCCTTTGACTCCTAGCTCTTTCCTCCATCTCCCTTGACTTTCCTCCTGCCCTACTACCATGCTTCATCGCCACCTGGGCTAGAGTATACCTCTTCTCTAAGCAACCTTACCCTTGATCATTTCCCACCAGGCCTGCCACTCCCCCTTCTCTACCATTTGGGGTCCCATGTTTTTCCCTTGTCCCTGGGTTTGTTAACACCACTTCCTTACCCCCCCACCCCAAGTCCCCCCAGAACTGTCGGTCCCATTGTTTTTCCTCCAGATAGTTCATCCAGCCTGTCCTATTCAGACAGACCTGTGGAGTCACTAACATGCACGAAAACTAGACAGAGGAAAACAAAGCAACAGTATACAACCAGACAACAAAACAACAAAAACAAACCACTGATAAAGAACAGAACAAAACAGTTCACAAGAGAAAAGCTTGTAGTTAGTTCAGGGATCATTTGCTGGCCCTTAGGAGCGTTTTCCAGTCCAGTTTGTTGGGGCACCACACCCTGGCCCCAAAGTCCACTTTCAGCATTCCCTGGGGACCTTGCCACTCCATTCCCTTGCTGTTCCGCTGCACTCCCCCAGTGATTTGCCTCGGTGTGGTGGGATCAGGTCAGGTGCAATTCCCACACTGTGCCTCCGGTGCTGTCCCCTGTATCGCCCTTAGTCACTGAGGGGCATCATGTCTCATAGTGGGGCCAGCCATGTTGTTCTCTCTGTGGACTGGCTGCTCTACTCAGGAACATCATCATCACAGCCTGGTGGGCCAGGCTGTGCTCCACTCTCTCCTCCTGCCCCTTCATCTGGTCCCATGTGCTCTGATCAAATATGTCCATCTCCCAGAGCTGCAGAGTCAATGTCGTCCTTTGGAACAAATTCTTTTCGGGGGAGGGGCAGGAATCCACTTAATTTATGGTGCTGGGGCCAGCCTCCCAGACCTCTCCACCGGTTCCCTCCTCCACGCCGGGATATTTATAGCTCCTTTTTCATGGCTATGTCGTGTCTTGTTCTTTGAGTGTGCCGATTCACTTAACCAATCACTTACTGTTGGGCATTTCGTTTTCCCTCTGCTCTTTGGTGTTATCAGCAGTTCTTTAAACAGCATCGTTTGCCATGCAGATTTTTGGTCATGGCTGGGTATTTACTTAGGGTAAACCCTTCAGGGTGCAATGAATGATTCAAAAGGTAGTGGAGGTGGTATTCGATGCTGCGCAGTTGGCTCCAACATTCATTGACACTAGGTACAGTAGAATCAAACACTGCCTGGCCTTCGCCATCCTCACGACACTGCCGGGTTAGAGCTCACTCCTGCAGCCAGTGTGTCCATCCATCTCCTTGGGGAACCTCCTTTTCTTGGCTGCCCCTTTACTTTACCAAACATGAAATCCTTTTCTAAGGACCGATTTCTCCTAACAACATGTTCCATGTATGTGCGGCAAAGCTCACCATGAAGCCTTGCCTCCAAGGAGCATCTTGGCTGTACTTCTTCCAAGACAAATGTGTTTGCTTCTCTGGCGGCTTTCTGCACTCCCGATATCTTCCTGGGCACCATGATTCAAATGCAGCTGCTCTTCCATCTTCCTTATTCAATGTCCAACTTTCACAGGCATGTGAGGCAATTGAAAATGTCCTGGCTTGGGTCAGACACATCTTAGTCCTCCAAGTGACATCCTTGCTCTTCAGCACTCGAAAGAGGTCTTGGGCAGCAGACGGATCCCACGCGAGGCACCATTTGCTTTCGTGACTGCTGCGCCTCCCATAAGCACTGATTGCGAGCCAAGCAAGATACAATTCTCGACCACTTCAATCTTCTCTCCGTCCATCAGGATGTTAGCTAATGGTCCAGTTGTGAGGATCTGGGTGTTGTTTGCATTAGGTTGTATTGCATGGTGAAGGCTTGACTCCTTGATCTGCATCAGCAAGTACTTCAAATCTTCCTCAGATTCAGCACGCCAGGTTGTGGCATCTGCATATCGCAGGCTGTTCATAAGACTGCTTCTAATCCCAATGCTGAATTCTTCTTCACATAGCCCGGCGTCTTGGATTACTGTTCAGCACACAGATTGAATGAAAGTGTAGCAAGGATACAACCCTGGTATATACCTTTCCTGGTATACACCTTCAAACTACTTTAAACGGCCTGGTATACACCTCTAAACTACTTTAAACGGCCTGGTATACACCTCTAAACTGCTCAGTAGTCGCTTGTTCTGCTCTTCAAATGACTGCCTCAGTGAAGCCACAGGTTCCAAAGACACAGGGAAGTGTTCTGGAATTCTTTTCAATAATATCCATAATTTTTATTATCCACAAAGATGCCTTTTCATCCTTTTCATAGTCAATAAAACACAAGTAAACATATTTCTGGCTTTCTCTGCTTTCAGCCCAAGTTTATCTGACATCAGGAATGTTCTCTCTTGCTCCATGGTCTCTTCTGAATCCACTGTGAACTTCTGGAGGCTCCCTGTCAATGTACTGCTGCAATAATTTTTAATAAGATTTTACTTGCATGTGCTATGAATGATAGTGTTGGTAGTTTCAGCATTCTGCTGGGTCACCTGTCTTCAGAATGGGTACAATAATGGATCTCTTCCAGTCCTGTGGCTGTTCTCCACATTTCTTGGCATCGATGAGTGAGTGCGTTCAGTGCTGCATCAGCTGGTTGGAACATTCCACTGGTATTCTGTCAGTTCCTAGAGGCTTGAGTTTGGACTCCTTGCTTCAGTATCACTGGTTCTTGCTCATATGCCACCTTTTGAAATAGTTACGTGTCGACTAATTCTTTCTAGACAGTGACTGCATCCATCCTTTCATCTTCTCTGGATGCTTCCTGTATCACTCGATGTTTGCCCATGGAATCTTTCAGTATTGAAACCTGAGGCTTGCCTTTTTTTCTTCTTCAGTTCTTTCTGCATGATATATGCTGAGTGTCTTCAGCCTTTTGGGTTTCTACCTGCAGGTCTTTGCACATTTCATTGTAATACTTTATCGTCTTCAGCTGCCTGCTGAAATGTTCCGTTTAGCTTTTTTGCTTTACCATTTCTTCTATTTGCTTTAGCCACTATAGGCTTGAAAGTAATTTTTAGTGTCTCTTCTGACATCCATTTTGGATTTTTCTTTTTTCTCTGCCTTTTTTAATGACCTTTTGCTTTCTTTGTGTGTGTTGTTCTGTCATTAGCATTCAATGTGTCCAATCTATTCTTGAGATGTTCTCAAAATTCAAGTGGAATTGATATGCAAGGCAATATTCTGGTTCTCATGGACTTGGCTTAATTTTATTCAACTTGAACTTGAATTTACATATGAGTAACTGATGGCCTATTGCTCAGCCAGCCCTTGCCTTCCTTTGAATGATGACTGCGTGTGTCTCCATGGTCTCTTCCCACAGATGGAGTCAATTTGATAGCTGTGTATTGTCTGGCCACGATTAGTTGCCAGAAAAAAAGTCGTTTGCTATGAACAAGTTGTTGGTCTTGCGCAATTCTATCTTGTGATCTCCAGTTTTGTTTCTATCCCCACGACCATATTTTCCAACTACTGTTTCTTCCTCCTGGTTTCCAGCTTTGGCATTCCAATTGCCAATAATTAGCAATGGGACTGGATCACAGGTTTGCTTAATTCTACCAACTGAAAAAGTTGGGTAGAATCCTTCGGTTTCTTCATCTCTAGGGGTTGGTGTGTAAAATCAAACAATAGTTTCATTTCCTGGCTTTCCTTGTACGCATACAGCTATCACTCTGTCACACGCAGGGCCGCCCTTCAAGACAGACCTCGACATGTTCCTTTCAATGGGGCACGCGTTGCCACTCCTCTTGAATCTGTTAATCCCTGCCACAATGAACTACAGCCTTATTGGACTCAAAATGGTCAATGCCAGTCCATTTCAGTTCACTAAAGCCTAGCATGTCAATGTTACTGTGTTCCATTTAACGGTTGACTACTTTCATTTTTCTGGATTCATCCTTCATCCTTTCCAAACATCAATAGATGTTTACAACAGTTTCTTCACATTTGAGTCGTGTCCCATCAGCAAATGAACATCCGGAAGGCTTCCCTCCATCCACGTCATTGTGGTTCTCTACTTTGAGAAGGCAGCTCTTCTTCAGTCATATTGTGAGTACCTTCTGACCTGAGGGCTCCAGGACAGTGTGAGAAATGCTGTTTATGAACTCTCCGGTGTCTTAAGATGCTCTGTCCCTGTTCATAAGGTTTTCTGTGGCTCATTCCTTCTTTGTAGTCTGTTCTTGGTCTGGAAGCTCTGCTGAAACCTGCTCACTTTAGGCGATCCTCCTGGTGTTTGAAGTAGCAGTGACGTAACTCCCAGCAACACAGCAACCTACAAGCCACCACAGTATGAGAAACTGATGGACGGTGGTGGACTTTAAAAGGGCCACCCATGGACAGTTCGGATACTTTCAGCCAGTGGGGCCAGTTCCCGGGGCGGCAGTAGTAGAATATGGTGGGGCTGTGACTCCAACCCGAGCCCACCCTAAGGATTATTATTTTTTCAACCTTTTACTAAAGTTCTAAGTGAATGCCACTGTCTCATTGTTTTCATTGGATCTCTTTGCCTGTGAGATTTGGCCTATTTTCACATGCTTCTTGGCCAGTCCTGCCTCTTCGTTGAGCCCAACAACATTTTAACTTACTTTGCAAAACTGAAATCAGCTCCTGTTTTAAAAAGGCAGACACCCGGGAACATATTAAGGGCAAGTCAGGAGCCCTGGTGTGGGGGCTGCCTGTTGGACTTAACAATAAGGTCAGCAGTTCAAACCCACCAGCCATGCTCTGGGGAAAGATGAGGCTTTCTACTCCTATAAAGCTTTACAGCCTTAGACACCCACAGGGGCAGTTCCACTCTGTCCTGTAGGGGCGCTAGGAGTGGCAATGGACTTGACAGTGGTGGTTTTTGTTTGGTAGGTTCAAGGTTGAGATTTCATTATGCAAAGTACTCGGACAGGTAGACAACGCAGCAGAACTATGGTTAAGAGCATATGTTTATGAGCCAGGCAGGTGAAGGTTCCATGCCACTTCTTTGTGGCCTCAGTAGCTTGCTTACCTACTCGGAGCAGAGTATTCATCATCAAAACGAGGGCAGCATGGATTACTGGATGGAATAGCAGGAGACCATAGGATCAGCACGTGGTGGCTTTTTCTGCCTAGTGAGAAAAACGCTGACATGCTCCAAAGGAAATAAACACATGAATAAATGCACAGAGGAGAACTAAGAAGTCACAAGCAATACAGGAAATGCAACCTGTGGATAAGCATATGCAAAATGGTTATCTCCTTTAATAACAGAGAAAATGCTAATTAACGCAGGTGCTCCCCCCACCCCCACACACACACCCATACCCACAGGAACAAAAACATGTTAAAGGATAATTCTTGATGCCCAGGCAGGTGGCTGGTGGCTGTGTAATCCCAAGAATCTTTGTGGAAAGCAGTTTGGCAGTGTGGATGGTCACACAAACACATTTACAACCTTTGACCCAGACATTTCCCAGAAGGAAGTAATCCAAAATATGGGGAAAGCGATCTGTACAATGGCGCTGACTTGGTTATGACAGTGGGAAGAAGATGTTTATTTTCAGCTTGCAAACAGGATACGATAATACAAATACATGTGGAATAGAGGCAGTGATTTCAGTTCAGATAGATAGACACACACATATTTGTGCTGAAGGACTTCTAATCCACAATTTCTTCCTCTAGATTGTCTGGCTCTTGTTTTAATTCATGGCTGAATACACAGTTGGGAGAAGGGAAACGAGTTCGCCAAACTAGTCACCAATCATCTTCTAAACTCTCTTATCTCGTGGAGCTCGGAGTAACTGGAAACTAGGGGACTTTTTTTAAAGAGAAAAATTCCCTCATCCTTAAAGCAGATTTAAGAATCCGTTTGGACAAGGAAAGGCAGTTTGGCCCGTGTTGGAGCTTCTTTCCTACAAGCCAGGTCATTCAGACGCCAGGTCCCACTGAGGTCTGAGAAGTACGGGCCAGCCAGCTCGCCCTGCAGGGGCCCAGGCCTCAGTTTCCCCGCTGTGGAGGACCTGGCGTGCCGAACGTCCCCGAGTCCCGCAGCTGGGCGAGTGGGGCCCAGGGCGGCGGGGCTGACTCACTTCCCGGGTCCCACCCCATCTCTGTGCTTGGGTGCAGGAGGAGCCCAGCCGCGCCGAAGGAGGGCAGGAGCGCGCGGAAACCGCCGCGGCGGCGCCGCCAAGCCCCAGCTGTGCCTTCTGCCACCGGGCCCTTGAACGGTGAGCGCTCTCGCCGCCCGCCTCCTCCCTCCCCGGGTGCGGGGAGACGGTCCTGGGCTCCTGATCCAGGGAGGGTGGGAGTCGGCTGATGGAGCGGGTGCCAGGAGCCGCTGGCCCGGGGATGACAGGTAATCACGCTTTCTGGGCTGGGCGCTGAGCCCGGCCTGTGTCCCCACCGACAAATCCCTCTGCCGGGGCGAGCGCCCAAACCACCAGGCAATTGCTAATAATTCACACGCCTCAGCCCCACCTTCTGAGTCAGCCTCGCCGGGGGTGGAAGGAACCGCGGCTGCAATCCTGTAGAAAGCCCGATCCCGAAGCAGCCCCTGGGTGAAGGAAGCCTCACGGGGCCGGCTGCGGGGAATGGGCGTGGGGGCTCACAGTGCTCAGATGAGGGTGCACTGGCTGCTGAATGGGAAGGTTAACCGTTCGAGACCACCAGCTGCTCCTTGGGAGAAACATGGGACTTTCTACTCCTGCAAAGAGTAAAGAGTTACAGTCTGAGAAACCCCCCTTCCCCCCAACCCGGTACAGCCCTGCCCTGTTTATAGTGGCTCCGCAAGTCGGAATCCACCGGCAGTGAGTCTGGGTTTGGGGTTGGTGTATTCGCTCCCCACCCCCCGCCCCAGCCGGCACTGCTCAGGATGAACAAAAATCTTCCGGTGGGGTCCCGGCGAACGCACCTCAAGACCTCTGCCCCTTCGTAAGCAAGACACCTTCCAAGAACTACAGGTGTAAAGTCCTCCGTGTTTTCGCAACCCTCACCGGACCAACCATTCGCACGTGTGAATCCAGATGTATTTCAAACTTCTCTCACGTTGGAGCCCGGGTGGTACCCACAGCTGCGCTCGGCTGCCGGGGGGAACAGCGGGAGGATTGAGTCCCTCCCGGAGGCACCTCGAAAGAAAGGCCTGGCAATCGATTTCCAAAAATTCGCGGAGCACAGCTCCACACTGACACCGGGGTCTCCGTGCACTGATCAACTCTACCGCAACTGCTTTCCCCTGCCCCACAGTGGACAATACTGCCCCCTGCAGGACTCTGGAGCAATTCAAGGGGCTGCAAAAGCAGATACCTAGACTTTATCCCGGATTATGGGCTATACAAACGTTTTTAATTGTCAGTTTTTTTTTCTTCAGAAAGGGGACAGTAGGTCAATTAAGTTTGAGAATCTATGAGCTAGCTAGAGGTGCGCCACCTCTAGCTCACGGGGCACTGTGGACTTGGTCCAGAGCTTGGCCAATTTGCCTTCGCAGGGGCAAGAGTCAAAAGAGCGAGACCTGTTTAGTCATCATGAAACGGTCTCTAATACAGAGAAGCACATGGAAAGCTGTGAAACACGGATGTTTCCTGTTAGAAAGCATTCCAGCACAGGCACGGGCGTTTGTCCTAGGCCCTTTGTGGGCTTCCTCACCGTAAAAAGGAAACAGCCTGATGTTTGTGGTAAAAATAACTCTGTGTCACCTCGGTGGATCATTGCTTCCAACCAAGGTGTCCGACATCACCTTTACTTAACATGGGGCGCTGGCGAGTCTCATTCCCTGGCCACCCCAGGCCTGTTTTTATTTATTGAAGCAAAATCTAAGCAATTTTTTTAGGTTTTATTATGTATCAAAATATTTTGACATTTAGATACCTTTTCGGTTCTTAAGTATGATGATTGGGAAAAATATTTTGACATTTAAGAAATCTTTTGTTCAAGCATTTAAGGTACGACATGTTTCTGTCTCAAGTTTCTCATCTAGACCCTGAAGGGTCTTGAATACCAAAATAAGGAGACTTGTCTCAGATTACATTCTCACCACCACCCCTAACCCCCAACCCTTTTTTCTTTTTATTGTGGTTTGGGTGAAAGTTACAGAACAGATTAGTTTTCAGTTCAAGAATTGATACCCATTTCACTTTGTAACATCAGTTGCAACCCCACCATGTAACAGCACCTTCCCACTCCTCCCTCGGCTCTCTTTCCAGCCATCCTCCTTTCCCGCCTTCTGAGCTGTGTTCTGGGAAATCCTTTTTATGCTTGATGATTCTGAGAAGTGAGTCCCTCTTGAATGTTACTGCTGGCTTTATAAGCCTGTCCCATGCACGGCGAAAGGGAGCCCTGGGCACTGTCGGACAAGCTTTGGACTGCTAATGGTAAGGTCTGTAGTTCAAACCCACCAGCCATTCTCTGGGAGAAAGATGAGGCTCTCTGCTCCCACAACGAATCGCCTTGATGGCAGTAGGTTTGGTTGTTCGGCTGCCATCAAGTTCAGGGCTGGGTTTGATTCCAGGCATGAAGAGTGTCTCAAGGCTATAGTCTCAGAGGTGCATTTATAAGATAGAAAGAAAAACACAACCAAGTATAAACCAGACCTCACATTGAATCCCGCTGCTGGGGAGTGATGCCGAGACAGGCTTCAGACAATGGACTCTTGTTGTACATCATCCCTGAGAAATTGCTAATTAGTGGTGGAGTTTGTGGTGGAGTTGATTCCGATTTACAGCAATCCCACATGTTCGAGAGCAGGCTTTTCAGTGCTTGCTTTTTCTGAGTGGTCTTAAACCTTCAACTGGGGCTGGCAGCAGAATACAGGAACTATTTGTACCACCCAGGGACTTCATTAATTCACACACACGCACAAACAAATGAACTCACTGCCATGAATCAATGCTGACTGGTAGTGACTCTAGAACAGGGAGAACTGCCATTGTGGGTTTCTGAGACTGTAACCTTGAATGAAAGTAGAAAGCTCCATCTTTCTCCCAAGGAGTAGCCGGTGATTTCGAACTGCTGGCCTGGCAGTTAGCAGCCCCAATGAGTACCATTAATTAAAGGGGGGCCATAAACCTGTTATACTTCACAAGCCATAATCTTTCAGAATATTATAGATATCTCAGGTAGAACACATTCCTTAAGCAGCTTGCCAAAGTAACTACTGAATTATTTGCAAGCTGCTTCTTATGTGTGTGTTTGCGAGTGCGGATCAGTTAATGTACGTGTTAAATGTGAAACTTTTATCTCTCTGTGTTCTTTCTGGTGTGAAGCTTTGGATTTAAAATTTCATTTTCCCTACTTCGTTTTGTTACAAAAAAAAGCCTTTTGGAATAGAACTTTCCTTGAACATTTTTGATTAATGAAAAGACTTTTATGCACAGAGGAGTTGCAAAGAATCAGGGGGTGGGGCGGGAAAGTCATGCGTTGGACTGAAGTCCCTTGAGTGAGATCCAAGGTTTCCACTTTGGGGAGCAGCTGTTCAAATGCTCTGAATGGGGAGGGTGGAGACCGCAAATGAGGTGAGAAAATACATGACTCAGAAGGAGAGCATGTTTTTCCGAGAGGGACGTGGCCGGGCTTGGCAGCCCCTGACGCCACAAAGCCGAGCCTGCATCGCTCCACCCCGGGCCCAGCCGGATGGCGCTCCTTTGCTCTGCACAGCCGCCTGCTCATCCCCAGCAGCCAGTCTGGTCCCTGCTCCAGGGCCGGGTCGGGATGGCGGGCACAGAGCCCCCCAAATGCAGAGTGAGCAACTCTCCCCAGGGCCGCTACTGTCTTGCAGGGCTGAGCAAGACTTCTTCACTAGGATTCCTTTGGAAGAATTCGTTTCTGTGGAGGAAGAGGGTGGGGAGCAGCCAGCCCGAGAGCGGGAGTCTCTCCTCTCTGGTGCCCCTGGTGGCCTTGTGCGACGCCACATGCCCATAGCTTTGAGCCCCCCAGACACGGGCCAAACACATGGGGCTAGACTTCAAAAATTTAAATTTAAATACACTCAGGTTGCACTTAAGGCCACGTGACCTGGTATTGACACCTTTAGAAGCTTCTGCCTCTATTAAGAATTGATTTTATGAGGTAGAAGCTTTGAGAAACAGCAAGGAAAATCCAAAGTTTATAATCCCCTACTTTGAAATGTCAGTTTTGTACACGTGTGTGCGATGATTGGACATTATCCTCTGTTGAGCAAAAGAGATTTATTGATTTGCTTGCTCATTTCTATTTTGGGTTAAGATATCTACAACACAATATACATCAACTCAACAATTTCTACATGTACAATTCTGTGACCTTGGCTATGCTGAAGTTGTGCCCAGATAAATCCTTTCTTGAATTGTTTCACCAGCGGCAATATAGACTCACTGCCCGGTCAGCTGCTTATTGAACTCTTCATGTTGCCATTACCAATATGATCTCATTGTTTAAAAAAGCAGAATGCTCATGCAGACATTATTTTCTATTAAGGCTAAAATCTCATTTGGTTTAAAGATAAATTCAACAGAGAATTTGGTTTAAGGTTTAGTCATACTCATTGGCTCCAGAATTAGACATTCTAAAACATATTTAGACATATGTAAATGTTCTCATTGGGTCAAATTGTCCTGAGTATCATTTCTTCTGGGGTGGCCCTAAAAACAGGCAGGTGGGGAGGGTGGTGATTTCTGGGTTGAGAATGACACACCACTCCTATGTTATCCTGGGCTGTGACATAAGAAACCTTACCTTTCTGGGGGTGGAGGGATTTCTTTCATTTAAGAAAAATGATTTTATTGGGCTCGTATAACTCTTATCACAATCCATCTGTCCATCCATTGTGTCAAGCACATTTGTACATTTGTTGCCATCACCATTCTCAAAACATTTTCTTTCTACTAACCATTCATGGGGTTGTGCACACCTTTTGCAGGAGGCAAAAGATGGAGAGACGAGGCCACCGCAGGATCCACAGCGGAAGGTTTTCCATCATCATTCGGGAAAACCCCTTGCACCTGTGTTCCAGCTGCAGTAAGTAGGAGGGCCTGGACACTCCCACCCACTCACCCACCCACCCACCCATATGATTGGTTCACATGCGAGCCAGCTCACCACCCACCACTCTGCAGAGCACTACCCTAGACGGGAGCATGGAAAGCTGTATTTTTTTAAGCAAAATGATGTTTTAAAGAATCCACAATGGACTAGATTCAAATCAGCCAAGCCATCTTTCTGACTGGAGCCCCAGGGGCCAGTGGCCCTCGGTTCTCTGAGCCGTGACCCACAGTGCTCCTGGTGAGCCTACTGGCCCCACCAGCTAGTCCACGCATGTCATAGAAGCAGAGAAGTTATTGCCGAAGGAGCACCCAGGGCCTGAGACCCAGGGGTTTTGAGTCAGACGATCTTGTCTCCAAAGACAGCTTAAGCAACAGCAAAAACCAAAACCATAACCTGGCAGAACGGCTTTGTTCACGCAGAGGTGAGGCCAAAGGTCTGCCTGCTCGGGCAGCTCCCGGGCTACCTGCTCCCTGGTGACACCTGGTCTACTGGGCTTATCCATGGGGAAATGTGCCAGGGGCCACGGCCTGCCCACACCTTCCGGCAGCCTGTTTGCACAGAGCCTTCCCCAAGCTCGTCTTTCTGTTCTGTCAGGTTTACTTTTAGGCTGGCCTCTCGGTAGAAGACACATTTTAATCCTAAAAACTACTGAGCATAGAATGAAGCCAGTTGTCCTGTGACCCCTGGTGGGCAAATTAGATCTGCCCCATGGGGTTTGCAGGAGGGTCACCTTGTGGAAGCACTTTCCTCCGCTGCGTCTCTAGGTGGTGCAGACTGTCAACCCTGAGCGAGCGTCCTGGTGAAGCCACCAGTCTAATCCTGACCTCGGGCTCCGTATATCCTGTTTTGGCGACCCTGAGTGGGCTGGAGTAGAACTATGCTCTGTTGTGTTTCAAGGGCAGCGTTTGGGAAACAGATCATCAGACCTTTCTCCCAAGGGACCTCTCTGCGTGGACTTGGACCCCCCTCCCCCACCTCATTCGGTTAGCAGCCAAGCAGGTTTAACAGTTTGTCCCACCAAGGGACTCTGATACGGAGGAGAGGTTTCCAAAGTGTGACCAGGGCTCTTGAGGGGGTGGGTGGGGTGGGGAGATGTTGCTGAACCCCTTCAAGGGGGGCATGAGGCGCTCTCCTAACGGCGAGAGGCAGCCTGTTGAAACAGATGGTATGCAGAAGCAGCTATGCCGCAGGCTGCCTTGGCGAAGCCAGACACTCCAGACAGCTGCCAAAGCAGAAAACAATGCCATTCTTCTCACTGCATATTTTTAATTTGGAAAAATATGATGATTTTTCCATAAAAAATATGGTATTTTGTTAACATGAAAGGGATTTATTAGTGTTACTTCTAAATGACATAAAAAATGAAAAACGTTTTGAAGCTTCTCATTTTAAATTCCTTTTAAAAGCCACAGGATGGTCCAGCAGGAAGATCTGACTGATTCTCACGGCCTCCCCATCTCCACCCCTGAGCATGTAGGACAGCGAGCCCCGGGCAGGAGGGGACTTCACCACCACAGATAGATACGCTCGCAGGGATGTGCCATGTGGCAGGTCAAGCCGCGTGCATACAGCTCATTGACTTTAGGAGGGCAATAGACCCTGGGGGGTTACTGTTAGGTGCCGTCGAGTTGGGTCTGACAGCCACCCGTGCGCAACAGGAGGACACACTGCCGACCCTGCTCCGTCCTCACGATAGTTCTTAGTTTGGGCCCCTTGTTGAAGCCACTGTGTCAGGGCCGCCGCCTCATTCCCTGGCCCTCTCCGTCACCAAGCCTGCTGCACTTCCCCACCAACTGCACGCTCGTGTCCAAAATATGTGAGAGCGAGTCTGGCCATCCTTGCCTTTAAAGAACGCTCTGGCTGGACATCTCCCAGGATGGATGCGCTGCTTCTTTTGGCGGTCCGTGGCCCTCGCAATATTCCTCGCCGGCACCGTAATTTAAACGCATCGATTTCTCTTTCAGCCTTCCTGATTTTCACTTGGTCCAACTTGTGGACCTCTTTGAAGCCCTCACAGAGCTAGACTTTAACTACGTCCCATTTGAACCTCCCGATCTCTCTGTGGTTCACAGCACCCCCTTCAGGCGGGTCCCCATCTGCTCCTGGTTTTTCCTCAGGCTCACATTGAGAGGGCCCTCAGTGCGGCTCACGGAATGAGGTCTGGAGGAAGAGTCTCCCTAAAGTTCAAGCCCTGGTTCCTACTTTGTAAGAGGATGCTGACAAGGAGTGCAGCCAGTAATGCACCACGGCAGGAAGGCGGGGAGGAGGTTGGTTCCCTGGCTGCACCTTGCCTGGCACTGAGATGCTGCTTGGACCTCTGGAGCCCGTGTGCCCCTGCCTGGGCCCGCTCCTACGCCTGTGTGACACTGTCCACCGTGTGCCCATGCGCCCGACCACAGCGAGGAGCTCCACAGAGCTCATGGATTTCCTGGAGGAGAAACTGGCTTTCCAGTCGCCCGCCTGACAAAACACAAACTCTGCCCCAGCAGGTTTTGAGAGAAAGAATGAGGATGTCGGGGCAAATCTGAACAGACAACCACAAACACAATGTTCTCAGATGCTCTTCCACATCCATGCAGACCTTAGCTGAACACCGGGTGTGCCAGGCAGAGGAGTGCAGGTGGCACAGGGCTTAGAGGACTCGCCTGCCGAGAGAAGGCGGGAATGCAAACCCGCAGCGGCTCCGTGGGAGAAAGTCAGTCTGCTTCCTTCAGGCGGACAGCCTGGGAGCCCCCGGGGCAGCTCTGTTCTGCCCAGCTTGGAGTCTCTGGTATGAGCTAGACAGGCCCTGGGGTGTTGTGGTGGTTATCACTGGGCTGCGATCTGCATGGTTGACAGTTCGAAACCACCATCGACTCCTAGGGAGAACAACTGGGTTTCTACTCCTGTAAATAGTTACAGCCTCACAATCTACAGGGCTCTCCATGGGTCAGCACAGACTCGGTGGCGGAGGTTTGCACTGAGAGACACAAGCAGCCACGTGCTCAGCTGCTAATCAAGAGGACGGTGGTGTAAGTCCTCTCAGGTACCTCCGAAGAAAGACTTGGCGATCTGTTTCTGAAGGACCACGGAAAACCAAGCCCACTCACTGCTCTGACTCATAGCAGCCCTGTAGGACAGGCTAAACCTGCCCCTGTGGGTTTCCAAGACTGGAACTCTTTATGGGAATGGAAAGCCTTCTCTCTCTCTCTCTCTCTCGCTCTCGCTCTCTTTCTCTCTCTCTTTCTGTCTCTGTCTGCCTGTCTCTCAGAGGGGCTGGTGGTTTTGAACTGCCGATCTTGAGGTTAGGTGCTCACCATGTAACCAGTATGCCGCCATACTGGAAAACCGTGTGGAGTGCAGTACCGCCGGGGCCCAGAAGGGGTCTCCCTGATCAGAGTCCTCTCAATGGCTGTCCCCTTTTGGTTTTCCGTGCTAGGCCCACCTTGAGACTTCCATGTGTCAGGGCTGCGCCTAAGCATCTCACCTGCCGCTCCTGGACTCCCAGCCCGGGGGACTGGTACTTTGGCCTTGGGCGCCCCTGGCCCAACCAGAGCTCTGCGAGAAGCTCACCCTCCCTTTGTGTCACTTGGGCTCTCCCAGGTTCGGAAGCAGCAGCAGACAGCTCCTGTTCCGACTCGGGCATGGGGCTGCAGAGAAACAAATGCGAGAAATGTGGCGCCAACACCCCTCCCTCCCGAAGAGCCAGCCGCGAAGCCCCGCCTAAAGGTGAGTCACTCGGGCCTTAGGAAGCAAGTGGCCGTGGGACTGCTGTTGCTCCCTCCCAGGCCACCAGCCGTGGCTTCTTTATCTTTCGACATTTTTGTTCTAGATGAAACACCCAGCATAGGGTGATTTAGAGCAAAAGCTGCTTTGTTCAGCTCCGTTCTTTAAATGAAAACATCCCCTCATATGGACATCCCCTGCGCTTGCATCACAGCCTCATGCCCCAGCTGCCAGCAGACCCACAGTACACTGGCTACTGCGTCTCTTGGGGTGCCCCTGCCCACCCCCCACTCTGCTTCTCAAGTCCCCAGCGCTCGCTTACAGGGACACTTCCACACCCAGCGCGGCACAGAGTTGGCAAGAAGCTCCCTGTAACTGAACTCACTGCTGACTCAGAGTGACCGTGAGAGACAGAGGAGAGCTTCCCCAGTGGGTTTCTGAGTCTGAAATCCGTGCCGGGGTAGGAAGCCTCATCGTTCTCCCATGGAGAGGTGGTGGTTTCGAACTGCTGACCTTGAGGTTAGCAGCCCAACACATAACCACTCAAAGTCCCAGAGTGGAAGGCCGCTGTTGCTTATGCCAAAACGTTTGCCGCCCCCTGGTCTCGGTCAACTGTGGTGAGAACTTCAATCGAGGTGAGTCCAGGGGACTGCCTGCACAAGAGCTCTGAGCCTCTCTCCTTCCTGGCCTCCTCCTGGTAACAATCACTAGCCTAGAATCCAGGAATCCTGTCCGCAGGGGAGAGGGCCTCCAGAATCCCATTGGTTGGGTCTCCAGGGAGAGGCTAGGGCCTGCCCTTTGGATGGCAGAGCTGTGCACAGAGGTGGTCACCAGCAGGCCCGGTCGCGTGGTCGCACGCAGGGAACCCAGACTCCCCAGGACTTGGCTGCTGGAATAACTTCTTCGAAGTCGAGTGTCTTTTCCTGAATTCCGAACACTTTGTGCAATCCTCTTTCTTTCTATGCTCCTTCTCTTGTTAAAAAAAATTTTACAAAATATCCCACAGTAAAGTTCTGGAAAATGATATCCCCCATTAGGGGGACTCACTAGCTATTTGTTCATTGTGATAAAAATACGTATAACAAAAGATGTGTAACTGGTCAGATAGAGACAGGGGGAATCCCAGACAATGACCCTAGTGACCCTTCAGGTCTGAACTGCCTGTGGTGGAACAATCAGCGATTCACCATCTGAGGGGCAGCAGGAACCCCACAACCCCGATCAGGCTGGGGAAGAAGTGGCAGCGGCGAGCACAGGGGGAGCAGCAGCAGCAGCGGGGTGCTGAGGGGACTGCGCTTGATGAGTTGAGCAGCATGTGGGGTCATCCAGTCTTTGTCCTTTCGGATGGACTTGTTTGACTCAGCTGTTTTCCTGTTGTTGGTACATCAAGAGTCCTGGTGACAGAATAGTTTAGCACGTTGGTGCCAACCCAAAGGTCAGCAGTTTGGGGAGAAAAAGTGGTGATCTGCTGCCAACGATCCCAGCCTTGGGAACCCTCGAGGGGCTGAGAGGGGTGGCGATGGACTTGGCTAAGAGAGAGCATGCATCGGACATCTTTCTCCCTTTGTGGCTGTTTCTCAAATAGTTAATCATGCAACTACCATAGGTCCCAGGAGCCCGGTGACGTAGTGGTTATGAGGTGGACTGTTACCCTCAACATCTGCAGTTTGAAACCACCAGCCACAGCGTGTTGACCAGCAATGGACAAGCATTCCAATCTCTCCACTCCCTCTACCACTCCGGCTTGTTTGTTTTTGTTTTGCTTTGATGTCGTCACCATTCTAGAGAGGATGGAGTGGTATTGCATCGTGGTTTTGGTTTGCATCCCCATAGGAGGAGCCCTGGTGGCATAGTGGTTATTCGTTGGTCTGCTAACCACAGGTCAAAACCACCAGCCAGCTTTGAGGGAGAAAGATGAGGCTCTCTACTCCTATTAAGTGTTACCGTCTCAGAAACCCACAGGTGCAATTCTACCCTGTTGGGGTTACTACATCGACTCCATAGTAGTGCGTTTGGTTTGATGTGGCTTAGGAGTCATGGTGGCATGGTCACTTTGGCGTCAGGCGACTAGCTGCAAGGTTGGCGGTTCAAACCCATCAGCTATCCCATGCATGCGACAAAGATGAGACGGATTGCTCTCATGAAGATTTGCTTTCAGAAGCCCAGTAGAAGGTCACTATGAGTTGAAATAGACTTGATGGCCGTGGGTTTGGTCTTTGGGTTGACTGACTGACAAGGAGCCCTGGCGGCTCAGTGGTTAAGCCCTCAGCTGGTAACACAAAGTGAGTGATTTGAATCCACCAGCTGCTCTGTTTGAGAGAGACCTGGCAGCCTGCTACCATGAACAGTACCGCACTGGAGCCCCTTCAGGACAGTTCTCCCCTGCCCTATGGGTCAAAATGGACTTGAGGGAACAGGTTTGGGTTTGGGTAAAGACTTAGGATGTCAACCATCATTTCATGAGCTTGGTGGCCATTTGTAGATCCTCTGGTGAAATCTACTCAAGTGCTGTGCCCATGTTCAGACTGGGGGACTTGGGTTTTTGTTGCTACCTTTCCCAGTTCTTCATTTATTCTGGATATTAAATTAGGATAACTTTTTTTTTTTAGTGCACAGTTCCTGAAAGTACTGCAATACCAGGTCGATGCGTGGAGTGGACGGAGCAAGCTCCTATTCCAGCTCCTAATTCCAAAAATCCATTTAATATATTGCCCTCAGAAAGAGGACGTATCAGATATTAAACTGATAAGAACAGATACTACACTTGATCTTAGCCAAAAGGCCGAGAAGCAATAATTAGGATAACTTTTGATCCTCTGAGTATAATCATTGTTTCCATATTTCAGCTTATTCAAAACCCACAGGGATCAATTCCCAGAGAACAAAGGTGAAGTTCCCTCAGGATGAACATGAACCCACACCAGAGAAGTAAGTGTTCCTTTACTATTTCTGATGATAACCAAGGTTGTCGGAAGAGACCATTCCCTGGAAAAGGACATCCTGCTTAGTGAAGTGGAGCGTCAGTGAAGAGGAGACGGAGTGACCGACGGACTGATGGGCGACACGGCTGCAGCCAGGGCTCTGGCATAACCACAGTGGGGAGGATGGTGTGGGACCAGGCAGTGTCGTTCTGTTCTATGCAAGATGCCCTGGATCAGAACTGACGAACACACCTGATGGCAACAGTACCAAAAAGAGCCACGGTGGGGCTGTGGATTAGGCACTGGACTGCTCACCACAAGGTTGGTGGTTCAACACCCCTAGCTGCTCCTCAGGAGAAACATGAGACTGTTGGATCCCTTAAAGATTTACAGTCTCAGAAAACCCATGCAGGATTGACATGAGATAGAATGTACTCGATAGTGATGAGTCGATGGAAGCATTAACCCTCACCACTGGTTGAGGCATATGTCTCAAATCACCTAGGTCACAGCTGTAGGGACTCGGGATCCAAGCCAGTTCCTGTCTCAGATGTGATGCACTCATGCATTCCCTCGAGAATCATATTTTAATGTCAAAAGTGTGCAGAGGAGACACAGTGACAAAAAAAGGTCAGTCACCGTCCCTGCCTTCCTGGCAGAGCCAGCTAGCGTTGGCAATGGTGAGAGGCGGCAGCGGCGTAGAGCACTACTGGCCAGATGTGGCTTCAAGGAGGCTGAGCTCCAAAGGATGCGCATTGGCCAGCCGCAAGGCAGGTGGAGGTGGGCATGAGAAGCATGGGGGTCCAGGGACTGAGCGTGCGGGGTCTCTCCAGGTGGAGGTAGGCAGGCCCTGGCAAGTTCAAGGGCGTTGGAACTGGACCCCAGAAGAGGGGTCGCAGTGCGGCAAGATGAGCCTGGCGAGAGAAGGTCCCGAGGCCGGCAGGTCGGCTGTGGACCTTGTGGGGAACATCAGGGACCTCAGTCTCTAGTCTTGGGAACAAGGGAAGCCGGCGAGGCTTTTAAAACATATATTTTATTTCAGTCTCTTTAAGATCGCCTTGGAGGGTAGGTGTGAGGTTAGAGAAGGGGGTGGCTTAGAGGAGTTGAGACTTGGAACACATGGGGGGTAGGGGGCCAGGTTACAGTGCTCCCCACGCAGGCTGCCCAGTGAGAGTGAGCGGATGCACGCCTGGGGTACCAGAGGCGGAGATGGAGAAGGGATGGATCCCAGGGCTACTGAAGACCCAGGCTCTAAGTACTGTGTGGCCACACTCGCCAGGCTTGAACCTGCCTCCCGGGACTTCTTGGGTTTGAATCTAGGTCCTCTCTCCTCCACCTCTCCGTGCCCATTTCCGATATTGAAACTGCTGCTGCTGCTGATAGGACTCAATCCATCCAAGGTAAAGTGCGTCCATGCGCTTAAACCTTTTAGAATGGCGCCTGGCTCCTAATACCCACTCAGTACGAGAGCGCCTGGTAGACTCTGGTGGCGCAGGGGTTAAAGCCCTAGGCTGTGCACTGAAAGGGGGGCACTTGGAACCGACCAGCAGCTCCACACGAGAACGGAGAGCCAGTCTGCCCCATGAAAACAGCAGCCTTGGACACCCCAGGGCGTGGCTCGGAGCGCCGTGCAGGGTCGCCGTGAGTCTGGGTTGACCCCATGGATGGGTTTGGTTTCCAGGGGTGGCTGTGGGGCTGACGGAGGACTCCGGGCTCCAGGCGCTGCCCTGCAAGGCATCTCCCTGGATGTAGGCCTGCCAGCTGCTGAGTCCCCTCTCCATCGTGGTAACTCAACCTACTTGCAACCAACCCAAGGTCACGTGCTGGGGGTGAGGCACGCTAGGAGGTTTTGAGGTCACAAGTGTTTGCATAGAGCTTTTCTGGTGCTGGCACCCCTCCCAAGTGTTTGGGGAAGACTTAACATGGGGTCGGAGGCATCCATGGCAGGTCGGCAGGCAGGCAAGTTTTTGTAGCCCCTTCGCGCTGCTCAAGGATTGGTGATTGGGCAAAGTATCCCTTCACCGAGTGCCCTTCAGATCAGCCGAATGACCCCTCCCAGAGCTGCGCCCTGCACAGCCGGAACATGGGCACCTAGCGGGCACCCTGAGACCAGCCCCGGCGGCAGCGGGGAGAGGTGCTGCCGTCACGTTTCTGCTGCGGCTGCCTCCCGGCCACGGCAGCCCACTGGTGCCAGAATGAGCCCAACACACATGCACGGCGCCTGCAATGTTGTTTGTGTGTGTGCACATTTTATAAACATTCAGGGGCTAGAAGGTTGGCCCCCAAAGAATCAATGTGGAGTACAAATCCCTCTGGAGCCTTGCCTTTCTCCATAGCAAAGGTTAAGGCGCATCCCAAGAGGAAACGTCCTTCCTGGTTAGGGCAGCAAAACTCCTTTGGAAGCTGCGCGGTCATCGGCGACAACAGGACCGTGGGGAATAAGGGGGCCTCACTTCAACACGCAGGGGCCTTCCGGAACCACAGAGCAGACCTGGGCCGCTCATTGTCCCTGTGCTTTCCCTCCCAGCACGGATCTGCAGGTGCTGCCCCCCTACCTCGCAGACCAGCCTGCATCCTCGCCCTGCGCCCACGCCCAGAGGGGTTATGCAAGCAAATCCATGTGCGACTTTCAGAGGGTTGACGAAATGGAGTTTGAGGTGAGGCTTTATGAAGGGCATGGGGGGAGGGGGGAATCGGAAGTCACAGCGCTGATAACTCTGGCACTACTACAGTGCGGGGCGGGGATCCTGGTGGAGTAGTTATGTGTTGGGCTGGGATCGCAAAGACCAGCAGTTTGAAACCGCCAGCCACCCTGAAGGAGACAGGCGGGCCTTTCTACCCCCATAAAGAGTCACACTCACAGGGCAGTTCGACCCTGCCCTACAGGGTCACCAGGAGTCGGCATTGACTCGATGGCAGTGAGTTGAGTGACTACAGTGGGCTGGAAGAGATTGCTGCTGGAAACAATTTTGTGCTCAGCTCCAACCTAAATCTTCCTCAGCTAGTTCCCCTGGAAAATTCCTGGAGAAAATGTTTGGATGAGGCTTTTCCCCTCAGCCAAATGATTGGCTGAGCGCCCAGCTTGGAGTCTGTCCTGGGCTGTGGTCACAATTCTGATCCAATGACATGGTGGCATGGTGGTCAGGATCGGGTCCCCCCAGCAAACCAGTAACCACTCTCCAGGCCTCTTTCAAAAACTTCATGCAAACCCGGGGTGCCCTCTCTCTGGCCCCCCACCCTCCAGCCTGCCTTCTGGGCCTCGCAGCAGGGGTAAAACCCAGCCAGCTGCCAGCCTCCTCCCTCTGATTCAGCTCCCCAGTCACATGCCAGTCTTTTTCATCTTTTTCCTGAGCACACATATTCCAGCCCAGGGCAGTTTCCTAGGAAACCAGTCCTCAAATACAGAAATAGACTGCGTGGAAAAGAGCATACTTCCAGAGCCCCACCTCGCAGTGTTTCACCAAGGAGAGAACGCAATAAACAGGAAGAGCGAGGCAGCGTGGGGAGCTAAAATGTGCGGTCTCTTCCTCTGTAGACACTAAACTCGGCTCTGGACCACGCGCTCCGGACGGCCACCGTTTTGAAAGAAACGACGGATCAGATGATCAAATCGATTGCAGAAGATCTGGACAAAGTGCGCAGGCAGAGGATACGCCTCCAATACTAGCTCCGTGCCGGGCAGCCGGGATTAGAAGGCCAACCACGAAGAAAACTTGATCTTCCGAACAGAAAGGTGGGAAGGACGGGTGGATTTCATTTTCACTTGCTACACAAGTTGGGAAAGTGACTTTCCAGAAAAAGAACAACATTGTAAGAAATGAGTAATGAAGGTGCTTTAATGAGAAAAAAATGTATCTTTGATTTTTAAGCAAAGAATCAACTAACAAGTATTTATTTTAAGACAAATCTATGTTCTTCCTCATGCACAATAAAGGAAATAAAAACAATTAAGCCAACATTTAGCTTACTGGCAACAGCTGAGCTTGAACCTCTGGCATTTTGATTAGCAGCCAAGTGCTTAACCACTGAGCCACTCAGGCCCCTTGTTTACTAGCCTGCCCAAATCAGGGTAGAAACGCCTCGCGGGCAGCGCAGCTGGGAGAGAACAGGCACTTGCAGATGTTGTTGGGCGTCATCGAGTCGGTTCGACTCACAGTGACCGAGGCACAGCAGAGTGAAACAACGGCTTTGCGTCCAGGGCGTTGCTGCCGCCACGCTGTCAGTCCACCAAGTATAGATCAGTGCAATTTTGGAAACCATTTGAGAGCCATCGTCTATAAAATTCCCCAAACACATACCCACTGACCAGCCAATCTATTTCCAGGAATTTGTGGAAAACGCTTACAAATATGCCATGACAGGTCTACAAGGGGCTCGCCCCAAATCGCACTACTGTAAAGACTGTCCATGAGCGATTCATAATAGAATAGCATAGGTATACAGTTCATATTCTGCAGCCAATGAAAAGACTAGCGCGGATCATCGGTAAGATAGTGAATAAAGCAATTGCTTTATTCACTATCTTTTTTTTCTTTTTAAAACAGCTTTATTGGCACTTAACCCACACATCACTCAGTTCAGTAGTTCAATTCCATCAGAGTTGATCCCACAATCAATTTTAGAACCTTTTCATCCCACCCCCACCCCCTGCCCGTCTCATGGCACAATGTAAATCTTTGATAGCTACAGTGCTTTGCGTATCATTGCGGGTGTTGGCGGTTGGCTGCACCCTGCAAGGTCTCATAGGTCTTTGCTGCTCCCACCGGTGGCTGGGGGTCCAGAAGTCTGGCCTCTATCCTGCGCCACGTGTTTGCTGGTCTTGCTTCTGGGAGCTGGTTGAGGCAAAAGAGGTTTCCTGCAGGCTCCTCCTGCTTATCCCCAAAACATCTTTCTCTCTGCCCTCCCCAGCCCGTGTTCTTCTGTGAGCTGATCTGCCTCCTCAAATAGTCCCGTGTGAGTCCGGGTGGACTAGAGAACCGGATCCATAGACACACTCATATGTGTGTGAGAGAGGGTTTTATATCAAAGAGTCATTGAACAGTAAGAAAACATCCCATCCCAGTGCAGATCAAGTCCATAAGTCCAATATGAGTCCATATATCCGATACCAGCCTGTAAATTCCTCTTCAGACACACACAACACATGCAATGACGCCGAATACAGGATGATCACAGGCCAGTGGGTGGAAAGTCTTGTGGATCCAGTGGTGGTGTAAGCATCTCAGTGCTGGCGGGGTCTCCACATGGCTCCTTCAGCTCCAGGACTCTAGAGTAGCTCCATGTGTCTTGTCCACAGGAATGTCACAGGGAGTGAGCATGTCTTCCTCCAGTGAGCTGTTTATCTCTTTAGTGCCTTGCAACCTGATTGACAGGCTAAGCTACCCCTTTGCTCATAATAGCCTCAAATTGACAACAGATGATGTAACGGCCATAGGTCCCAAAAGACAGCTGCTTTGTCCAAGATGTACAGAGAGAGCCTCAAGGTGGCCCTCTTCAGGATGCCAGCTCCCACAGTGCCAGGACACCGCCGTCCTGCATTGGCCAAGATTGTGGACATCTAACCTGCATCCACTCCTGATCACTTGGCTCAACCCTCCCATCCCGGAGGGTTTAGATGGCTGCCCAGGTCTCTTGGCCTCTTAGCTGCCATGTTAGCCCCTGCTGGTTCAGATGGCTCTCGTTCTGGGGCTGAGAAAGGATTTATGATTAATATTTAGTGGCTTCTCCATCTCTTCCTTGTCCATCTTTCTCCAAATGTGGTTGTGTCCTTCTAAAGGGAGTCCATCAGCTTTATTCTCAGCCCCCCTTGGTGGTCCACGTGGAGGGAGAGAGAGAGAGAGAGATTTAATTGCTTTATTCACTATCTTACAGATGATCCGTACTGGTCTTTTCATTAGTGTGACCATTTGTGTATGGTTTGTACACATTTTCTGCAAAGTTACACAAACATCTCAAGTGTTTGCACTTGCAAAATAAAACAGGAAGCTGTGGAGGCTATTTGTATTTGCTATCTGTAGTATATGAAATGCTTATCACCTATGTAGATTATAAACAAACATTTCTTGAAGCCAGGGGATGCACAGTGGAAACTGGGATCATTAGATCTAGAAGTGATGGCGTGGGAGCGGGTTCTGGGTAGGGTGTATATTTTCAACAAACAAACAAAACAAGACTGTAGTAAAAGTGAAGACAATTTATTCAGATCCTGAAGCAGAGACTCTTTAATTAGTAGCATTTAATACAGATTGTCAGAGTAAGCTTTTGCTGCTAAAACAAGGTTTGCTTGCTTTAAGACTGAGCAGCGGGTCCCCCTTTATGAGGGCTCCCAGCCCCGCTCACGCCAAACAGGGCGCACTTGCTTCCTTGGAACTCCAGAACTTGGATCACTGTGAGGAGGGGGCTGACACCAGTCCCACTTGGACGGTTTTGATGCTGACCAAAGCAGCTGCTTCGTTCTCTGGCTGGCTGGTGAGTGGGGTATTTTTAACTTTGGAGCTTGGATGGCAATTGGTTACAGTAGCTCAGCAGAGATAAAACAGGCCACCTGAAGACACCTCTGACTTTGTGGCTAAGTGTGCTTTAGGCTGTAGTCCTATCAGGAGAACAGCTACCTGGCATTTTGCTTATTCATTTATTTTAATCATTTTATTGGGGGCTCCTGTGGGGAGAGGTCAGATGCTTACAGACATCCTCCCCAGGGCAGTTAGTCACCAGACTGCAGAGTAGGCCTCACTCCCTGCTACTGGGGACAATAAACTATTCCTCCCTGAGGCCTGCGACCAAGCATCAAGCCTTCACACCCTACCAATAATGGTCTCTATCAGTTGAGTCAGGGAACAGGCCAAACTGGCTCTGTGACATCTGAAGTTAAGTTGCCATCCCATATCTATGATCCGCCCATCTTGACTTATGTATGTCCCAATCCCTCCTCTCCCTATTGTATGTCCCTAGACCACCCCCTCTCATTACTGTATTACCTATAGCACAACCCCTTTCTGTGACGTTTGTACTCACCTGTAATTAGGGGGCTTGCATGTCCCCAGAGAATATAAAAAGCCTGGGCTAGCATTAAAGAACTCTCTCTCCCTCCACATGTGTTAAATGGGCAGATTGGTACAACAAACCTACCTATCACAATCCACCCCATGCCAACTTGGCACCTGTACACAATTCTGTAGCCATATATAATTTCCAGACATTAAGGAAATCACACATACTTAACATCACACATCTATCATGAAGTACACACTAAGACTCATACACACTGAGTCTAATTGTATCTGATATATCATACGTGAACAAAGGAAAGATATTCAATAAGCACATATAAAGAAAATACATTAATATTCACAAACCTTGCTTTTGCAACTGATCACATGGTCATAACTGATAGGTAGAACTACCTTCTACTACTACCCATTCTGTGTTACATTTGTCCTCTGTAAGCACCTCAGCTGGCTGTAGTTTGTTAGCACCTCAGCTGGCTGTAGTGGGGTGACCCAGACCTTCATTCCTGAGGGGTCTGGGTCATTAGATGCTCTGTCAGGATTGGGTTGCTGTAACTTACCATTTACTTTAATCACAGGGCATGGGAGCACTAAGAGTCGGCCTATGGGATCTCCTGGATTCCAGACATATTCTTCTTTACCTCCATTATGTAACACCAGTCCAATTTCTCCTTGGTAATCAGGATCAGTCACACCATTCAGTACGGTGACACTCTTCCTGACCTGTTGATCCAAAGGAATGAGAAGTCCAAAGTGGCCAGGGGGCATTCTCAGCTGCCAGTTCAATGGAATCCGTGCTGTGTTTCCAGGTGGGAGAGTTCCTTCCTTTGGGACCAGGACCTCCAGGCCTGAGGAACACAGGGTTGCTGGGACAGGAAGCAAGAATGCTGCAAGGGGATCACTAGGAGTAATAGTGAGTGGTGCCAGGCCAACTTCCACCCCTTGATTCCTGGACCCATGAATTCTGGTTATTGGAGACACAGCACCATACATTGGCCGCTGGTTTAGAGCGTATACAGCTTCCTGGAGAACATTGCCCCAGCCCCACAAGTTGTTGCCACCTAGTTGGCGCCATAATTGTGTCTTTAGGAGCCCATTCCATCGTTCTATCGAGCCGGCAGCTTCAGGATGATGAGGAACATGATACGACCAGTGGATTCCATGGGAACGGGCCCATTGCCGCACTGTATTTGCTGTGAAGTGAGTTCCTTGATCTGAAGCAATGCTATGTGGGATGCCATGGTGGTGGATGAGGCATTCTGGAAGTCCACGAATGGTAGATTTGGCAGAAGCATCACGTGCAGGGAAGGCAAATCCATATCCTGAGTAGGTGTCTATTCCAGTATGAACAAGACGCTGTCCCCTCCATGATGGAAGTGGTCCTATGTAATCAACCTGCCACCAAGTTGCCGGTTGATCTCCCCGAGGAATGGTCCCATATCTTGAACTCAATGTTGGTCTCTGCTGCTGACAGATGGGGCATTCAGCAGTGGCAGTGGCAAGTCAGCCTTGGTGAGTGGAAGTCCATTTCAAGAGGTGGCATATGATCAAGAACTGAGTGTGTTGAAGGAAGGTGTCTGAAAGCCCTGACAAAAACCAAGGCCGCGGGAACTGGAAGAGCTTGTTCAAGTATCGAGAAATTCAGAGGTCCAACCAACTGGAAGAGATCCATATCTGTGCCCCTTCCAAAGAAAGGTGACCCAACAGAATGCAAAAATTATCTAACAATATAATTACGAGTCCTTACCTCGCTCACTCACTGCCATCAAGTCAATGCCAACTCAGAGTGACCCTGTAGGACAGGGCAGAACTGCCTCTGAGGATGTCTGAGGCTGTTTATGGCAGTGGAAAGTCCTGTCTTCAAGGAGTGGTTGGTGGTTCCGAACTGCGGACCTTTTGGATCACAGCCCAATGTGTAACCACTACATCACCAGGGCTCCCAGAATTAATATTACATGCAAGTAAACATTTACTGAAGATATATTTTTTAATTATAAAGAAGGATGTGGCATCAGGATTGAAGAAAGCTTATTCACAACCTGTAATATGCAGATGACACAAGCTTGCTTACTGAAAGTGAGGAGGACTTGAGAATTTGACAAAGGCCGCAGCCTTGTAAGGATTGCAACTCACTGTGAAGACCCCCAAACCCAGCCCCTCAGAGACCAGGGGAACAGAACGGGGGACTCTGGCCCTCCCCTTCCCCATTCCCTCCTTGCCAGCCCCTTTGCCATGGCCTGGAGCTCGGGGAGTGGTGGTGGGGACAGTCTGAAGGACAGGGGGCAAAAGGGTGTGTTGGGTCTGGTTTCTGTCCTTCCCAGGGTGACTGTTCTAGGGTGGCCTCAGGACAGGCAGGGGCCACACCACCTCTGCAACCCAGTAAATGTGACCCCTGCAGTCGCGGCTGCAGAGAGGGTGGCGCTTTGTGATGCTCAGGCATCTCCCCATCCAAAGGCCTGATGGGAGCAGGCGGGGGCGTGCTCTGCCCTCCTGCAGGGAGGAGAGCCATGCTAAGATGCCAACTGCAGGGACCTGAGTGGCTTCAGTTGGGGTCTTGATGCCGAGAGCTGTTCTACGAGCAGAGGACAGCTTGGGGCATTGTCCATAAAGCAATTCTGAGTTAAAAAAACCCCAAAGCCCCAAATCCTCACAAATAGACCAATTGACATGGAAGAAAGATTGAAGTTATCAATACTTTCATTTTGTTTGGATTCATAATCAGTGTTCATGGAGGCAGAAGTCAGGAAATCAAAGGACACATTGCACTGGGTAAATCTGCCACATGGGGGCTCTTTCAAGTGCTGAAGAGCAAGGTTGTCACTTTGAGGACTGAGGTGCCCCCACCCAAGCGATGCTATTGTCCTTGTCATATATGCACGTGGAAGTTGGGCAATGCATGAGGAAGATAGCAGGAGAATTGGTGCATTAGGATTAAGGCGCTTGCAAAGAATAGTCCAAGTGCCACGGACTGCGGAGAGAACAGACTGACCACTCTCAAAAGAAGTGCACCCAGAGTCCTGGGAAGGGAGAATGGCAAGACGTTGCCTCCTCTACTGTGGCCATGTTGGCAGGACAGACCAGCGCCTGGGAGGGGACTGGAGAGGGCTCACGAGAAAGAGGAAGATGCTCAGCAAAATGGACTGACACAGTCAGATCCCAACACAACCACTGTGAGGATGGCATCGGACCAGACAGTGTTTTGTTCACCTGTGCCTGCTGCTGCTGAAAATAGCAACAACACTTCTGACGACAATTGTACCTGGATGTAGGGGACAGCAGTCTTCAAGGGAAAACTGATGACTTCAATTGACATTTTGTCATGCAAATTGATGTAGATAAAAAACCAAAGACAGTCTAGTGCATGCATTTGGTGACTGGTTGCGGTCACAAGTGGGATGGGTTTAGGGTTTCAGGTAGTGCTACAGAGTTTAGACTCGTTATTTCGGAAGTACATGTTCAGACCAGGTCAGAAAGAAGTCAAAGTGGAAGGAAGACATTCTTCGAGGCTGGAGCTGGTGGTGAACACCAACCTCTAGGCTGTCCCTTCAGTGTGTGCTGAAGTGACACCTCCGTGCCTGTCTCCGAAGGCTTAAGGAGCCAACAATTCACTGGGGCTGACATGGATCAGATGGAAGGTGGTGGGCCACAAGAGGAAGAAGAGAAGTCGAGGAGCAGGTGAGGGGTAAACTGTTAGGGGGGTGGGTGAATAGTTTAAGCGGCTGAATACAAAATTGATGATCTGAAATGTAAACCCCCACCTAATACACAAAAAAGGGGAGTGGATTAAGGATCAGAAAATATCACATTGAAAATTAAAGTGCTTCTCACTAAAGCCCTGGTGTTTTTAATTAACTGCCTCATATGCATGAAAGTTGGACACAGAACTCGGAAGACCCGAGAAGAATAGGTGCATTGGAATGTAGTGTTGATGAAGAATGTTGAAAGAACCACAGGCTGACAGAAGCACAAACAAATCTTTCGTGAAAAGAGTACAGCCGGATTACAGGACTGTGGTAGTCTGGGTGGACTAGAGAAGCAAATCCAGAGACCCTCATATATGTATAAGAAAGAGCTTTTTTATAAAGAGTAATTGGATAGTAAGACAATATCCCAGTCCAGTCCAGATCATGTCCTTAAGTCCAATATTAGCCCATATGTCTGATACCAATCTATAAAGCCTTCTTCAGCCTCACACAACACATGTAATGGAAGATCACAGGCCAGTGGGTGGAAATTCTTGTGGATCCACTAGGATTGTAAGCATCTTAATCCTGGCAGTGGTCTCCACGTGCTCCTCCTGCTCCAGGGCTCTGGTTCTATCAGCAGAGCTCCATGTGGCTTGTCAGCAGGAAAGACGAAGCAGAGAGAATCTCCCTGTATCAGCTTCCAGTGAGCTATTTATCTCCGTGGAGCCTCCAAATGAGTTCATCAGGTTGCAACCTGTTGGACAGGTTAGACTCCACCCCTTCACAAGTTGACACCGGATTATGTAACTACCACAGGAACCTTGGACAGGTTACCAGGAGGGAACGGTCCTTGGAGAAGAACACAGTTTTAGTAAAAAGGAAGACTCTCCCGGAGATGGATTGATATTGGTGGCTGTACTTAATGGGCTCCAATGTCACAGCTGTGGGGGAGGTGCAGGACTGGGCAGTGTTTTGTGACACACCGGGTTGCCTTGAGTCAGGATGTCCACAGTGACACACATAAACAACAAACACAAGATTGCAAGGAGTTCCTGGGTGTTTACCCAAAATGCTTGCTATGCCAAGCAAAGATGTTATTTTGCTTAATACACCGTGCATTCTCGAGTATAAGCTGACACAAATCCACACCAAGGCACCTCATTTAACCAGCAAACCTGCATTTAAAAATGTGCTGACATCCTGGCCTACCAGGCCATGAGGACAATATTCCTGCTCAGAGCAGCCAGTCCACAGAGAGGACCACACGGCCAGCCCCATATAAGACACGACGACATCCCTCACTGAGCCATAGGCCTACAGGGGACAACACTGGAGACACAGTGTGGGAATTGCACCCAATCTGACCCCACCACACGGAGGCAAAACACTAAGGACGTGGAACAGAACAGCAAGGGGAACAGAGCAATGAAGTCCCCAGGGAATACCAAAAATAGACCTTGGGGGCAGGGCTTGGAGCCCCAACAGACCCCACTGGAAAACACTCCAAAAGGACAACAAAGAGTCCTTGTACTAACTACAAGCTTTTCTTTCATGTGTTTTTTTTTTTTGTCATTGGCTTGTTTTATGTTGTTGCTTGGTTTTGCTCTGTCTTGTTTTTGTGCATGTTAATCTATCCGCAGCTCTGTCTAAATAAAATAGGCTGGATGAACAATCTGGAGGAGAAAACAATGGGACCGACAGTTCCGGGGGGGACATGGGAGAGGGGGAGGTGGAAGGAAAGGAAGTGGTGTTAACAAACCCAGGGACAAGGGAACAACAAGGGACCCAAATCGGTGGCGAGGAGGGTGTAGGAGGCCTGGTAGGCATGATCAAGGGCAATGTAACAGAGAGGAGTTACAGAAACCCTAATGAAGGCTGAGCATGATAGTGGGACAAGAGGAAAGTCAAAGGAAATAGAGGAAAGAGCTAGGAGGCAAAGGGTATTTATAGAGGTCTAAATATAGGCATGTACATATGTAATTATATTTATATATGAGGATGTGGAAGTAGATCTATGTGTATATAAGTATAGATTTAGTATAAGGTAGCAGATGGACATTGGGCCTCCACTTAAGTACTCCCTCAATGCAAGAATACTTTGTTCTAACTGGCATTCCATGATGCTCACCCTCCCTACACAATCGCTGAAGACAAAGTGGGTGCATGAGCAAATGTGGCGAAGAAAGCTGATGGTACCCGCTATCAAAAGATATAGCGTCTGGGGTCTTAAAGGCTTGAAGGTAAACAAGCAGCCATCTAGCTCAGAAGCAACAAAGCCCACATGGAAGAACACACCAACCTGTGCAATCACGAGGTGTTGAAGGGATCAGGTATCAGGCATCATCAGAACAAAACATCTTATCATTGTGAATGAGGGGAAGTGCAGAGTGGAGGACCAAAGCCTATCTGTAGGCAATTGGACATCACCTTAAGGAAGGGTCGCAGGGAGGAGACAAGCAAGGGTGCAGTGTAGCAATGATGAAACGTACAACTTTCCTCTAGTTCCTAAATGCTTCCTCCCTCCCACCCCCACTATCATGATCCCAATTCTACCTTACAAATCTGGCTAGACCAGGGGATGTACACTGGTACAGACAGGAACTGGAAACAGGGAATCCAAGGCAAATGATCCCTTCAGGACCAGTGGTGAGAGTGGCGATACCAGGAGGGAGGAGAGTGGATGGGGTGCAAGCGGGGAACTGATTACAAGGATCTACATATAATCTCCTCCCTAGGGGACAGACAACAGAAGAGCAGGTGAAGGGAGATGTTGGACAGTGTAAGATATGACAAAATAATAAGTTATAAATTATCAAGTGTTCATGAGGGACGGGGGGCTGGGAGAGGGGGGGAAATGATGAGCTGATAACAAGTGCTTAAGCAGAAAGCAAATGTTTTGAGAATGATGATGGCAACAAATGTGCTTGACACAAGGATGTATGTATGGATTGTGATAAGAGTTGTAGGAGTCCCCAATAAAATCATTTTTAAAAAGTTGACAAAAATTCAGATAAATTCTGAAATTGGATTTAAAATTATAAAAAAAGAACGACAAAGTATGAGCAAGTGAGATGTATCCCAGAAATGTAAATTTGTTCAGATTACAAAATTAAGTCAATGTTGTACATGTTATTAATATAATGAAGAACAAAAACTAAAAAAATGTGCTGCAAAACTTAGCTTATCCTCGAGTATCAACGGTAGTTAGAAAAATTCTCCTTACTAAATGCAGTCAGCCTGAAGCCTTTAATGGAGTCTCTGGGATTTTGAGAAATTGCTGAGACAAGCAGGTTGGCTGTGGCTGTCCTTGGAGGAGTCCGAGGAGCACTGCGTGCCTTCTCGTCTCGTCTCTACCTGTTAGTGACCACAAGCCGGGCTCTGCTCTAGTTCATCCACAAAGACACCCAGGGGACTGGCCTGAGAGGGGAAGGATCTCGCTGCTCTCCTTGTTTGCTCCTGGCCACTGGGGGTTTCCTGTCGAGACCAGAGTTAATGTAAAACAGCTGTATGCGACTCCCCAACACATAGATTCTGAAATAAGAGAGACAGGTTCTCTGTGCATTCTGATTTCAAGGCGGACACCACAAACACGGACTGTGGCACTGTTGGCCTCCTGGCTGGTGCCTTCTAAATCGACTTCTCTGTTTTGCTCTAACCCAGAGTGAGTCCATTGGCCATGCAGCACCAGGGTGAAAGAGCTGCATTTCAGGTGACAAATGCTTCAGAAGAAAGGCCTGGGGTTCTGTTTTGGAAGGATTAGAGCCGTTGGCCAACCCATGGAGCACAGTCCTCCTATGAACTTAGGCTGCCGTGACTAAGCACCAACGGCATGGCGACAGCAATGGGCGCAGGGCGGACAATCAAGTGTGGCCAGCTTCAAAGGCTCCCCAAGCTCAGGTGACGTCGGCAACGTGCCCTTCATTCTGCTCTGGGGAGACTGGGTAGGTTTTATAATAATAGATCTAGATTATTTTCAGGGGGAAAGTCAACAGTTTAGTAGGTTTTTTTTTTCCTTTGGGTTGTGGTTGTTCTTTTAAGACTTGTTTCTATAGCCTTATCATGTTTTAAAAGTCATTTTGTAGCTTTCATAATTGTTCAAAGCCTCTTTTCTGGGGTGTAGTCCTTCTCTAGTCTGGCCTAAGGACAGAGAAGCCTCGTGGTTATTTTTGGCTTGCAGCCATGAACATACCTAATAACAGCAATGTAACCGGAAAGCAAACATACAGCCCAGGCAGACAAGAACAAGAACAGTCTACACTAATGGAAACGGAGTTAAATTTAATTAAACAGTTTGGGCCAGAGAGGCTTTATGGTACCGATAGATTTCCTCATCTATCTCGAGGCAGGTATCACAAAACTTCCACTTGTAACACAAAACAACAAACAAACACAGCCAATTCTGTGAAGGCCCACCAAGGGGTATGTCACTCTTGATTTCGAATTCCTCGAAGCTGCTTAAAAAGGAATCTTGTATAAATGTAGATTGTATTTTGACTTCTCCTGGATTTCAGATCATCTTTTTAAAGAATTAATGGGAAGTGCGACCCTTATGATGGCAGCGTCTGACAGCGAAAGGATAGGAAACAGTGCTAGTTTGAGCCGAAGTGAAATTTCTTTACGCTTCTTCTAGCCATGGCTCTGTAACGCCTACCAAATGTTTCGGTGAGACCATGCAAATTACTACCAAAGAACCCGCTGCCTTCCAGCTGGTCCTGAAGCATAGTGACCCTGTAGGACAAGGTGGAGCTGCCCTGTGGGATTCCAAGACGAACTCTTTAGGGGAGTAGAAAGCCTCAGCTTTCTCCTGCAGAGCAGCTGATGTGGATGAAACACCAGTTTTCGTTGTCATTTCCCCTTGTGATAAGAATGAGGTGCCTCAGAAGCAGGAACAGAGAGAGTTCCTGGGGCAATCAAGGAAGAGGAGCCACAAGCAAGCATGTTGGCAATCCCGGCCTGAAGTGGTGCAGGACGCAGCTACCATGCCACAGCGACACAAGGAGCCCACGAGAGAGAGCAGAATAGCAGTACAGACAGACTACGCGTAGGTCTCCTGGCCCATGGGGGCAGAGGCCAAGGATCACGTGGCTGAGAGGCTGCAGAGCGGAGAGACAAAGAGAAGTGTCACTGGGATCATGACTGCACCCTAAATGTCTTCCATTTCTGGTTCGTGGGTGGGTGACCTGCTAACTTCCCTGCTCCTCAGTCGTTGAGTATTGTCTGAGCGGTGTGTGTCCCCTGCAGCAGAGGGGTGGGCGTCTCCTCCCTGCATGGCCAGAGGTCAGTTATGGCCCCATTTATGCACCATTTATGCATTGTCAAAGCGAGATGCACAGGAAGGGTACGGCCTGGGACACCCCTGAAACGGGGCTTCTGTTATGTCCGCCCATGGTGTCCGAACACACATCAGTGCGTGACAAGATGCCGACATTCAGCAAAGCTCACCCAAGCCTCAGCGTCTGCAGGTTTTGTTGAGGCTTCACGTAGCCAGGCTTGATCGAGTCAACTGTCACATGATTGAACTAACCCTAGATCCCCTCACCTCCCTGGGGCTCAGGCTGTCACCTCATTAGCATACTATCAACAGGTGTCTTTCAAGGGGTCCACCCTGGGTAACAAACCCATGAATAAAATGACACTCCAATCACGCACGCAGCCCCAGAGACTTACATGTGCTCTCCACAACTTAGCACCAACAGCGACAAATGCCAGCCACATTTGTTTGTTTGTTTGTTTGGCTTTTTGGCTACCTGCTTGGAGAAGTCATCTTCCAGGAGCCTTGGATAAAGGACCACCCCCTTTGAACCACTTGCGAATCGGTCGTGAAACAGGTCCTGCATCCAGGCTGCAGGACGACCATACCACGAGGCAAAGCCCTCCATGAGAGAACACTGGGTGGCATCTAGCCATGTTCTAAATGCAGTTCTTGATTGCCTCTATTGTGGCTAGGAGTTAGAATGACAGCGATCTTATGTAAGTCTGTGACATGTGCCCACGCAACTCTGAAGACCAGGGGCGGGTGAGTGAGGTGCACGGCCTGGAGAGAGTGCTCCTTGGTGGCACAGCACCACGCTCACCCGCAGCTTTCCCCGTGGGGTTACCGAGCTTTCTGCAGGTGCCTACTGAGCGGGCGCTGTCTGAGCGGGGAGATGAGTGCATCCTGCGAACCGCTTGGCTCTCCTGCGATCCAGACGGCAGGGCTCTTTCAGAGAACGTCCAAGTGCAGCCAGCTCTGGGAGCAGGACCCCCAGCCTCTGAGAGGAAAACGTCCGCATGTCCGTGGTGCTCTGGCTTCTCCCAAGGCCTGGACTCGTGAGTTTGGCCTCGGCCCTCCTGAGAAGGTGCCAGGACCATGACGTAGCCTGCTCTCACGGTCCCTTCTTGAGCTGGTGACACTCACCTTGCTGTCTGCCTGCACATGTCTATCCTTGACCAGTCTCTCTTATACAACGCTAGTTTTGAAACTTTTCAAAGTCCCAAAGTTCCCCTTGGACCCCAAACACCAACCAAGATACATTTGGTAATTATATATTTATTTTTTCTTAGAATGTTCATGGTTATTTTTATTTTCCAATTTAAACACACATGATTTCAAAATGATATAAAATTGTGATCTTTAGAAGTAACTAGCAAGATAACATATACTGTGAAATAACTCTATTATTGACAATGAATTATTTTAAAATAAATGATTTCTATTGAAAGAAAATTGGATTTATAGGAAATCTATCATACATATACATTTACAGTTTTAACTTTTGTAATTTCATTTAAAATCTTTCTTTTTCAAAACAGTATTCTTCAGCATAGGACACTTATATAAGTATTTAACAAGTAATTAGTATATACATAGGTGGCTGTGAAAAGTCATCCTCAATTCTTCTAATTTCTTCTCACCATCTGCCAAGCAGCAATAATGTTTAATTCATTAAAAATGATAAATCCAATGGTAGGTAGTCATAAACACACCCGTCAGAAATGCTTTTTAAAAGTCATTATTCAAAAAATTATTTACATTATTTAAATTACATGATAGCAACATTTTCTTCATCTGTTTTACTTGGAGGTATTAGTGAAATCCTCAAACAGAAACAACAAATCTATTCATCCTTCATAAAGGAGACTTTATCCTTGGATTTATTCAGCATTTTAATATCATCCAGTAGCTTTCTGGGTGTCAAAATATGTGTTGAGCCTGGTAGGAGGGAAAGATAACTTTTTAAAGGCCAGTAGTTAAATTGATTTTTCCTTGGCTTAATATATTGTCTTGTCCTTTAAATATGCAAAGTGCAGGCCCTGGGCTAATCGAAGGCCAGTGCTATAGGGCTTCACCTTGAAATTCTGCCTAGGGAACCAGCCTGCACTCCTTCATGCTCAGCAGCTCTTCTGAAGCACTGTGCCCTCACAGTGCTTTGTCTGCTACCTGCTCCATGTTAGTGCCGTGCAGGGCTAACCTGGGGATTACGACCTCACCGTGAGGCAACAGCAACAACCTTGTTCTGTGACGGAGAGCCCCTAAGCAGAGCTGCAGCCAGACTTGAGGTACCGAGCCCCCAACTCTGTGTGTCAAGAGAATGATGCAGTAATGGAATAACTTTCCTCATCACTGGCTTGGGTTAAAATTCTTTTTAAAATCCATTTTATTGACATATGCTTCATGTACAGCTTGATGTTTAAATATATTAAAAAGTGTTATGTAAACATTCACAATCACATTTTGATCATTCTTGTACCTTTTATTAGCGCTCCATTGCCCGTCTCACTAGATCTACTGATCTAGTTATTCTCTCTATGGATTTACCTATCCTGGATTTCATATAAAGTCATAAAAAATTCCTAGCAGTGACAAACACACACACACACACACACACACACACACACACAAATAAACTTAAATCCAAAAGAAAGCAGAAAATAGTAGAAACTAGAACAAGTTACAAATGGGTCAAAAGGAAACAAAGGGTAAGATGTTAAAATTTTAAGCTACCTATGTCTGCAGTAATCCCCTTTCCAATGCATTCTGTCTGAGGACACAAGTATTCACTTATCTGTCCACACAGGGACTCTGCACAAATGGATTTGGAGCTTCTGCTGTGATTCATAGTCTTCTGCAACCCAGGTGCTCAAAATGTAAGCTCTAATGCAATTCCCTCCTCTAGTCTTGGATTTTACTACTTACGATCCTTGAGTCACATGGCTTGTGTGCTTCTTCCATGTGTACTTAGCTGACACCCTCACCTAGATGGCTGCTTGTTTTAAGACAAGCCTTAAGACCCAGATGCTAATCTTTCTGATAGCTGGACACCTACTGTTTTCTTCACCACCTTTTCCTATAGCAACCATATCTTCAGTGATCACCTGAAATTCCTAAAACTACACTCCAGGCAGTGCTTGCCAATGTGAGGTCCATACCCACCACCTTACTGCAAAACTATTTCTGAAGTAGAAATGTATTTATGTATCAAAAATTAGCCAGTGATAAGAGGTACAAAGCACAGAATGCAATACATGTTCATTTCCCCAAAAATCTGATTATATAAAAATAAATAAGTTATCTCCTAGGAAAAAATTCTGGCATTTTGTAATGAGAAGAAAAAAAATTCTTTCTTTGCAATCAACAATTTATTCTTAAATGTAAAAAACAAGACAAGTCTTACCAATAATTACTTCACAAGACTTATGTGCTTGGGAAACTTCATAAGCACAGCGCATTTCAGAATACGTAATTCCTCCAATTACAAAAATGATCAGTTTTGATCCATTTTTCCTGTCCTCTAAATAATTAGCTCTGGGTTTCTGTCGAGCACTAAAAAGTGAAAAATAAAACAACAATCATATTAAAATACTTCCAAAGCTATATTGATTATAGACGTTTTGAAATGTCTAACTTAACCAACTTCAAATGTGGCACCATTACACTGCTCAGAAGAAAACACATAGCAGTGGTGTGCCTCGACCATCAACAGCCAGGCGAGGCTAGCCCCACTTCAAGTTCAACTTCAAGTCCCCACACAGAGTTTGGGCAAATCACTCGATAACGATCTCATTACTCTCATCTAAAAGATAATACCCTCTCTTATTTATTTCATATGAAAACAACATGTACATGCCAATGTACATGTACATGGCCTGGAAATCGTAGTGGAGGGCAGCACATGAGATTTGGATCTGATGGGATGCCTCTGGCTGGAAGGGAACAAGGCATGAAGCTTGGGTGTCGGAACTAGAGCTGAGTTCACACGGACTCTGCTTTTTTCTAACTCAGTATGATCATTAGCAAGTTACTTACTTCAAGGGTTGTCTTAAGGATTCAGTGAAATAACGTACATGAGAAGCCTTTAATATGTTCATGGGAAATTCCATAAACTTTTAATTATGTATTTTTCATGAACTTTTGAACACTAAGTATGGATCTGGCACCTGAGGCGTGCTCAGCACGTAACCCCCCCGAGTGCTTTCTACCATTTCTCCATTTCTACCCCCAGGGTGCTTCAGCTGGGCACTGTCCAACATAGCGCACAGCCACATTAACAAAACATCTGGTTTCTCAGTCACACTATATTTGCATCAAAATAAATTAAATCGTTATACCATGTCTGAACAGGATTTAGTTTGAGAAACTAAGAAGGCTGAGACATTAATTAGAAAAAGTCCCAATCAGAGCAACCTGACTTGTGCTAAAACCAAAGCAAGGAGAGAGAGCAAATTTGTGGTGAAGCTTGGGTGGGAGAACAGTTTGTGGGGACAGCGCCCTGGAATCAGCAGTGTGCCCATGGCTGTTCATAGGGAGAGCCGTGTTATGATGCAGCTGCAGAACAGGCCATCCGCACTGATCTGAGAGGAACAATCCTGCCCACGCCCTAAATGAAGGCAACCAACAATTATCAGTAGAAGCAACAACCAACTGCACAGGCATTTCAAGTTGGTTCAACTCACATAATTCTGACTGAAAAATTAAAAGTGAGCAAACTTTATGCTCAGTGGGTGCTAACTGTGGGGCCCACATCCGCTGCAGACAAGAGCGGAGCTTTCAGTAGAAACTTTCAACGCGTGGAACCGAGCTCCTGACGACAAAGCAAAGGCTACCAAGAGGTGGAAGGGGCTCAGTCAAAGCAGCAAAGGTCACGACAACAGTTTGTTTGACACTCAGCATTTTGCCTGTTGACTTCTAGAGGGGCAAAGAGTAACAGCTACCTGTTATGAGAGTGATTTAAGAAAACTAGCGAAAGCCTTAGCTCAGTGGTTCTCAACCTTCCTAAGGCCGCGACTCTTTCATACAGTTCACGTAGTGGGGACCCCCAACCAGCCATAAAGTCATTTTTGTTGCTACTTCATCACTGTAATTTTGCTACTGTTATGAATTGGGAAACCCCTGTGAAAGGGTCGTTTGACCCCACAGGTTGAGAACCGCTGTGAAAAACACCTGGGAAAGCCCCACCTGAGTCCCCCACAGCAATGCCCCTGCTCCTCTCTCTCATTGGCAAGGGTTTGATGGAAGTCATTAGGCAGTCCTACATCTGGCTCCTAATCTTAAAAAATCTCTAAAGAGCACCCAGGGTTCTTCAGTTAACGATGTAAAAAGTCTGCATCGACCTGGTTAAATCCCCAGGACCCTCGGTTCTTTAGGGAGAGGCGCAATGGCTGGCAGCAGTACTTGCAAAGGTGTCTTGAATTTGATAGGCTTTGTTGAGAAGGAAACGTTTGTCTTCTTAATCTTTTCATTACATTTTTCAACAAGCCTTCTCAAGGCCTCTTGTAGCAAATTAGACACACATGTTCAAAGTTTTCAAAACTGAAAACTCAATACGAAGAAATCTTTGCAAAATGAAACATAAAAAGTCAAAGGAACAACAACAAAAAACACCTGAGAGATGAAGAGACATTAAAGATAGAATAAGAAACTCCAATAAAGACTTGAGAGTTGAGCTGATACCAAGGGCTCAAATAGAAAATGTTTGGGAAATGTTGATGGCAACATATGTATAAGTGTGCTTAATACAATTGAATGATGGATTGTTATAAGCTTTGTAAGAGACCCCCAATAAGATTATTAATAATAATTTTAAAAAAAGATTTGTAAGTGGAAATATGTGAAGAGTTTTTGAAAGACACCAATGATATTGACAGGGGATTAGTTCCAGGAGCCCCTCCAATACCAAAATCCACAGATGTTGAAGTTCCTTATATAAAATGCCATAGCATTTTCACATAACCTATGTACATTCTCCCATGTAGTTTAAATTCCATCAAGATGACTTATAGTACTCAATACAATGTAAACACCACCCTCCCTTGTTGCCTTTGAGGGATTGCTCTGACCTTAATGCAAAGCACTTAACTGACTTTTACATCTCCTACCCCACCCAGAATATTTTCGATCCACACTGGTTGAATTCATGAATGTGGAACCAGCAGATATGGGAAGCCGACTGTATTAGGTATTATGAAGTAAAATGAGTCACAAGGAAAAGAAACAGAAGTAAATTCTTACATAGATATCACAGAGGGATAAGGGAATTTTAGAACAGCAAAGACTAAATGCCACCAGAGAAAAGGCAAGCTACCTAATAAGTATGTATGTGTGTGCCTACACCCACATCTTTCCAAAAACGAAATAGCACCTTAGCACAAGCAGGGAAGCACATCAAAGTGTAAGTGAAAATAAGTGTGAGTCTCAGAAGCCATAGCTGGCTAAAAGAGTCATCTAGGAGTAGGGCAAACGGAAGCATGTTGTGAAGTATTTTCAGACAAACAAGACGACACAGCCTTCAGCATCCAAGGCTGTCACTGAAGGGTGTCCAAAGGGCATATTTCAGAAAGAGGCTCCCTGAGCCCACCAAGAAGGGGGTGCAAAAGTGAGTGGGGAGTAATGTACTGCTGAAAGCCAAGGAGGCAGAGAAATCTTACGGTACACATCTCCACACCATACAGTACAAATCTTACAGTGCACATCTCTACACTTATATGCAGAAGCAGCAGAAAGACATGTAAGTGAATAATAAGCACAAAACTCAGGATCAGGAAGACAAAGAAAACACTAAAATCAACGGGACATCAGGAGGCCTGAACTGCATTCAGAATACATTTGATACCGCGGGCATCGTGCATAGGGACATACATGGTAACATCCTCATCTGTCCTCATGTTTCAAATACTCCATCCCCCCAAAGTTATCAAAGCACGATGCTAACACAGGGGGAAAATGAGAGGAGGAATCCTGTGATTTACTTTAAAGAAAATAACTTTTATAACTATGTGTATCTTTATATTGCTTACAAGGACTCATTTAGAGCAGGTTGCTGTTAAAAAACAACTCTGAAATGAACATGCTTCAAAGAGGGTTACCAAATAAAACAGTTCCAGTTAAGTAATTAGTCTGCAATATTGTACTGAGAATTTCACTGACTGTTTATAACGTTTACCTCACTGCTCCGGAGCCATTCCAAACTGCTGGGCACTGTGAGCAATATGGCCACTCTCTTGACTCTAACCTGTTATCGATGGCATCCTAGGGAAGAAAGAGTTGACACCATTTAGAAAATGTTGTGCAAGGGAACAACAAGTGACCTAAAATCGATGGCAAGAAGGGCGTAGGATGCCTGGTGGGGCTTGAGCAAGGGCAATGCAGCTGAGAGGAATGACTGCAATCCAAATGAAGGCTGAACATGATAGTGGGACAAGAGGAAAGTCAAAGGAAATAGAGGAAGGAACTAGGAGGCAAAGGATATTTATAGAGGCCTAAATACAGGTGTGTACACATGTAAATATATTTATATAATGACAGGAAAATAGATCTATGTACATATATTTACATGTTAAGTATTAAGGAAGCAGATGGACATTGGGCCTCTACTCAAGTACTCCCTCAATGCAAGAATACTTTGTTCCAATAACCCGGCATTCTGTGATGCTAACCTTCCCCACACCATTGCTGAAGACATAATGGGTGCATAAGCAAATGTGGTGAAGAAAGCTGATGGTGCCAGGTTATCAAAAGATACAGCATCTGGGGTCCTGAAGGCTTGAAGGTGAACAAGCGGCCATCTAGCTCAGAAGCAACAAAGCCCATATGGAAGAAGCACACCAGCCTGTCTGACCATGAGGTGTAGAAGGGACCAGTTATCAGACATCAAAGAACTAAAAATCATATCAGTGGGTGCCCACCTTCCTGATACGATCAATGAAGACAAATGTGTGTATAAGCAAATGTGGTGAAGAAAGCTGATGGTTCCCGGCTATCAAAAGATATAGTGTCTGGGGTCTTGGAGGCTCAAAGATAAACAAGTGGCCATCTAGTTCAGAAGCAACAAAGCCCACATGGAAGAAACACACCAGCTTGTGTGACCACGAGCTGTTGAAGAGACCAGGTATCAAGCATCAAGGAACAAAAAATCGTATCATTGTAAAGGTGTGAGTGCAGAGTGGAGACTCAAAGCCCATCGGCAGCCAACCGGACCCCCCTTACTGAAGGGTTGTGGGGGAGGAGATGAGCCAGTCAGTGTGCAGGGTAGCAACGATGAAACATATAACTTTCCTCTAGTTCTTAAATACTTCCCTACCCCCACTATCATGATCCCAATTCTACGTTACAAATCTGACTAGACCAGAGGATGTACATTGGTACAGATAGCAACTGGAAACACAGGAAATCCAGGACAGATGACTCCTCCAGGGCTAGTGGTGAGAGTGGCAATGCCTGGAGGGTGGAGGGAATGTGGGATAGAAAGGGGAACTGATTACAAGAATCTACACATAGCCTCTTCCCTGGGGGATGGACAGCAGAGAAGAGGGAAGGGGGGGACGTCGGACAGTGTAAAATATGACAAAATAATAATTTATGAATGATGAAGGGTTCATGAGGTGGGGGAGTGGGGAGGGAGGAGGAAAAGGAGCAGCTGATATTAAGGGCTCAAGTGGAAGGCAAATGTTTTGAGAATGATGATGGCAACAAATGTACATATGCGCTTGACACCAGGGGGGTAAGGGGAAAGTCGGGGGAGAAAAGGGAACTGATCACAATGATCTACCTATAACCCCCTCCCAGTGGGATGGACAACAGAAAAGTGGGTGAAGGGAGACATTAAAAAAAAAAAGAGAGAGATAAATTATCAAGGGTTCATGGGGGAGTGAGAAAAATGAGCTGCTACCAAGGGCTCAAGTAGAAAGAAAATGTTTTGAAATGATGGAAACATATGTACAAAGTGTTTGACACAATGGATGGATGAATGGATTGTGGTAAGAGCTGTAAGAGCCCCCAATAAAATGATTTTTAAAAAAGAGAAAAAGAAAATGCTGTAAATTCGATAACACTTTCTTCTGTTTGTTTCACAAAAGGTTAAAGCTTCTGTTTCCCTTTGGGGCAGAGGAGATATACATGTCCAACAAAAGCTCAGTCCTCAATTTGCAGCTCACAAATCTTACTGGCTCCCCAAATTAATGTAATCATCGACTTACGAAAGCAGTCTCTACTGCATGCCTGCATGCATGCCTTTGGTGGGCCACGGCCCTGCTATGGGCAGGACTCTAGGCTCACCATCAGGTCTCTGACCACAAAGGGGGCGGGATTTCCGAATACATGGTCGCCCTGGCATAACTCTTAGGCAACTTGGAGTCCAGGCCGGGGCGCCTGTAAGCAGTGGGCTCCACATAGCATATATACACCTGGTCTGGAAATATGGAAGACCACCTAAGGGATGCGCGGAATTTTCTTTTGCATCTGAAAATTTTCATTTTTCTAAAAATGTATATGAATAGAAATATACATGAATAAGTATTATACATAGATTATGACATTTTATTGTATAGTAATGAACTTTGAAAGTAAAAATATATTATCTTCCAATTCCATCAACTTTTTGAAGCTCCTTTGCATAATTTATAAATAACTGTCATATACTACAAGTTCATGCTCTAATTTTTAGTGTTGGGGGTGTATAACTTAAAAGATCATGGCTCTACAGCATGATGGTCCAAATGGCCTTAACAAATGGTATTAATAAGTGACTCAGTAATATTTCAGGGAGACCACAGAAAGAAATAACATTTAAGAGAAATCCTGAAGTCCTAAGTTTCCACTGAACCAAATGCAGATTTTCTGAGAATGGCAGACAAATCCTATTAACAGGTTAAAAAAAGTCAATTCTTATTTAAAAATACTAGCCAAGAAAAACTACTTCTACCTTAATGTAGGAAAAGTAAACATATCTTAGGTGGTGGAAAACAGAGTCTAAATTCTTTACATTTTAAAAATCTATAATTCTGCATGTCAGAATAGTATTCATTTAGCCAACCAAAGCAGAGAAAAAAATCAGAGTAACAAATTGTGCATGGTTTTCTCTAAAGGAAAGTAGAAATTGGTGTTTAAGGGAAAAGAAAATGGAACTAAAGCTTGAATATTTTGACTGAATATCAGCATCATGATTTTGCTGAGCTCAGAATATAAGCTTTATTTGTTCATTTTGTAAATGGATATTTGCTGTTCTCTATGAGGTGAAATAGCCTGAGGTCATTATCACTCCCTTCGCCTAAAAACTGAGTATTGTTGTCTGAAAGCACTGGTTCTAGCCGTGTCAACCATCTGTTGGATTTAATGGCAAATGGTATGGCCAGGCTTACATTTAACCACTGTGGGGAGGTGACATTTCTCAATGTGGCTCCTCCATCCCTGTGTCTGCAACTCCTACCAAGGGATTGCGTGGGGCCATGGCAACAGTGCGTGAAACACTAACTGAGGGACCGGTCAGTTGTAGCTGCCACGCGCCTGGCTACAGAGAGAGAGCCATCTCAGAAGCAGGAACAGCGAGAACTCCCAGGACGAAGGGTCACCAAGGCAGAGTCACCACCAGAGCACGCTGGGCGTCCCAGGCTTGAAGTGGCAGAGACAGCAGACAGACGCATGCCACACTGAGACCAGAGGCCGAGGCAAGGAGACTGAGACAGAATCGAGGCGCGGCAGAGACGACGCGACTGTGAGGTGGAGCAGGAAGTGGGCTTCCTGGCCCGTGGAGGCAGAGGCCACGGGGCATGTGATCGAGAGTCTGAAGCCCACAGGCAGTGGCCTGCCTGGCTGCTGACCGAGAAGAGGCGTTGCTGGACGCCAATGACCGCATCCTCCCTGTTACTGATCCTGATTTGGGTTAACCTGTTGACTTCCCCAATACAGTCCCTTAACTGCCAGTGTTTCGGTGACTTCTGTGTGGCCATGGCAACAAGTGACCGACCCCAGCAAAGTGCTGTGTGAGGAACGGTTGGTGTCAGCATAGCGTAAAAGAAGGACGGGGTGGAAGGGTGCCTGCCTTCTGTCGACTGGCAGTCTGGCTTGGGCTGGTGAGGGCTTTGTGTAGTCATAGGAGGTCAGCTATGGCCTCTGAGGCGCTGATTCAACAACAAACACCTGTCTGAGCGTACAGGAATCTAACCATCTCTAGTAGCGGGACACGTAAAAATGTCACTTTCATTCAAATACATTTTTTTGCCGATGCTACACATAGTAATCTAAAATTATAGCAGTGCTTTTGATTTGATCTTTGTTTAAGCGGGGTGAGTTTATTTTCGGTCTTAACGCACAGACTCTTTAAGATGTTCCTCTCCTCCCGTGCGACGAGTATGGCCTTCTTCTGGGAGCCCTCCTACAACTGCAGGAAATCCCGCCCGTCAACGATGTTCACACTGTTCAGTAGCACACAAGGTTAAGCCCCCGTCCCAGTGGGCACTGGGGGCAGAAGATTATCCACTCATTTTACCTCCATAATATCTTTCATCAAGGGTGTCCATCGAGAGAGCTGGAAAGTCTCTTCTGCAGAGCGGTCCTTTCTTTGTGGTCTCACCTGCTGTGACTGAAACGAGGAGGGGAAGCTTGAAAAGCAGCGCTTTCACTCAGCGACGGGCTCTTAGGACGCTCCTAATGCAAATGGTTAATTGTAGCGCATGCTCTGCTGTTTTAAACTTAAGAGTGAGGAAAGGCCTAATTTAAAAATACAGAATAGTTTGGTTACATAACCACACCGAATAGCATTTTGTGTTTTAATGCTAACATTGATAATAGTATCAGAAATAGCTTTACTCAAAGTGCTACACAACTTGATGGGAAAGAGTGAGATTCAAAAAATCCTATCATTGTGAATGAGGGGGAGTGCGGAGTGGGGACCCAAAGCCCATCTGTAGGCAACTGGACATCCCCTTACAGAATAGTCGTGGGGAGGAGACCAGTCAGTCAGGGTGCAGTGTAGCAACAATGAAACATACAACTTTCCTCTAGTTCTTAAATGCTCCACCATCCCCCACACTATCATGATCCCAATTATACCTTACAAATCCAGCTAGATCAGAGGATGTACACAGGCGCAGATAAGAGCTGGAAACAGGGAATCCAGGACAGCTACACCCCTCAGGATCAATAATGAGAGTGGCTATACCAGGAGGGTAAGGGTAAGGTCGCAGGAGAAAGAGGGAACGGATCACAAGGATCTACATACAACCCCCTCCCTGGGGGACAGACAACAGGAAAGTGGGTGAGGGGAGACATCAGACAGTGTAAGACATGACAAAATAATAATAATTTATAAATTATCAAGGGTTTGTGAGGGAGGGGAGAGTGAGGGGGCTGGAATGAGGAGCTGATACCAAGGGCTCAAGTAGAAAGCAAATGTTTTGAGAATGATGATGGCAACACATGTACAAATGTGCTTGACACAATGGATGGATGTATGGATTGTGGTAAGAGTTGTAGGTGCCCCTAATAAAATGATTTAGGAAAAAAAAAAGTCCTTTCAAAATCTGACTTTGAAACTAAAATTTGTTACGCAAGAGAACACAAAGTTATCTTCTGTGCTACATTAAAAATAAATGTTAAATCTGATCATCACTAGAAATGAATCATAGAAATCATAGTGAATTACAATAGAAGCTGTAAAATGTACCCTCACACGAAAAGCATGTAAGTCTACATTGCAGATGGAAAATTCAATAAAACAAAATGTTACTTAATAATTAAAATTTAAAGTGACACAAAGACGGCTGTCTTTATGGATTATTACCGGGAAGGAAAACCAGCACACGCACGTGTCAACATGTAGATGAACGTCAGCATGTACACACGCGAGACTCTTACTTGGGGCACAATGGGAACACCAAGGTAACTCCAGTTACGGATCATGTCACTCTCGTTTTCTATCTTCACGTTCTGGACCAGCCTGTCCAGGTTCTCCTCCGTCGTTCCTTAGACAGTGAAACAAGGTGAGGGCACGACCCGAGCGGCTCTGCGCGCATCCCAGGGTTTAGAGGAAGGAAGCCTTTTAGGGTCAGACGCTTCCTTTTCCCCAGTTCAACCAAGTGTCTCTGGTGATTAACAGCAACTACTTTTTAACACTTTGTTTTAGAGCTGAGTCTGTTAATACATTCATGATTAAACAAAATCTCGATTACCATTAATGCCGAAGATATAGAGTAGAATTGCTCTTATTTTGTCATAATTATCGTGGTTTTTGTTGAGCAGAACTGGAAGGAGGACTCGCATAGAATCTTTCACCTTCTGTCCTTCTGCATCAGTTCCAAGTGCCAAGTCCTTCAGGAAAATAAATTTAGAAGGATTGTTAAATCTTGCCAAACTTTAATGGAACACCACTGACATTTCACAGGAAAAGGTGAGCATGATTTGTAAACTACTGACTTCAAAAAGAGCAAAAGATAAAAACAAATCAGAGAAAATCTTTAATCTGTTCCATACAGTCAGTCCTCTTTGGGGTCTTGGGCAGCACCCCTCAATAGCTCGGCTGGGGGTGGAGGGGGTTGTAGACAGGGCACTAGCACGTGTGGCTACTGAGCACTTGCAATGCGACTACTTTAAGATGTCCTTAAGTGTAAATAAGGAGCCGGGTGGCCCAATGGTGAAGTGCTCAGCCGCTAACCAAAAGGTCCTCAGTTTAAGCCTACCAGCCACTTTGTAGGAGACAGATGTAGCAGTCTATTTTCATACAGATTTAGGCCTTAGAAACCTTACGGGGCAGCTCTATTCTGTCCAATAAGTCACTCTGAGTCGGAATGGGACTCAGTGGTAATAAGTTTATAAGTGTGAATATATAAGATTTTGAAGACTTGGCATGAAAAAAAACAAGAGTAAGATATATCATTTAAAAAGTTATGTTGACTACCTGTTGAATTGATAATATTTCAGATGAACTGAAAATAAAATCTATTATAAAAGGAATCGCATTTCTTTCTGTTCACTTTTTTATTGTGCCCACCAGAAAGAATGGGTACCTGCAGGGGGAACACTGCCTGGAGGAAGCGCAGGGGGACGCGCCTCAGTGAGGAGGCTGCCGAGGCTGCGCCTGTCCCTGAGGGGCCCGTCCCTGGAGAAGGCCGACACGCAGGAGAGGGGAGGGTCGCGAGAAAGAAGACCTGCAAGGAGGTGGACTGACGGGCTGCAGAATGAGCTCCAACCCAGCAACAGTGTGAGGGGGGTGCAGGCCTGGGCCGTGCTGAGTTCTGTCGATAGGGGTTGCTACGAATGGGAACCTGGAAAATGCTCCATTACAAGTGCCGTGCACTGAGCTTCTGGTAGCCAGCACTGGTCTAAACCAGCCACAGCAAAACGTGCCTACGTCGCGCTCTGAAGGGGCCACCTCAAATCAACAGTGCTACCCCAGCTGATGCTGGACAAACTTCCATCACCCTGTCCACCAGAAACTTGCAGATGACAACGTGTGCTTACTCTGATCTGGAGAGCTCCTTGCTAATAGTCGTGGGTTCAGTGTCAAGGCTTGCTTTCAGGTGGCCTTTTGACCCTGGATTTATAACTCTCTCACATGGCTGATCTGGCTGCAATCTGCCTGAGAATCGGTCAGTTTGCTATCCAAGTTAACCGTTTGAAAGGACTGTTGGCTTGCTACCTGGTTTTGTAAGGATTGGTTGGTTTGTTGGTTTGTTATTTGCATCAGTGGCACAGTTGCAAGGCTTCGAGGGTTTGTTAACTGCATAAGTAACTTGCAATTCACCCAAGAGGACTTGTCCCTTTATATCTGTCTAAGGGATTGGTCAGTTTAGGAAAGTCACACTCTGAAATTTACACGGAACTTGTCTTTATGTGCGCACTTTAAAAAAGTCATGGAAAAATACCAATGAAAAGAGAATGCCTTATTCCACAAAGTTTTTGAAGCCCCGACTGGGCATAAGTAATCAAATTAGTAGAGATTTGACGACTTCCTGATTGAAGAGACTCGAGAGAACCCTTTGCACCAGGGTCCCCGTCCTGAGAGCCTCCTAGATTCAGATAAAGGGCGAGTAATGCTGGCCTGAAACACTGTGTGACAACACAGAATAGGTCCAGAAGGGGCCAGAGGTAGAGCAGTCGCGGCAGTGGTAGTGGGCGAGTTGGCCCACAGCTTAAAGTAAGGTACATCTGGGTAGAAGATTGCCAGTGGAGCTGGGCCTCTGGGAGGAAAGCCAGCAACAGAGCTAGAAGCCCCATAAGGGGAAGCAGCAGAGCAAATGGGAACACTGGGGCTAAGCTAGCCTGCCTTTGGGCAGGACTCATGTCCCATCTGTGCTGATAGCTGTAACACGCAGGCCACGGGGAGGCCTATGCGAAGAGGGTCTGCAGGATGCCTGTCTTGAAGTGACTTTAAGAGAAGGCCTATAGAGGTTTGGACATACAGTACACAGGGGTTGCCATAAAAGTTTTGCTTTGAGAGCCATTGCAATGCCGTCTAGTCCTGGCACGAGTCCAGGTTGTCCTAAGGCTGCTGGCTGAGAGATGAACCAACAAACACAGGGAGCTAAAGCCAGCCCACAGAAGCCACGGAGACAGAGTGACCCAGCAGGGCCACACCCACCTAACCTGAGCTGGTGACACACCTGTTAGGAGATACAGCCACCTACTGACACTCGCTCCATCCTGGGTCTGCCAGTGACACAGAATGGACAACGGTAGCTTGGGAAGGGTGACCAGGTCCCTTTGATCCTTTGCTACAATGCTAAGTGGGGTGCTTATGGGGGTTAGAGGGAATGAGTTTGCCTCAAACTGTTCCTGTTAGTGTTTCCCTTTGATAAATAATCAGCAATACTTCGTTAGGTGTCTGTGTGAGTGTGCTCAATCAAATCAAATAGAGCTCTCATCCACCCAGTCTTTAGGTAACTTGGAATTTAGAGATGTAAGACCTGCACAGGTCAGTGGGAAATGATATATTTACTACTTGCCAGGTGGATGGCCCTCTGAGATTAACTACTGTGTCATGCAAAGAATTGTTTGCACTTACAAAGTTCATTCTAGAAATCTATCAGGAACCCAGGTGTTTCTGACTCTGTACACACCTGCTCAGTTTTGCATAGTTTTTCTATATTAGGCTTGAATTTACCCATGCAGTCTTCGGCTAAGTTCAGATGGACAACTTGCTGGAAAAAAGAAAGAAGAAAATAATCATAATGAAAGAGAACGTGAGTCGAGACAAGTACAGTCCAATAGAAAACGCATGAATTTATAGTCACAATTCTTGACTAGGGTGAAACTTGATTAAAATGTGTACATATTATTCTTTTTGTGATTCATAAGAAAGATTGGGACAACAAAGAAGTTTACCTGCTCTTCACTCTAATACATCACTATCAATTTAAAGAGACATGCAATACAGCCACCGCTCATCAATCGTGTGGCATTTCCTTATGATGGTGACAAAGAGAAAACTGACTTTGTTCAAGACAAAACTATAAAAGTAGAAGTTTGTTTTGGACAAATCTAGGTGATATATATATATATATATATATGAAATGAAGTTCTGATACTGGGGGTATTTTTCAGACCTAGGGTAAGGTTTCAGTCTACACTACATTGGCATACAATGCCAAGTGAGATGCCAGCAATGGATGGGTCAACAAACTAGAATGATTAAGCATCTAATACATAATCCTGCCTACCTTAGTAATCTGTTTCCGGAAATGGGGCATCTTTTTCATCAGCTGGGCAAGAGCACTAAGTGATGTCTAGGAGGAAAAAAATAAAACATCATTAGTAAATCTATGATTCTGCCATTTTATATGATAAATTTTAAATCCTAAAGTTTCAAGTATTACCAAATATAAGTAGTTTATTGAATACTTGGCAAATTAAAAACAAAACAATGTATGAAGTTTCAGTGATGATGTAGGAGCTAGCATCAACATTATTCTCCCTCCATAAATAATCAACCAGACAAAAGAAACAAAATACCAATTCCCATACCAGTTCCTAAGTAATGGATAACACAGCCCAACAAAATAATTTTTTCCTTGGTGTCTTGGTTTTTAGGCCTGCTTCTGGGGTTATTTGGGCACTGATTCAGAAAACTGCATCGGATAGACTGCTCTCGTTTCTTGGATATGGAGTTCTACGACAGTTTCAGCTACAACTGATGCTAATTTATTAAGTTTTCATACTAGTTTTAAATATGAGAAGAATTCAGGCACAAAAATTACAGGATAAGACAAAAAAGGTATGAAATATTTGAAGAATTAGGTAGTAAGGGATTTTCAAGGGAAGTTGTATGAAGACTCATGGTACCTGTGGGTTACACATTGAACTGCCAATCATAAGGTCAGTTGTTCAAACCTACCAGACACTCTGCAGCCTTTAAAAGATGTAACGATTTGGAAATCCACAGAGGCTGTTTCTCTCTGTCCTATAAAGTTACTGTGGATCAGACTTGATTAGATGGCTGCGGGCTTTTCTTTTTGCAATGGGCGGCTGTGTGGTATATTCAGAGACTTTAAGTTGGATGTGGCAAAGCAGAACACAGTCGGAGAAGAGTGGACAATAAAGAAAATGGAAGAGGTACATATATGGAAGGTGTGAAAGCAGTTTAGTGTTGAAAATGTAAGACTGCGCAGCAATTTTCATAAATGTTTTGCAGATCTGCATTTTCTTTTTTAAATGATAAGCATTACAGAATACATTTTGATACATAAAGTCCATGGATAATTCATGTCAGATGTTTCAGGGATGAGACTAGTGGCAAACTTCTTTGTAAGAAATACTCCAACTTTCCTGGTAAGAGTTTCAGTGCATAGGGAGAGAAGTCGTGCCATCTTACAAGACTGGAATACTTTAATTTTAATAAAGGAGATTGAACTGACACCCATTCTGGGTTTCACAAAATTTGAATTTCTATTGGAACTGCCTGCTCTTCAGTTCCTAACAAAGGTGGATATTTATAGAAAATTCCAAGTTCATGTAATCTGTACTGTTCAAATATACCTTAGGATCAGAGGATACTTTGTGAAGTATAACTTGATCAAAACATTAAGTACAATGCAAACTGCCTTATATAAAACCAGAATGCATTCCCTCTATCTCAGGCTATCTAACACTACGTTAAACTATCCTGAATTTTTAAATGGGTGAGTAGAGTGAAGTGGTCTATGGCACCTGCTGTAACTCAAAAACTAGATCTGATAGGGGAAAACTAGTGGCATTTTTGGAACCAGCAGGTCAAATGTACCCAGAAACAAGCCTCACAGTTCAGGCATCAAATGTGTGGTCAGTGTAACAATCCCTGAGAACCTTCTGTAATGGGAAGCACAGTATTTACCTTGGCCATTCAGAAGGCAGGCATTAGAAAGAATGCAACTAGCAAGAATGTAATCCCCAAAAGTGCACAGTATTTACCTTGGCCATTCAGAAGGCAGGCATTAGAAAGAATGGAACTAGCAAGAATGTAATCCCCAAAAGTGTGTACGGGGTGATCTTTGGATCCACGGCTAAATCCTAGCCTGCACACGTGTAAGGCAACACTATGGAAGACCAAGCCGAGAACAACTGCTGGGATTTGAGGCGAGAGGAAGGAGCTAAGCAATGGATGGAGATTTCACAAGTCTTACAGCATCAAGAAAATAGTGGCATTCTGACCTAGACAGAGTAGAGAGAATGGTGAATACTCTATACATTTAGTACTAGGATTATGCCTTAGCAATAAGGGTAACATAACAATACCTTTATCATTAATTTTAAAGTTAAGTAAGACTCTTACCTTTCCTTCTGTTGCTTTCTTTGTTGATGAGATTTCTTTCATAAGCTTGGGAATTTCCCTGTCAAGTTATGAGAGAATTCTTTAAATCTTTTAGGGTTATTAGTTTACTCAAGAAATATTTTAAGGTTATAAAATGGACTAATATGTGAGGGGCCAGCCCCAATCCCAACTACATAGACACCTGCCCCTCCCCCCAGAAGAATTTATTTCAGAGGACAGCACTGAATCTGCAGCTCAAGGAGAGGGATACGTCTGATCAGAGCACAAGGGAGCAAATGAAGGGGGAGGAAGAGAGAGTGGAGCACATCCTGGCACACCAAGCCTTGAGGATGATATTCCTGCTCAGAGAAGCCAATCCACAGAGAAGACCATTTGGCCGGCCCTACTATGAGACACAACATCCCTCACTGACCCATAGCCCTACAGAGGACAACACTGGAGACACAATGAGGGAATTCCGCCTGATCTGATCCCACTACACCAAGGCAAAACACTAAGGGCGCGGAACAGAAGAGCAAAGGGAACAGAGCAACAAAGTCCCCAGGAAATACCAAAAATAGATTTTGGGGCCATGGCATGGCACCCCATCACACTCCACCGGAAAACACTCCTAAAAGCTAACAAACAGTCCTTGAACTCACTACAAGCTGTTCTTTCTTGTTGTGTTTTATTTTTTTGTCATTGGCTTTTTGTTGTTGTTGTTTTGTTTTCATTTGTTGCTTGGTTTTTGTCTGTCTTATTTTTGTTCATGTTATTATCTCCATAGGTCTGTCTAAATCAGATAGGCTGGATGAACAATCTGGAGGAGAAAACAATGGGACTGACAGTATATGTGTATAGGTTTAGTATTAAGGTAGCAGATAGATGGACATTGGGCTTCCACTCAAGTACTCCCTCAATGCAAGAACACTTTGTTCTATTTAACTGGCATTCCATGATGCTCACCTTCCCGACAAGATCGCTGAAAACAAAGCAGGTGCATAAGCAAAGGTGAAGAAAGCTGATGATGCCCGGCTATCAAAAGATATAGTGTCTGGGGTCTTAAAGGCAAACAAGCGGTCATCTAGCTCAGAAGCAACAAAGCCCACGTGGAAGAAGCACATCAGCCTGTGCGATCAAGAGGTGTCGAAGGGATGAGGTATCAGGCATCAAAGAACGAAAAATCATATCATTGTCAATGAGGGGAAGTGCGGAGTGGACATCCAAAGCCCATCTGTAGGCAATTGGCCATCGCCTTACAGAAGGGTTGCAGAGACCAGCCAGTCAGGGTGCCGTGTAGCAACGATGAAATATGCAACTTGCCTCTAGTTCCTAAATTCTTCCTCCCCACCTACTATCATGATCCCAATTCTACCTTACAAATTTGGCTAGACAAGAGGATATACACCGGTACAGATAGGAACTGGAAACAGGGAATCTAGGGTGGATGATCCCTTCAGGACCAGTGGTGAAAGTGGTGATACTGGGAAGGTAGAGGGAGGGTGAGGTGGAAAGGGGGAACTGATTACAAGGATCTACATATAATCTCCTCCCTGAGGGATGGGCAACAGAAAAGTAGGTGAAGGGAGATGTTGGACAGTGTAAGATATGACCAAATAATAATAATTAATAAATTATCAAGGGTTCCTGAGGGAGAAGGGAACGGGGAGGGAGGGGAAAATGAGGACCTGATGCCAGGGGCTTAAGTGGAGAGCAAATGTTTAGAGAATGATGAGGGAAATGAATGTACAAATGTGCTTTTCACAATTGATGTATGTATGGATTGTGGTAAGAGTTGCATGAGCCCCTAATAAAATGATTCAAAAACAAACACAAGGACTAATAAGATTTAATACCTAAGAAGTACGGAGCAACAGTTAAAAGGAGTTCACATACTCTAGTACTACTGCAATGTGCCGGTGCCGGATTCCGACCCAGAGGTCATCATCCTCCTCGAGGACTGCCTCCTTTTCTTTCCCATCTGTCTTATACCTACAAGGAGAGAGACACAGAAAACTTATGGAATTGTATCCCCCACAGTAGCTGTAGTACTTAAAAAGTAATTTTAAGATAACTGAAAACTACACAAGGGGACTGCAGAAAGTTTGTAAACAAGTTCCATCAACTGTTAATTCCATTTTTTCACCAACTTCTTGAAGTCTCCTCATAGATTTAACCCACTATTTTAAGGGAGTAAGATACACTTACTCAAAACTAAGGCACGCTGCCATCCTTGCACTGAAACTCGACGAAGGCATTCTTACTTTTAAACCGTGGAGAATGTTAGTTCAACAAAATGGTAACAAAATTCAACATCCTACAAGATAAACTATTCTAATGGTGTGTGTTTTAATTGCTTAAAACATTAACTGATACTGAGCCCAAGTATCAAACAGCCATTAAGAATCACAATGGCACCCCCAACATAGCCTAAAATGCTGAAGGTGTTTCTGAATTGGTACAAGTTCACAAACAGTATAGATCACCTGTTTCTATATTCTTCAACCTGATAACCACGGTTCTCCAAGGAACGGGAGAGGAAATTAAAAACAAAGTGATGAGCATCACCATAGACACCTGTGTCAGCTCTAACGGATTCCATTGAGGTTGCAGCGATGCCCGGGGCACGGGGCTGCGAGAGTGCACACGCGCCCACTCAGCGCTGGCTCATTGTGACCCGAGGGAGCAGGGTGAATTGGCGGGAGGGTGCAGGCTATTTGCAGGAGAATGCCCAGTCTGTCTCTTGAGGAGCAACTACTGATTCCAAACTGCTGACCTTGCAGTGAGCAGACCACCTCAAAACCACTAGGCCACTGGGGCTCCTCTAATTAAAAGCTAGAAAGCTTCTCCTGAGTGCTCCTCCACATGTAATTCGTTCTTCTCCTTCCATTTGTGGAGCTAGAAGTTTGGACATCCTTAGGGCTATCTTTTCCTGAACGAAGGCAGGGCTTGCCCTGAGCTTTCTGAGCTCTGGACCCGAGATAACAAACAGACTTCTGTTATATGAATATAACCATTCATTTCCAGAGGCAAATTATTAATAGATCCATAAAACCATTACCTGTGCATTCTTAATGACATATGTCCAAAGGTAGAATAAGTGTATTTAGTAATAAGACTGTGTTAAGGGTGGAAACCTTTTCTTTTTTTGGGGGGGTGGAAACCTTTTCTGTCATTTAATATGACACTTTGTACATACAAACACCTTTTACTTCAAAGTGATCTATAAACAAAGATTTAGAGTCGACAGCTTGACAATACTCAGATGATGACAATCCCAGTTTAAGACTGTATGTGGATAATGGTAATTTCCTGTTTGGTACTCTGTTTCTATATTGCTGGTTGTTTTAAAATGATACTTTGTATATGAAATGCAGGAGAGGTAACTCTCTAGAGACAGTAACAGGAAATGGCAGGGGAGGCAAGATATGGCAGGGGGAGGCTGGGAGAAAATGGGGAGCTAATAACGATGAGTACAAAAACAAAGAAAATGTTCTAAAATTGATGGTGATTATCATATAGTCCTTGACGTGATTTAACTATTTAATTGTATGATATGTGAATTATATCTCAATAAAACTATTTACCATATATACTCTATGGTATAAACCGACCCACACAGCAGCCGAGACACCTAATTTTACCACAAAAAACTGCACACAAAAAAGTGCCGAAAAACTTGGCTTATACACAAGTATATATGGGAAAATGAAATTGTGATGGAGCTCAAACCATAGGAAACCCATAGTCCCATCCAATCTATGCCTGATTCTTCTTCTTCGTCTTTCAAATGTCTTATGAATTTAAATTACTCTTATGAACTTACAGCTTGCTTTGCTTGCCTTCAAACAGGCAGATAATTTTTTTAACACTACGCAGAAAGGTCAAAAATCTATATAATTTGCAATAAAATCATTTAGCATCCTGAATTTTGTTAATAATTTTTAAATCTCTTGAGCAATGTGGGTTTCAAGACCCAGAGGATAAAAGAGGTACATAACAGCCTTTCTGAAAATTTTAAGTAAACTGCTTGAAATGACTTCATTAGAAAAATAACTACACAAATATATGCTGACATGTATATAGGAACCATCACCTGTACTAATTTCTCTGTCTTCTGAGAGCAACACTAATAAGACAGGAAAAGTTCACAGAAACCAGTCTGATCAGAATGCAAATAAAAATATAATAAAGGTTAAAGATTTTTGTAATGGTTGTTTTAAAAAATAGTAAGTTATTGAAATTTTCACAAATATTTGGATCTTTCTAATTAACCACTGCTCTCAAGTTGGTCTGACTCAGAACACCCTCTCTAGCACCTCCGAGGCTTTTGTAAATACTATGGGAGCAGACAGTCTCGGTGTTCTCCTGCAAAGTGGCAGGTGGGCTTAAACCACTGACCTTTTGGTCAGCAGTCCAGTGCTTACCTGTCGGTGCCAACAGGGCTCCTTTTTTTAATCTAAGAAAACTATTGATTTAATTTAACATAAAAATTCAAAACATACTGACATCTTCATTTTTACTAGCATGTACAAGAAGTAAATCTTGGCTGAGACATTCCTATTTAGAGATTATTATATCAAGCAATAAACATATGCATTCAATACACATACATAAATGATGCACACAATTATAGTAAAATGGTCCCTTGACAGGAAATCTACTTTGTTTATTTAGCTTTCTATTTCATACTACTTATAAAATACAAAGGATTGGTTATTCACGGTCAAGTTGCCAAGAGTACCAAAATGAAAAAGCTGGGACTAGTCTTACGTCAGTCTGTTGTGTTTCCCAGTGTTCTAATCTCTTTACAATATTATATCGACATGTCGGACAGGGCAAGATATGGCAAAATAGCAATAATTCATAAATTATCAAGGGTTTACGATGGGGTGGGGAGCGGGAAAAATGAAGAGCTGATGCCAGGGGCTTAAGTGGAAAGCAAATGTTTTGAGAATGATGAGGGCAATGAATGTACAAATGTGCTTTACACAATTGATGTGTGTATGGATTGTGATAAGAGTTGAATGAGCCCCTAATAGAACGATTAAAAAAAAACAAACAGAAAAAAATATATTATATCGACAAGGCATAAATACTGATACTTTGGGGTGTATGACTCAGAATAAATCCAGTCTAACCAGTATGACGATGGATCCTGCTTCAATAAATAGAATACAAGCCTGGTATCTAACCTTAATGTAAGTGCAAAGTCAAAATTCCACCTGCTGAAATGCAGCTTTGCTGTGGACTCAGTCAAGGAAGCAAATACACCAATAAAGCTCCAAAGCAGTCAAATTACTCACTAACTTAGAAGGTGGGCATATTTGAAAGATGATGATGACCGGGACAAGAAGAGGACAGCGCCCTGAGATAAGGGAGTTTAGAAGAGGGTTCAGATCTCAGCCTCCCACACATAATCGTTAGATGCTCCGCGTCCACCCTCTTTGTACATGCCCCTCCAGTTATACTTGCTTGTATGTATCATTCTCAATTGGTAGTAGATCGTATGCCATTGCCTGAAAGGTCAGTTCATGCAGGACAGTGGAGACAGGATCAAAGCCACGGTCAATTATCAAGAGCTGGGAATGCGTTTTACCCTAAAATTACAAGACAGAAAATACCTTAAGAAACTTTCATTTCTTTGTGTACACATATTTCTTAGAAAACAAGAGATTTCCCCTAAACTCCACTCTATCCCATCTCTCCACAAATTAAAAAAAATGGCTAATTGTCTTCAAAATGCAAAGCTCCCTTTTAAAAATAAGCTGAGTGGCACAATGTGGGGAGAAAACAAGACCTCAGTCACTGGCTTTCATAATTAGACTGAAAAGCTGTACTCAGTGAGAGAACGTTTTCAAAGTGCTTTTCAAAGCAGCATTAGGCACACACTAGCTCTAGTTTCTTGCAAGCTCAGCCCTATAAATACTGAGACTGATGTAAATTATGAGTGAAAGCTGCGCACTTCATTTATTCGCGCAGCAGCCCTGTGAGACAGGCTGGCGGGCAGGCAGCAGGCGTGAGACTTAGTAAAGTCATGGAGAGGAAGTGGCAAAGTGTAGAGCTGACCCAGGTCTGCTTCCTTGTCAGTGCTCTTAACCACCCTGCTTATCTTAAAAGATGACATCTATGCAAGCTAAGGCAACACATCACAATTAAAGCTTCTTATCATTTAATCACAAACAGCATACACCACCAAGCTATGAATTGTGATGAGAAAAATCATTGCTAAGTATCAGTATTTTGCATAATTTATTTTCAAAAGTAGTAATTTGGGCATATTTTCAAAGCAATAAGGGATTACAATTAATTTCATTTTAGTTACATGTAGCAATGTAATATAAATTACTTATGTTAGATTTTTTAAAATGTTAATTATTCACATATTTAAGTCAACTTTGAGACCTATTCTATAGTGGTTCAGCAAATAGCCTATAGCATCAGGTAAATCTGGGACTGAATCCACCACTTTCTTATAAGACTTTGGGTAAGCTTAACCTGTTTACAATCCCAGTCTCCTTACTTATAAAATGAAATCTAATAATAGAACCCATGCCTATGTTTCATAAACAGCACATGTTTCTGTCAACCTCGAATGTCATTATACGATTATACAGTTAGCTCCGTGCTGGCTTTCAGTAAGCGCTCAGCCATCGGAGCTCTGCGTCTTCGGACAGACGAGAAGGCAAATCAGAGTGCTGTGTAAGTGCGAGCTTGGAGACTAGGGCAGCCTGGGGAAGGCAGCGTCACTGAGCCTAGAGAGTCAAGAGACGTTTCAAAAGGCAGGTGACACTTTAGCAAAACATTGAAGAATTAATCATTTCCCTAGCAGAAATATTGGAAAGGACACATTTATTCTTTGTAGTTTTGTCTCCTCTCCCACATTTCAATGGCTTAAGACTAAAGCAGCAGTCACTACACCGCAGTCCATGTCTCTTCCTCCACTGAGCAAACACTTATTGACCAACTACTAAACGCACCAAGCCATCTGTCTTCATGATGACACGTAGTGCACTGAACCTTTAGAAGTTCTACACTAACATATCTGAGTTCATACAGTCCATCATATCCAAGTTGTCTTTTTGGGTGAATTTTGACTTTTTCCCCCGTTTCTGCTCAAAGAATCTTAACATCCATGCAATAAACACTATCTTCTGCTATGTTAGATTTAGTCAAGCTTAAGGGTCTCTTCTAGTGGGATGACTTTCAAGACCCCAGCACAGTCTGGCCTATGTGCCTATTACACTTGAAGCAGTTTTCATTTCCTTGCCTATCTCTCGCCTCTCCTACCAACAGTTCAGTCCTTCGGTTCTCCAGCTTCTGTCATATGGCTTCCTAACCCTCAGGCACCACATCTTCCAGGCCTCTCAGGCTCCTAAAAAGCTGATGTTTTCTACGGTCCAACCTTAGCCATCTGTCACTTTATAATCTGAATAAGAGACATTAGCGGCTGTTATTTAATAAACTGCTATACATGCCAACACTTCCATATGTACCTGTTGACTCATTTAATTCTCATACCAGTCAAGCAAGGGAGATATTTTATAAAATTCATTTTATATATGGAAATCTAACTCAGGTAACTAATTTATCCAAGGTCACAGAGCTAATTATAATAGAAATACCTGACATTTATTATGTAAATGTTTACTTACTGGTAAGCATTGTTCTAAGAACATTAGATGTATTAGATCAACCCTTTCAATGCTTGATGTCTTATAAGGTAGATTACCTTATACTATCTCATATTATCTGAGATAGAGAGAAGTTACACGTAACTGGGTTAGTTACACGTAACTGGGTTAGAGACACAAGATCTGGACACGGTGCTGACTTTAAAACTCGTATTATCTCCCATCAAAACCAGACAGTCCAGTGTCTGCTGCCACTTATGGTCATGATTTCCATATCAATATTAGCAAATTAACAAAAAACAGTGCTTTTGGGGTACAAAGGAATAAGAAGGACTTTATGTACAACACCTTTATTTGGCTCTTTTCATCCAGTTTGTAGTAGTTTTCAAGTTTGTTTTCAACAAGCTGTGCAAGTTTATTGGCATTATCTAAAGGTTTGCTGGAAATGAAAAGATAAAGTTTAAACAATTATTCTTTTTTTTAATTAATAAATCTTTTTATTGGGGATCATACACCTCTTATCACAATCCATACATACATCAATTGAGCAAAGCACCCTTATACATTCATTGCCCTTGTCATTCTCAAAATTGGCCTTCTACTTGGGTTCCTGACTCAGCTCGGTTTCCTTTTTTTTCCCCCCTCCTCCTCCCTCCCCGCTTCCCCCTGCTCCCTTAATAGCTTATAAATAATTATTTTATCTTATCTTACATTGCCCGGCGTCTCCCCTCACCCACCTTCCCATCGCCCATCTCCCAGAGATGAGGTTACACATAGATCTCCAAGATCGGTTCTCCCTTTCTACACCCCCTTCCCTCCCGGTGTTGCCACTCCCACCGCTGGTGTTGAGGGGTTCATCTGTACTAGATTCCCTGTGTTTCCAGATCCTACTGCACCGCTGTACATCCTCTGGTATAACCAGGTCCGCAAGGTAGAATTGGGGTCATGATGATTGGGAGGGGAGGAAGCGTTCAGGAACTAGAGGAAGGTTTTGAGTTTCATTGTTGCTACACTGAACCCTGAGTGACTCATCTCCTCCCCACTACCCCTCTGCAAGGAATGTCCAGCTGTCTACAGATGGGCATTGGGTCCCCATCACGCACTCCCCCTCATTCACGGTGATGTGATTCCCCGCCTTTGTTGTTTGAGACCTGGTCTCCTCTGCCCTTCACGATCACCCATGTTGGTGGGCTGCTTCCGTGTGGGCTTTGTTGCTTCTGGGCTAGACAGCCGCTTGTTTGCTTTCAAGCCTTTAAGTCCCCAGACACCATATCTCTCAGTACCTGGGCACCATCAGCCTTCTTCACCACACTTGCTTATGCACACCTTTGTCTTCAGTGTTTATGTGAGGAACATAAACACAATGATTGTTTTTGTTCCTTGGTGTCTGCTACCTGGTCCATTTAACACCTTGTATTCGCTTAGGCTGTGTGCTTCTTCTCTGTGGGCTTTGTTGCTTCTGAGCTAGATTGCTGCTTGTTTGCCTTCAAGCCTTTAAGACCCCAAACGCTGTATCTTTTTGATAGCAGGGCACTATCAGCTTTTTTCACCACGTTTGCTTACACACACGTCTGTCTTCAGTGATCATGTCGGGACGGTGGGTATAATGCAATGACCGTTTAGCTGGGCGAGGTGCTATTGTATTGAGGAAGTGTGTGTGAGGAGGCCAAATGTCCAACTGCTACTCTACTACTGAACCTATAAATATATGCACATAAGTCTATTTCCCCCATACTCATAAATATGTTTACATATGTACATGTCTATATTTAGGCTTCTCTGTATGCACTTTGCCTCCAACTCCTTTCCTCTATTTCCTTTCGCTTTCCTCCTGTCCCACTACCATGTTCAGCCTTCATTCTGGTTGCAGTGATTCCTCTCAGTTACCTTGCCCTTGGTCACTCTCTACCAGTCCTCCCATTCCTTCCCCCCTCTGGTTTTGAACCACTCGTTGTTCCCTTGTAAACAATTATTCTTTTAGGTCATAATTTCAGTATCATAAAACCAAAGTTTAAAAGTCTTAATCTGAAATTTTTAATACACGTGGAAAAGTTCGATGCCTGGAACGTAATGGGCCCTGGTGGCACAGTGGTTAAGCACTGCCTGTGAAGTGTCAGCACGCTCCACTGAAGAGGTAGCGGCCTGCTGCTGTAAAGACGAGGAGTCTTGGCGGCCCTGTGGGGCGAGCCTCCTGTCCTACAGGGTCACTAGTCAGAACTAAGTCAGAATTGACTCAACAACAACACTGGGTTTGGTTTTTTTAAGTTTGTTTGGTTTGGAATTTACCAATGTAAATGTCCTATGTTTGATATATGTAATGTAAAGGAAATAAAGTCTTATAAATAGAGCTGCCTTTTCCTTTCTTCCCCAAATCCTAGTCCTCCCCTTACATCTAATCCAAACAACCACTACTATGGATTTAGTGTGTATTCTTCCAGTCATTTCTCCATGCCCTTCCATCCACCCACTCTTCACGTATCCACATGGTTAGGTTCCACAGAATGTTAGCAACCCTATAAAACAGAGCAGAACTTCCCCATAGGGTTTCCAAAGCTATAGCCTTTACAGTCGCTAGCTGGTGGCTTTTGGAGGGCTGCCCTTTCGAGGGCAAGCGCTTAACCAGTATGTCACCAGGATCCTTTAAATTCCAGACATATGCTGTTAGGTGCTGTTGAGTCAGTTCTGACCCCGGGTGACCCTATGCACAATAGAAGGAAACAGCGCTAGGTCCTGAGCCAGCCTTATCTCCCTGAGTCTATGATGGCCCCACAGGTCAGTCCACCTCGTTGAGGGCCTTTCTCTTTTTGCTGCTCCTTCATTTTACTAAGCATGATGTCCTTCTCCAGGGACAAGTCTCTACCAACAGTACATCCAAAGTATGTAAGACAAAGTCTAGCCATCCTCGTCTCTAAGGAGCACTCTGGCCAAACTTCTTCCAAGACCGATTGCTTTGTCCTTTGAGCAGTTCAGGGTACTTTCAATGTTTTTTTCTTCACCAGCACAGTTCAAATGCATTGATTCCTCTTTGGTCTTCCTTATTCAATGTCCAACTTTCATATGCATATGAGGTAATTGAAAATAACATGGCTTGGGCCAGGAGCAACTCAGTCCTCAAAATTACATCCTTGCTTTTCAATACTCCAGACATAATTAAATATATATTTGATACAGTATTAACTGAATTTTTCCACATTCATTAAAATATTCAGATTGTTATGTGAAAATCAGCATTATGGAAAAAGGGATTATGACATTAGACCATAAAATAGAAAATGACTATATCATTATATAACTGCCAAATTTCATCATTATCTAAGTGCCCAATTATACCTTTACATAACTATTACGTAACTACAAAATCAAGGCCCAGCCAAATTGCCACATACCCTTAACCAACACAGCCCAGCATTACTCTCACCGTGGTGTTTGCTAAAGTCAGCTGTATGTTGTTAATGGCAAAAATAGTTGGATAGCAGATCTTCTGCTACTGTCAGAAATGCAAAAATTCAAGCAATATGAAAGTAAGCGAGGAGTAGGTATGTATATGAAAGGGCTCCAAAAAGTTCATGGAAAATGAAATTCAAAGATACTGGAACTTTTTCATAAAACTTTTTGAAGCTCCTTTGTTCACTGACATTGAATCGATTCTGACCTTACAGATGTGTGCGCATTTGTCATACATATTTTATATTTTGTGACTTTAAGTACTTTTATAAATGGCACATCAACATGTTTTTGAGATCTGTTCACCTTGATATAAATATAAGATTTCTTTAGTTTAGTTTTATACAGTATTTAACTAGGCAAATATACTGGATTCTATGTATTCATTAATATTTAAGTCATCTTCAATTTTATACATTACAAACAATGTTGAAACAAGTATCCCGTGCACATACTTGTTTCTCTATGGTATATTACATCTAAAAGTGTCACTTCTGGGTTATGTAATTTTAATATTTTGGTCTAGATTTTTTAATCATAACTTAAATCTAGATATTATAAAATTACTCTCTATGTTCACTGACCATTATCCCCCTTAACACTAGCCAACTTTCTAAAAGCCAATTGCATGTTGTTATCATCTATGAGAATACGTTTCTATTCTACATGGCAACTTCATGACCAGTGGTAGTATTATTAACTTCAAGATGGCATAGGGTCCCTATGACTTGGAACCAAGTCAATAATACCTAACAACAATAATAACAATAAGACTATAAGAAAAAACTTTGAAAAGTTCAACTATCATGCCAACCTCAAAAATATTTGGTCTCATTCTGAGGGTGTCATAGTATTAAAGACTTTTTAGGTTAAATACCTTAAAAATAAAATGACAAATATAAAATAATGAAAAGTTTTTTGGCTTTAAAATATTTTCATTAAAATAATTTTATTTTTTTGCTTTAAGAGTTTAAAAAAGAAACTCATATTTGGGGTCGGACCAGGGTGCAGCTGCCTTAGCCAGTTCCCTGCTTCAGCTGACAAGGCTCACTTCCTGTGAGACATCCCTGAGAAGAAGTCACATGGACCTACCCCAATGCAGCCCTGGGTGCTGGAACAGCCATGTGGAGACCCTTGCCAGTGCTGAAATGTTTACACATTCACTAATTTGGCTTTCTCCTCCTGCATTCAGAGTCATTATATGTGTTTTGTGAGATGGAGGAGGGCTTTGTAGATTGGTGTCAGACATATGGGCTAATGTTTGACTTATGGGCTTGGGCAGCACTGGGTTGGGATGCTTTTTTAATGCAGACTTACCCTTTTTATAAAACTATCTCATATATATGAGTTTATGTGGATTTGTTTCTCTAATAAAAAAAAAGAAATTCATATTTGAACTACATTTTAAATTCTATAATGTATAAAGGAATAATTTGCACAAGAATGTTACAGAATTTTAATAGCCTGTATTATTAATTATTATAGTAACACAAAACAGGTCTATAGGTGAACTGTTATATTATACATTTGTATTATTTAGTCATTTCCTTGAATATAACCAATCGTCAAAAATAGACTGAAATCTAGTAGGAGCTCTAAATTCGGCACCAGGGAAGTCCAGAATGGAATTAGCATAATATATGTAAGGAAAATAATGTTTTGATTCTCAGGTATGAATAAAGAGCTTGTTTGGTAATACCTGAAATAAGGAAATTAATTTTTTTCTAAGTAATTAACAGTGGACTTTTAAGAACTAGGTAAGAATGATATAACTTAAATGCAGGGTAGCATATGACTTAAATAATTCAGCCAGCTAACCTGACAAAGAACAATATTCAAATGAAAGAACTCTTGAAAGAGAGCAAATAAATATACAAATTACTAATGTAAAATTTCACCTCCTTAAGAAACCCTTACCCCACAAAGCTATTTAGAATGACTGCTGGGTTTAGATACACTAAAAGGTATCTTAAAATTGCTTAAAATTGGTGGACAGTAATGACAAAATATTAAACATGACAGGTACATACCATCACTGATCAGTTAGTTTGCTGTACTGTGGTGGTTTGTGTGTTATTGCAATGTTGGAAACTATGCCACTGGGGATATCAAGTACCAGCAAAGAGGCCGATGGTTAACAAGTTTTAGCAATTTCCGGACTATCAAAATGCTACCAAAAAAGGTAGGTTGACTGATTCTAAGGTTATAGCAGCAGACTATTGTGAGATATGATTCACTGACTAACTTGCTGCCACTGAGTCAATTCTGACTCTTATCAACCATATAGGACAGGGCAGAAATGCCCTATGGGATTCCAAGACTGTAACTCTGTACAGGAGTAGAAAGCCTCATTTTTCTCCTGAGGAGTAGTTACGAACTGTTGACCTTATGGTTAGCAGTCACTGTGTAAACACTATACCAGCAGAGCTCCTTGTGAGATATAGTGCTGGTATTATCAGATATAGTGCTGAAAGACGAGTCTCTTAGGTTGGAAGCCATTCAAAATACAACTGGGGATAAGCTGTCTCCTCCATGTAGACTCGACCTGAATGACATGGACAGAGTGGATGGAGCAAAGCTATTGGAACCTTCATTTGTTGATGAGGGATGACCCAAAATGAGAGCAAAAACTGCAAGAACCCATTAATAATCAAAAGTTGAAGGTATGAAGTATGAATCTAGGGAAGTGGAAGTCATCCAACAGGACATGGAATGCATAGAGATCAACCTCCTTAGCATTAGTAAATGGAATGGACTGATATTGGCCATTTTGAGTCTGACAATCCCATGACATATTCTGCTGAAATGACAATTTCATGAGGAGTGGTGTCTAATTAGTCATCAGAACGAACATTTCAAGATCCATCTTGAAGTAAAATGCTGTCTAGGATAGGATAACTATCTGCCTATAAGGAAGACTAGTTAATACAACTATTATACAACTTTATGTACCAACCACTAAATTAGGCAGTCATGAAGAAATTGAAAAATTCTACCAACTTCTTCAGTCTGATATTACTCAAACATGCAATGAAGGTACATTAATAATGACTGGTGATTCGGGAGTATAAGTTGGAAACAAAGAAGAAAGCTCAGTAGTTGGGAAACAGGGGTGCTGTAATAAAGCTGGAGACTGCATGACAGAATTTTGAGACATGAATACCTGTGGACCTCACCAGATGAAATATGTGGGGGAAACCCCCCAGAATCGCCATCCCTTCCCCAAAAGCTAGGTATTTACAGTTTCTTTTCTTTTATAAACCCCATACTGACTCCACACTCCCTTGCCCCAACTCATATATACAAGAAAAAAATATAATTAGTGCAGCATGAGTTATTCACTCAATAGACTCAATATCTACTAGTAACCTTGGTAAAGCATAAATTGTCAGTCTCCCAAATATGTAATAATTACCACACTGATTGACAATAATTAAAAATTCAATAAATTGTCTAAATAAGTCTGATATAATCTACATGTAAATTAAGTGTTTTAAGTATATAGTTCTATGAATTTGGCAAATACATATCTGGACAACTGCATGTTTACAGGTTTTACGAAATAACCTTACCACCTTCAAAGTACTCTCCATTACATTCATTACATTTAGCAAATCCGTGATTCCATTTTTGGAAACATTTTTCAAACTCATCTGTTTGGATAGATGACAGTACTCCCTCAGTTTTTTCTTCACCTCTTGTCTATCATCAAATCACTGTCCTTTCATGTCCCTCTTCATTTCAGGAAACAAAAAGAAGTTGCACAGAGTAAGGTCAGGTGAGTAAGGTGGGGCAAGTGAGGCATGCTGTATTTTTGCCCCAAACTGGCACACTAAGCATGAGCTGGCGCATTGTCATGGTAGTAAAACAAGTCCCCCATCTGCCACAAGCCAGGCACTGTTGTCGCATACTGTTACTCAATCTTCTCTGAAGCTCTAGACCAGTGGTTCTCAGCCTTCCTCATGCTGCGACCCTTTCATACAGTTCCCCATGTGGTGGTGACCCCCAACCATAAAATTATTTTTGTTGCTACTTCATCACTATAATTTTGCTACTGTTATGAATTGTAATATAAATATCTGATATGCAGGATGCATTTTAATTGTTACAAATTGAACATAATTAAAGCATAATGACTAATCACAAAACAATATATAATTATATATTGTGAAATATTTATTTCTAAGTAAATGAAATTACAAGTAAATGAAATTTTGTCTTGTAGCATAGTATAGCATGGGTAACAGTCTTCATGCCAGGTACTCATATAAGGGTGTATCTGCATTTGGGCGGACCCATCTGGAGACGGATAGAGGAGTAAAATGCGTTGTCCGATGGTCTTAGGTGACCCCTGTGAAAGGGTCACTCAACCCCCAAAGGGGTCGTGACCCACAGGTTGAGAACCGCTGCTCTAAATAGAAAACTTGATTAAGTCTGACCTGGTGGAACGAACTCCAAATGTACTATCCCCCTGCTCACATTAAAAAAAAGGCAAATGAGCATCATCTTGATCTTTGATTTCACTTGACCAGCTTTTGGGGGTGCGAGGTGATGATGGCATCTTCCACTGGCTTGATTGACGTTTGCTTTCAGGGTTATAAGAACAGCACCATGTCTGGTCACCAGTAAAAAAGTCTGGGTTGTTCTTTTAAAGCACAAGATGCTTCCACTCAACGTTCTTTTTGCCGGTCAGCCAGAGCCCGAGGCACACACTTCACAGCGACCCTTCTCATTCTCAAATCTTCTGTTAAAATTTGCTGAACTGAGCTCCAAGACAGTTCAGATAGTTCCCTATCTTTTCAATGATCTGTCGCCAGTCTTCGAGCACAAGTGCATGAATTTTGTCCACATTTTCGTCTGTTTGAGAAGTTGACGGACATTCAGAAAAAGGTTTGTAATCAATCGGCATTTTACCTTGTTTGAAATGAGAAAACCATTCATATACTTGAGTTTTTCCAATAGCATTGTCCTTGTAAGCTTTGTTTAATATCACAACAGTTTCTGTGGCATTTTTCCTGAGTAGGAAACAAAATTTCACAGCCACATGCTGTTCTCTAAAATTGGCCATCACAAAAAACAAGATTCGAGCAAAACTGCTTTTATGAAAAAATTCACTGTGACCAGAGATACCAGGCGATGCCACTGGGTGTATTAACTCAGAGCAAGTTGCTCGATGCTCGCCTAGTGGGGAAAATGCGCACTATGAAAACTCTGCCTAACAGAGCTTTTTTTCTGTTTTGTTGGGGGTGGATGTACCCCTTATATAAACATAGGAATCAAACTGACAACATGTGTGGGAAGAGACAATGAAGAAGCTCAGTATGATCAGTCAAAATCAAGGACAGGGATCAACTGTTGAACAAACCATCAATTGTTCATATGTAAGTTCAGGTTAAAGTTGAAGAAAATTGAAACAAATCCATGAGAGCCAATACACCATTTTTAATATTTCCCCCTTGAATATCTAAACCATCTCAAGTACAAAAAGCACTGGAAGCCCTTAATAGTCTATGCCAAGCAATTTGGAAGACAGTTACCTGGCTGACTAACTGGAAGAGATCCGTACTGATGCCCATTCAAAAAGAGGTGACCCCACAGAATGTGGAATTATAAAACAATATCATCAATATCAAATGCACGTACGCTTTTGTTGAAGATAAAAAATGGCTGCAGTAGCACATTGACAGGGAACTGCCAGAAATCAAGGCAGAATCAGGAGAGGATATGGAACAAGGAACATCAATGCTGACATCAGCTGAATCTTGGTTGAAAGCAGACTACCAAAAAGATGCTTATTTGTATTTTATTAACTATGGCATTCAACTGTGTTAATTATAACAAACTATGAATAGCATTGAGGAGAAGGGGCATTCCAGAACATTTCATTGTGTTCATGTGGAATCTGTCCATAGACCAAGAGGTAGTAGTTGGAATAGGCCTGGTTGAAGATCAGGAAAGGTGTGTGTTAGGGTTACCCTTTCATCACGCTCACTCCATCCAAATGCTGACTACAAGAACAAGACATCAAGATGGGAGGGAGGAAGGTTCATTACCAAGCTGTGATATGCAGATAACACAACCTTGCTTGCTGAAAATAAAAAGTACTTGAAGCACTTGATGTTGAAAATTTTGAAAAAAAACTAATAATCCCCATAACTGGACTAATAGATAACATCATGCTAAGTGGAGAAAAGACTGAAGTTGTCAGTATTTCATTTCATTTCCTTCTTCCCTTCCCCTTCCTTCCTGCTTCTTTCTTTCTTTCTTCCTTCCTTCCTTCTTTTCAATTATGTGTGTGAAGTCTTTATTTTTCAGGCCAGCCCAGACTGCAGAGGGAACCTTTAGAAGGGGCTTGGCCTCTGGTCGTTCCTTTTCTATCATTTAGGGGCTTCCATAAATACTTCGTGATTGCTCTCTTGGTAGAGTTTTATTACTGGTTAGCATATGCTTCTTTTAGATTCCCCAGGACTGCCATGACTTCAGCAGCCAGATCCTTGCAGAGAGAAGTATTCATTTTAATTAGATCTACAATCAATCCTCATGGAAGCAGCAATCACAAAATTAAACAATGTATTCCACTTGGAAAATCTGGTGGATCTGCAAAAATGTCACTTTGAGAACTAAGTTGCTCCTGACCCCAAGCCACGTTATTTTCCGCTGCCTCATTTCCATGTGAAAACTGTACTCGTGAATGAGGAAGACCAGTGACAGACTGATGAGTTGGAATTGCGGTGCTGGTTACGAATTCTGCAAGTACCACACACTGCCAGAAGAACAAACAAATTTGCTCTGGGGGAAATACAGCCAGAAGGCTCCTACGAAGTGAGGATGGTGCTACTTTGACTCACATACTTGGTACATGTTATCAGAAGAAGCCAGTCCCTGGAAAAGGCTTGGCAAAGTAGAGGGTCAGTGTAAAAGAGGACACCCTTAACCAGATGACTGACCCAGTGGCTACAAAGGCGGTTCACACATGGTGGCCGTTGTAGGACGAGGCACTGTTTTGTTCTGTTGTACATAGGGTGACTATGAGTCGGAACCACCTGGACGGAACCTCGCATAAAAGCACTCCCTACATGTCAACAAAGACACATTTCCTACATGCTTTTTGAAAGCCATGAAAAATGTCTGTAAATCATACCAAATTTAAGCTGTGAAATTCAGTAACAAAGGCTTAAAATTAAACTTAAGGCTTAAACTTTAAATCTCTTAGCTGCAGAACTTAAATTACGAGGACAATAAAGTCTGCAAGTCAACAGGTAACAGAAGCCCCACTTACCTGTATAAGGAACAGCCAACGGAAAGCCTAGCCTGCACAGACACTGCTTCGTGCCTTACCTTTTATATCTTACTCCAGGATTTTCATCCAGGGTGGCACACACTGTAACTATCTGCTCAGCCATCACTTCCATGATGGCATCTTTCTCATTTGCATTGTTAGGGTCTGGACTGTAACAGTAATAGAACGCATCTGGTACATCAAGAGTATACACCTAAATCAGACCAGAAAAGGCACACCATCATTCTAGAGACTAGATTTTTAAAGTATATCAAGACAAAGCAGCTAGTACTTGGGACAGTAAAACATTTAAGATACTTGCACTAAACACAGTGTTTCTTGAACCAACTGTCTTTACCTTAGTCCCACCTCATTTTCTCTGACACCTTGATCTTATTTATTTTGTTGTTCATACATACAACATAGACCAATTCAACAGTTTCCACTTGCACAGTTCAGTGACGCTGATTACATTCTTCAAGTTGTGTAAATCCATTCTTGCCCGGATTATCTGAGTTGTTCCTCCCTGATTAACATAAACTCGATACCCCCGCCCATTTCGTATTTAATCTTTCAAGTTGCCAGTCAATTCGATCCTGCATAACCAAAGTGAAACTCACTGCCATGAGCTGATGCTGATTCATAGCAACTCTACAGATAGTTCTTAAAAGTGTACCGTGCTCAAGGGAAGATCCTTGTTTACTAGTTAAGCTAAACTACTGTTCTACTTTTAAATGACTTCGGGACTATTTGGTTTAAGGTTTAAAGATGATCTTAGGGCAACAGTTTCAGGGGCTCACTCACTCTCCATGGCTCCAAAAGTGTAGAGTCTATGAGAATATGAAATTCTGTTCTGCATTTCCCTCTTTTGACCAAAATGTTTAATAATGGTAGCCAGTCACCATCTAGGTCTCCTGGCAAAGACTGTTGCTCCTGGTGGCAATTAGCCATGTCTCTCATATCATCCTTTTATTCTGACTTCCCTCCTCTGTTGCCCCAAGGAAACAGAGACCGACCGTGCCTTGGATGGCTACTTGCAGGCTTTTAAGACGCCGGACACTTCACAAAGAACCCAGAGGGAGAACACAAGCAAGCAGCACTACACATGCTGTTAGGCCAGCAGTTCTCAACCTGTGGGCCGCGACCCCTTTGGAGGTCGAACAACCCTTTCACAGGGGTCACCTGAAGCAAAATGACAGTTTGAAGTAGCAACAAAAATAATTTTATGATTGGTGGTCACCACCACACGAGGAAGTGTATTAAAGGGTCGTAGCATTAGGAAGGTTGAGAACCACTATGTTAGGCCAATTAACCGAGCTGTCCCAAGGAACCATGACCGAAACCTTCCAATCGTCAAACCAATCCCATGAGGTGTTTGGTTGTATATAAGTTACATCTGCAGCAATTGTGTGTGTGTGTGTGTGGGGGGAGTCGCTTCTTATAAATATGTCTATCTAACTTTTTACAAGTGTCTAACTTGCTGACAGCAGTTACAATAATTGGCTCTGCAACTCCATTCTTAATCAAGGAGATTTTCCCATCACCACTAACCTCCTTTACTTCCTCTTGCTGCCACCTCATAATCACTAATAAGTTTTAGCCTCTATCTATCTGCCTTTTTTTGACTTGATGTAAGTGAGGCCATAGAGGATTTGTTCTTTTTATTGACTTATTTCTCTGAACATGTCTTCACGCTCCACCCATACTGTCACAAATAGCAAGTTTTCACTTCTCCTCCTGGAATCAGTAGCATTCCGCAGTTTAGATGTACATTTAATTTATCCATTCATCTGCTGATGGGCATTGAGGATGCTCCCACCTTTTGGCTATTGTGAACGGTGCTGCAATGACAACCAGTGTACAAGTCTCTCTTTGAATCTGTTTTCAATTTTGGGGGGATATATAGCTAAGAATGGAAGTCTTGGGTCACAGGGTAGCTCTATTTTAAGCGTGGGTTTTAAGGACATGACACACAGTTTTTCATAGGGTTATACCTCTTTGCATTCCCATTAGTAGTGGATTAGGGTTCCAATGTCCCCACTTCCTTCCCAAGGTCCCTACTTTATGCCTTTTGCTTTGTTTTTTATCCTGGGGGGGGGGTAGTTGCATCTCACTGTGGTTTTAATTTGCGTCTCTCTGAAGGGGTAATGATGCCATTTTTGTTGCAATGTTTATCCAAGCCCTTTCCATTTCATGACTGGGGTATTTGTCTTTTTGCTGTTAAGCTTTCAGTGTCTTACAAGTATTTTGATCACTGGATATTTGTTGGCTATATGGTCATTGTTTTCACACTTTTCTGTTTCAATTCTATCTTGTTTAGTCTAATTCTTGTGTCTTTTATAGATTGTACTGTTTCCTTTACACTACATGTCCAATAAATGGTTGAAGGAACTGGAAGCAGTCTAAAATAAAAATCTGCTATCTGGTACATGGAAATGCAATAAAGCAAAAAATGGGCCTTATATTAGACATATATTAAATTTCCATAGATGATACATGTATTTAATTCTATAGCTTGTATTCCTATGTCCTTAAAATTGGAATCTACTATTCAAAATGGGATGGCAGTTTGCCGCACTAGTATGTCTTGAAATATATTCTGTGAAATCGTACAGACACATTAATTCAACCAAAGAAAGCATTTATTTATGTGCAAAGACTGTATTAAAAGTTCGTCTTCCCTTTTCCTCTTTTCCAACGCTCCCCACCCTGCCATGAAATGTTCTTTGTTATTACCAAATGCTGCCTTCATCTCTGCCATCCACAGTCCGCTTCATAAGAACAGACACGCTTCCTCCAGCCACCCTGCCTTCACACTAGCTCCATTCTACTCCTCCCTCCATCCTGTCTAGAGCCTGTCTAGCATCTGTACCAGACTTCGTAGTCCTGAAGATCAACTGTTCAGAAACTCGCCTGTATTTTTTAATACTTCCCATCTACTTGCAAAATATCATTCCTTACGTTAAACCCTCTCAAATGTGAAGAGAATCTTTCTTTAATCCTTCTAACTCTTGGAAAAGGAGGAGTGGGTCAATTTTCTTCTTCGTGTCATTTCTAAATAAGGGTGAATGTCCAACTTTGCGTCTTTGGAGCACTACCATACTGACTTTACCAATCTCTCCTGATTTACAGAGTTCTACTCTTCCTAAAAGGGGCCTTGGTAGTATAATGGGTTATAGGTTTGACTGCTAACTGCAATGTCAGCAGTGTGAACACATCAGCCTTACCTCTGGAGATAGGTGAGGCTGTCTCCTCTCATGAATATCTATAGCCTCAGAAACTCCAGGCAGCAATTCCACTCTGTCTTATAGAGTCACTATGCATAAGAATCAACTTGATGGCTGTGTGTTTATTTCTTACTATTCTTTTGAAGGAACACTCGCATTGTTTGCAGGTAAGCATTGGCCTTATAACTTCAAAGTCCGTGGTTCAAACCCACCAGCCACTCCAAGAGAGAAAGATGATGTTATTCCATCCCACACAGATTTACAGCCTTTGAAAGTGTGCACAGGGTCTTTGTGAGGCAGAATCACCTGGACACCAATGGGTTTGGTGGGTTTCTTTATTTTGGTTTGGTTTACTTTTCCTTAAAGACTTTAGGATGACCCTCATCATTGACTGCTCAAGCCCATTTCCTGCCATCAATGTTGGTAGAATTTGAAGCCTCCTACAACATATAGTAAAAGCTTACCTATAGAGACAGCCTTGTTATTATACCTTTACCCTCCTGCTCTCATTTCTGTTCCTACTGCTCTTTTGCACCGCTGGCCTCTGTAACTTTGTATTTACACTATTCTCACCTGCTGGAATATCTTGTCTCTCTTCATGTCTGTCTTATAAAATCCTACTGATTATTCAACTACTTCTCCAATTTCCATGTAAGAATTAATTACTTCTTATAGCAAAGACTGTGATCTGCCTCCCCAAAAGCCATTCTCTCATTACTTTCCAATAACCAAACCATTGAGTCAATTCTGACTCACAGCAACATCCCAATTCTGTGTGTGTGTGTCAGTCAAATGCTTATCTAAAAATACATTTCTCAATTTCTCATGCAGCACTTAGGTACAGACATGGAACCAAATTTTAGATGATGGTATACATGAATGAATATTATGGTATATATGGAAAAACTCCTTAAAGAGAAGACAGCCTTTTCCCCCTCCTCTTCATTCTGCTTCCTCAACTGAGGGCGTGATCACTTGAATGGTCCTCTTGACTCATGAGACTCATGGCTAGTGTACTAAGTCCCCAACAATTTTGTAGTCATTATACCAGCTTTATACTTTCTATTTCCTGACTACTTTACATGAACAAGAAATAAATAGTCCTCTTGTTTAAACCACTCAAAGTTTAGATTTTTCTGTTATATGCAGTTGAACCTGATTCTCAATAACACTGGTTAACAGATCTGTAAGAGGGCAGGGCACATAAACTGTTCATCTTTTCACCGCACACTACTTTGCATCTAGCAGACAAAAATGCCCACTGAACATGATCTTGATGAGTGCTGAAATCAGCCTTTTCTCATTGAGCAGAACAAGACTAACATTTCATTTCTATGGCAACATGCAAAACAAAAAATCCAAAATAGTTTCACTGTAAGATCTCCAAAACAGATAGAATTTATTAAGTAAACCCTCTTATGCTGTTTATCAAGGAAGTAATTTAAATGCAAAAAATTCCTAAGGGGAAAAACATAGCAGATAGATTGGACCTTAAGCAAGTCACAGTATTTTGCAGAGATTGGCAGGGAAAATATGTAAGAGATTTCTCTACATGGAAAGACAACAGGTTCTTTCCATCAACTTAATCAGCTATTTCCTTCTTTAGACACAGCAACTACAGAGCTTTAATGATTTTTTAAGGGTAAAAACTACTTACTTTCTGTACAACAGCATGACCTAGAGATGTTTATAATATTTACCACCCTGCTTTTTACATCCCATATTATTTCAGGTAGCCTATTATAATCTATACTAAATTTACTTATCATTAAAAGGAAAAGGTTTCTAGTTAATTTCTAGAAACAATTTAATGTTAGGCAGATATCTTAAAATTTTATAATTTGGATTACCATTTCTCTTTGCCAAAAATAGCCACAACTTGAACAATAAATCTATCTAGGGCTTTCTTAACCTTAAAAAATATTGGCCTTCTAGTTCCAGATAATAATAAGCTATTTTCATACTATAAGATGCTAGCTTCCAAACACAAAGAACAAAACACAACAAAATTAATTTACTAGCTGTGTGATTTAGGGACAGTTACTTAACCTCTTTGCACCCTATCTTCTTATCTTTAATATGAAAGTAGAATTAACTTCCACTTCACAGAGCTCTTGTGAGTTAAATGAATATGTGGAGCACTTTAAAGTATTACACAAGCATAAGTGTCTACTATTATTACTTTTTTTTATTAATTAAAGGCTCATTTACCATTCCAATGGCAAAACCAAACCTTTACTTTAGTAAGTTAAATGATTAAGTACATCACATCATATAGAGAGAATGAAAGACTATTCATTTTATATCATAAATTGTTACATAAACCAAGGGCTTAATAGAAAGTAAATGTTTAGAAAATAATTATGGCAACATATGTACAAATATTCTTGATACAATTGATGTATGGACTGTTATAAGAGCTGTATGAGCTCCCAATAAAATGATCTTTTCATTAAAAAAATTGTTATCTAAGCTAAATGAAAAAGTCTTATTTTTCTGGAGTCATCTAACAGAAGATTGTGCTCAAATTCTCTGATTTTAAAATTCATAGTGCTGTCACTTGACAACTACAAAGGGCTTGTAGCAGATGTGAAATTTAAGTCCCACTTTTCATTATTCATGTTTGATTCCAATTTATTGCCCATGTTTGTCTTTTCATCATGGGAAATATTTATTTGCAGATTATGTTTAGAACTAACCAAATATATCTAAAAACATCTTTTGAATATGATCTATTAACAAATAAATTCAAAATTTCATGACTTTAAATCCACTGTAAACTAAAATTTTTTAAAAAGAGAAAAAAGAAGTACCTGAGATTCAAGTGGAATGAAGGAAATATTTATTTCTTTACATCTTCTTATTGACTTAGAACAAGAAGCTTTAATTTTGTTGAAGAGACTATCAGGGCAAACTGAGAGGGAGAAAAAAATTGCACTTAATTAATAAAATTTGTATCCTTTTAAACAAAGCATTCCAATATGCAAGACAATACAAACAATTTTTACACAAAAATGCATTATATATATTGCATATTTCACCCTCTCTCAAAGGCATTTTCATAAGGCCCCAAATTAGTAGTGTGCGCTTACAATAATAGAGAGGGCATGTGTGTGTGGCATATATTCACTGATTTTAACAGAGTAATTTTTATATATCAGAGGTAAATACACAGAACACATGTATTCCAGACAAAAAGAGTATCATAGAAATTCCATTTCCCCCATTTGTAGCCACAACACCCACAGAGATATTTCCTTAGAGCTCCAATAGCACAGTATGCTATAAAGAAAAGGATGCCCAAACTCATGGTTTATGAACCTGCTGCAGCATCCTCTTATACGCTTACCAACTACTCCAAAGCTGCCGCTAAGTGATCTTCGATGCAGCGAACTATACCAGTGCTCATTATTCTGTGAGCCACAAGACCTCTTCTCTAATGCCAGGAAGTCTAAGATTTGAAACTTGTTAGTTCTAGAACTTAGCTTTCCCCCGCCCCCTTAATTAGTTATATTAATTCAAGGTTGGAATATCAACCATAAGTCACTGGTGTTTTTAACATGATGTACTTTAGACTCATGATTCCTAAAGTTAAAAAAGTCTTCATATTCATTAAATGCTACCAATTCCATAAATATGTGAAGTTCTATATAATATGATCACTTAACCGACAAATACTTACGGTATTTCTAAAAATGCAAATCACTACTAGGCATGAAATAAAGAAGAATGTACTACTTAATGTCAAGATAGCAACAGCAGCAAAGACTAAAATTTAATTTAGATAAATGGTATTTTTATTTCAAAGCACAATTACTTACTACATTACAATATATAATAAAACTGTCTCTAAACGTCACTGTGATTCTTTTTTTTCAGCATTTTATTGGGGGTTCGTACAGCTCTTATCATAATCGATACATATATCCATTACTTTATCTGCTTTCTTTAATACATATTACTGTAAGGGAAATGTGGTGCCCTTAACCTCCCTGGAGGTCTAATTATGTCAGTAATTTTGTACCCAAAGCGGTACATTGTTTTGCATAAAATTTGTTGTTTTATATTGAAAGCCTGTAATTCTTAAGAAATTACTCATTTTAATCTCTCTAGCAGACATTCCAGGTATGATAAACTGTAATACACAATTCTGTGAGTAATTCTAAGTCACTGTCAGTTACCTGGTCTAAAACTCCTTTTGTGCTAAAATAACACTTTTTTGATGCCATGGACAAAAAATTTTCCAAATGACAGTAAAAGAGCAGGCAGGGCACTGGAGACTGAACTAGGACAAATCTGAGGTGATTTGCTTTGATACAATGTAATTCTCACGGGTTACACTGTATCACTGTGTGTGTGTATGTCTCTTTTAGACTCCCAGTTTTGAATTTCCCGCCCAGTTCTACCCCCATGCGGTGACACTGCACGCAGAGACCAAACTGAAGGAGGAAGTTTGATCGCTCTGCCATCATAGAGACTGGACCGGGGAGCAGATAAGGGACTTCTCTGCAGTGTAATCCCGAGTGGGGCTCGCAGTTACCGCTTCTGACAGTTAACATTTCCCCTGAGCCACACTCGGGATCACTGCCAGGGAGGTAAATGTGAAAAGCCTTCAAAAAGGTTATAGAAAAATTCTAGTATCTTTTAATTCCACAACTTTTAAGGCCTCTTGTATCTGTCAAAAGTGGAAAGTTATCTCTTCAATGTCATGTAAACAACCCCATTTTCCGTTATACAATTAAATCTCCAACCGAAACTTGGATTAAAAGCACAATCTTTCTGTCATCAGCATAGAATTTGAAGGCGAACTCTCCACCAAGCTTCTCCTCCCCCAACAGGAGCAAAGATGATTATCAATGCAAATTAGTTTTGAATGGCTTCTTTTCATTTCTCACCACATTAGGAATTTTGATTTGATATAAGCTTATATTTTTAAGTTCTCTTAACCTAATTATGCAAATAGAAAATAACTAGTACTGTAAGAGTACTATAAAAATTAAACAACTTAATGATTCTAGAATAAGTTTCCAAGAATGAAACAATACTATTAAAAGAAGCTACTTACAGTCAGTGAAGTATATATACGCTGCCTTGTATTTGTTCTCCGACTTACTTGAAAAGTCACGTAGAAAACAATCTACAGACTTAAAAAAGGATTAATGTTAATACATGTTTCATTAAATACTAACCTAAATGTACAAGCTTTTGAAATAACTAATATAATTTTACTTCTATAAAATTAAAACGTTACTGGCTTACAGTTTATTTAACTTACAGACTGACATTTTTTAAGATGCCATGTTTTCTACCCAGTGACAAAGAGTAAGGAAGCAAGTTTTTGTTTTCTTTTAATAAAACACTCACACTCTACATGTAATTCTTTTCTGAGTGTAAGATGTGTTATTATTTCCCTAAAAGGCAGGCTTTCCTACGGCAGTAAACATGAAATATAATAAAAATTGAGAGAAAAAAGTTCCACATTCATCAGAGAAAACCCTCTATGTTCTTTAGAAAAATACATCAGTTACAAATATATTTACCGCAACTATTGAACATTCTAGATAGAAAATAAAATGAATAATCATCCTAAGTTGCCATAGAAAGGTTTAGGTTATTTTTAACCATTTTGTTTGATGTTAAATAACTCAAAATCCAGGAAGAACTTAATGTTCTAAAGCTTTGCTAAAATAACCTTCCAAATTAAAAAAAAATGTGCTTAATAATATGTTTACCATACATTAATGGCTGGCTGCTATTCCTAGAAAGTTATCCAGAAAACAACTAGTCCAAAGGCCTAAAGGACCACAGGAACCCAGCCTTCACTCCCTGAGACCAGGACAACTAGATGGTACCCAGCTGCCACTTCTGAGCATCACTCCCTGAGACCAGGACAACTAGATGGTACCCAGCTGTCACTTCTGAGCATCCTAACTGGGATCACAACAGAAGGTCCAGGAGAGAGTAGGGGAAGAAATACACAACCAAATCATTTTTTAAAAGACCAGATGAGTAGTGTGATAAAGATTAATGGAACCCCTTTGACACTCTTCCAGCTTGGAACTGAACTGTAGGTCAACTTCCAGTCAAACAATAGACAGACCTCTACAGTGAAAACTATCAGGACAGTGTGATGCACTCCTCAGAGCAGTCAATTATATGAGACCAAGAGGATAGCATTTCCCCCCGAATAAAGCTCAGAAGACAAAAAGGGCCAGGAAAGAAGGACAAATGGAAGTGGAATATAAGGAGAAAGTAATAGAGTACCATTATATTATGGAGACTACAATCAATGTCACAAAACCAAAACTCCCTGATGCCAACTCAGAGTGACGCTACAGGGCAAGATAGAACTGCCCCTATATATTTCCAAGACTGTAACTCTTTACGGGAGTAGAAAGGTCCGTTTTTAGCTCCAGGAATAGCTGGTGGTTTTGAACTGCTGACCTTGAAGTTAGCAGTCCAACAAGTAACTATGAGCACTCCCCAATGTCACAAAGACCTCTTTAAAGTACTGAAGAGCAAGGATGTCACTTTGAAGACTAAAATGAGCTTGATCCACGTCATAGTATCTTTAATTGCCTCATGTGCATATTGTACATTGAAGAAGGAAGACCCGAGAAGAATCGATGCATCTGAATTATGGTGAGGGCAAAGAATATTGAAATTGCCATTAACTGCCAAAAGAAGAAACAAGTCTGTCTTATAAAGGGTGCAGCCAGAATGTTCCTTTAGAAGAGAGGATGGCAAGACTCTGTCTTACTTACTTTGTACATGTTACCAAGAGACCCGTCCCTGGAAAAGGGCATCATACTTGGTAAAGCAGAGAGGCAGTGAGAAATTGGAAAACTTTCAACAAGATTGATTCACACAGCGACTACGACTGGCATAACAATTGTGAGGACGGTGCAGTGTTTCAGTCTGTTGTACACAGAGATGCTATGAACAGGAACTGACTCAACAGCACCCAACAACTAACAACATCATTTTTCACTGCCCTCTAGTTTAGAATAAGTATATCAGTTCTTTATTACTCACACTGATCCTATATCCAGAGAACAAAACACTTCCTGGTCCTGAGTCATCCTCAAAATTGCTACTCTGAGTCTTGTTTTAGCCCCTTTGTCAATCCAGCTTGTCAAAGGTCTTCCTCTTTCCCACTGATCAAGTAGGATGTCCTTCTCCAGGGGCTGGTCCGTCCCTGACGAGCATTCTTCTCCAACACCGACATTTAAAGGCATCAGTTCTTCTCTAGCCTTATTATTCATTGTCCAACTTTCACATCCCTGTGAGGTGACTGACAATACACAGCTAGGTGTAGGTCAGGGACACGTTACTGCAACATCTTTGCTTTTTTAACACTTTAAAGAGATACTTTGTAACAGCTATGCCCAGTGCAGTAAGTCGTTGATTTCCTGACTGCTGCTTCCAGGAACACTGATTGTGGATCCAGGCAAAACGAAATCCTTGACACCTTCAATCTTCTGGTGATGCTGCTTTTGAGTCCAGTCGTTGAGAATATTTTTCTTCTTTACGTTGTGGAATAATCACACTGAAGGCTGTAGTCTTTGATCATCATGAATGGTCTGAGCCTCCTGGCTTTCAGCAAGGTTGTAGTTCTGCATATCGGAGGTTGCCAGTGAGCTCTCCTCCAATCCAGATGCCAGGTTCCTTCCCACGGAGTCTGGCTTCTTGGATTATTAACTCAGCATATAGATTAAACAAGCATGGCGATAAGCTATAACTCTGACACCTCTCTCTCCTTTTTGTACACCACATAGAATCCTTTTTGTTCCATCTGAACAACTGCCTCTTGGACTGTGTACAGGTTCTGCATGAGCACAGTGAAGTATTCTGGGATTCTCATATTTTGCAATGTTATCCATAATTAGTTATATTCATGCATAGCCAATGAAACATCTTTCTCATAATGCTGATAATGGAGTTGAGTTTATTGTTGAAAAATTAATTTGATAATATATTTTCTTATGATAAAGCTAATGATTTTACTTTTAAGGTTCTTGATAAGAAATGACACATTCGTTTAGAAAAATACTGGCATCAGTCTATACTCCCACAGCAGTATATGGCAGCTGGTGCTCTATGACTCAGTGACGGTTAAACTGTTTTATTATTCATATATGTATGTGTATATATGTATATGTCTATGCACACGCATAAACAATAAAACATATAGTAACAAAAATATTTTTAAAAAATATCCCTGCCAATTTGCTAGGTGAAAAATGGCATTTCAACTGGTACTTACTCCAGTTATGAGTTTTCTCTGATGGAACTATGTGACATGAAATATATAAATGTCCTTAAAATTTAATCTTGCATCAATAGCCATTTGTGCTATTGTCTAAATAGTGAATATCTATTTTTTTCCTCCTCCTGTTTGCCAAAGCTAGAATAGAACTGAAATCAGGATTCCCAAATTAACACTCTAGGTAGCAATAAGCCAAGGGAGTGTTAGAAAATACATTCTGAGACACAGAAGAATATAAAGGAATTTGACACTACTAGGTTTCCAGAGACTTGACTCAAAGTCTGCGTTAAATTGTATATTTAAGTTATAATGTGCAGAAATGTCTTTTATAAAATTATATATATATATATACATGTACACACACAGCCCTATTCCTCATTATCTACTTTCCTGTTATCTGACATTTCACAGTTACCATAGTAAAAAAAAACCTATTATCTCAAAAACAAACAAAACAAATCTACTATCTGGTTCTTTTGCTCATTGATGACTTATCTTTGGCAGTAACCAATGCTGAAGCACGAGGCAAAAGTAATGCTGGCTGAGACTGGGTACAACTGTCTGTCAAGTTGGCTGGGTCATCATTCTCAGAGGTTTGGAAGTGATGTAATGATGTCATTTGGCAGTTACATAATCAGCTAATCACCTTTCATTTTGTGATCTGATCCAGTCACACTCTGTTTCCATACGATACTTCTCAAATAAGGACCTGGTCTTTGGAACCTAACCACGTCGATCCACGAGGAACTGGTGTACGTATGTTGTTACCACATGTTGAAAAGGCAATTCCAACTCATAGCAACTCTGGATGTGAGAGAAGAATTGCTTCACAGGGTTTCCTAGGCTGTAGTCATTATGGGAGCATATTACCAGGTCTTTTCTTCCAAGGCGTGCCAATGGATTTTGAACCACTGAACTTTTGGTTAATCAAGTGCTTAATCACTGTGCCACCAGGGCTCCTTATATGTACACACACACAATCATATATTAATATAATACATATTATAATTATATATGGAAGAGAGAAGATTGCATGCTCAATGGGAAGTGTCAAAATAATCTTGTAATGCAGAATAATTTGCCAAAACAAGCTAAATTTGTGATAATGTTTTTCTAATAAAGGATATATATTGCTTTACTTTTCCCATTAGAATACCAAAGCAATGGTGGAAAATTTGGGGGGTATAACTCTAAAAGTTTTCAAGTACTCACCTTTGATGTTGGAGCAATAAAATAAAGCGCTTTCATTTGTCTTACAGGTTCACGATTCTTATAAACATTCTCCACCACTAGCAAAAAAAAGTCATATTTTAACCACATGTTTACACTTAAATTTAAAATTAGCCTTACTTAACTCTCCACTAAAAATCACATATATACAAGTTTAACATTCTGTTTTGGGAGATAAAAACCACTTTGAAAACATTTCTTCTCTATGGCTAAAAAGTTATCTTTTCATCATGAGAAAAAAAAAAGATAAAGCAGGTAGGCCTACCTGCATAAGGAATCAACAAGCCCTGAAGAAACCAAGAAAGTACATTAAAAAATATAATGTGATTTTCTTAAAAACAACAAAACCCTAGTGATACGACATTGATTCCAACTCAGTGATCCTATAAAGTGGTCTCCAGGATTTCCAGACTATAATATTTGCAGTAGTAGAATGCCACATCTTTCTCCCATGGAGTGGCTGGTAGGTTTGAACCATGCACGGGCCTTTTGGTTCGCAGCAGAGAATGCATATAACCTTTAAGCCACCAGGGATCCTTCTACACTACTATAAACGCAAACCAAACTCACTGTTATATACAATAGTAACAATAAGATAAGATACTGAGGAGGCTTTCTATCCCCGAAAAGAGCTATAGTCCTGGTAACTCGCAGGGGCAGTTCTACCCAGTCCTGCAGGGTTGCTATGAGTTGAAATTAGCTCAAGGGCAGTGAGTTTGATTTTTTGGTATATTGTTTTATTAGGTGAAGCAGTTTACATGAATCATTTTATCAAATCTCATAATAACCTTAAAAGTATTGTACAACCAAGGAGATGGCTTAAAGAATTTAACTTCTCCAAAGTTACACAGCTAGAAAGATCAGTCTGACTCCGGAACCCATATTTCTAAACACTATTGCTCATTCACTGCCATCGAGTCAATGCTAACTCATAGCAACCTTATAGGACACAGTATAACTAACTGCCTCTGTGAGTTCCCAAGACAGAAAATATCTCCAGGAGTAGAAAGCCCCATCTTTCTATCACAGAGTAGCTAGTGGTTTTGAACTGTGAACTTTGAGGATTGCAGCTGAACTCATAACCACTAGCCACCAGTTCTTTAAAGGAATTGCCAATTAACTCCTATTCTTTTAAAACCCATCTGTTAACATGTCACTAAAATGTAGTCAACTATGTTTATAATTAAATCAAGAAGTTCATATACTAACCTAATGTAAAACAAAGGGACTATAAAACAAACTCTAAATTACCAATTGGCTATTTAATTGTTAAATAACAATTTTATTCCTTTGTTGTAAATATATATAACAAAATATTGCCACTTTAACCTTTTCCACACAAATATATCTACATATATTTTTATAAAATAATTTTATTTAGTTGATAGTAAAAAACTACATAAAAAACCTAACTTACTGTATCATTCTGCAAACCAGAAAAACTGTATTTTAAGAGTCATGCTGGCAAAGGTCTAGAAAAAATGAACTCTATCATGTAAAAGAAGCTCCCGTTCGACTTCTCTTTTAAATATGATGACTTATATCTCAATCCTACATTTATCTTCGTAAGCTTATCATATTGGCTATTAGGATACAAAATAGGATGTCCATGGAAACATTTATCTTTGTCTCCATTCCCAGTGATTATAAATTCACTTTGGAAAGAATAAAGTTCAATCTGAGTTAATTTAGTTTTAAACTCTCCTTAGGCTACATATACTGCTCAGTTTGGTGATTAAAGCACTTTAGAATGATGTGAAAACACTGCGCTCTAACTTAGCACAGCCTCTAAAAATATTCTGAAATGTATGTTTTTTAATAGCTCTGCTTATTTTCACTGAAAAGTGGGTATGTGTTAATGATAAAGAAGCAAAAAAGGAAAGGTTTTTGATGGTTCTATAATAATACGGGGAAGGAGGAAGCTTCTGTCCCCATCAGGATTCAGACTCGAGAAAACCTACCTACAGGCTTTCTAAGAGACGGAACCAACTCGACAGCAGCGAGTTTTATGGTAATGAAAAATGGATAAGGCAATTCCTTGTCATCTTAAAAGTTTCTATTTGACTTTATCCTCCACTGAAGTAACATCTTACGGACATTTTCAACCTCGTTTATTTTATAAAACTTTCAAGACACTACTATTTTCACAAATGACCCGAAGGATGACTGAATCTGATGACTGCACTCCTGCCATGCCAAGCCTCACAGGGGCATTCTCAGGAGGGCTGAGGAGGAACTCAAAGGGTCCGTTGATAGAACTGACTAGAATTAATCTAGGCCGGACCCAGGTGACTTTGGAAGATGAGAACAGTTCCCAGCAGGAGGCACTACGGCATAAATGCTTTTCCAAAAAAACCTTTCAATGGTCATATAAGTGTACAAACTAAGTACTCTACCCTTACCACCCACGGGTGCCACATAAACAGAGGTGTATGAAAGGCTTCACACTATCTAAAACAGTCTGCTTAGTGTTGCTTAGTGAGGTTTCCTGAACTTATGTGGCCACGGCTCTCATCCTCTGTGCATGTCAGAATTACCTTGCAGACTTTTTAACCCTTACACAACCAAGTTTTTTCTGTTTTGAATTTGTTGATAATCATGTGTTCTCAGTATTGGAAGGAATGCTGGAATCAAGGGGCATATATTTTTTTTAATTTTAACAATTTATTAGGGGCTCATACAATTCTTATCACAATTCATACATATGGGGCATATTTTTTAAGTAATATGGATTTTGATGCAAAATAATAAGGGTGTTGGTGTTTTGAGGATTGCACAGTTGACCACAAGCAAAACCAAAACTTAAAATGTGTTTATTTGTGTAACCATATGGTAGTGATGATACTCAAGTAAACCTAGTGCTTCAATACACAAAACAAAAACTAAGAGCAAAATTTTAAAGAACCACCTCAGCAGAGCAAATGATTTAGTTTTGATTCAGTACTTAATTATACGTCTCAGATAAGAAAATAAAATGGACTTAAAGAGGTTATTCTGAAGATTTACATATAGAAGAATGTCAACTCGAGTAACTATGGTTAAAGGTATAAAAAAATGGTATCCTCTTCAGAAACATAATTAGTAACTCAAATTTCTTTCCCTTTCTCCTCCAAACCCTTTTATTGGCAGCTAATACAGAGATGGTACTATTTCACAGTTGAATCACATCAAGCAGTATTATATAACTGCTACCGCAATCTCAAATTTCCTAATAGTCCAACCTTCCTAAGCTTAATAGTCTTCATGATGAGTATCAGTAATACTTACCAGTTATGCCCTCTGCTAAAAGATCCGTCATTTTGCAACATGAGGCCAAAAGCTTCGTGGTAAATTCATCTAACAGCATTATCTTAAAACAAATACGGACCAGGAAATAGATAAGTATCTGACTGCCAAGAATCCACAAAAGACAAACCTTTATCCATTAAACCTACTCACTTATAAACCTACAAAATAAAATCTGGCAGGCCAAATAATCTCAAACCATCTTTTAATTTGCATGACCTGGAGACTTTCTCAATATACAAACATATCATGTTATCTTTCCATCTCATTATTTAAGTAAGCAAATAGAAATATTCATAATTTGAACAAAACAACTTTTAAAAATCTTAAATATAATTTAAGTTTAGCACAAAATTTCCTTAAAATTATAAAATGCCACATGTAGAATAAGAATTTTTCCAGGTGCTGTTCTAGCCACTCTATATGAATTAATTCATTTCATATTTAAAATGTAGGTATGAGAAGAGGTTCAAAAAATCCACAGAAAATGAAATTAAAAGATAGTGGAATTTCCCCACAAACTTTTGATGCTCTCTTGTATTAACAAGCCCATTTTACAGCAGAGGATATGAGCAAGACGGGGCCAGTGACTTGATTGTGGAGCCAACGCTGCTACGTGGTAAAGTCAGGATTTGAACTTAGACAGTGGGCCCCAATAAAATGATTTAAAAAAAAGAAAAGAAAAAGAAAGCGAGTCAGTGAAAAAGAGGGCCTTCAACAACACAGACTGATACCAGGGCTACAACCATGGGCTCAGCACAGCAACAACTGAGGATGACTTCAGACCAGCAGAGCATTATTCATTTGAGTACACGGTTACCATGAGTCTGATGAATGACACGAAACAACAATAATATGCTTTCAGAGTCTCCATTTCAATGGGAAAATCCCATAATATTTTTATTCTATTTTTATAGGCTCTTTGAAGCCTCCTTGCTTAAGAATAAAGTATGCAACTTCTACCTTCCATTCGCCTTCTTTCTTGCAGTCATCAAGCACAGATGTTTTTATTTCTGCAAAGAGAAAAGTAAAAGGGAATTATGCATAAATCTAAATCAAGTTAGAACGAGGATAACTATTCAAGAGATCCAAAAATTCAGTGTGAAAATTTGCTAAACTATATAAAAAAGCACATATTTTTGCTAATGCACAAATAAAAATCAATTTCTTTTTAACTATATAGTACATTTATGTGTAAAATATCTTTACACATTGAGGTATTTATAAGGATATTATAAAAGGCGAATATATTTAAGTATGTGAACACATCTGGAAAATATTTCAGAAAGTCTTATCTGATCTGGTTTTTCCTAATCTCCTTAGAACCTAAGTGTGATTGCTGTTAGGTGCCATTGAGTCCGTTCTAATCCATAGCAACCTAAGCACACAGAAGCAAACAAACACCAGGCTCACAATTGTTCTTAAGCTTGAGCCCACTGTCACTCCACCTCATTGAGGGCCTTCCTCTTTTTGCTGTTCCTCTAAGTAAACAGGATAAAAACAAAAGCAGAAATCCGATAACAAGACAGAAAACCTGAACTACCCCATTGCTAAACTGCATCTGACAATCAAATGTAAAATGCTCATTCTGATTTATGTTAGGGTCTCAACAATCGGTATCAAAGCATTATGATATGCACCATTCAGTCTTGATTCATAAGCTGTAAATATTATGTTCCTTCAATCATTTCCAGAATTAACTTAACTCTGAGCAACGAAGCTTAACTCTGAGCAACGAAGTCCCCAGGGAATACCAAAAATGGACTTTGGGGCCAGGGCATGGCACCCCGTCAGACTCCACCAGAAAACATTCCTAAAGGCCAACAAACAGTCCTTGAACTAACTACAGGCTTTTTGTTGTTTTGTTTTCTTGTGTTGCTTTGTTTTGCTCTGTCTTCTTTTTGTGCATGTTATTATGTCCACAGGTTCTGTCTAAATAAGACAGGCTGGATGAACAATCAGGAGAAGAAAACAAAGGGACTGATGGTTCTGAGGGGACTTGGGAGAGGAGCACGTGGGGGGAAAGAAAGTGGTGTCAACAAACCCAAGGACAAGGGAACAAGTGATCCAAATTGGTGGTGAAAAGGGTGTACGAGGCCTGGTAGGGTGTGATCAAGGGTAATGTAACAGAGAGGAATTACTGAAACCCACATGAAGGCTGAGCATGATAGTGGGACAAGAGGAAAATAAAAGGAAATAGAGGAAATAACTAGGAGGCAAAGGGCATTTATAGAGGTCTAAATAAAGGCATGTACATATGTAAATATATTTATATATAAGGATGGGGAAATAGATCCATGTGCATATATTTATAGGCTTAGTATTAAGGTATCAGATGGACAGTGGGTTTCCATTCAAGTACTCCCTCAATGCAAGAATACTTTGTTCTCTTAAACTTTCATTCCATGATGCTCACCTTCCCGACAAGATTGCTGAAGACAAAGTGGTGCATAAGCAAACGTGGTGAAGAAAGCTGATGGTGCCTAGGGTCTTAAAGACTTGAAGGTAAACAAGTGGCCATCTAGCTCAGAAGCAACAAAGTCCACATGGAAGAAGCACACCAGCCTGTGTGATCATGAGGTGTTGAAGGGATCAGGTATCAGGCATCAAAGAACAAAAAATCATATCATTTTGAATGAGGGGGAGTGCGGAGTGGGGACCCAAAGCCCATCTGTAGGCAACTGGACATCTACTTACAAAAGGGTCGCAGGATGGAGACAAGCCAGTCAGGGTTCAGTGTAGCAATGATGAAACATATAACTTTCCTCTAGTTCCTAAATGCTTCCTCCCCTCCAATATCATGATTCCAATTCTATCACGATCCCAATTCTCCTTATAAATCTGGCTAGACCAGAGGATGTACACTGGTACAGATAAGAACTGGAAACACAGGGAATCCAGGACAGATGAGCCCCCTCAGGACCAGTGGTGAGAGTGGTGATACCGGGAGGGTGGAGGGAAAATGGGGTAGAAAGGAGGAACCGATTACAGAGATCTACATATAACCCCTTCTCTGGGGGAAGGACAACAGAAAAGTGGGTGAAGGGAGATATCAGACAAAATAATTATTTATAATTTATAAATTATCAAGGGTTAGTGAGGGGGTGAGGGAGGGAGGGGAAAATGAGGAGCTGATACCAAGGGTTCAAGTAGAAAGAAAATGTTTTGAGAATGATGATGGCAACACCTGTACAAATGTGCTTGACACAATGGATGGATGGATGGATTATGATAAGAGCTGTACAAGCCCCCAATAAGATGATTTAAAAAAAATACACAGCTAAAAGAATAAAGTTAACTCTTCTCGATATGATTGAACCATTGAATTGTATGACATGTGGATGAAGTGCCAATAAAACTGTTTAAAAATTAAAAACAAGGGTATGAAGGGAAAAAGCCACCAACACAAAACAATTTGATTGTGATGTAAGTCGGAACAGAGATTCCTCTGGGAGCGGGCTGGTGGTTACATGGTAGAAATTTCACCTAGCTGTACACTTCAACTTTATGCTACATTACACTCCAAGGGGGAATTTTCAGAATCACTTCCCTTTAGAGTAGGAACAAGAAAATGACTTCCTTTTCAGCATTGTTTAATAGTATCAAAAGTGTTCGTCTCTGCAATTCCAGGAGGGGAGAAAATCTTTCATCTTTAATGGTCCCTACTGCCTAGAGAATGTCTCAACTTTGGACCACAGCATTCAGAACCTGTCATGATCAGAGTCCAGCCCACTTTATAATAGTTTTATGCACCAGCCCCCAGCCCCGCCCCGCACAGTGGCGTAGTAGATAAGCACTCAGCTGTGTAGGGGTCAATGGCTGGAACCCACCGTATGTCTGCAAAGACATCCAACCTCGGAAACCCTATGGGGCAGTTCTGCTCTGCTCTATGAGATGGCGGTGAGTGAGAATATTGACAGCAGTGGGTTTTGTGGCTGTTGCTGACTCCTTGAAATAACCGTCACTGTACTCAAATAAAAGGAATTATTCTTCGATAACCTTTACATCACGGAATTTAAAATGCTATTAAAACGGGGAGTTTACAAAGATTCTAAAGGACTATAGAAAATGCTTAGTCAATGTTGAGTGTTATTAAGAAAGAGTCATAGAATGACAACAAAAAAGTTACAGCTGCATCTGGATAAGGGCTGAAAGGAAGGATGAAAGGGGGACAAAGCTTACCATTCAATAGATAAAGAGGTAGCTTAAATAGACACATGCTGATTATTCCGACTTGAAAGCATTTAAAACTTCCTAGGGTTCACTTTCTTTAAGTTTCCCTCACAAAAATCAAGATGTGAGTTACAGCCATTAAACAACCGGTTAAAGATAAAACAAACTGTCGAGAACAGCTCTGGTGGGAATAGTGGTCTATGCACTGAAGTAACCACAAGGTCAGCAGTTCTAAATCACCCCCCTGCTCCCCAGGAGACGGTTGAAGCTTTCTATTCCTGAAAAGATTTTTAAAGTCTCAGAGACTCACAGACACAGTGATACCCTGTTCTGGTGTCAACACTGACTCAATGGCAGTGAGTTTGGTTTGGGCTTGGAATAGTATGAACATGGGGAAAAACATAAAAACCCTCATTGCCAATACATGCCTGGTTTAATTACTATTATGCTTCATGTGTCTATTTTTATAAATAAGCTTTATTAAATGTTTATTATAATACTTTATCAGTGATATCATTCCCTTGGTAGCAAAATATTGCCAAATGAACAATTTCAAGTAGTAGAAACCACTGATTTCAAGTAGACGAATAGCCCTTCACATTCAAAATAATTAGGGTTTTTTGGTTTTGCTTTGCTCAGGGGGTTCAGGCAGCCTCTAAAGACTGATTACTTCCCCTACTTTAGTTGACAAGTCAAATGTCACCTACTCAGAGTGACTTTCCTGATCCCCCTAACCAGAGCCATTTTTCTCCATGTGTCATAAACTGAAATAACCACACTCAGCCTTTGCGTACGTGTTTTCAAGAGGGCTGGGAACTCCTTTGCCTTCTCCCGCTATATTCCCTTGGAATTCAGTAATCATTTTTTAAAGTGTGGGGGGCTCTGGGTAGTAAAAGTGGGGGTGGATGGAGTAGTCATTTTTAACAAGAATTGGTACCCAAGGCATTCTACTAGGGCTTATTATCAATTTACAGCGTTACAAGGCAGTCGGCCTACCTTCAGGAAGCTGACCATGAGGCTCACATTAAGTAGCAGTGAGAAGTGCCGAGTGAGAAGGATGAGCCAAATGTTTTACAGAAACACAAGAAGTCGTGTTCAAACGAGAAGCCACCATGGCAGTGGCAGCCCTGTCAGAGCTGAGGCTTGGCTGCCTAAAATGTGAACGGGCGTGGGGTGGGGGGTGGGGAGTATTCAAGACAGAGGACACAACAGCATCAGTATGTGAGGCTGGAAGATTTGGAGGGGAATATACAGTTTAGACTAGACAGAAAATCAGGATTACACCGAAGGAAAGTGTTTAGAACAGCGAGAGGCCTGAAGTAAGCTATTGAGTTGATTCTGAGTCACAGTGACCCTATTAGCAACCAACCATGGAACCCACTGCCATCAGGCGACTCCCAACTCAGCCCCACAGGGTTTCCTAGGCTGTCACCTACAGAGGAGGAAAGGCCAGGTCTTTTCCCTCAAGGAGCTGTGGAGGGTTTAAACCTGTGACCTTTCAGAGGCAGGTTCTTTGGCTTTTAAAAGCAGACAGAGGAGCCCTGGTGGTGTAGCGGTTAAGCTTTGGGTTGTGATCTGCATGGTCGGCAGTTCAAAACCACCAGAGAACCTCAGGAGAAAGGTTGGGCTTTCTACTTCCATTAATAGTTACAGTCTTGGAAACCCACAGGAGGTTGCTATGAGTCAGCACTGACTCGATGGCACTGAGGAGTTAGAGTGCTTGAAATTACCTTAAGTAACTAGGGATTCCTGCAGGTCTTCAGACAGAGGACCAGCACTAACAGTGGTAGGAAAGCTACCCTACTGGATGGACTGCCACGAGAGAACAGGAGGGAAGGCACAATGCAAGGCCCGGACAGGTCACACATTATGGAAAAGGAGCACACAGGTCACGCATTAACTCTGCAGCCAGAAAGAATTCTGTTTCATAACTGTACATTTCCCCACATGGCTTTGTTGAGATACAATTCACGTTTCATACAATTCAATCTTTAAACAGTTTAATTCAGAGGCATTTCATATATTCACGTTGTGCAATCATGGCCACAACCAATTTGTGAACATTTTCATCACCCCCAAAAGAAGCCCTGTTCCTCTCAGGCATCAACCTCCACTTCTCCCTTCTCCTAATCTTTCCCAGACCTGCACAATTTGGATTCTATTTTCTGCTTCTATACAGCAGCCTGTGACTGGCTTCTTCATGTAGCATCATGTTTCCAAGGTTCATTGGTGTTGTTACATGTATCAGCACTTGATTTATTTTTATTGCCAAATAATATTCCATTGCCAAATAATATTCCATACCACATTTTATTTACCCATTCATGAGTCGATGGGCATTTGGGGATTTTCCACTTCTTGGCTATTAAGAACTCTGCCATGCTAATATCTGTATTAGCTTGAAGATTTTGGTGGGGGGTAAGGATATTAATTCTCGTGCAATTGTTTTTCATAAATGTAACTCAAGTGTCAAGAACACAACAGCAGTGCCTGGCCAAGAATAAATGTCCGAGGAATATCAGCTTCCCTCTTCCTACTTAAGTGACTCATGCCAGGTTATTGTCAATAATCACCTCATATGCATGTGACAGCTGGCCAATGAGTGAGGAGGAGCAGAGAACTGATGCATTTGAATTATGGTGTTGTCGAAGAAAAATGAAAAGTATCACAGGCAGCTAACCCAATCAATCAAGTCTGTCTTGAGGGAAGTACAGCAGGGGTGCTTCTTAGAAGTGAGGGCGGGGAGACTTGGTCCAAATGTACCTTGAACGTGGACGTGCGATCAGAGAACCTAGATAAAGGTATGGGGCTTGGCAATGTCGACTGTCAAAGAGAGGGAATGACACACTGGCCGCAACAACGCGCTCGGAGAGAACAATTGTGAGGAAGAGGCCGAGTTCGTTCTGTCGCCCACAGAATTGCAGGGTGGGAGCCACAACAACAACTCACCAGGATGATATGCGTTGTGCCATTGGGAATTGTGTAACCCCTAGCCTTTTGTTAACCCGCTCAGCTCTGTTCTACACTCAACAGGCCGGGAGTCAAAAATACTAATTAGTGAAGACTGGCCTCTCGCAGGAGCCCGTAATTACTGGGAGGCCAGCAAAGCCTAACAATGACTGCTCTTCCTGTTTGGAGGTTTCATTCCTTTGCTAACCTGCCAGACCGCGGTTTGGCGCGACCTTTGCCGAAACCCATGGATGAGAGGGCAGAAACAGTAACCAATAAGCAGTGCAGCCCCCAGAGCGCAAAGGGCGACCGGAAGGTGCAGCTTTGCCCCGCCCACGCCGAGAGCTGTCCAGACGAGATGCAACCTTGGCCATGCCATGCCAGTGGTCCTTTCTCAAGAACGCTTTAGGAAGTGGGTTTTCCCAGCAAGCGTGGAAGATGGGTCTGTTTCACCGTGAGGTTTGTTTAAAAAAAAAAAAGCGAGAGATTCCCAGATGCGGAAAACAATGGCTGTAAAACTCGCGTGGACACCAACACGAAGCAGCAGAACAAGCAGCCTCTGGAAAACCGAGCTGAGGCTGGGGTGGGGTGGGGTGGCAGAGGGCGCGATGCAGACACAGCGCCCGGATTGTCTGCGGGGGAGAGCCATCACCGACTGGCGGGGCAGGGTGGGGCGCCCTGCGAAGTTGCTCCTCGGCCGCCGAGGAGGGTGGGGAGCGCGGCCAAGGGCACCAGGCCGGGGGCGGCTCACAGGCGGGGCTGCGGGCCATGCCGAGGCGCAGCCAGCGCACCCCAGCAGGGGCCCGACCGAGAGCAGTGGGGGCCCGACCCCGGGGAGAAGGCCGCGTCCTTCCGCACCTCGCCCACCTCAGGGGCTAGCAAGCCTGGCTGGGAAGGAAAGCAGGAAGAAATGCTCAGAGGCGCGCGGGTCCCAAGCAACAAGTGTCCCCGCGACTCCTCCAGAGCCTGCAGGGCCAGGGCAGGCGGCAAGGCCCGGCGCGGCGGCTTCTGGGCGTCCCCTCTCTGGGCCCCAACCCCACGGCACTCACTCTGCCACACGACGCTCTTCAGCCCCCGTTCCGTCACCGGCGGCGCCATCTTCCAAGCACTGCCGGGCACAGCCGCCACCTCCCACTCGCAACCTACTTTGGCCGGGAAAAGGCGCCCGCGGTGGCCCCGCCCCTGGCTGGGGGTGAAGGCCCCGCCCACCCCACGGGCCGCGCCCTCCTGACGTCACCACGCGCCCAGGCGAGGATTCCCTCCCACTTCTGGAGGGAGGCTGCGCAGTGCGAGTGGAAGCTCGAGGGGCTGTCGGGTGCCCCCTAGCGGAAGGCCGCTGTCGCTGACGTCTCGCGTGGGCTTTCGAGTGGTGTTCGTTAACTTGACCTATATGACATTCTGACTTTATCCAAGATGGATGGCAGAGGATACCAGAAAGATGATAAACCTCCGGTTTATCAGCTACATAAAGGTCTTTGATTGTGTGAACCAAAGCAAAGTGTGGCCGTCATTGTAAAGAATGAGGAAGTCCACAACATTGAATTGTACTCCTCCCTCAGGGACCCGGAAGCAGACGCTGTAACAGAGCAAGGGGTTACTGCAGAGGTTTAAATTGGAAAAAATAAAGCTGTGCGACAGGGTCGTATCATTGCACCTTATTCAGTCTGCATAATGAGCAAATAATCCAAGAAACTGTACTATGTGGAGAATGTGTCCTCAGGATTGGAGGAAAACTCAAACGGCTGTGACAGGCAGTTGACAGAACTTGACTTGCTGAGAATACAGAAGACGAAGTATTTGATGAAAAGTGAAAGACAGTCGCCTTCCTTATGGATGACACCTGAACATGAGGAAAACAAAATCCTCACAACTCCACTACACGACCCCATGATAAATGAAGGGGGGAAATCGATGTCAAGGATCTCATGCACTGTGGATGAACCACCAAAGTTCACTGAAGCAGCGCTCAAGAAATCCTAGGCAAAGGTCCTCTTTAAAGTTTTGAAAGGCAAAAATGCCATGTTTGGTAGAGAGTCAGCAAAAATGAGGGAAATTCTCAGTGAGATGGATGGACACACTAGGCGCAACAGCAGACATAAATATACCAGTGATCATGAAGGTGGAATGTTCCATTCTGTCATGCAAAAGGAGCCAACTCAATGACAACTAACAACAGCATACATAAGGAGCAGGGGACTGTTGGAAAGGCAGGGACTTTTTTACTGTGGCTCTTCTAGCCAAATCCTCTAATTCCTACCAAAGGACCCTTTCCTGCGTGGCTCTCATAAGAAAGTGGGGGGAGGATACTGATAAGATTCCCCTGTAATTGTAAACATCCCTGGAATGTCATCCTGCAGCAGATAAAATTAGTCCTCTGAGAGGTAGGAGAAAGGATTTCATTACCAGCAAGAACCAGGAGTGGAATGTGTCCTCTGAACCTGAGATCCTGTGTAATGAACTTCCTGGATCCAGAAGATAACTATGACATCGGAGGAGCTGCAGCAGAACCAGAAGCCAGAACCAGAAGTGGTGAACTTCCTGGTGCACAGAGCAAGTGAAGCTGAGTGCTTTCAAGCAGGAGGCTGGTTTGTGGAGTGGGGCGCCTCTGGATACTTAATCGGGGAAGCTGGGCTTGCTGGCCCATGGAAGTGAAGTTGAGTGCCTTCAGGCTGAGGCTTATTGGAGTGGGGCGTCTCTGGGCACTTGATTCAAAGAGCTGGGTTTGCTCATGGAATTTGAGCTGAATATCTTCCAGTTGAGGCTTACAGCAGAGTGGCATGTCCTTTTGGGCATTTATTAGCAGGCTTGAGAGATTGGTAACCTACGCTGATGAAAAACTGTATCCTGAGCATTTCTCATTTGAAGTACAGCCTGTTAATTTCCTCAGTAAACCCTTTAATCATGAGAATTGTCTCTGAGTTCTATGTAGTCAGTGCAATAGCTACAGGAACTTAGAGGTAAAATGGGGGAATACCAGTGAGTGACAATAGCACAACTGTTCACTTTCAGAAGACTTTTAAACCTTGCAAAGCAATTATAAAGAACTTCTTGTTAAGCAGCTCAATGACCAAATGGAAAAAGTGCCCCCTCCACTGATTTCATCCATTTTCCAAGGACACAATAATTGTGTGACAATATGGAAGTACTGTGTAATTTGTCCAGAAAGATCCTGAAGTTTCGGGTAACTCAAAGCCCATGTCTTTGCCCGGAAGTATTTATAATCTAATTAGAGAGCACAATTTCTGACACAACTCCTGGTCAAAAGCTGGTATAAAATGTGAAAGCGTTAATGAATGAGATTATACATTGGAAACTTCAAAAGATTGATGGAAAATGGAACTAAAAGATAACAAAAAAATTCCACTATTTTTTACACACCCCCCTCCATTCACTAATTTTTTGAAGGGCTCTCTTACATAAGGGATTCAAGAAAACAATTAAGCATTTATTCAACAAACACAAGTTCATGTGGTAAATTACACAGTAGTGACTAGAGGGTTAGCGAAAATGATGGAAATTCTCAATGAGATGGATTGACGCACTATGCACAACAGACTTAAATATACCCATGATCAGTTAGAACTCATAGTGCCTGAGTGCAGTGAATTGCTTAATTAATATGGCACATCTAGCTATAGTTTCTGCTAATCTCACCCAGTGATGGGGGGGGGGGGGCTATGCTAGTAAGGCTCACTTATGAAGGTGGAACCATCAAATCTGGTGTATGGAACCCTAACAAGGGGACTAGTCAGTTTTGCCATCCTACTAGGTTAAAAATGAACCATCTCATCGGCTGTGGTGGGGGCTGGGGGTACTCAACACGACCAACAAGGAGAGATGGGAGGTGAGCTCGTCTAGCTGGACCCAAGAGACAGAGCTGTAACACCAGAAACAGCACAAGATTATGAGCAGCCTTGGAGGCCGAAGCAGGAAACCTGCATGAGACTGCAATAACACAGCAGCATGTCATGTGGGCTTCCAGACCCACAGAGCTAGCTGGTGATAAGTGGGTGTGTTCTTCTGGGTAGACTAGAGAAACAAATCCAGGGAGACACTCGTGTGTATAGGAAAGAGCTTTATATACAAGAGCAGTTGAATATTGAGAAAACATCTAAGCCCAGTTCAGATGAAGTCCATAAGTCCAGTATTAGCCCATATGCCCAATACCAATTTATAAATTCCTCTTCAGACTCATGAAACACATGCAACGATGCTGGATATAGGACAATCACAGCCAGTGGTGGAAAGTCTTGTGCATCCAATGCCGGTGGATTCCACCGTCTCAGCAATGGCAGGGGTCTCCACATGGCTGTTCCAGCTCAGGGCACTAGCCTACTTCCATGTGTCTTGTCGGCTGCAATGTCTCCCAGAGAGTGAGCTGAGAGAGAGTGTCTCCACCTCCAAGGAGGGATACTGGAGTTCCCAGAATCCTCAGGAGAAAGCCATGTCCACACAGAGACCTCATTGGCTATGGCCTGATTGACAGACTAGACTCCACCCCTTCACTCCAAATCCTCAAATTGACACCATTACGTAACTACCACAGTGGGTGTGCCAACCCAGAGAGCAAGAGAGCTGAGCACCAAGGCTTACTGGCAGAGTGGGGTGCACCCAGCCCCTTACTGGAAAGCTAACGAGCTTTGTAACCCAGGCCAGAGAGAGGCTTGCCTAGTGGGCATGGTTTAGAGGACCCCTGACAGAATAAATGTCACCTGTTATTTCTCTAATAAACCCAGTAATCATGAAGTTTGTCTGTGAGTGTTGTGTGGCCATTGCCACAAATGACTGAACACAGAAAAGAAACCGAAAGTGCCGTGGGAGGGACAGCTGGTGTCAGAGTTGGTAAAAGGTCCAGAGGGGAGGTATGTGGGACATCTGCCTCCGAGCCACCAGCCCTGGGTTGTTGATGTTGATCATGATTCGCCTCCCACTTTTTGAGGTGAAAGGAAGTCAGACGACTCTACCACACCCCTTTTCTAGCGACTTGGCCTATCACACAATGAAACTCTGCTCGGTCTTGAACCACCCTCACCACGTTGGTATGTTCGAGCCCATGGCTGCTGCCATTGTGTCAGTCCGTTTCATTCAGGGCCTCTCATTGTTTCACGGATGCTCAACATTACCTGATACCCCTCTCCAATGCTTGGTCCTTCCCGACGCCATGTCCAAAGTAAGAGAGACAAAGTCACTGCGTCATCCTTGCTTCTGGAGAGCATTCTGGTGTACTTCCTCCAAGACTGATTTGTTCGTTCTTCTGGCCATCTATTCCTTCAGGGATTCTGCATGCTTTCTGCTGGTCCAGCTCCCAACCAGCAGCCACAGACAGTTCTGGGTTACTGTCAAAGCCAAACTGCTCTGGGGGCCACCCTTTGTGAGGGCATCCTGGCTCAGCGCACAGGCTCACTCAGGAAGAATATGGTTGAAAGTAGATCTGCAGAAAGATGCGTATACAAAGAACTTGCCTGGGCATTTTCCTTAATGATTTGCCCAAAGTAGCCAATCAGAAGTTACATTAGCTAGCCAATGAAAACAAGGTGTACTGTTACATCTGAGTCTAACCTCTATGAAACCAGGTTCCTGGTCTCCACAGGTGGAACTGTATTATTTCCATTTGAGTATTCCTATACTTTCAATAAATCCTTTTGTGTTATTCTAACAGAGTTGGAGAGCTTGTTGCTTTTTTATTCATGAAACATTTCAAATATCTCCATTTCATTGTACTTGTGTGTTGAATATATTATCTCAAACCTCACAACGCATCAAGATGAAAATCTTTATTTCCATTTAATAGATGAGGAAACTGAGGCCTCGGGAGGCTAAATTAATCAGGTAAGATGTCAAGAATGACTAAGATTTGGATCCATCTAGACCAGGAGTTGGGAAGGTCTGGCCTAAAGGCTTTTTAAGCTTGCAAAATCCTCAATACCAGCTACCATCGCACCTCACAGAGAGAAGCGGTTACAGCCTTTACATTAGGGGACAGTTAGCTAGTTAAGTGTCACACCACGATGGCCCACGAAGGGTGTTATAATATCCAAAGGCCCTTGGCAGGAAAAAGGTCCCTATTCCTCATATAGACCCATTGAATCACACGGCCTCTTTCCCCTGCTCCCTCAGTGTCAGGTCATTTCCATGAACTGTCTCTCTGGTCTATTTTAGTTTGTTTCTCTAAACAAATTTCCAAATGAATTTGGGTTTCCCATTGGACTGTTAAATGAGCGGCTAGCAATTTGATACCACCAGCTACTCAATGGGGGGGGAAACAAGGCTTTCTACTCCTGTACCGGGTTACAGTCTCAGAAACCCACAGGGGCAGTTCTCCTCTGTCCTATAGAGAGAGTGGCCAAGAGTCAGAATGGGCTTGATGACTGTGAGGTTGTTGTTGTTTTAAGTTAGAGGAGCCCTGGTGGCAATGTTGGGTAAGCATTAGATGGCTAACCACAAGGTCGACGATTCAAGCCCACCAGCCTCTCCTGGGAAGAAAGACAAGACTGCCTGCTCCCATGAAGCTTTAAAGCCTTGGAAAGCCTGTGTAGGGTGGATAGCAGTGGTTCGCTTGTTTGTGTTTGGTGGCGGTGGGAGCTTCCCTGTGGTTATACCCCATTTGGGAGTGGTATTTCTTTGTTATGTTCATGAGCAGCATTAGCTCAGAGCCTCTTGGGTCAATCTCTTTTGAGCTATAAGAGAGAGGGGTTACACAGACAAAGCATCAAGCAGGGAGGAGGAACAGCCATGTGAAGCCATATGAAATCACTCAAGAGCCATCCTCACCACCGTTCGGTTAGAGTCCATCATGGCAACCACCGTGTGAGTCCATCTCAGTGAAGGTTGTCCTCTTTTCCACTCACCCTGTAATTTGCCAGTCATGGTGTTCCTCTTCAGGAACCAGTCCATCCGGGGAAATGTGCAGCATATGTGAGACAAAGGCTGGCCGTCCCCCTTCTCAGGAGCATTCTGGCTGTACTTCTTCCAAAGCACATTTGTCTGTTCTCCTGGCGGTCCACGGACAGTTCAATAATCTTCGTTAACATTGTTTCTGTGCACTGTCCCGCTTGCACACGCACATGAGGCAACTGAAAGCCCCTCGGTTTGGGCCGGGCACACCGCAGTCTTCAGAGCGACATCCTTGCTCTTCGGCACTTGCAGAAGTCTGTGCAGCAGACGTGCCAGTGCAAGGCGTCATGTGTTCGCTTGACTGTTCTTCCATGAGCAGTGACTGTGCCTCCAGCAAAGTGAAATCCCGGACAGCCTCACTCTTCCCTTCGTTTATCATGATGTGGCCCCTTGGTGAGTGGGGAGGATTTGTTTTCTGTACGTTAAGGGTAGTAGTACATTTTCACATCTGCCCTAGGAAACTAAAGTAGTCATGCTACCCCCGAGAAGGATTTTCCGTAGATAGCTGGTCTACTCCATGGCCTTGCTTGTTTCACTCCTTGAGAATTTGTGTGTGGACTGGTTAGCTGTGTGACCGTGGGTGAGTGACCTGACCTTTCTGGTCTCGTTTTCCTCCTCTGTAAAAAGGGAATCATATTTTTACCAACCTCAGAAGAGCGTGAAGAGAATGACTTTAGTCCAGACCAGCAATGCATGTAGCGTGCTTCGGCTGTGCTCCTGTTAAAGAAGCTGCCCTGATGTGCACTCGGGCTGCACCACAGAATCTTCTACGGGGTGCTGACCACAGCAACTCAGTATGAGAAGCTTCGCTACATGGCCATTTGGATTCCTGTGTCCTGGTATTTGTAGGACACGGGGATTCTCGTTCCAATGTTCTGGTCTCGTGGGGCTATAGATCCTGACCTTCCATTCCGCCTTCACCTTAGGCTCTTTGTGGCAGGCACCTCATCTGGTGTCAGTGTAAGGATTGAGAGTGTAGGAGTGGAGTTCAGGTTGTCAATCTGGAGATAGCCAATGGGACTTCTGTGTGGGCATGGCCTTCTCCTGAGAATTCTGGGAAATCTGGTAATTCCTTCCTCGAAGCAGGAGAAACTCTCTCTCTCTCTCTCTCTCTCTCTGCGACTCCCTGGGAGACATTGCAGAAGACAAGCCACATGGATGTAACCAGACCTTGGAAGTTGGAGAATCCACAGAGAGACTCCTGCCAGCACTGAGATGCTTACAATGCCACTGGACCCAAAGACTTTCTACCCACTGGCCTGTGATCATCCTGCATTTGGCTTCATTGCATGTGTTTTGTGAGTCTGAAGAGGACTTTCCAGACTGGTGTTGGACATATGGGCTAATATCGGACTTATAGACTTGATCTGGACTGGACTGGGATGTTTCTCAATGTCCAATTGCTCTTGTATATAAATCTTTTTCTTATACACATATGTGTGTCCATGGATTTGTTTCTCTAGTCTACCCAGACTAACACACTCTTTCACTGTTCCACACAGCTTTGGGCACAAATCTCTTAAGCGGTTACACTCTGTAAGAAACTGGGCTCAGCACGGAGCCTCACGTGGACCCTGGGCCACAGTTTAGAACCCTGACTCTGGTCTAGCCTGGGGTCGGCAAACTGCGGCTCTTGAGCCATATGCAGCTCCTTTGGTATTTACACGTGGCTCTGAAGTCAAATAGAAAATCTTAAAGGATATTATTCAGATAATGGTGATTTCTTTGTTTGTAAAAATATATTTATGTCTCTCAAGTAATTTTTATTTTAATTGTTGTGAGGTACAGGATTGGCTCCTCCACCTCAAATGTTTGCAGAACACTGGTTTAGACCATGGTGATTGTCCCGGCGGGGCTCGGAGACCTGTGAAGCCTGCTCTGACCCCCCCACCTACCCCCCCTCCCCAAGATAACCTCCCCAGTCATTCCTCACAGGCCGCACACAGCCTTCCGTCTCCTCAGCCTCCCGGAAAAGCTCACTCAGGCAAACCTTTTACGCTCTCTAACCCTGGACACCCAATGTTACTTGATGAACTTGTTAAAAATACATATTCCCAGGCCTGTCCCCACACCTACTGAATGACACACTCCCTGGGTGGTACCTGAGAACCTAGGTAAGTCATGAGTTTCCCAAGAGCTATTTGTGCACCTGCCCCAATTCCTGTCCACTCACTGACGTGTGGAACCAAAAATAAACTAAATTCAAACCTCCCCTGTGTATACTCTGTGATGTATCATCAAACGCTGGTTTTAGAGATTCGTGCCTTTGCTGCTAAACTGAAAGGTTGGTGGTTCAAACCCACCCGCCGCTTGGAGGGAGAAAGATGCAGTCGTTTGTATCTTCCATAAAGATACACAGCCTCAGAAATGCTGGGGAGCCGTTATTTCCCGCCCTATAGGGTTTTCGGAGTCAGAATCTACTGGAGAGTGGTGATGTCTCTGGTCTGTCTCCCCCTTGAGTGCAAACCCTCTGGGAGTGAGTGCCTGTCATCACTCTCACACAGTAAGTAGATAGCCTTCTGCTTTGGAGCATAATTTGATAGCGGGGAGTTAGTCCAGAAGAGGAAAGGAGACATAGAAAGATAAGTTCACCCTCACTCCCGTGCTTACCCCAAGCCTGAATTCATTCTCCAATTCTGCTTGGGCGGCATTTTACAGTTTCTCTTAACTGCAGACCTTCCTGCTTCCCAGAGAGACCTCTGAGTTGTAAACATATTACTCTCTCTCTGTTTGTGTGTGTGCACACAAGTCTTATTGGCACTATTTTAAAGGTAAATTTCCCAGTATTAGAAGGGTATTTTTCTAGGTACAATGGGTTATGTTATAGATCATTGCTTTTCCTGTTCAAAGATAAAAATAGCAATTTCCATCGAGGTGGGGACTTCGAGCAAAATGATTGAAGATCCTCCCGGCACCAGCTGCAGGTATGGTCAACTGCCTCCGTTGTAGGTTGTCCGTCCAGCTGAGGTCTGTGCTTCCAAGCCGGCAGCCCTGCCGCCCAGACTGTCCCACTGAGACTCTGGCTCTGGAAACCCTGTGAGCAGCTCGGTTTCTCTGCTCGTGAGTGAGGAAGGCATTTGTCACGACAGAGCGCCCGACAGCTGCTGTCGCCCAAGCTTTCCTGAAAACCAAGAGGAGACCTGTGACAACCACTGTCTTTGTGCAGGAAGCTTGGCTTCTTTAGGAGTGACCGTGCCAGGCCTGAGTGGTTGGCAGGCTCCAGGGCAAGGACTGGTGTCCATGAGCACTCTCATGAAGCTGGGTGTGCCGAATCAATAGTGTGTCTGTGAAATCTCAGAAAGAATTTCTGCAAAGCTGTCTTTCCATGTTTGCAGGACTTTCCCTGTGTGCTGGCACAGTGCTGTGACGAGGGTTGGTTTTGCCTACTGCACTAACTCATAGAGTCACGCGTGTGTCCCCCCACTCCATACCACCTCCAGCACCAGACCATAGAGAATCTGGAGCAATGTTTAATATCCATTTTAATCTCCAGAGTAATTAGAATATCATTATAAATTGCTTACATGCTATATGTCTTAGATTCTATCAATACTTTAGTACAATGTGTAGGAATCCCGGCGGCACAGTAGTAATGCGTTGGGCTGCTAACTGCAAGGTCTACAGTTTGAAACCACCTGCTGCTCTGAGGGGGAAAGATGAGTCTTTCTATTCCTGTAAAGAGTTACAGTCTCAGAAACCCAACGGGATGGGTCTACCCTGTCCTGCAGAGTCACCATGAGTTGCAATAGACTTGGTGGCAGTGAGTTTAGTTTGGTAGTTTTGGTAGTGCAATTGATTACTTAATATGACTCTTCTAGCCATAATCTTTGTCGCTTCTGCCAAATGACTTTTTCCTGGATGGCCCTCAGTAAGAGCACACGGGGGGAGATGCCAACATAATTATATGATTTAATCGTGACTCTAAAAACATGGAACTCCAAAATGGGAATTGGGCCATTTTGACATCCTGCTAGGTATAAAACGGGCAACTTTAGGAGCATGAAGGGGAGACAATCACAGCCATGCAGAATGATGGATTCAGGAATGGAGTGTGTCCTTTGGACCCCAGGATCCCTGTGCATTCAACCTCCTCAATCCAGGGACAGAAACTGGGAGAGCAGGGGAGCAGGGGTGGGAGGTGAGAGGTGGACACAGGAGAACCAAGGGCCAGAGCATGAGACAGAAAGGTGGACTTCCTAGTCCACAGAGAATGAAGCTGACTGCCTTTGGGCAGCAGGCTTACTTACGGAGTGGGGTACCTCTAGGTACTTAATCAGAGGCGCTAGGTTTGCTAATCCACTGAACTAGAGCCACTGTCAGGTTGGGGCTTATGGTGGGGTCAGGTGCTCTGGGATAGTGATGGGCAGCACTAAAATGGTTTTGTAACATTGTCTGAGCAGGGCAAAAGTTGTAGGACCACGTGGCTGAGGTCGAGGACCACAGAACACAGCCGAGGGGAGGCCAAAAGAATGGTATGCTGAACACATCTCGCTTGAAGTTTTTTAAAAAGAAGAAAACAAAATTGCAGTGAAAGAACCCATTCCAATGGATGACCACCCTATGGGACGGGGTTGAACCCCTCCTGTGAGTTTCCATGACTGCAGCTCCTCTGATGAACCCCATGCCCACGAGTGTCGTCTGTGAGCTCTGTGTGGCCTTTGCTCTCAGAGGAGAGCGTGCTGTGGAACGTCCCCAGCTGGTGTCAGAATTGGTAAGGGAGGGTGAGGATGGAGGCACATCTGACCTCAGCGTCCTGGGAATCGGCCTCAGGCAGCTGATAGGAGTACTTCTCTCTCCCCTTGTGAAGCCCAAGGGGGTTCCAGGGCATCCCCACATTCTTTTCGCAAATATTTGCAACAAGCAATTGTTCTTCCACATGGAGTTACACTAGTTACAGGTTCAGTAACAAGAGAAGCTTTGAACTTCGACCCTCCTTTTACCTCCGACTTCATTATCAAAAGTTCGTGGCTCCCGATTCTATCGACCACAGTGTTGTCGCTAAAGCGCCAGAAAACTTGACAAGGTCAGCGACTATAAAAACACCGGGGAACAATCACCCGTCTGTGCTCCGAAGGACAGCATTTGCTCAGGGTGGAAGCAGGACCAGATAAGAAAGCCGGGCAGAGGGAAATGGGAAATGGCGAGGAAGTGAGAAGAATGCTTCCCCATTGTGGGGGTCGCAGCCCACGTTGCAAAACAACATGGGCAGGAGTTGACCAGCGGAAAGCCAGCCAATCTGCTCTGTAAACCTTCACTGAGACGACAGGGAGACAAAGCACCAGCGGCAGTGAAGTCCCGGGTCTTGGCTGGGAGTGTACGTGCACCCGGAAACCACGGGACTGGAGCATGCTGGTCACTGGGTCCTGCGGACAACTCCGATGAGTGCATGGGAAGATCCGAAAGGCAAATGAACATGAACCTCAAACCAAACTCCTGGGGAGCCTACAGAACTCCTGTGGGTTCCCGAGACTAGATGGGGCTTATCAATAAGCATATTGATACATGTACGGGCTTGGGAAAATGTTTGTGGTATAACTACAGGGATCTTCTTGTAAAAAACAAACAAACAAATTCCTGTGTAAAAGCTACACAAATATTTTATAGGCAGTCATTTTGGTGTCATTCCACAAGCCCACACCTCTCTGGCGAAGGCACTGTGGGCTCACTCGCACGGCAACATTCCAGGCAGGGCACATTTTGGGGTTCTGGGTCCATTTCTCTCCAGAGCCGCGATCGCCGCTGCAGAGCTTGGAGAGCGGCCACCCTTGTCCTTGTCTTTGTCCTTGACCTCTCGCAGTGGAGTCCAGTTGTTCTTCTAATAGCCAATGGCATTTGTTTCTATGCAGAGGCTTTTTGTATGCTGATCATTTCCAGCTCTAATCACTAACAATGGAGACAGCGCTGCAAACGCTGTGAGAAGAATCAACACGTGTCATTCTTTCCCTGTGGAATCACGGGGGTTCCATTAGAATTGCTCACTTGTCAAGCTCTTGCTTTTGTTTTCACTTCTGATCCAAGGCTCACGTGTCATTCTGCATTTCTCTTCCCCCTGTAAATCACTGGCGATGGCAAGGAAGCAGAGAGGCAGAAAGATGCAGTCAATAAGCATAAATGGTCTTTTACAGAAGAAAATCATGTCCTCAGCTTCTCTGAGATTCATATCAGTCCTCTGATTGGACATGCGGTATTAACAGTACTTCACAGCAAGTACACGGGAAATCAAGACCATCTGAGCTCTCTGGGGGCGGCGGGCGTAGTGGTCTGCATATTGGACTCCTAGCCACTAAGTCAGTGTTTCAAATCCACCAGTCACCAGTAGAAAAATGTGTCCTGTGTCCTTAAAGATTTGCAGCCTCAAAACGCACAGGAATCAGAATCAACTCGATGGCAGTGATTTTGGATTTTGTTAGGAATGTTTGAAGGGCAAGAAGAAATGATCAGCCGTTTCTAACCAACCAAGTGATCTTTCTCCTGCTTCATGAAATGAATCCTCCCAAAGAGTCTCTCATCGAGGTCAGGCTAGGGATCTAGGTCAACTGCCAGGCCAAGTAGCGATGCTCCTTGGGGGAGCGCCAAAGTTCCATCCATGTGGGGAGTTGTTTAGGGAGGAGCATCAACATGTGCAACTGCTGAAGGAGGTGCATGGGAGACTTCCTAAAAGTTCCCCGGTTTGTGCAGGTGATACTGTAGCCCACACAATGGATACCCCCATGAAGTGACGCACACAGCCCTCCCTGTGTACCTCCCAATCAAACGGATTGTATTCCCCTTCCCTTCGAACCTGCATCCAAATTTCAGCATTGCAAGCTTCCTTGAATTACAGCCAGAGTTCTCAATTCAAGCTTCCTGAATGAGAGCCATCACACTCACACATTAGCAAGCACCAGAATCCCTTGGAGGCTTGTTAAAATCAAGATTCCTGGGCTCCCCTTCCCAGAATTTCTGAATCAGTAGATGTGAGATGAGGTTCTGGAAATTGCATTTCTCAGAAGTTCCTAGGCGATGCTTATGCTGTTAGTCCAGGGACCATGCATTGAGAACCCCTGACACTGGGAGAAATAAGGGTAAAATGCAAGCATCTTACTTGGAAATAGGGTCTTAGAATGCTAATAATGGGTACATCATTTGGACCTGTTTTCGAGAGACCAGCCTCTGGAAAAGGATGTCATGCTTGGTAAGGTGAAGGTCAACAAAAAAGAGGAAGATTGGCAATGAGATGGGCTGACACGGCGGCTGCAACAATGAGCTCAAACCTAAGAACAGATGTGAGGACGGCACGGGACCTGGCAGTGTTGCTCTCTTGCACGCAGGGTTGCACGCAGGTTGCTAGGGTGACTCAGGGTCACCTAAAAATAACAAAGTGTGACATGAACTTAACTGACCATGAATCAATAATCGCTACCACTGGCCCACATGGAGCCCAATAATTGATCTCTTGTTTAATCCTCATATATTTTGTAACCACTACTTGTCTGTCAGTTTGCCGTTTGGTAGCGGTTTGTGTGGTGCTGTGATGCTGGAAGTGATGTCACTGATATTTCAAACACCAGCAGGGTCGCACGACGTAAACAGGCTTCAGGGGAGCTTCTACAAAGAACAGATTATGAAGAAGAGGTGGGCTCACTTCTGAGGAATCCGCCTCAGAAAACCTTATGAATAGCAGCAGAACATTGTCAGAGATAGTGTCGATAGGTGAGGGCCTCAGGTTGGAAAACACTCAAAATACAAGTGAGGAAGAGCTACTTTCTCAAAGTCGAGCCAACCATAATGACAGCTCGAATAAAGCTTTTGGGATTTCATTTGCTGATTGGGAATGACTTGAAGTGAGAAGAAACCATTGAAGATATCGACTAATAATGGGAATATGGAATGTATGAAGTATGAATCTAGGAAGTTTGGAAACTGTTGAAAAATTAAATGGAATGCATGAAGATCAATATCCTAACTAGTGAACTGAAATGGACTGAGATTGGCCATTTGGAATCAGCAATCATATGGTTTAACTGTACCAGAAATGACAAATTTAGGGGGAAAGGCATCACACTCAACATCAAAAAAGGACATTGCAAGATCTATCTTGAAGTTCGATGCTGTCTGTGACAGGATAATATCTATACCCACACCAGGAGATCCAGCTAATACAACTATTACAAATGTATGCGCCAACCACTAAAGTTAGTGCTGAAGAAACCGGAGAATTCCACCAACTTCTTCTGTTTGAAATTGATCAAACACTTAATGAAGATGCATTGATAATTGGCGATTTGGAGGTGCAAGTTGGAAACAAGTTGGGATGTGCAAGTCGGAAGAAGGAAGACTAGTAGGAAAATAGAACCTTAGTTAAAGAAACGAAGCTGGAGATTGGATGATAGAATTTTTGAAAGATCGATGACTTCTTCATTGCTATTCCTTTTTGTTCAGCAACATAGATAGCAACTAGAGACGTGAACTTCTCCAGATGGAATACACAGAAGTCAAATTGACTACAGCTGTGGGGAGAGATCATGGAGAAGCTCAATATTAGCAGCCAGCGGCTCCAAACCAGGCCAGTGACCGGCCGTGGAACAGACCACCAGTTGCTTATCTGTACGTCCAGTTTGAAGCTGATGAAAATGAACACCAGTCCATGAGAGCCAAACTATGACCTTGACTATATCTGCACCCGAATTTTGAGAACATCTCAAGAACGGAGTCCACACACTGAACACTAATGACAGAAGATCTGATGAGCTGTGGGAGGACATCAAGAACATCATACATGAGGAAAGCAAAAGGTCGTCCAAAAGCCAAGAAAGAAAGGAAGGATCCCAGAAGAGGCTCTGAAGCATTTAGTAAAGTAGCTGAAGCAAACGGACTAAGTGTGAAGTAAAAAGGCTAAACAAAAAAGTCACAGGGCAGCTTGAGAAGACAAAGGATAATAGGATCATGAAACGTGCAAAGACCTGAGAGCACCAATAGAGGAAGACCTTACCTGGAAAAGATGTGCTGAAAGAACTGAACAAAGAACTCAAACCTCGAGTGGCAATATTGAAAGATTCTCTGAGGAAAATATTGAATGAGGAAAACTCCAACAACAACTGCAAACAAATTCATTGCCATCGAGTCGATCCAACTCACGGTGACCCGAGAGGACAGAGAGGAACAGTCGCCTGGGTTTCTGAGACCGAAAATCTACTCGCGGGAGCGGAAAGCCTTCTCCTTCTCCCCTGGAGCTGTCCACGACTTCACATGGCTGACCTTACGGTCAGCAGCCCTTCCCACAACCCCCGGGCTTGCTTTGGCGGCACGCATGCTAAAACAGAATGATGGAGGCAGCGTCAAAGCAAGATGGGAGGAACACACCATGTCGCTGTCCAAACAAGAATGGTGGGTATTTGATCCAGGGCCAGTGGCACTGCAGGAAGACGTCCAAGCTGCTCTGAGGCATTAGCCAAAAACAAGGCTCTAGGAATTGACAGGAAGCCAAGGGAAACGGTTCAGAAAGCGGAGGAAGCACCGGATACACTCCCTGGCCTGTGCCAACAGACTAGAAGAGATCCAGATTTGTACCCATTCCAGAGAGAGGTGACCCAACAGAATGTGGACATTCTAGAACAATATCATTAATATCACACACAAGTAAAACTTGACTGACAATCATGACACAATGATTCCGGCGGTCTATTGACAGGCAGTGGCCAGAAATTCAAACCAGCTTCAGAAGGGAATGTGGCATGAAGGATATTTCAGATGTTAGTTGGATCTTGACTCAAAGCAGAGAATACCAGAAAGATGCTAACTTGTGTTTCATTGACTACAGAAAGGTATTTGCCTACGTGGATCATAACAAATCACGGGTAGCATTGAGAAGAACGGATATCCAGAATTTCCTATACATGGACCAAGAGGCAGTCATGCAAATGGAACAAGGGCATACTGCACGGTTTAAGATCAGGAAAGGTGTGCACCAGGGTTGTCTCCTCCCCCACACTTATTCAATGTACATGCCGAGCAAAAAATACAGACACAGCATCAGGATAGCTGGACGGCCTATCAACCACCCAGGATGCATTTATGAAATAATCTTTCTTGCTGAGAACAAAAAAAGACTTGACACATTTGCTCATGAAAATCTTGCACCCTTCAGTATGGATTGCAATTCACTGAAAAGGCATACAACATTCTCACAACTGGACCAATAAGTAGCATTATGATAAATGGTGAAAATATTGAAGTTGTCAAGGATTTCATTTTGCTTGGATGGGAGCAGTAGTCAAGGGATCGAATGGCATGTTATATTAGGCAAGACCTCTTCAAAGTGTTGAAGAGCCAGGATGTGGACTAAGGTGTGCCTAATCCAAGCCATACTATTTTCAGTTGCCTCATATGCATGTGAAAGTTGGACACGGAATAAAGAAGACCGAAGAAGAATCAATGTTTCGGAACTACGGTGCTGGAGAAGAACATTGAAAGTATCATGGACTGCCAAAAGAATAAACTGGTCTGTCTTGGAAGTAGAGCCAACATGCTCTTAGAAGTGAGGATGAGGGGACTTCATCTCACATACTTTATTACCAGGAGAAATCAGTTTCTGGAAACAGATGTCATATTTGGTAAAGTCGAAGGGCAGTGAGAAACGAGAAGACCCGCAATGAAATGGGTTCACACTGTGTCTTCAACAGCGGCCTCAAAGTTAACCACAATTGCGAGGATGCCGCAGGGCCCGGTGATGTTTCATTCTGTTGTGCACTGGGTCCCTACGAGTCAGTAGGAACTTCTGACAACAGCCTCCACTCATGTGGTTGAGGATTCTACTTTAAGAGAAGGGCAGATTTCAGGCTGAAGACTGAGCCTTGCTTAGGAAAGAGGAGCAGTGAGAAGCTGTATTCTAGAGAGACAAAGTAAGAGGAGACTAGCGACCTACACAGAGTAGTACTTCTAGCACCTGGCATGCATCGGAATCTCCTGAGAATTTGATAGAAATACAAACACCCGCGTCTTATCCTATCTCAAGCAGCCTGGGCCTGGGCCTCGGCCTCCTTCATTAGCTCTCCGGGTGATTCTGGCACGCACCCTGAAGTTTGAGAACTACTACCCAGTGCTTCTGAAACCTGAAAATGAACACAAAACCACCCGGGGATCCTGCAAATTCTGGTTTAGTAGGTCAGGGTGGGGCCAAGAGTCTACATTTTTAACAAGCTCTCTGGTGAGGTAGTCAGTGCCTCTGGCGACGTCAGTGCTTCTGGTGACCGTTTGGTCACATGCTGAATAGCAAGGTCCTAGAGTGCTAGTTTGAAAGCATTTCTTCTTTTGAAGGCAATAGGGCTCTTTAATAAGAGCTTAGGTAGGCCCATGCACAGTGCATGACTCCTTTCTCCTAGGTATGCCCAAGGCACTTCTATGAGCCCTCTGTAAGTCACAACCAGAAGAACCCACAACCATCAGGTCTCTTCGGACGCATAGTGGCCCTGGTAGGGTCTGCGAGGCTGCAAACCGTTGCTGGCATAGATAAGCTCATCTTTCTCCCAAGGAGCTGCTGGTTGTTTAGCAGAGCAGCGTTTACCCAACAGCACCGCCAGGGATCCTCTTTCCCTCAGTTAAAACCCTTTCCAACTCTGGACACAGCTTCTGAGAAAGCAGACCGAGGCCCATGTCCATTTCATTGAAGATCAGGCCTCCTAGGACCAGGCCACCGGTACACGGGGTCTCACTCACTGCCATCAAGTTGATTCCAACTCTTAGCCACCCTATAGGACCCCGTGGGTTTCTGAGACTGGAATCATCACGGGAGTAGAAAACCTCATCGTTTTCTTGCACGGCTGCTGGTCGTTTCAAACTATTAACCTTGAAGTTAGTAGCCGAATGCACAGCCTATTATACCACGAGGGCTCCTTCTGCTCTGGGAGATGTTTCAAGTACAGATCCACTCTGGGATCATTTACAAGGTTCCTCACCGTATGGTTTGTATAATCCCTGTTTCCCCGGGTCACTGGAAACGTGAACCCTTCACAAACGTGCTGTGACTGCTGGCCGGTGCTGGTTTCAGGCCTGCAGGTGGGCAGCAATGGGAACGTGTGTGTCTTGCTGTGTCCAGATGATTAGTGGACTGGGAGAAGAAGGGCGTCCAAGCGAGAGCAGGCAATGGAAAGAGAATCCAGACCAAGTCCCTGCTGGTGACAGGAAGGGCTGGCTGAGCAGGCGCGGCCTTGTCGTGGGGGCTTTACGGGAAGAAGTCTTCATTTCCACTCGCGCCATATCTGACTGGCATGGTCTGTAGATTGGGACACACACACACACACACACACACACACACACACACACACACTTCCATGTGGTCATCTCCACAGTAGCCACTCTGGGACATGCAGAATCGCCTGGCAAGTATGCACCCTGGGTACATACTGAGGAAGCAGGGGGGTGGGGGGGGTTCTCCTCACTGCAAATCCGCTTTCAGCACCCCTTCCCTCCTCTGGCCACGCACACCCATCCCGCGAAGCAGGCAGCAGGCAGCTCACTGCTGACTGCCACTGGCGTCTGACAGTGGAATCAGACCAGTAGCTTGGACCCCACTGTCACCACCGGGACCTGTGACAAACGCTGTCTCGGACCTTTCCCAGACCTGCCCCGGAGAATCCGCACTGTGACTGGGGCCATGGGCAATCCGAGAGAGAAGCCCTCTGCCTTGCTGCAGTTGTGAGGAGCTTTGAAGGGTCGCCAGTGCTTGTGGGATCTTGGGGTGGCTCCCAGGTACAGGCAAGGTGGGACCCACTCTCTGAAGGAAGTTACAAACATCCGAAGTGTACTTGCCCTTGAATGTGATGTAAATTTGCCCTCAACTGGTCACAAACCCACTCCTACTCACAAGGACATTACGAAAAGGACATGGTGCTTGGTAAAGTAGAGGGCATTGAAAAAGAGGAAGACCTTCCACGAACGGAATGATTGACACCTGGCCGCAGAAGAACAACTGTGAGGATGGACCGGGCAGGGTCGCTGTGGGTCGCAACCAACTCCCGTCGGACAACAGCAACAACGCACAGCGAATCCCCTTCACTTGCTGCAAACGCAGCTGATATGCCGTGGAGACCAGCTCTGCGGCTCTTCTTGCTGCATCCTGCTGCCATCAAGTTGATTCTGCTCTTGTACATGTTTCCAGAGACTGTCGTCTTTCGTCCTCAGAGGGGCTGGTGGCTAGAACTTCAGCCACAGTGTCACCAAGACTAATTTCTTGAGTTAAAAATCCACTGCCATCAAATGGATTCTGACTCAGAGTCAGACGATCTCAAAGCCAAACTGACTGCTACCGGGTCAGCTCTGCCTCATAGAGACCTTGGCTCAACTTGTAACCTGATATTCCACCAGGGCTCCTTGGTGACGGTACTAATCCACTGCCTTTGAGCCAATTCGGACTCAGCAATCCTAGGTCAGCGCAACATGATTCTGTGGGTTCCTGAGGTTGTACATTTTCATGGGGACAGATAGCCTCATCTTCCTTCCATGGTGCTGCTTGTGGGTTTGAACTACTGACCTTTTGGTTAGAGGTCCAACTCAAAACTCATTACACCACCAGGACTCCCACACTCCACCTCTACAGTGTTATTGGCACATAATCCACATATCATACAATTCACTAGTTTAATCACATCAAGAAGAGTTGTACAATCCTCAGCACAGTCAATTCTGAAACATTTTCTTCATTCTTGTACTCACATTATTAGCTCCCCTTTTCCCCCCAACCTCCTCTGCCATAACCCCGAAGGACCATTAATCCAGTTACTGTCTCTATAGATTTACCTATCCTGGATTTCATCTACAGAAAAACGTTAAATCAACAACAACAAAACAAATAAGAAAAACAAAACAGATAAAACGTCAATCAAAAAGAAAGCAGAAAACATTAAAAACTAGAACAAATTTTAATGGATAAGGAAGATCAAATGATAGGGTGTTAAACTTGAACCTAGCTGCATCTGCAACAATCCAGTTTCCAATGTAGTTGCATGTTAACCAGGCTATTCACACCCCTGGGCCGTGGTCAGAGGGGATTCACCAGAGGCTTAATCCACATGTAGTTCCCCTTTCCTTTTTGTTCAATCAAAACAGCTTTAAAATTTAAAATGGGTCTACAGGGAGATCAATGGTAAGATAGGACATTTTAACCTAACTGCATTTGTCATGAGCGACTTTACAAGGCTCTCTGTCTGATAACTGAGCTACTCACATCTCTCAACTATGATCAGAGAAGATTCGCTGGAGAGTAGATTCACGTGGGGACCCTGAAAATGGATTTGGGGCTTCCACTGTCATCCATAACCATCTGCAAACCAAGTGTTCACAATGCAGGGCTTCTCGATGACCCTATCCTCACTGCGATGGAGTCGATCCCGACGCCCAGTAACCCTACACAGCAGAGTAGAACTGCCGCTGTGCATTTCCGAGACTGTGACTCTTCACAGGAGCACAAAGGCCTGTCTTTCTCCCTTGGAGCGGTTGGTGGTTGTAAACTGCTAACCCTGCAGATAGCAACCAAATGTGTAACCACCCTGCCACCAGGGCGCCCCACTTGGTGACCCTACTGTAAGGCTAAATATGCACATGTTCCAACTTCACCACAAATGTGACTTAAAGGACTTTTAGGAACCAACTGATCGCTTTCAAACCCGAATGAGGAATTCAGCAACTACTCCTCTGAGGAATATTTAGTTTCAAATGGACGAAAAAGTCTTTAGAATCTAAGAGAGTTTATCTTGTCTGGCAAATCTGGGGAGGTTCTATGATAAGGAAGAGGAGCTATGGAAAGAAACCAAACTTACTGGTTGGATGGTGACTGATGGGTCCTCTGAGACTATGGCCTTTAGTCACTCCTTAGGTCTGGAACTGAGCTCATCTCCATGGCTCCGCTTTCAGCCAAACCACAGACAGGTGTATAGAGGGAGTAATAACACTAGGGGGCTCTGCACATCTGATACTAACCAGCCATTTGAGACCTAAAGGGCAGCACTGAACCAAGAACTGCGTTCAGAGGGTTAGGAAATTTCGAAGGTGGAAATGTGAAGTACAGGGAGGAAGTGGGATGAGTGATAATTAAGGGAATCGCGGTGCATGAGATGAAACAAAGCATACAGGAATTGTTGAATGCAAAACCGATCATCTGCTCTGTTGACCATCACTACAGATTCACAAGAAAAAAATGTTGCTGTTTTTGAATGGGGGAAGTGGTAGGAACTCCTCACATCACAGAAAGAAATCGAGGCAATTTTGAAACGGATTTTACTAAGACATCCCAAAGTGCAACCGAAAAATACCCCCTAATTCATCCATGGAATGCCCTGGCGGCATAATGGCAATGCATGGCGCACTAACTGCGAAGTTAGCGGTTTGAACCAACAGCCACTTTGAGGGAGAAAGACAGGGATTCTTACTCCCATAAAAATTACAGTCTTGGAAACTCACAGGAGGAATTCTACCCTGTCTCATAAGTTTTGAATTTGAGTAATTCATCCATGAGAAAAGTGACTTACCCATTCCAAGTGTGCTTCCAGAGCAGGTTACTGTAAGAAATAAAAACACAAGCATTTAAAATATATTTATTGATATACACAAGATAATAAAGATACCACTGAAGAAAGAATAAAAGGAAAGTGAATCAAAGAATGATTAAAACCAGCCTGGGTGATTTAAAATCAACCACTACCCTGAGTTGACTATGACCTGTAGTGTCAAGAGTCAAGAGCCTCATCTTCCTCCCCCAGAGCAACTAGTGCTTTTGACCCATAGACCTCATGGTTAGCAACCCAACTAAGTAGCCACTTCAAAATAGCACTGTGACCTTGACCGAGTCACTTCCTCTCTCTGTGCCTCAATGTCTTAAAGTAAAGTAGTAGCAATGTAAGACTAATAATGTCACCTTCCCACGGCGAGTCAGAATCAACCCTACAACCAACCCCTTACAATCTCAACAACATGCGCCAACTACGATGAGCCGGGGAAATCACCGTTAGATTCCACACACTGGACTCACAGAAAGGTGGAGTGGTAAAATACGGGTGCCCTGCCGTCCTAAAGGAGTCCTGGGGACACGGTGTTGAGAGGAGAAAGGTGTGGCAGTCAGCATCTGTGAAGATTTCATAGTCTCAGAAACCCTATGGGGTCGCTCTGATCTGTCCCACAAAGTCTCTGTGAGTTGGAATCGATTCAAAGGGAACAAGTTCGCTTTGGGTTTGGTGGGGTCATAAGGAGGAGTCCCAGGGGCCATCGCTGAAGGAGTAGTGGCCAAAATGAAGTTCAATCCCTTTGTGACTTTGGACCGGAGCAAAAACCGGAAAAGGCATTTCAATGCACCTTCCCACGTTGGCAGGAAGATCATTTCTTCCCCTCTTTCCAAGGAACTGAGACAGATAGACAATGTTCGGTCCATGCTCATCCGCAAGGATGAGGAAGTTCAGGTTGTACGAGGACACAAAAAATGTCAGCAGACTGGAAAAGTGGTTCAGGTTTACAGGAAGAAATACGTCATCTACATTGAGCGGGTGCAGCGAGATCAAGCTCACGGCACCACTGTCCATGTGGGCACTCACCCCAGCAAGGTGGTCATGACGAGGTTAAAGCTGGACAAAGACCGCAAAAAGATCCTGGAACAGAAAGCCAGACCTCGCCAAGTAGGAAAGGAAAAGGGCAGATACAGGGAAGAATCACTTGAGAAGATGCAAGAGTAAAATGTCTTGTACACAACTTCCATTAAAACCGGCACATTGGAAAAAAAACAAAGAGGAGCCCTAATAGCACAGTGGTTCAAGCGCTCGGCTGCAAACAGAAAGGTCAGTGGTTTGAACCCACCAGGAGCTCCGCTAGAGAAAGATGGGGTGACTTACTTCCATAAAGATGCGCAGCCTGGAAAACATTACCACCAAACTTAAGAATCAACTTGACGGTCATGGGTGTGTTGGGGGGACAGAGCATGGGGACTCGTAGGAGAGGGAAGGAGCTAATCCAGTCTACATGAACTGGAGAAGTCTTCAGATAGGAAGAGAAATTTGGGCTGGTGATTCTCTAAGTGGAGGTGGGCAGCATTCCGGGTGTGGAGCAGAGCAACTTTTTGCTTGTGGTGGAGCTGAGCGGCAGTGTGTGTGCATTTGAGTGATTCCTTGTTACTGGACGGGAGAAGAGAACCCTCCAGGGAGGACGTTACAGAAGAGCCTAGAACAGTGCTGTCCAATATGGCAGCTGCACAGCAAAGCCAAGCAAACAGGGCGACATTTCATCCAGGACGTTAAGAGAGGCATTAAGGTTTTACCAGGACTCTATCACTTTCATCTCGGCCCAGGCTTCTGAGGCACATGCATACCCACGTGTGGCTACTGAGCTCTTGAAATGTTGCCGGCCTAGACTGAGATACTAGACATGTAAAATGCACACCAGGTTTCAAAGACTACCCTCCCCCGTACACACACACACAAAATAAAATTGGACTAATATGGGAAAGAAAAAGATACGTGGAAGATGTGATTTTAAAAAATCTATTGGTGACATGTTAAAACCATCCTGTTTGGGATATATTAGATAAAACAAACTATATTATTTAACTGAATTTCATATTTTTTCACTTTTAAAATGTAGCTACTATTACGAAAAACTGCGGAAGGCCTTGAATGTCTTGCTGAAAGAGCTCATTTTTCCTATGCAACAGTGGAAATCTTGAGGATAAAGGGAACGCAGTTGGATCGGTGTTCTGGAATAATAACTCCGGGGATAAACCAGGAGCTGGAGGGGAGGGGAAAAGATCGCTAGGACTGGCTCAGTGGTTAGAGACAAGGCGCTGAGGGTGTGGAGAATGGCCGTGCTGTGGAAATGAAGGGAAGCTGGATCTGATGAGCGAGATGGGCAGGGCAGGGTGCGGAGACATGTAGACAGGCGTGGGGAGGGTAAAGGAAGCTGACTCCAAGGGTTTCAACTTGTGTGTCTGAAACAAGGGTGACAAACGGAAAACCAGAAGCATCAGGAGAAGGGCAGGCATTCATGTTGGCTCTGGAGTGCCATCTTCAGGTAAAGGAGTCTAGGAAGAACAGCCTCAGAAGTCGAGAGCAGAGCCGAGGATAGAGGCTTGTGACCCTTGGAGTCCCTCAGTGCATCAGTTTATAATTTAGAGATAATAACATCTGTTAAGCCTACCTCAGAGGGCTAGTTTGAGCATTCGGTGAGATGTACAAATAGAAAACACTCAAGCAATGATCAAATCTGATAGAAACATGTTGGATTAGTGTTACTGAGCTGAAGGCTTCTCTGCCTACAGATCTCATCCTCACCCTCCAAAAACCTATTCCTGTTCCTTCCCATGGGCCACGCTTTGGGCCAGCTTGTTCTGTGTGGACACCCTCATGCAGACGAGGGATCTGACCGTGACAGGCAAGCATGGGCCACCACCCCTTCAGGAGGAACGGGCCTGGTTCCCTCACAGGAGCTTCTTTGGATCTCTGTGTCACCAACCAGGACTTGGACTCTTTAGATCCTGGTTAGCAGTAAAGGGCCGTGAGCCCATGTTTACGGCTCTTCTTGCGTCTATCTGCAAAGGGCCCGGGCTTCCTTTTATTGTAGAAAGATATGAAAACGATTCGACGGTGCCCCAGGTGAGGCAGCCGAGGAGGCTGGAGTCGAGAGCGGAGACTTGCTCACGGTGTTGTCAGCTTTGGAGAAAGGGCACTCGTTGACAGCTCTGCTCCGTGGCCACAGACTGCCCACCCATTCACATTTCCAAACCGCTGGTGACTTAGAAGGTCGGTCCTTTCGGGCCCTCCAACTCCTCCTCAGTCATAATTCACAATCTGAGACAATCAAGGTGCAAGCCCCTCCATTTCCAACACCCCAGGTGTCTCTCCCGATCGCCGCTAAGACCGTGTTTCCCCAACTCTCAAAGCAGATCTCCACTTCTAATGAGCTTTGCCAAGTAAGCAGCAAAGCATCCCCTCTGGACCACTTTCTACAGGGGAAGAGAAGGACCGAGAAGGTCAGGCATGTCCTCCCATCGAATAATACAACAAAGCTGTCAAATTCCAAAGCGGTGTGCCTCGCCACCCCCACCCGTCCCCGGAAGCCCGCAGCAGCAGCCAGGACGTTTCGGGCTCTTTTCAACCGTCCTAGGGAAGCACATAGGTGGTCACACTGAGTCTTATCCCACACATCTAGTTGGAGGTGGGTTTAAAATGAAAGGCCATAACTTGCTCTACCTGAATATATTTTTTTGGGACAGAAAGTAAGCTTCTGTCCCGTCTCGGCAACTGGAGAGACCATCACAGTATAGACATCTCCACAGGGGATCTCGGGGACGTCGCAGAAGCTGAAGCTGGAGCGTGGGGCACACGTGAAGACGCCCTTGGAACCATAGAGGTCAGTGCTGTAGTTGGCAGAGCCCCTGGAGGCTTGCCAGTAGATGCGGATGCCATTCGAGCCCAGCCGGTATAATTTCACCCCCAAAGGGCAGCAGGCACCTAAAGAACACAAGCGACCCCTTTATGACGACAGGGACCAATACTGCCAGCTGCTTCACAGTTGCTTCCAATTTAGGCTGATTGTTTCCAGAAGCAGATCTCCAGCCCTTTCTTCCCATCTGCCCCTGCTTGAACTCAGACTTGCAGCCTTTCAGGGAGCAGCTGCCCAGTGTTCACTGCTTGCACCCCTGGGGGACCTCATAGGGACACAAGATAAACAACCTACTGCAAAGCACAGGCACTCACTCACCGCCAGCGTGCCCGTCCCGACTCACGGTGACTTTATAGGGCAGAGTGGGACTGCCCCTGTGGGTTTCTGAGGCTGTTAACCTTTAGGGGAGTCAGCAGCCACACCTGACCAATGATCTCAGGAGATCACGATTAGCTGGGGGTGGGGGGGGTACCCAAATTCTCTCTACGGTGAGCCACGGTGTGTGGGTGGGTGGGTAAGCCTTTGTACTCTGGAACAATGGCGCGTCAAAAAGGCTCACACTGGCAGGCACACACTGTGCATGACTCAAATGTTATAAGTCAACTGCACAGAAACCTTGGCAAGATCCTGCATTTTACCCTAGTTACATGCCATTTTAATGGGATTAAATTTAACTATAATTAATTATAAACCTTAAAAAAACAGTTGCTATCATGTCAATTCCAACTCATGGCAAGCCCACGTGTGCTTGTGTAACACTGAGAGTTTCCAAGGACTGGTTTTTTTAGAGGTCCACGACCAGGTCTTTCTTCCAGCTGGACCCTCTGACTCTGTTAGCGTCCAGGGAGATAACTGTGCATGTCTCTCAGGGGTTCCTAGCGTAGCTTAGAACCCACCGCCATCGAGTCCATCCCAGCTCACATCAACCCCTGCGTGTTTCTGAGACTGTGGCTCGCTATAGGAGTAAATAGCGTCGCCTTTCTCCCTTGGAGCGGCTGGTGGTTTTAAACTGCTGGCCTTGTGGCTACACTGAGCTGTAAAAGGATCACTGGTGGCTTCGTGGGTTATGCGTTGAGCTACTAAGCTCAAGGTCAGCAGTTCATAAACCACCAACCGCTCCATGAAAGAAACACGAGGCTGTCCGTTCCTGTAAAGAGTTGCCAGCCTCCCAAACCCACGGGGCAGCGATACCCGCTCGGATAGGGTCGGAGCCAGGATGGACTCCATGGCCGGTGGAGTTTGTGCTTGAGTTTCTTCGAGCGTTTGTTTGGTCTTGGGAGGAGAGGGCTGGTCATTGAAAGATCAATGCTGCTGAGCTGGGTAGCAAGGGGCAGACACTTATGCAACAAGCAGAGAACCGAACCGTGCTGGTCCACGTTTCCAATGGGCTGGCCGCTTTTAAAAATGCTTGGCTGCTATCTAGTTCACACTACCCAGAGGTGCCCTGGCAAACCACGTCCAAACCACCAGCCCCTGAGAAGCCTGTGGAGCAGAGGTCTGCTCTGATAAGCCCGGGGTGTGACTGGCTGACGGCTAGCGTGGCGGATTCACTTACTGGAGGAGTAGTGTTGGAAGGTACAATCTGCAGTCAGCCCGGTGGCACTGACCGCTTTCACGGCCACGGTGGAATTGACACCACAGGTGATGCATCCCAGAAGGCAGTGGGTTTCACGGGTGTGGCACCTGGACTGTCCAGTGTGGGACCCCAGCATCGCCTCGTAGGTTTGGGCCCCAGCCCCAAGAGTCCAGCTCACGTTGATGACCGATTGGGTGACCTGCGTTACTGTCAAGCCTGCTGGACAACAGGGCACTGGAAGCGAGAAAAGAGCAGGCATCAGAACTAGATGCCAAAGGAGGGCAGTTTGTGGGGAAAACGCTACTTTGCCTGTGCCACTTGATAGCCTGAATTCTTGCGTTTTCAGAGAAAGATCTGGAAGAGCCCAGTCCAAGTCAGTTGATTTTGACTTGATCAGCTGATCAGCTGGGTCACGGGGCGGGGGTGGGGAGGGGACAGGAACTCAAAGGACTGGTCGGCAGAGTCAACTCTCTCCTTCATGCCAAATTCGCTGCCCTCGAGGCAATTCTGACTCACAGAGAACCTGTAGGTCAGGGGAGAAATCCCCCACCCCCGCCCCGCCCAGGGCTTCTGAGACTACAGCCCCGTCTTTCTCCTGCAGAGCTGACGGCTTTGGACGGCTGACCTGGGGGTTCTGCAGCCCAGTGAGTGATCACAACACCACCGGGCTCCCTCCTTAGACGCAAGTGGTTGTGAATCCATCAGCATCTCCTGGGTGTCAGTGTACACCACCCGGGTGCAGATGTGGAAAGTTTTCTTTAATAGATTTCATATAATAGATTTCTATATAATAGAAATATAATCATTTTCATATAATAGATCTACCACACTGAGGGCTGCTCCAACCAGAAAATTCACATCTGAAAACACTTCCCAAGGCCTCAGCTGTCCCGGCTGGTGGGTCTACGCACCCGTTTCCAGGGGCACACTGTAGCTTGGCAGGCTGCGGCCGGCCTGGGTTTCCGCCATGGCGGTGATGGAAAAGTCTGAGCCGCAGGGCAGGCCGGCCAGGGTGCAGGTCTCTCCCGGGCTGCGGCACTCATACAGCCCTTTCTCCCCGAGGGCGGTCACCGTGTACGTGGCGTTGTCATTCGTGGATCGCCAGTGCACATGAACCGTGGAGAACGTGTCCTTCGAAACACTCTTTATTTCAGGGCTGCAAGGAGCTAAGAGATTTGAGACACTGAGTGGAAAGCGCGGGGGTCAGAAAATATGACAAATGACATTTGGTCTCAAGCTGAACTGTCCTCCCCCCTTAGCCTGCGTGTCATTACCTTCCACAAACCAGGCATGTAGGCCCAACTCACAGGACCCGTGTGCAGAAGATTGTTGACGCAAACTTATGGAAATGGGTTTTTGGAGTGTTGGACTACCTGGGACATGTTTGTGTTCTCTAATTTTCCCAAACTGTTTTATTGGCACTTAATCCACGTACCACACAATTCAATATTTCAGTCATATCAAGAAGGGTTGTACAATCATCACCATGATCAATTTTAGAATATTTTCTGCCCCCCACCTCCACCTCACCCCCATGGTTAAATAACTTTTAAAATGAGTTGTGTAATCACCCTCCATTCTAGAGCTCCCTCCCCCTACCACATACATTATTTGCTTCCCAAACCCCTCGCCTGGGAAATGTTTGAGAGCATTTTGAACTTCAAAAATCAAAACAAATAAGACAAAAAGGAGAACTTGGGGGGTGGGAGGGGAGGGAAAAAATAGGAGCGGATACCGAGGGCTCAATAGAAAGCAAATATCTAGAAAATAATGATGGTAACATATGTACAAATATACTTGATACAATTATGATAAGAGCTGTAAGAGCCCACAATAAAATGATCTTTTAATTAAAAAAAAACAAAAACCCAGGGGCAAACAGATGCCATGTGAAGACGTCTTATAAGCCAAAGGGGCAAGGACAACCCAGAGCCCCCCAGTGAAGGACCCACTTGGCCAAGACCCTGACTTAGACTTTTAGCCTCCCGAACGGAGAAAATGAATTTCTCTTCTTTAAAAAAACAAGTAGGGCCTTAATCTTCCAGGCAGGAGGAGCTAAATGGCCCCTCTGATCTGGATGAAACCTTCTCTTCTCCGTGGGTCTCCCTGCTGTCTGTTGGGTTTTCTCCCTGGCTCTCCCCTCTCTTCTCTTCTGGCTTCACATCTGTGTAGTCATGTGGAATGCTCACAAAGCCAGCTGCCATGGGCTCACCCGTTGCCATGATGCCAATCGAAGCTCACAGACACCCCGCGCGTGGCGGAGGGAACCGTGCTCCACAGGCTTTTCCGTGGCCGCCTCGCCACTACGCCCTCTTCTGCAGTGCCTCTGGGAGGGACTCAAACCCGAAGCTTTTTATTTCCCAGGCGAGCATATTTACCGTCTGTCCCACCGACACTCCTCTGAGGGAGGTGGCCAGCGTGGATCACTTAGATATCAAGGACTGAAGGCATAGCGGGACCATACCTGTGGTTATAAATCGGGACGTACATGACCTGTTGCTGCCCCGGACTTCGCTGAAGGAATACACTGTGATGTTGTACGTGGTGTCACACTCCAGAGCCGAAAGGGTACAAGCAGGGGCGGTATCATTGCACTCAACCACGCTGTCCCCATCCACGGCCTTAGTTTGATAGAGCTCAGCCCCGCGAGCAGGGGACCAGACAATCTCTGCTCTGTCCCCAGACACGAACACAGGTTTAACGTCACTAGGACAGCAGGGGGCTGAAAGCAAAGCAGAGAGATGGAAGGTCAGTACAAAGTCACTGTCACCAGAGGGGAGCTTCGAGATCCTGCCCTCCCCAGCTCCAGGGCCTCTGCCACCGTCCTCCAAATGTCTGCAACAACCTCCAGCTTCCATCTTGGCCTGACACCCACTGCCTCGAGGAGAAATCTTCAACATGACAAGCTGCGTCCAGCCGCATCTCTCCCCCATCTCTGCTGTACCAGACTCTTCATCTCCCACCCTGGATGCGCCCTCACTGCTCCAGGCCAGGAGGACCACCGATCGCGCCGGTGGCATGCCTTCCCCTTGACCTGATAACAGTGTAGCCTGATTCCTCACAGAGACATAACTGTCTCTGAAGACTGTGGCTGAGACCCTACAGAGTCTCAAAGACGAATTCTGAAAAAATGCCTAAATTAGCTTGGAGTGTCTATGACATGTCTTGTCTCACCCAAATTCCATCCATCAAAGACCTCCCTCCAGAAGAACCCTCTTTGCTCTGGAGACCATCTTGATAGGATTTTACTCCAACTTCCAAAGACACCGGTTATCTGAACCTCCCATCCGAGTACACTTTATCAGAACCCAGCTACTATTGTCACTTAGATCAGCATATGACTGTAGTGTCATTTATAAATATAACTAATTAACTTCAAGTTACCCACTCCATTCATTCCCATATGCCCCACTATGAAAAGCACGGAGGATGAAAAGCTAAGTACAACATGATCCCTGTCTTGTAGAAGAACAAGCCTAGGGGAGGAGAAACATAGTAACAATAATGATACTAACAATAGAAATAGCTGTTGGGCGCTTTACCACTTACAGCACCGGTTCTCAACCTGTGGGTCGCGACCCCTGTGGGGCTTGAATGACCCTTTCACAGGGGTCACCCAGTTCATAAAAGTAGCAAACTGACAGTTATGAAGTAGCAACGAAAACAATTTTGTGGTTGGGGGCGGGGGAGTTGCCACAACCTGAGGGACTGTATGAAAGGGTCACGGCATTGGGGAGGTTGAGAACCGCTGACTTTACAGAGACTTTCCAGGTCCCCGTATTCATAATTAGCGGCCCCATCTTGCAAAGCATAAGACTCGGGACTAGCCAGGTGAGCATCGCTAGTGCGCCTTACAAATAAACTAGTTAGTGGTCAAGTCAGGACTTAAACCCAGGGGCCCTCCTTCCCAGCCCACCACACCACACAGCCTCTTGCAATTTTGTCACCCTGGTCTCTTCAGCATCTGGCACAGTCTGGAAAGAACATGAGACAGGCTACCCCTTTGCTGTTCCTGGCCCTAGAAGGATGACCAGATGGTCTGTCTAAGTCAGGGAGCACCACGGCTGATCCATTCTGCATCTGGGTGTGGAGAGCTCAGAGTGCCCTTTGCAAACCTCAGCTCCCTTACCTGTGGTGTAATTAAACACATCACCCAGAGGACTCTGCCCTGCTTTGTTATAGGCAAAGACACTGATGAAGTAGGTGAAGCCACACTCAGACCGGAAACTGCACTGGGTGCGCGACGTGTTGCAGTGCACCTCCAAGCCGTCGTCACCCTTCACAAAGGCCACGTAGTAATCGCCCAGCTCGACAGTGGGCCACGCCACAGACAAGTGGCCAGCGGGGTCTTCCTGAATCGCCACTCTTCCAGGTGCGCAAGCAACTAGGAAATGATAAAATACGAAACGTTGTGAGAGCGTTTCTTGGCATTTTTGTAGTCGCCCAGGACTTCCAGACAGCCTCCAGCAGCAACCCGGAGCTGTGCACACATTGAATTTGGTGCATGGCGTGTAAGACTGTGTACCCAAAGCATCAGAAGAGTTTCCTTATGGACTCAAAGGCAATGACACAAACAGGGCATCAGACGCTGATGGCCTGTCCACAGTCTTTTATTACACGAAATAATGGACCATCAAAAGTCCGATCATCATTCATGGTGTAGGTATCTGTGCTTTGAGCATATTTGTTGAAAGGTCTGAGCTCTACTGGACACGAAGCAAGCCTGGCCTGAGTGGCATAATGCAGTGATACTGGTGGTCATACTGGCTGTCTGTGAGCCGTCAGGTCGCTTCTGACTCACGGCAAACCCATATGTTGCCCAGGGAAGCCAGTCTCAAGGGTTCTCTTGACTGTAAGCTTTATGGAAGCACATGGTCAATTCTTTCTCTTTTGGAGCCACTGGGTGGGTTGGAACTGCCAACCTTTCCATTAGCCTTAATGATTAACTGGTACACTATCAGGATTCCTAAGACCTGAGAGATAACGACATACAAACAAACCAACTCTACTGCTATCAAATTGATCATATTTCATTCCTACCCCAGATAGGGTTCTTGAGGCCACAAATCTTTGTGGGAACATATAGCCTCATCTTTCTCTCAAGAAGCAGCTGGTTGATTTGAACTGCTGACCTTGTAGTCAACAGTCCACCGTGTAACCTACTACACAACCAGGTCCAAGATATAATAATAGGCTTCATTTTGGGTGCTTTCTATTAGTGGTTTCTTGTAGGAAGCATACGGCTGATCAAGGTGTTTACTAATGGGTGATCAATTAATCCCCTGTGCCTCTGTGTCTTTGCAGACAGAAGCATTGCAAAATGACTGTTATTTGTGACTTTGCTGCTAAAAACGTTGAGAGATAACTCAGTTATTTAAGATCTCTCTTAAATCTTGCATATCCGTGTGATTGTCTTAGAACTTAATGCTTTTATTATTCTAAGGTTAAGAAACTGTGACTAGTTAAGTTACATTTGCATAGATAAGAATTTAAGAATGTTTTCTAAGTTCTTTGATGTTTGTTTTGTAACCAATTCCCTTGTGTAAGAAGAGTATAAAAACCAAGCTTCAAATATACGGGTCCTTCAGTCCATCAGACTGTCATCCTCCCGATCCCATGCTTTGTACATATCTCTTTCTTTTCCTTTCATCCGCACTCCTCATTTCGAACCCAGCTTGATGCGGGATAGCTGGTCTAATCCCCCCGCAGTTTCTCTCATTTTCCCCAGGATCCTTATCTCGCGGATAAGGAAACGCGTTAGAGCTTAGATGGGTTGTTTAAACACACAGCTGCCAGGGGATGGAGCTGGTTCTCTCTGATAGGACACGCAGCTTGTGCACAAAGCTTCAGAGGTAGGGAAAGTTCTTCTAAGTGCAACATCCCCTGGGCTGAAAAACAGAACACACCTGACTGTTCATTGTGGCCTCAGGGTGCACTGTAAGCAGACAGTCACGATACCAGATGCGCTGTGGCAAGAAAAACTCAAGTGAGTAATACATGTGAGCCAGTGCAAACTTGGGAGGACAATTTCAGATGCCCTAATGTGTTTGTTTTTTAAATACTTGAGATGATTCTAATTTTCTTTTCTTTTTTCCAACAGTTTTATTGGCACATACTTCACATATCATAAAATCGAACAGATGAATCATCCAATCGCACCAAGGGGAGTTGTACAATCACCACCACATCTGTCTTAGAGCCTTCTCCCCAGCACCCCACTGGCTCTATCTAGTACCTTTAAACTGAGTTGTGCAATCGCAATCAGTTCTATTGCTCCCCTCCCCTCCCACCTTCAGAGTTTACTCCCCAAATCCCCTTTCCCTCCCTATCGCCCATCCCCAACCCCTGCGTTCCCTACAACACCTTGTATCAGTTGTTACCATTATACATCCCCCTTCCTGTGTTTCACGGCTGGGAACCCCAGCAGAAAGCAGTGCAAGACAAATCACACTGAGGTGGTAAGGGTAAGATCATATTAGTATAAAGGCAAAAATACAATGATGCCTAAGAGGGAGAAGCCCCCCATCAATGTTCAAAAACCAGGGAAGACGTTTCTGTCATGGGGCAACTAAGAGATACCTGCACACAGCACTAATTCCGGTCATGTCTATAGGGAGGACAACTGGCCTGGTACGGAGTTTGATATATTACGCTACCAGAGATCCTCAAGCTTTTTAAATAGGGGCCAATTCATCATCCCTCAGACCCGATGGAGGGCCAGACTATAGTTTTGAAATAAACTATGAACAAATTCCTATGCACACCGCACATATCTTATTTTGAAGTAAAAAAACAAATGGGGCAAAAACACCCTGCGGGCTGGATAAATGTCCTCGGTGGGCTGCATGTGGCCCACAGGCCGTAGTTTGAGGACGCCTGCTACAATGTCAGCAACAAGCATGGATCACCGGGGTGAATCAGATGGCCTCTTGCATGTGTGTGTGTGTGCGTGCGTGTGTGTGTTCAGGCCATGACTCATGTATCTACATCAGCATGAACCAGTCTTCTGAAGGGATGAATCCAAATGAAGGGGATTCTTCTCTGTGCTACTCTTTTGAAGACTTTAGTCATCTCTAATGGAAAGCTCTCTAAAGCAAACTACATATTTTTGTGTCCTGGGAAGCACATATCCAAAAAACCCCATGCAGTGGAGCCGATTCCTCTGGTGACCCTAATTTAGGACGGAGGATAGCTGCTCCCTGGGGCTGCTGAGGCTGGAAATCATTACAGGAACAGACAGCCTCTTCCTTCTCCAGTGGGTTCGATTCGCTGATCTGGTGGTTAGCAATCCAACGCATAACCCACAGTGCTACGAGGGCTTTCTAAGTGCAGTTTATGTCTTATGGATGAGTCAAGGTCGAGCCCACGATCATGGCTGATGGCGTTATACACAAACTCAAGTGTTCAGGCCTATATCAGTGGCACTTGACACTGGCTGCCTGTTAGAATCAGCTGGGAAGCATTCACAAACTACTCATGTCCAGACTCCATTCGCAGCAACTCTGGTTGAAGGCGTTGTGGACAGGGCCTGGGTATTGGGATTCTACAAAAACTCCCCAGAGGCTCCTAAAGTGCATCCAAGTTTGGAAAACACTGGCTGGCTGCTCCTGCAATAAAGGATCATGCAGCTCCCGTGCTCTTGAAAGTGCTTCTTGTTCTTCACTCTCTGCCAACTGGCATGTCCTAAAACCACCTCCAATGCACCAGTCCACTGCCTAAGGTCAACAGAGACGCCCAAGTACCAAGGTTGCTGTATTAGTGACCTTTCCTTAAACCCCACTGCCATCAAGTCCAAGCTGACTCATAGCGACCTGTAGGACAGGGTAGAACTGCCCCTGTGGGTTTCTGAGACTGTGCAGGAGGAGAAAGCCCCATCTTCATCCCACAGAGAGAGTGGGGACCTTGCACTCAGTACTGTAACAGCATAACCGACTCCTGCCAGTGGCCTCAGGGTAGCACAACTCGAGGCTGCCAGTCTGTCTTAGTTTCCAAATGCTGCTCTAACAGATATGTCCGAGTGGTCAAAAACAGAAAAACATTTTTTTTCTCGCGGTTGAGGAGGCTAGAAGTTAGAATTCAAGCTCCACAGGGCAGTTCAACTCTGTCAAATAGAGCGACTAGACGTCAGGATCTACCCCACTCACTCACCACAACGCTTGGGAAGACCCTCTCCGAGGGCACTGGGGAAAGAGCTGTGTCTCTTCCGGCATCCCATGGTACCATGACAACCATCACATGGTCTCTCTCTCTCTCTCTTTCTCTCTCTCTCTCTCTCTCTCTCTCTCTCTCTCTCTCTCTCTCTCTCTCTCTCGCCCTCTTGGGTTCACGCATGCATCTCATCTGCTCATTTTAAGTGACTAAGTTTAAAGACACACCCTATAGTGACACAAGGAAATCGCTAGTGCCAGATATGATTATTTCCACAAGTTCAGGGGTCAGGATCCCAACATGTATTTTGGAGGGTCACCATTCAATCCAACAGGGACTCAGGGGCTGGCTCTCCTTCTTCCCTGTGGAGCAGAGTGTGTCAGCTTAATGATGCTTTTTTCCGCTCTGCTCTGAAGTATTTTACACTTCAAAACAAAACTTCGTGGTGCCGACTCACAGCAACCTTATAGGACAAAGTAGAACTCTCCCTGTGAATTTCCGAAACGGTAACTCTTCACCGGAGTAGAAAACTTGGTCTTTCTCCTTTCTCCTACAGAGCAGCTGGTGGTTTCGAACCACTGACCTTGCAATTAGCAGCCCAATTCTTAACATCGGCACCACCAGGATTCTCTTTTAAATTTAGAAGGACTGAAGTCTGACCTTTCGATAAAGCGGACATTTAAAAAAATTATCTGCATTTTATTTGATGTAGAGGAATAAGATCAGGCAAATTTGAACTTGAACCCCAAATCTACCACTGAGTACATGTGCCCTTGGGGAAATGATTTAACCTGAGTTTCAATTTTCCTATCTGGAAAAAGGAATCGATACAGTTCATTTCACTGCGTTGCCGTGCGAATTAAATTAAATGTATTTGTAGTGCTCCGCACAAGGAGTCCGAGTGGCACCAGAGGTAAACGCTCAGCTGCTAATCAAAGGTTGGAGGTTCAAACCCATCCAGTAGCCCTATAGGAGTTAAGACCCGACGGTCTTTGATCAAGACTGCTGTAGTTGTGTGCCTTGAGTTGACCCCAACTTCCAGGGACCCCATAGAGCAGAGCAGAGCTGCCCTGCGGGGTTTCCCGTCATCTCTCTGGAGCAGACTGCCAGATCTTTTCTCCCACAGAGTTACTGGGAGATTTGAACCACTGACTTTTAGCAACCAAATGAGTAACCATTGAGCCACGAGACATCGTTCCATAGAAATGCCGGTTCTACTCTGTCCCATGGAGTCGCTATCAGGTGAAAACGAGTCAACAACACTGAAAGCAATGCGTAGGACCTGGCAGGCCTTCATTAAAGGTTAGTCTCCAGCCCCGGACACACGCATATTTCTCAATAGGGGTGTTAACCTCCATTGGGTACATTTGTTGGTTTAACCTGAGAAGAACAGAAACAGGAAACATCCAAACCCACATGCAGAACGAATGCACCTGCGTCTTTATCTTTAAAGGCCCGGGTGAAGCATGAGATAAAGAAGAGGCCGTTCACCATACTACAGTCAGAGTTGCAGGTACTTGACCTGCATCTTGGGATTTCACAGCTTTTACAAATGAAATAACAACCAGTTAAGGAAAGATCTGGACTAGGAACCAGCATGTCTTGTTTTCGAAGAATCATGTTTCTAATGCATGGTACCTGGTCTGGCCATGGCTATTCTTCATCAGAGTGTTTAACTCGGTGCTTTCGCCCTTGATGGGACATTCTGTTTCACTTCTTCCAGAATGCTCTGGAACAGTGCTGGGTGATTACTTATTTCCCTTTGGAAGGCACTTGGACTTGCCAGCCCCAAAGGCTTTCCACTCTAATTTACATACCGGTTTTCAGGCCCACTGCTGAAGCTGATTTGCTAGATCCTGCATCGTTACTTGCTACAACGGAGATGGAGTACTCTGTCCCACAGCGGAGGGAAGAGATGGTGCAGGAACTGAAAGGCGTACTGCAGCCCCGCTCTGAAGAGCCGCCCAAAGCCAGCACCGTGTAGTTGAAAGCTCCTTCTGTCCGGGTCCATGAAACCGACGCCGTCAGAGCCCCACTGTCGAACGCAACTTGAATGTTGGCAGGAGCACGAGGACCTGCATTTTTGAGAAGGCACCATGAAGATTTTGCAGCAGCCTCAAGAATTCAAGTGTGATCCCCCAGGATGGTGTGCACCTCAAATCTCACCCCTATTTGATTTCCTTGAGTCATAATGAACAGATTTGGGAAGTAGAGTTGATTTAAGATGGTGGGGATGATGTGATGGAGTAAATGTGTTTCGCTTGCGACAAAGAAAACAATTTCAGGGGGCAAAGAACGGAATGTTATGGATTGAATTCTGTCCCTTCAAATGTGCTGAAAAACTGATTATGTGCTCGACACTATGGATGTATGGATGGATTGTGATGATTTTTAAAAATTTGTTAAAATCCTCCTCTTGGGTTATTTCTGATATAGAATTGGCTATCTAAGACATTAAAATAAGTATAATCACTCAAAAAAAGTTAAGAAAAAGCATCTAAGTACGATTTGGTCTAACAATGTTGAAGGATGAGTAGAAGGGTGATTACAAGGGTTCTGAAAACAAAGTTGAGATTTAGGGTACCTGGGAACTGGTGATATCTTTTCCATTAGTCATGCAAACTCATGATGAACATGCGACCTTGGTATTTAATCATATTGTTATTTAATTTTCCCTCAATTGTAACATTTGTCTAAGATCTGTGCCTTGAGCATAACAACTTGAAAATCCAAACTTGTTGCAATTGAGGTGATTCCTACTCATGACATTTCTCTGTGTTACAGAGCACAATGCCGCATAGGGTTTTCTTAGCTATAATTTTATGGAGGCAGGTTGCCAGGCCTTTTTTCCACCGTGCTGCTGCTTGGTTTTGAACCACCGACCTTTCAGTGAATAGTAGACTGCAAACCATGTGCGCCAAACATGGACCCAGGCCTAGCCCATAATAGGTGCTAAATATGTTTGGAATGAATGCACTAGTTGACAAGTGGTCAAAGGAATTAAGTAAGATTGTCAAGGTGCAAGGTGGAAGGGCCCGTTAGCCACGATCAAATACCCTCATGGTTGGGGCAGCTTTGAAAGTATCCCTTCACTCCTCTGAGACCTGCGCCGACTCTCCCTGCTATAGCTTTCAGGTCGTGTTTTTTTCCAGAAGAGTAGACTTCCTTTCCGTTCTCACTCCTGGTATTACATATGAGGATCATGTTATCTTCTTGGTTTACCCAAAGCACGTCCCCCAGACTCTTAGGAAACACGGCTCCCCTTTCTCCAGTGTCCTCCCCTTGAATAGCTTGGGAAGCTGTATTGTTGGACTGTCGGGGAGAAACCCCAGCCCCTTTGAACGTCTGTCAGGCTTTAGAAAGCTGGGCACAGATGGGACCCAGATGGGACCAAAGAGAGCGGACCCTGTTTGACCACATGGGGACCCGACTCATTCTCCCGTGGGCCATCTCTACAGGTGGTCTGCTCTGGGGTCGTTCTGGGCCTTGACGTGGTTGAAAGGACCCTGTTTTCCCACATGGGAATCCAAGAACCAGGGGAAATGAGGGACAGGAGGCTTACTCCAAACACGAAACCATCTTAAACACGAGAAAACAAATAGAGGGGTGACTGTAGGACACGCTCAGCCCTAAAAAATGGCTCCTCCAGCCCCCAGCCCTCTTTGCACACTGTGCACGCTTCAAAGGGAGCACCTGCTGGCCCGCACGGCTGCATGTGGTGCACGCGTACATCTGTCTCTCCTAGGACACAATGAGCTCTTTGAGGTTAGGGTTCGTGTTTCACTTGACTTGATAGCAACTGAACAATAGCCAACACACAGTGGGCCCTCAATCAGCGCTGTGGAAAGCAGGGAGGCAGGCATGTGCAGGAAAAGTCCCAGGGAGACTGGCTGGTCATGGCCGCCCCCCATTCACCAGGGCCATCCTGATTCACCTGTGGAACTCTCGTATGATTTCTCTGCAGAGAAGTAAGGCAAACCCTTCTCTGCTCCCTCACACAGTGGGCTCCCCTCCTAACTCATCAGGAAACTTAGGAAGTGTTGGAGAGAACATTCTGGCTTCTTTCTCATTCCACCCCCACCCCCACCCTGTCTTTCCTTAGTCTTCTCCCAGATACAAAACCGTCTAGTTGGTGACAGCCTGGCCGCCCTGGGCTGCCTGCCAGTGGATGGCTTACTCGGCCTCAGGAGAAGAAAAAGTCTCTACCCCGCCCTTCCTCCCTCTGTACCCTTCAGGCCACCCCCTGCCCCTTTGGGAAATACACGAGAGCCCACTCGCATGCAGTGCAAGCACCAGGACAGCGGGCACTCTGCTCTGAGTGCTGCTGTATCTCTGGAGCGGTGTCGGCTCTCAGCTGGCAAGCCCCAAACTCACAGCCCTCGAGTGCATTTCGACTCCTCACAACCCGATAGGGCAGAGTAAAACTGCCCCATGGGTGTCTGAGGCTGTGACGCTGTACGGAAGCTGGAACCGTCTTTCTTGCTCCCACGAAGCGGCTGGTGGGTTCAAACTGCTGGCCTTGTGGTTAGCAGCCCACGGCTAACCCCCTGAGCCACCAGGAGCCCTGGCACACACTCATCAAATGTCCGCTGAACCAATGAGTTTCCTGTTTGGTGTCATTCTTTTTGGTCGGACTCTTGGCCTGGTCCCAGGAAAGCCCTAACCAGAGTGACTTCATGCTGTGCGCTATGGAGTGATGACTCAGAGCTGAGTTGGCTCCAGGGCGGGCTGTGCGGGAGGTGGGGGGTTGGCAGGGGGTGGGGGTAGGGGCGCTGTGCTCTCTGTATTCTGAACAGCACTCTTTACACATCCAGTAAGCGGTTAAATTACCGAGGAGGCATAGTCAAGGCGCTATAAATAACTTCATCATCAACTTAAATAGCTGCTGCCAGCTGCTCCGTTCTTATCACACACACTGCTCTCCAGGGCTACAATGCCCAGGCCCCTCGGTCCTCAAAAAGGAGCATGCCGGGGTCGAGCCGCTTACTTGTTCTCTGGTTGCGAGTGGAGTCATCCCCGGGGATCCCGTTGGCATTCCAGGCACAGGCCTTTATGGTGTAGAGAGTGCCAGCATCCAGGTTGCTGAATGTCAAGGAGGTGTTTGTAGTGTTCTCTTTCCATATTCGACCCAAGCCGTTGGCTCTCACGATGGACACCGAGAATCCAATGGCCATGTAGACAGCTTCCCACCGCACCAGAATAGAGTCTGGACTTGGAGAGCTTATTTCTAGAATTGGGGCAGCCAAAACTAAAGAGACCAACAGAAAATGAAAAAAAGACATGTATTGACTCCAAGGAAGTCCAACACAGGGCAATCCACACTTAGAAAGGAAGCCACCGAGCATCTCGGTCAGCTGGGTCCCCGTGTCCTCCCTCCCTTTGCTTTGCCAAAGGATCCACAGCCGGCTTCCCCCCGGCACTTGCTGCTTGGTGTGTGTGAATCATAAACGACTGCTCAAAGGGATGGGGAAGAAGGAAAACTAATTATTCGGCATCATTGTCCGCTGGAGAGGGGTCAGAAGTTAGAAGAAACATCCCTGTGATGAGAGCCAGGGCCCTGGAGGCGCTGTCCGGTGAGCGCTGGGCTGCTAACAAGGTCAGTGATTCAAACCCGCCGATCACTCTGCAGGAGACAGGTGCAGCATCCATGCCCACAATGGTTTAGGGCGCACGAACCCCCTAGAGCAGTGCCACGACCCTTTCCTACAGTTCCTCAGGTGGTGGGGACTCCCAACCTGAAAATTATTTATGGTGCTACTTCATAACTGTCATTTTGCTTCTGTTAGGGATCAGGCGATCCCTGTGAAAAGGTCGTTCACCCTGCAAAGGGGTCGCAACCCAGGGGTTGAGAACCATTGCAATAACGGGTCCATGAGTTGAAAAAATCAACGTGATGGTGTTGGTTTTTGAAGTTTAGGTGGGGTGATTACAGTATATATTAATGGGGAAATTATGGCTTCAATGATTTTTACATATATAAGCAACTTCTCAGAACTATAAATCCAAATCCATGCTCAATTGCCATTGAGCCTATTCTGACTTATAGTGACCCTAGATGACAGGGTAGAACTGGCCCTGTGAGTGTCTGAGGCCATCAATCTTTAGGGGAATAGACAGTTTCATCTTTCCCCCATGACTGGCTGGTGGTTTTGAAGTGCTGGCCTTGTGGTTAGCAGCCCAATGCTTAACCCACTGCACCACCATGGCTCCCCCCTGAGGAATATACCTCGCTTCAACTTTATTAAAGTAGTTTGAGTAATAGCCACTATTATTGTTCCTATGTCTGCCAGGCAGGCAAAGTGCAGAAGAAGATCTCTTCTTCTTGTGATCTGGCCTGGTCTTTATGGCCGAAACAGAGAGCACTCTTCCAGGGACTTTAAGGTAGGGGTGCTTTTAAACACACTCAGAACTGGATTTTATTTTCCAAAGCAAAGCAAAGCAGAGTAGCTGATATTGAAATTCAACACACACACACACACACACACACACACACACACACACATAACTGAGCTCCCAAAAAATATCATTTGGTGCCTTTTGCCTCCGAGACCTGCATTGCAGGCGCTCAGACGATGCCAAATGGCTTTTTGCATTTACTTGCAGGCTCAGTGTCATCGATCCAGGACACAAGCAAGCAGACCCCAGAAGCCGAGCACCCAGGGCGACCTGTCTTCGCCTGCTTTGGAGGGGATGCCCGGCTTCTCCCAGCAGCACTGAGGGACCTGATGGTGATTTGGTACACGGTCGCCGCTTTCAGGCCTGTCACGGTGCCAGGGGAATGCACCACCACGGTTTCAATGACCGTGCCCCCGCTTTCAGCCGTGAGGAGGTAACTGGTGGCCCCTGGCACTGTAGCCCACTCCACAGTGATGCTGTTGCTGAGTTTTGAATAAGCCTGGTCGATGGTGGGTACTTCAGGAGCTGGAAGAGATTTTGAGGTGGTGCGTTAGTCAGGACACACAGACACACAGAAGGATCGTGCTTCCCGTCAGTTCAGGAAGGGGAGCCCTTCTCCCGCCAGCCTCAGGCATAAGCCTGGTCATCACTTTCCAGATGGCAGCAAATCCCACAAAGAATGGCAGGTTGCTCTCCCAAAAGAGAACGGGCAAGCTCACGTTGTGGGCAAAGTATCTGACTCCCTTTCGGTGAGGGGGTTTCAGAGAAATTTTTCCCAGTTGTTAGTGGATACTTTGTCTCTGTGTGCTTTTGGACTGCAAGTCCCCCCCGCCAGGCCCAGAACTTAGCCCCCAGCTAAGTTCCCCCTCCATCTTCCCCTCACCCCCTACCACTGTGGCCACCGCCGCCAGCACTCTGCCTGCTTCCCAATGACGTTCAGTGGAAAGGAAGGAGGGCAGTTCTTTGTTGTCGCTCCTCCAAAGCAGCCACTCTCTTTATTTTCAGAGTGGGACAATGTTCATATTCATCTCTACGAAAGAAAAGCTATGACCGCTGTCTCTGTCGGACGACCCGCCTTACAAGGAGAAACGAAGCCATGCATGTCGTTGCATGGACTTGGAAATCTGTGAAGTCAGTCGATCACAGAAGGATAAATGCCGTATGATCCCACTTATGCAAAAGATGGAGCATAAGTGTTATGAATGGAAGGGTAGGTCCCCACATGTGTGCCGCACATTCGACTCCCTGTACCTTACAATCCCATTTAGAAATGGGTTTTCTTTGTCACGTGAAGGGGCCCTAGGACTTAGGACGTGCTTTATGCACACCAAGGACGCAGAAATGGAGAGGGATGGCCTGACACATGGCGATCACCACGGAGTCAAGAACAGACGCTGGAGAGACAAGGACCTTCCCGCAGTGCTGGCACAGAAAGAAAGATTTCCCTAAATCTGGCAGCCTGGTTTAGGGCTTCTCGCCTTCTAAACCGTACAAATAGCTGTGTGTTCCGGCCACCTACTATTGGTATTTCTGTTCCAGCAGCACTAGAGAACTGTGACAGTAGGCCAAGGTAGAGAGTCCAAAGTTTATTAGTGACCAGGGGTGGGAGGAAGGAACCAATGCGTTTCTTTTTATGATTATGGAATATTTGGCAATGGATATCGGTGAGGATCACAGTAGATTAATGTTATCGATGTCTCTAAATTGCATGTGGGAAAATGCCGGATTGGCAGATATTATGATGTATCATCAGATCACAAAAGGGAGGCTAATTGTATCACGACATAACTGCGCAATTAGCTCAGTGCCAAGTGCCAAGCCACTAAGAGCCATAGCCCCACCAGGTTGACGCAGACCCTTCCCCCACAGTCAGCATTCCTGTCATGTCACACCTGGAGGCGCTCTAGTGCCAACTTACATTGCTAAGGTGTAAAATAGTCAGATATTAGATTTTTTTACAACTGCTGTTGATAAGAAATGCCAGCTAACAAGATAGTCAGTGCGTAAGGAGTAGGTCTATTTACAGTCAGACAGCGAACAAACTTCCACCTTAGCATAAAATGAGATGCCGTTGTCACGCCTCACCTGGATGGGCCTGGTCATGACTGTCTCGGGGAGCGTGAATCTACGGCAAAAGTCGACACACTTTAGGTATGGGGTAGGAGCTATAACACGGCCCTCAGATCCCTACTTTACAAAAATCCACAGACATCAAAATTTTCTAGATGCCAGAAATCCAATGGGAAGGAAAGCGCAAGCAACGCCGCTGGATTTCCCATCTGAAACATGCACGTGGCCTTTTGTGTTGAACAGCTCCACAAGCTGGGCAGAACCACCGACTGCAAAATTCAAGGCTACAGGACAAAACTAGGGCCAAGAGGGAGAAAGAGTAAATACAGACCAAATGGGTGTGATTCCCAAGTCTCACTTCCCTGCTCCACTTACCACCACCCACCCTCGCCAGCTCCCCGTGTATGGATCACAGACAACCTTCGCTTTCTGTACAAAAAGCTCAGCGAGCTAACTTTGGCACCATCTCAGACAGAATCATGCTGCAAAAACGAACAAAGCCTCCACTGTCCCTCAGCAGGCATTCCTTGTACATCACCCCACCTGTCTCCTTTGCCCTGTCTCTACACTGGGGGCAGGGGCAGACCTTCTAATCGCAGTCCTTCGCCAGCAGGAGCTGAAGTTGTAGGTAGGGCTTGTGTCTGCCCTCCTCTCCAGCAGGGCTCCCACTGTTACCCCACCCGACACCCCGACTGCTGGTCCCGAGTCCTAGGCCTTCTTTCCTCTAACCCCGCGGCTGTCTCTCAACTCCTTCACCTTCTCTTACTCTCCCCCACTAATGAGGATTCCTGGGAAAACAGGCCCCGATCGAGTCCTACCCACTAACGACCCGAGTGCCCTCGCGGAGGGCTTTCAAAGGCATCTAAACAGGAAGCATGGCACAGACTGTGTCCCCACGGGCCTGCACCAAACTCGCTCTGTTGAATTGAGCTGGAGAAGCACGATGGTCTGGCGGGAATAATATCAGCGTCGTGTGGCAGGGAAATGGGGCAGAATTGGGATTCAGGAACTCTGGGTGTGAGCCCTGGCTCTGGTGTGAGCTTTTGTGTGAACTTATGCAAGTCCTTTGAGTAGACAGTGTGTGTAAGTGCACCTTGGAAGCTAAGAAGATGTGTGTGTGTGTGTGTGTGTGTGTGTGTGTGTGTATACCATGACAAGCAAGTTTGGACAGAGGAAAGGGAGCTCATCTGGGGAAGTCTTGGAGAAGTGTGGGTACAGGGAGGTTCTGGGGAGGCTGGAGAGACAGGTGTGCTGTTTGGCAGTTGCTGGTCCAGGCAGGGGCGGAGCAGCACCAGCAATGAACTCAGCAAGATCAGCTCCTCTGCGCTGTGTTCCTCTTTTAAGAAAGGAGATGCTTGAGCGAGGTGTGTTACTTCTATGAATTAACAGCACTTCCCCCTGCTTCCTTGCTTCAGTGGTTAGCCCACTTACTAGATTAATAAAGAGAAACTTTTTTCTTCTTTTTTTAAAGATCATTTTATTGGGGACTTGTACAACTCTTATCACAATCCCTACATACATCCATTGTGTCAAGCACATTTGTCCATTTGTTGCCATCATCATTCAAAGAGAAATCTTTAATTCTGTCAATATGCCATCAACCACTCTGATCCGTCAACAGTAAAGAAGCCCTATGGCCCTCAGCTTCTGTGCATGCTACCAACGGAAAGCAGATGAAATTAGCCCAGAGTCCCCTTGGCTACCACACGTGCGCCAGCAATGCCAGAGCTCAAGGGGAATAAAAAGCCACGACACCCCCCCACCCCCAGCCAAATGAAACCTTCTACGCAGCCGCATCAATAAAACACCTCAAAGCCACTGCAAAGCCAGGACAAATCAATCCACAGCACCATCGGAGTCAGGCTGCCCCTTCTCTGGAGGGTGCCAAGAGCGTGGGCGGAGCCAGTTCTGATGGCCGAGGGGCCCCCAAGAGACCACACAGCGAGACGAGACCCCATCTGCCTAAAGGCCGTTTAGGAAAATTACTTTGCCTATTGGAGAAGCCAAGTGAATGAAAGAAACAAGGGAGGTGGTATTAGTAGAAGCTCTAGGGTAGCCGGTGGGTGTTTTGGATACTGATAGGTCATTCTGACACCTGTATTAAGTCAATTAAGACTTCTCTTCTTCCCACTTTCTTTGTAAACAAACTTTTTATATTATGAATTAGGTGTTTTGCATTCAGCAATGACTACACATTTTGTTTCAGCTCATCCATTGCCATCTTCTTAATGCCCCGGCACTTATCCCATGTCCACGTCCTCCCTGTGGTCCCTGCTTCTTTCCTTACTCTCTGAGGCTTGGCCTTGGATGCATGCTGCCCCTTTGGTCGTAAAGAGCTGATTCTTCCAACCCAATGGTGAGGTTAGCTCGAGGCCTGAGGGGCGGCTAAGAGTCCTAGTTTCGGGGGTTCCAGCAGTCTCTAGCTGACCAGCTCCACTTTCTTTGCCGTGGTACAGACCACGTAATAAACCACGGCTGTTCTAGGGTCCATTGAATCGCTCTGAGAGTTTGTTGGTGATAGAACTGATATATGATATGGTTCCTACAGATTCACCTAAAGTCCAATAAACATAAAGTTCCCGTCTAGAGGCGTCCAGAGCATGCAGCATCACCTCCAGTCATTTATTTACTTAAGAAAAGTTGTGGTCAAGTCTTTTTTTTATGAGAAAACCCTTTTCCAGCGCCAAGTGGCCACGGTCTTTATATTAAGGATGTCATCTCCTGGAACGGAGAGCTCTTTTTTAGTAAAGTAGGGAATCCTGGAAATTTCCCGAAAACAAAACAAAATCCAAAAACAGTTTTCTAGTTGTCTCCTTTAATTCCCCTGAAGACAAACTTTAAGTGATGTAACTCCCGCGCTTCCCTGTTTGGGACTAAGATTTTGCTTCTTCCCTGACATGACACTCGCTGACGGTATTTCACACATGGCTAGCTATAGACAAGAAAATGCATGTCTGTATGCTTGCATACATTGCTGAATCAAACACCAAACTTGCTGCTGGATACAGTACAGTATTCAGCAAAGATTCCTCAGGAGGACTTGTTTTCTGCATCTGAGCTGCTTATTGGTCTACCCCGTTTTCATCTTGCTCGCCCTGACTGAGGGGCTAGCGCACAGGTGAGTGTTCATAACGTGCTGATCCCCTTTTCTTAGTGCCGACATTATGGGACTGCTGTATTGGAATCAACTCTACCACCACAGGTTTAAAAATTTTTAAAAATTTATAATCATAATTAACCACTATATGGCAGAGTTGCTGTGAAATGACTGTGGAAGTGGAAGTCAAATAGGGAGGAGAAGGTTTGCATTTCAGAAAAGTTTACCTGTTTTTGTTGAAGTCACCTGAAAGGGAAAGTTTAGAAAAATTAGAACCACAAAGGAAAGCCCCGCTTTAGAAAAAACAAAACGTTGACAGAGCAATAATGCATTTCCCACAGCATTTGATGCTGCCTCCTATGAGCAATCTATCCATGTAGACAGGGGATTGCTTTGCCCAAACCATCTCCCAACCCTAAAATCTATCGCCAAACTCCTTGAACAGAATGGAGAGGGTAGAGGCAGATCACATTGCGATTTCATTTTTCTCCCTGAATCCGCCCGTTGAAGGAAGTCGGCGCTTCTGAGAGAGGCCTTGGCAGTCTTTGTCCTCCTAATGGAACAGTCACCGTGTTCTCTTTCTCTACTATATTTATTGCATTTAATTTCAAACACACAAATATGTGCAAACTTGGTGTGATCCGTAACTATTTTGACTCCTATCTCCCCACCTCCCAGTCTCTCGCAAAAAAAAAAAAAAAAAGGCAAAAGAGAGGGGGAGAGAATGATCCTGACTTCTTCTCCCCCTAAATAGTTGCGGATGAACTGGGATGATAAACTCACCACTTTCAGACAGATCAGACAGACTCCAATCAAAGGAAAACGTTTCTCCGGTCCACCAGCCATCCTGCTGGACATAACACTCACAGGGAACTGAACAGAGTGACCAGAGTCCCCTCTGCTCCCCAGGAGGCGGTACCATTGGGCACTGGGACGCAGGGCTGTGGTGCTGGGAACAGACTCTGGGATGTAGCTCCTCCCTCTCAGGGTGGAGCTGACCAGGAACTAGTGGCTCCTGGGGACGGCAAAGGCTGAGACAGAAAGTCGGACAAAGCCATGCCAAGCAGACCAAGAAGGTACGGTAAGCTAAGTTACAGAGCAACATGCAAAATGCTTGCCTTCTCTTTGTTTTTTTCCCCTTTAATTAAAAAAATAGAAATGTCACAAAGCTGTACAGGAAATTCTTGATACAGTGGAACGATCCCTTTAAACTCTCGAGATCTTGGCCAATATTTTCGTTTTGTTCTTCACTTACTGCTGTTGTTGTTTCTGTCCAGAATGGCCATCCCGACTCTGCAAGCTGCACTATCTTAAGATCAAAGAGCAGACACAGGTCTCTGCCCTGAGGTTAGTGGCAAGTCCCAGCTGAACACAGTCAACCCCCCACCCCCTGGGATGACTGCAATTTCTGTGCTTTCTAGTTCCAGTCATTGTCCAGTCCAGACTCGTCCTCGTAATGAGAAGTAACTGGGAATCTACAACATTTAGTCCTATCTGTTACAGCTTGAGAGGCAGCCCTGGTGGTTCCGTGGTTACATATTTAGCGGCGAACTGTAAGGTCAGCAGTTCCAAACCACGCAGGGAACTTGCGAGAGAAAGACTGGACTTTCTACTCACATAGAGAGTTGGAAACGCACAGTCTCGCAAACACACAGGGCCGTTCTACCTTGTCCTATAGGGTTGCTCTGGGTCAGCATGGACTCATGGGAAGTGAATTTGGTTTGTTTGATTATAGATTGAATCATGTCTCCAAAAAAAGGTAAGTTGAAGTCCCAGTTTCTATATGTGGGAAATGTGACCTCACTTGAGTTAACAGTTAATGGATTATACTGGTGTATGATGGATCTAGTCCTAACATTTTGGGAGTGGTGCTTTACCAAGGGGAGACCAGGCATGCAGACAGAGACATTCAGGAGAAAGACGGACGCTGTGTGATGATGGAAGCAGGTGCATCTATCACCAACAAAGGCATACCAAGGACTGTCAGCAGCTACCAGAACGAGGAGAGGAAGAAGCAGGAAACTTCCTCTCTTCAAAGTCCTCAGCAACAGGGAAAAATAATCATTGAAATGGTAGTGTCAATAAGCAGGAAATGGTGGTGTTGCTGATCAGAAACTGGGATTTTCAAATGGAAACTGGGGAAAAGCTCTTGATCGTGGTCAGTTTCAGGACGTAACGATGGCAATTGCGAGCTGAGGTCAGAGGGCGGGAAAACCGCCAGCGAGCAGGAGGTCAAGGGATTGAGAAGCATGAGAATGACAGCTGAGTGCCCAGTAGGCCCAAATGGGGAAACCAGTAGCGTCAGTGCTATACTCTTCAAATATTAAAATGCCAGAATATACATTAGACGTGCGCGGACTTGAGCAGCTGTCGCTGTGAGGTGCCATTGAGTCCGTCCCAACCCTCGTGACCTTATTCAGAGCAGAATGGAGCACCGCATGGCTCGGCACAATTGTTCCCACGCTTGCCTCATGGTTGCAACCACGGCGTCACTTCATCTCCCGCGAGCGGGCCTTCTTCTCCTTCACTGCCCCCTACTTTACCAAACATGACATCCTTCTCCAGGGCCTGGCCTCCTCTGACAAAACGCTCAAAGTCTGTACGACAAAGTCTGGCCATCGGTGTCTCTAAGGAGCACACTGGCGGCGCATCTTCCAAGACAGATTGGTTTGTCCTTTTGGCAGGCCATGGTACTGTCAATATTCTTTTCCAGCACCGCAATTCAAATGCATCAATTCTTCTTCGGTCTTTTTTATTCAATGTGTACCTTTCACGTTCATATGAGGCGATTGAAAATACCATCGATTGAGTCACGCACACCTTGGTCCTCAAAGCAATATCCTTGCTTTTCGATAATCTAAAGAGGTCTTGTGTAGCAGATTTAGCCAATACAACTCGTCTTTTGATCTCCTGACTGCTGATCAGAACACAGTAAGGGATAGTATTGGGAGGGACAGTAAGGGATAGCAAGGGAGTATATAAAAAACAAAAACCAGAATTTTTTTCAAAGCTATGATTTAATTTCTTTTTTTTTTACAAAACAACTTTATCACCTTCAAAGGACTCTCCATCACACTTAAAACATTTGTCAAATCTGACATTCCATTCTTGGAAAATTTTTTCAGACTCATCTGTTTGGATGGCTCACAGCACCTCCCTTGTCTTTTTCTTCATCTCTTCTACTTCATCAAATCGCTGTCCTTTCATGTCCCTCTTCATTCACAGAAACAAAAAGAAGTCGCATGAAGGGTGTTTAGGTGAGTAAGGCACATGGGACAGGAGAGGCATACTGTTTTTGTCAACAACTGGTGCACTGAGATGGCTGAGTGAGCAGGTGTATTGCCGTGGTGGCAAAACCAGTCCCCAGTCTGCCACAAATCAGGCCTTAAAGAAATTTATTTTTAAATGGGAGCTATTACAGATATTGTAACAATCGATATTTCCATTAGATCAAGCATAATTGTACAAATGTTACCACCATCCATTTCAATACATTTTCTTTCTTCCTGAACTCTTTGATATCAGCTCCCCTTTATCTCCTCCCTCTCCCACGCAACCTCCCAGAAACCCATAGTATATATTATTATTATTTGTATCTAACGCCATGCAATGTATCCATTCACCAACAATTCTGTTATTCGCTTCCCTCAAGTGGGGTTATATGGTCATCATTGCTATCAGCTCCCCCCAACCCGGTCTCTTCCCTCAGGGAATCATTACTCCCATTACTGTTTCTGAAGGGTTCTCTATCTTGGCTTTCATGCATCTAACATCTTAATTATGCAAATGAACACATGCAGGTCTAACAAGATTCATGAGGTGAAACAAAGACCATAATAGTGAGGGGAGGAAATATTAAAGAACTAGAGGATAGTTATGTGTTTCATCAATGCTATAACGCTCCCTATATTTATCATCCCTTCCATGTGGCCCTTCTGTAAGGGACTGCCCAATTATCTTACAGGTGGGTTTTGGATCTCCACTTTGTTCACCCTCTTCACATCAATTCGATTGCTTGTTTTTGAACTGCTGGTACCTATTCTTGTCAGCATCTCATGATCACACAGGCTGGTGACAAATCAGGCCTTTTTTGTTGCACACTGTTTTGCTATCTTTCAGAACCTCTAATAGAAAGTTTGATTAACAGTCTGACCTGGTGGAATGAACTCAAATGCACTACAAGTCAACATTTTCATCCGTTCAGGAAGTTGGTGGATGTCCAGAATGAGATTTGTCATCAATCGACAATTTCACCTTTTGGAAACGAGAAAACCACTTGTACACTTGAGTTTTTCCCATAGGGCTGTCCTTGTGAGTTATGTTCAACATCACAGCAGTTTCTGTGGCCCAAGCAGGAATCAAAATTTCACAGCCACATGCTGTTCTCTTAAATCGACTATCACAAAAAACAAGGTTCAAGTGAAACTGCTTTTACAAAAAAATCCACTGTGACCAGAAAGAAATTTTCCAGGCAATGCCATTGGGTGCACCAGCTCAGAGCGAGCTGCTTGATGCTTGCCTAGCAGGGAAAAATGAGTACTACAAAAGCTCTGCCCAGCGGAACTTTTTTCCACTTTGGTGTGTGTGTGTGTGGGGGGGGTACCTCCTTATAATGGACTGATGTGAGCTTCATGTGAGCTAGGACCTTCGGGGAGAGGGAGAAATGATAACCTAGAAATGCAATGCTCTTAATGATAGGAGTTGGGGCAGACAAATTATTACGTTAGCAAGTGACTTCTAGTGAACGTCACTTCATGTTTATTGTCAAAGTAGGTTATGAGTGTGATGGTTGAACAGTCACACTGAGAAACAAGGCAAACAAAGGAGTTGCTTTTAAAATAGAGGCTTGTGTTAAACCTTTGCCTTACTAAAGTTAACAGCTGAACTTCTTGCAGGAGTGAGCTAAACGAAGCAAAAAATGCTTGAGTTCCGGTCCGGAAGGAAAGGAAGAGAAAGCGAACAAGAGTGGAGGCAGCTACAAGACTGCGTTTGTTGAAGTCCTCTCAGTGCTCTTCTAGAGTCGTTGCTCTTAACTGCTGTCACGTTCTCCCCATGCATGGTGACTCCATGTGTTACAGAGTTGAAAGGCTGGAGGTTTGAACGGACCCAGAGGCACCTTGGTGAGCTACTTCTGAAAGGTCAAACCCTTCTACTTGACAGCAACTTAGATCAACCATCGTTACGGAAGCCAAGGCCATTTCTTTCATGACACTGTTAGTTGGGCTGTGACCATCAAACTTCAGGTTAGCAGCCAATTTGCAAACCACTCATTCCTACTCCTTGAGTTCTGGTGTGCCTTCCACTGGAGTCAAATCTGAATCATTTCACCACCGGGGCTCCTTATCTTTCTATAGTAACCCCTCCCCGACCCCACACCCACCTCCCAAAAAAGCCCAGCCAAAACCAACATATCGATGTTCAGTGGAATCTGACTCATAGTACTAGGGACATTAAGATGAATCAGTAATAAAGATCCGGAGCAGGACAGAGTGAAAGATAAGGGTCTGGGAGGAACGAGGGATCAAGTTAAGAGGCTGCATAACTAGGGTCACCTGTTCACGAGCCTGTAACACCTGTGGCCAAGCTTCTGGATAGTGAGCCCATTTCACTAGAGCAGTGGTCCTCAACCTGTGGGTCGTGACCCTTGGGGGGTGTCAAATGACCCTTTCACAGGGGTCGCCTGATTCATAACAGTAGCAAAATTACAGTTATGAAGTAACAACAAAAAATTATTTTATGGTTGGGGGTCACCACAACATAAAGGGTCGAGGCATTAGGAAGGTTGAGAACCACTACACTAAATGGAAACTAAGCATTTTAAGTCATGTTAATTGTACCACAACTGTTTCATTAATTAGGATTAAATGTTGCTGAGAGTGACAGAAAACCTATGATAACAGCACTTTTAGCAGCACTTCCCCCTGCTTCCTTGCTTCAGTGGTTGGCCCACTTACTAGATTAATAAAGAGAAACTTTTTTCTTCTTTTTTTAAAAAGCATTTTATTGGCGGCTTGTCAAACTCTTATCACAATCCTTACATACATCTATTGTGTCAAGCACATTTGTACATTTGTTACCATCATCATTCTCAAAACATTTGCCTTCTATTTGAGCCTTTGGTATCAGCTCATTTTTACCCCTCGCTCCTGCTCGCCCCTCCCTCATGAACCCTTGATAATTTATAAATTATTATTTTGTCCTATCTTACACTGTGCGACATCTCTTTTCACCCACTTTTCTGTTGTCCATCTCCAGGGGGAGGTTATATATAAACCTTGTGATCAGTTCCCCCTTTCCACTCTATCCTTCCTCCACCCTCCTGGTATCACCACTCTCGGCTCTGGTCCTGAAGGCATCATCTGTCCTGGGTTCCCTGTGTCTCCAGTTCCTAACTGTACTGATGTACATCCTCTGGTCTAGCCAGAGCTGTAAGATAAAATTGGGATCATGATAGTGGGGCGGAGTGCGGGGGGAAGGAAGCATTTAGGAACTAGAGGAAAATTTTATGTTTCATCATTGCTACACTGCACCCTGACTGGTTCGTCTCCTCCCTGCGACCCTTCTGTAAGGGGATGTCCAGTTGCCTACAGATGGGTCTTGGGTCCCCAATCTGCACTCCCCCTCATTCACAATGATTTGATTTTTTTGTTCTTTGATGCCTGACACCTAATTCCTTTGACACCTCGTGATCGCACAGGCTGGTGTACTTCTTCCATGTGGGCTTTGTTGCTTCTGAACTAGGTGGCCGCTTCAAGCTTTTAAGACCCCACATGCTATATCTTTTAATAGCCGAGCACCATCAGCTTTCTTCACCACTTTTGCTTTTGCACCCATTCGTCTTCAGCGATCGTGTAGGGGAGGTGAGCACACAATGGTATGATTTCCTGTTCTTTGATGTCTGATACCTGATCCCTTCAACACCTCATGATCACACAGACTGGTATGCTTCTTCCATGTGGGCTTTGTTGCTTCTGAGAAGTTTGTTTCTTATATAAAATGCCAGAAACAGAATATTCAAGAGTGGTGTGGTATTTAGATCATTTTATGTCAACTTGAATTTTTATGGAATTCAACCTGTCAGTCATGTCATGGCCTGATAATACCTCCTTGTGGGGTGTGGCCTTTTTATAAGAAGAAACTGGAAACCTCCCCCTCTCTCTGACCATCCACAATCCTAGAACTCTGTGTTTGCCGCTAGGGGCAGCTGTCACATGGGCTGCCCAAACCTGAGCGCTGTCAGCACCCTGCATGTCTCTGCCAACCTCGGATCCACATGACTCTGTGTCCACCGGCTTGTGATCTTCCTGCTTCCCAGGTCACCTTTCAGCAGCACCGGCCTGCAGCTACAGGAATCTGAAGAGTGAGGTACTGACTAGCACTGGACGATGGACTTGCGTTGGACTGGGTTGGGATGCTTTCTTGATATAAGATTATTTCTTGATTTAAAGCTCTTTATTATACACGGATAAGTGTCATGGGATTTGTTTCTCCAGACAAGCCAGCCTAACACACGAAGTCCTCAGAAACCCAGGTTCTTTCCAGTGTTTTGTAGTCTGTCATCTCTAGGATGAGGCCCTCTGGTTCTTGCTCCAGCGCTCACATAAAAACGCTAAGCAGCAGAATAAGGAAAGAGAGAGAAGAAAGAAGAGCCGAGTGAAAGACTCCTGCCGCACTTGAATCTGGTCTTGCGGGCATGTCTAAGTGCAAGAAGCGCCAGACCCTGTGCAAAAAGAGGCGGACCCAGTGCAGAAAGGGGCGGGCCCAGTGCAGAAAGAGGCGGACCCAGTGCAGAAAGGGGCGGGCCTAGTGCAGAAAGAGGCGGGCCCAGGCAAAATGCCATAGCGGGTGCTGCTGTAACTAAAATGCCACCATGGATGGCTTTAACAAGTAGAAACTTATTTTCTCACAGGTTACGAAGCTGGGCGTCCAAATTCGGGTGCCTGCTGTATAGGCGGGCTTTACCTCTGTTGGCTCTGGGAAGGGATTGTCCCTTGCAGTCCCTGCTTCTTGGTTCCCTGGAGACCTCTTATGGCATGGCATTTCTTCTCCCATTTATGCTGGCTTCAACTGCTGTTGTATATCTCAAAAGAGACTGATTAAAGACACATCTTACACTTATGCTTAATCACTAACATAGCAGAGCACACCTCTTCTCAAATAGGATTAGAGGTACAGGTACCTCCACTGCCCTCGAGCCCATTCCCACTCAGTGACCCTCCAGGGCCAGAGTGGGCTTTCCAAGGCTTTAATCCTTAGGGCCCCAGCGTGTCTGTCAGTTTGTCACACTGTGTGGCTTGTGTGCTGTTGAGGTGCTAGAAGCTATGCCTCTGGTCTCTCAACGGGAACAGGTTTCAACAGAGTCCCCAGGCTTAAGAACAGACTGTGAGAAGGACGAGCCTGTCTGCTTCTAGGAGCTAGCCACTGAAAACCTTACGGACAAAAATCAAAACAATGTTAGCTACGGAAAACCTCATGAAAAGCAGCAAAGCACAGAGAGAAAATGCCAGATGAGCCCCTCAGGTCAGAAGACAAACCATGGAGGAAGAAGAGCTGCCTTCGCCAATTAGAGTTGACCATAGTGATGGGGATGGAGCAGAGCCTGTGCGAGTGAAGCCTTGGGGACCTTCATTTGTTGATGTAGCACGACTCAAAATGAGAAGAGACTCCTGCAAACAGCAATGAATAATAGGAATGTGGAAGGTACAAACTATGAATCCAGGAAATTTGTAAGTTATAAGAAATGAAGTGGAACACATAAAAATTGACATTCTAGGCATTAATGAGCTGAAATGGACTGACTTCGGCCATTTTGAATCAGAAAAGTATATGGTTTACTGTGCTGGCAATGGAATAATCAAGACCACAGTGTTGTATTCATGCTCAAATAGGACATTTTAAGATAGATCTTGAAGTACAATGCTGTCTGTGATAGGATTATATTTATCCACATTCAAGGAAATTCAATCAATATAACCATTATTCAAATTTATGCTCCAACCATAAAAGCTCGTGATGAAGAAATTGAAGAATTCTCCCACCCTCAGTCTGAAACTGATTAAACAAGCAATCAAGATGGATTGATGATTTATGGCAATTGAATGCAAGAGTTGGAAACAAAGAGGAAGGGATAGCAGTTGGAAAATATGGCCTTGGTGATAGAAATGAAACTGGCGATAGCATGGTAGAATTTTTCAAAACCAAAGATTTATTCATAGCAAATGCCTTTTTTTTCAATAACACAAACGGTGACTATACATGTGGACTTCACCAAGTGGCACCGACTGACTACATCTTCGGAAGAGAAGACTGAGACACTCAATATCAGCAGCTAATACCAGGCCAGGGGAAAAGTGTGAAACAGGTTCTCAATTCCTCATATATAAGCTCAGCATAAAGCTGAAGAAAATTAAAACAGGTCCCCAAGAGTCAAAATATGACCCTGAGTCTATACCACAAGAACACAATTTGAGAACATCCCAAGAACAGATTTGACTCATTGACCACTAATAATTGAAGACCCGATAGGCTGTGTGGGAGGACATCAGGATCATCGTCCATGAAGAAAGCAAAAGATCCCTGACTGCAGGAAGAGCAATTGGATCTTGTCAGAGACATGCCCCTCGATCAAGAATGCTGAGGACTAGGGTTAGGTAAATGGGTCCTGGGAGATGGATCTCTGAAGGAAAAGGGCATTGGGCTAATGGAGTATATCAGGGTCTGCTTGTTATTTAACAGAGAGATTCTCATTTACTCTGGGTCAGGACAACAGACTGGGAACTATTTGTATGGTCTTTCTTTCTGTCTCCTTTTATCTATATAATAAGATAGGCAGGATAAGCAATCCCAAGGAGAAAGTGATACCGACAGCTCAGAATTGGGAGATAAGGGGTAGGTGGGCTGGGAGGAATGGGAGAAGAGGAAGAAGGTGGTGAGCCAATAATGACAGGGACAGGGGAATAGCAAGGGATCTAAAATGGATGGTGAGGAGGGTGTACTCCTAGTCGTGTTTGTTCAATTGAAATGTGTCAGAGAGGAATTACTGAGAGGTGACAATGGGTAAGCATGATAGTGGGGTAGGAGGAAAGAAAAAAGAAAGAGGAAAAAAGAATAAAGTAAAAATTATATATGTGTAAAGATATAAAGATAGGTGTATTTGTATGTGTGTGTGTGTGTGTGTGTGTGTGTGTGTGTGTACACACACACCAGGAAGCAGATGGACTTTGGGCTGCTACTTAAATCTTACCTCAGTACAAGAATGGTTTGTTCTAATAATGTGGCACTGTATGGTACTCACCTTCCTGATATGATTGCTGAAGACAAATGGATGTATAAGCAAATGTGGTGAAGAAAGGTGATGGTGCCTGGCTATTAAAAGATGTCTGGGTTCTTAAAGGTTTGAAGTTAAACAAGAGGTCTTCTACCAGGAAAACAACAAAGCCCACATGGAAGAAACACACCAGCCTGTGTGATCATGGCACACGTCAATGAGAATAGGTATCAGAAGTTCAAAAACAAGCAATCAAATTGACATGAAGGCATGTAGACAAAGTGGAGACCCCCAAACCCACCTGTAAGATTATTGGGTAGTCCTTCACAGAAGGGTCACACGGAGTATGATATAGCATGGATGAAACATATAACTATCCTCTAGTTCTTTAATATTTATTCCTCATACTATTATGGTCTTTGTTTTACCTCATTAATCTTGTTAGACTTGCATATGTTCATTTGTATAGTTAAGATGGCTTAATGCATGGAGTCCAAGATAGGTAAACCCTTCAGTAACAGTAATAGGAGTAATGATTTCCTGAGGGTATGGGAAGTGGTGGGGTGGAAGGGGGACTGATGTTAACCCCACGCGAGGGGAATGAATAACAGAATTGTAGGTGAACGGATGCATTGGATGGTATAAGATACAGCAAATACTAATAAAAGTTTCTGGGGGTAGGGTGGCTGATATCAAAGACTTCAAGAAGAAAGAAAAAGCTTTGAAACTGATGGTGGCAGCAATTGTACCTTGGATATGCAGATGACATAACCTTGCATGCTGAAAGTGAATGGACTTGAGACACTTGCTGATCAGGATCAAGCACGGCAGCCTTGAGACAGGATTACAATTCAGTGTCAAGAAGGCCCAACTCCTCATCATGGGACCAGATAAGTGGAGAAAGCCTGACGCTGTCAAGGATTTTGTCTCTGGGAGTAGCAGTCAGAGATCAAAGCAAGTATTGTATGAGGTAAATCTGTTGCACAAGACCTCATTAAAGTGTTGAAAAGTCACGTGTTACTTTAAGGACTAACATGCGTATGTTTCATTGCGTCGTATGCATGTGAAAGTTGGACATCGAATAAGGAAGACTGAGGAAGAATCGATGCATTTTCATTGTGGTTCAGGCAAAGAATAAAACAAACAAATCTGTCTTGGAAGAAGTACGGCCTTGGAGGCGGGGATGGAGAGACTTGGTCTCATGTACTTTGGATGGGTGTCAAGAGTGACCTGTCCCCTGGAGAAGAACTTCATGCTTGGTTCAGTACGAGGGCAGTGAAACCGGAAGATCTCTGACTAGCTGGATGGACACAGCGGCTGCATCCCCGGGCTCAGCCATGGGAATGAGTGTGAGGATGGCAGGACTATCGGTGTTTACTTCTGTGGCACAGAGGGTCCCTATGGGCCACAGCCCACTCGACAGCATCCAAGACCAATCTTGATGGAAGCTGTCTTGTCTTTCACCCTTGGAGAAGATGGTGAGTTCCAACTGCTGACGGTTCCATTACCAGGCAAATTTAACACATGGTGCCATGCGGGTTCCTACCACAAGTATAACTGAACCCCAAAATGTAACTGTCTCTGAATTAATGCTGACTCATAACAACCTTTTAGGATCGCCTCCGAGGGTTTCCATCTTGACCGCTCCCATGAGGCAGCTGGTGTGTCCTGCTGTCCTTGCGGGTAGCAGCGCCATGCCTAACCCACCACGCCACCAGGACTCGCAGTTGAGTGCACATTCCAGAAGGAAAGACGGGGCAATTAGTGTGACAGTAGACCGCCCCTGCCACACGAGTGAAATGGGACTCAGAGCACAGTGATCAGCCTAGGGCAGAATGTGGTTTAGCTGAAGGAGGGAGGAAGGAGGAAAACAGTGCTGAGGTGATTGCAGCTTACCCTCCAATTTCAGGGAGCAAGTTCTACCTGATTATCTCGATAAAAGTGAGACCATGTGGGGAGGTAAATACAAACCTTAAGCAATGGTGAAATTTTAAATAGCCATTGTGGAAGACATTAAAAAGGGATACAGAAGGAATGTGGACTGGGGCTGGTCCAGGGAGATGGGAAGCGATGAGGTTTAGAGTGCCCCTAATTCATATTATGAAGGAGTCCTGGCGGTATTGTGCGCTAGATGGGGCGAGACTGCTAACCACAAGGTCTGCAGGAAAAAGACGAGGCTTTCTTGCTTCCATTCTGACTTACAGCCGCAACAATCCTATACAAGGAGGCTGTGATTGAAAATCAATTCAATGGCATGGGTCGATTGGTTAACTTATAGCATATTCTGTTACCATATCCCTACATGCCCATCTCCTTTTGGGTCGGTCATTTCTACCAAGGAATAGGCATTTTACCTGAAACTTCTGTGACTCTATACATTTCTTTGCTAAATAAACTCAATGGCAGTGTCCTTCTGGTGTTGATATTCAGATAAGAATTCAATGGTGGGAAAATATTAGGAAAGCCCTCACCGATTAGGGGCACCTGACCTTCCCAGTGAAAGAAACCAATGTGAGGCCTTTGAGATGCTCAAAAGAGAAACTCGGGGCAGCTTAAGGCCCACAGAGCAGTTCTGAAGCTATTCATTGACCAGAGGGCAGACCTAGAAAACCAGCACTAATCAAAGCAGCCTCAGGGAGCATTCGTTTGTTTGGGTATCTTTTTCACATAACCACCCTCCGATGGCATCTACACAAGTCTTCTCCATTCTTCTAAGGACTAATTCTGGTTTGTCATCATATTGACATAATTTTCAACAAATTTCTAAGTCCTTTCTTTACTTCTGGGGCCATCAGGCAAGTCTTAGGACTGATATATCAAACTAACTATCAGTTATTACCCACTCAGAAACAAAAAAATACATGATTATTTGAACAGTAGCCTAGCATAAGGAATTAGGTTCAGGGGATTAATTTATCAGGGTAAAAAGAAGTCAGAGAAGAGAGGATTTGTGATGGGAGCAGCCACTACCTCCTGGGCTAAGGCATTCATTCGCTCCAAGGAAGGAGCATATTTTGGAAGTGTTTCCGAAGACTGAGATTCAGACTTTGTTGGAGGCAGTGTGGGTGTGGGCCACAATTTGCTGAGGTGATGCCGTCCAGGGCTGGGAAGCAGGGGGTGTCAACCAAACTGGCTAGAAAGCCACCCACTGGGGCTCTGCTGAGACTTGTTGGGAAAGCACCTGCGTGGGTGCTAATGAAACTCAATGGAAAGTTGCCCTCGGAGGCTCCAGTTGGTGAGAAGATGGCAGGCCACGGTGAACTTGCTGGGAGGCTGCCTCCCTAGCCCAGGAAGGGGCCACTGACATTTACTGGGGGTAGACAACACGGGGTGCCCTGAATGCCACTGGCCCCTACACACTGCAGAACCAAGAAAAAACTCACCAGCATCATTTAAGGTCCCTTCTGTCATGCAGCACCCCCTCCTGCATTTTCTGACAAAGCTGCTGGCCAAGGAGAAATGTTTACAAGGTCCGGCTTCAGTATCTCAAAGAATGAATGGTGGACTTGGTTGGTGATGGGCACATCCCTAATCTGTGGTCATCTCTGCACAAGGCTTAGTGTAGCTCAATTTGCCAGCACAGGGTCAGGAAATGTTCAATGAACCGATACCTATATTGGCTGTGTGCACCCAGTATCTACGAGTTTCTCTGGTCTCCATTTGTCATGAAACAAGAAATAGATGATGTCCTGCGACCATTACTGGACATTTTGATCAGAATCCTGATAGAAAGAAGGGAAATGCAGTACAGAATTTTAATTATTCAGACTCCAGGCTTCCTGGATCCAGGAAGGTTGGGTGAACCCCTCAAACTATTGCCCTGAAATAATCTGTAAACCTTAAGCCAAAAAATATCCCTGGAAATCTTCTAAAAACCAAACAATTGTTATTTTAAAGTCTTCCCTGAGCAGTCTCTATGGGATTAAATTGCTATCAGCAACTCTAGTTAAGGATCTAATTGGGGCATTGCCTTTATTGAGAACAATTCAGGTGTGAGAACGGTTGCTCCCAAATAATGCAATAAAGTACTGAACTACATAGAGAAACATGCTGTCTCCTGGTGGTTCTATTACTGCCTACGCAACACTCAGGTGACCTCAGCCTTCCTGAGGGAGAGGGAAAGAGTACTTTCCTCAAAGGTGCATTTGCTCCACTCGCATCAGGACTGTCTTAGATTTCGCTAACCTCAGGTGGCTACAGGGCAAAGGAGGGGGGGCGAACGGGTGTCCTGGCACAGCAGGTTAATAAGCATTTGCTGCTAACCACAGGTTTGGGGCTCACACGTTACTCTAACGAATGAGCCTACCAGCTCCAGTACAGATTTAGTCTTATAAACCTTATGAAATTGTTCTGTAACTCAGAATCCACTCACCAGCCACGTAAGCCTTTAGGTTGGGTTCCCAAAACATGGCTTTAGATTGCCTCTTGCAAGGCCAGTTGAAAATTGGTGGACTTCGAGTTGCTGCCCTCTCATAGTGACCCTACAGGAGGGTAGACGTGTCCTTGTGGGTTTCCAAGACTCTTTACAGGAATACAACGGCTTCTTTCACCCAGTGGCTGCTGGGTTTACAAACTGCTGACCTTGCGATTAGCTGTAGCCCATTATGCCTCCAGGCCTTCTTACTGGCAGGCTTAAGGTACTTGGAGATTTGAGTGAATACCCTTGGGCCCTACCCCCTACCATGTGACATCTCACGGCTTGCATGCTATTTGACAATCCCCAAGATCAGTTGCCTCATTCTGTCAATAGGCTGAAAACATCCCTCTAAGTACCCTAAAACATTTTACCTGTGCAATCATTATGGATCATGATGAATAGATTATCATTGCTGGGCTGGAATTTGCATTTTAAGCTGGCTTTGGTGCCAACATTTGTCAGTTGATTTATGACAGTTGTTTCCTACAAACACCGAGAATGATTCTAAAACGACAAGTCCCCTCAGCAGTAGTCATAAAGTGGAATGTGGCGGAGGTCTTGCAGAGTTTAGATCAGGAAGTATTTCCCCTCCCCATACAATCAGGCCATTGAAGCAGCCCTGTAATTTAATCATTCGAGGTTGAATTCAGCCTTTACAAGATAGAATCGAATTAGTACCAAGCTCTAACAATTCTATTGGACAGGGTAGAATAGGCCCTCTAAGTTTCTGGGGCTTTGAACTGTTGGGAGTCACGAGTGGTTTGGAACAGCAGACCCTGGGGGTCGCAGTCCAAGTGATAACTGACACCTGAGGGTTAGCGTAGTTGTTCCTTTCTCATGGGCACTGATGGGAATCAATCTTGAAATTCCATTGAACGGTTTTATTTTTACCACAGGGAGTGGGGGAACGCAGTTTTAAAGTAAGCATGTATCTGGGGGGTTCAAACAAAACACTATACTCATAATTTATCTTTCAAAACAATTATTGCCATTAAGACTTCCCAGAACTTAACATTCTGGTTCACCATGCCACCCATTCCCAAATACTGTGTGCCTAATTGTGCTTCTCAACAAAGTAACTAGCATGAAGGTAATGGAGTAGTTGTTCAGCTAATTTGAATAGCAAGCACATTTTGGGGGTACTTTCATTGTTTGAGAAAATTCATAGGTTTCATTAAATCCCTAAAGAGGAGCCCATAAGGTTAAGAATCATTAATCATGATATATTAAGAGTAATTATGGAACTGAACCAGACTAATAGAATCTAAATGGGCAGCTTTAATGGGCACTTTATATTAAAAATTGAAGACTGAGGAAATACTATGTTAATTGTAAACTCAACACTAGAAAACAGATGCAAAAATACAAATACACGGAAAGATTTTAGTAAGGTGAGAACAAAAACCTTATGGAGACTTTTAAACTCTATAGCTTTTCAAAAGCACTTTTTACATTGTCATAGAAAATCAGATGCAGTTTGTAATAGTTCTTTCATCTCCACGTGAATTCCACATTTCACCTAAAACATACTATTAACATTCCAAGTAGAACTATATTCGAGTAGCACCATTAATTAGGTATACTATAAAAACTCAATGTGAGATAAACTGGCTTAATTTCATTACTAATTTTTCCCCCCTGCTTGGGACATTCTTAGGCATCTAAAATATTCACTTGATTATGTAATTTGAACAGCAAGCTGTCTGAAGCTCCTCTTCAGCAAGCATTTTTCTGCAGTGACATGAAGTAGCACTAAGCATCGATGTGGAGCTCTCGTGCAGGTTGTTTACTGCATCCTTTTAACAGTTTCAAAAGGCAGCTTGGAGGCACACGTTAACCAGAAAAATCACTACATTCCCCACACTTTGATCTGGCATAGCTGAACCTAACCACTTTGGGCCTCTAAGAGCGGAGGAGTTAGTTACCTTGTCGCAGTTTCTTCCAGTCAAGCATTTGAGTCTAAAATGCAGTTTCAAATAAAAAATACTTCAGTAAGCATCTTTGAAGTGCAACAAATTGATGATACAAAGCATCACCCTAGTGCCACACTAACAAACGGAGCTGCCATTCGTAAGAACTCATAAACCACCCACGTCCGTTCTGGTCCACTGGGTTATCTGTAAGATTCACTATCACCTGGGCAATGATACAAAAACGCTGAGTATCGTGTCATTCAAAATGCTACTCTCAAGTCATCACTTTCCACGTGAAAATATTTTTTAAAAAAGTTAACAAACGGGGAAAAGCCAACACCCAGGATAAAGGATTCAATCCAGCATTTATTCCACACTCATGATGGTTCTTGGTAATCAGAATACAAATCATAAGAACAATCTATCAAACAATTCGCTGATAGTTTTAAATAATGCACAATAGCATTACTCTTTAATATTTCTGTTCTAGAGTAAGTTTAAAAACTCAAACAGCAGTCGTCATTATCAATAAAAAAAGTTTTGAATCTTTAAAAAAGGACATTATCAAGCTGCTTCATAATTTATTTTCCATTTATAAAAATGCTTTGGAAGCTTGAGACGTAAATCTTTTTCATCTGTCCCACCCCCTCAAAAGTTTCATGTTAGTATAGGGTTGCTGCAAGAATGCTAGGCTTTAGACATTAATTTTTTCTTTAATATAGTATTTTAAAATCTGAGAATGCAAGAAAGAAAGAGATTACACGTCATGTATCTTTTCAAGGAAAAGGAAAAAGTGAATAAATTTTAGGCCTACTAAGTGTCCCTTTGAGGTAGAATGCTAAAAGGACTTTTGATCAAATCACAGCCTAATTTAAACCTCTGCATCAGAAACTAACTTTTCATAAATTCTCTCAAAGGTAACTGTGGCGTATATAAGTGTAACGTAGTAACAAGAGCCTTCCAAGGTAATATACAGTGGACAAGAATGTTAATCCTACAGATGCTGCCTTCATGTACATTGGATGCACACAGATAATTCTCCTATAATACACATCCAAGATTCAGTCTCGGTCTTTGCATTCTATTACGAAAAGCACAGCCATGCTAAACTTCAGTACACAAACCATAATCCCACACCTACAAAATAAAAATAGAATTAGTGGCAGTTTATTGCCTTATACAAATTTAACCAACATGGCAACCATGCCAAAGGAATCAAAACATTTTCAGGACGTATGTACAGACTGTACATTTTTAAAAATAACACAAACAAACAGTAAGAATGCAAGAACAATCTGTGCAGCATGTGTCAAACTCAACAATTAGGTGAAAACATCAATGCAATAAAGGGGATTACAAAGGCACTTCCCTACACAAAAGAGGAAATGAAAATGCAGCCTAAAGGGATCTTAAAGAACGTATATAACTACTGCACAATTTTAACTCAGGGGGGAATAAAAGCAGATTTCATCAAACATTTATAGGATTCAATGTGATCCACTTTTACAAAAAAAAATCTCACACAGTCTCCTCTTTGTTTTTATGTTTTTCTTGGCTCTCTCGTTCTATACTTTGGCTCCTCTGACGATCCTGTTTGTCTGACTGGTCCTTACTATCACTGTGATCTCGTTTGTGGGAACGTTCTTTGCTTCTGCTACGCTTTCTAGACTTTTCTTTGCCGGGGCTATGTTCTCGTTTCCTTTTTTCAATACTGTCAGTTCTTCCTTGACTGCCACTTCTACTTCGCTTGTTTGATTTTTCTTTACTTTCATTTTTGTGTTTGCTTGACTTCTCTCGGCTCCTGCTTCGACTCCGCTTCCCTGCATTCCTGCTCCTGCTCCTATGTTTCCTCTCTCTGCTTCGACTTCTACTGTGCTTTTTCTCTTTCTTGAATTCCTTTTTGTCTTCTCTGTGCCGTCTGTCATCTTTGTCATCTTTGTGTTTCTTCTCCTCTACATCACCTCTACTCCTTCGTTCCTTGGACCGTTCTCTGGATCGCTCCCGCTCCTTATCTCTGTCCAGACCCCGCTCCTTATCATAGTCCCGATCCCGTCTTCTACCTCTCTCATTTTCTTTCTCTCTTTCTCGATCCCTGTCCCTTCTATCCCCTTTCCTATCACGACTTCGACTGCGACTTCGATGCCTTTCCCTACTCCTGCTACGCCTACGCTCTAATCCCCGATCAGTACTTCTGGATCTTCGCCTTTCCTTTTCTCTTTCTTTGGCTTCACGTTCTAGTCGCTGGCGTTCTTTCTCCCTTTCTAATTCTCTGTCAAAACTAGAAGATCCATGACCCTCTCGATGATGGCTTCTGCTTCTTGATCTTCTGGGGGACCTCCGTGGACTAAGGGATCTCCTGGGAGACCTAAGAAGAAAATGCCAACAGAAAAGTGTATCATAAAAATTTTACTTTCATCAGTATTGTTTACTTAGGTCTCTAGTTTACATACAAATCAACAATTACAGGGAAAACCTGTGTGTTCTTTTTACAGATGCACAGCTACGTTGAGAATACACAGAAAGGCAGAAAGTCACCTTTGCTGGGAAGTCAGGAATTTAGGATGAATGGTATAAACATCTCCTTTCAGTTTACATTAGCTTTCTACAGAGCATATTTATAAAACAAGTATTATCAAGCATTTGTCTCACCTTGAACGTCGGCGCTCAACATGTCTGTCTATCTCCTCAGGGCCTTCCTTCACCTCTTTCTTGATTTTTCTCGGTCGGGTTTTAATCTGTTGATCAATATTCTTCTGAACTGGGACTGGAATTCTTGGAAACAAGGTAGAAAACCACTCCAGTTTTGTGAGAAAAGACCGTAGCATTTCTCCAATGGTCATTACACAGCCTCCACCAGCCTTCACATCTAGGTCCTACAGAAACACAAGAGATACCCTAGCCGTCAAAAAGAGTATTCCAAACGTACACACGAAATCTATAAAAATATCACCATCTTTGGTATCTCAAATATAAAAAAATTGTAACAGAAAAATTTCAATTTGTGTACCTTACTAATCTGGTAATGAATGACACAGCAATACTCGGGCTTAGTGTGTGCATGCAGGTGAGAACAAACCCTGCAGCCTCCTGGGCATAAAGGGACCTGGTCTCTTAACAAAGTCTAAGAAAAACCCCCTACCCTACAGCCCTAAACTACGTGGAACAACTGACTTAAATTCACAGTCCATACCCTAACAAGTACATATTCTTTACTTCTGTGGATGTTTGTACACCTAGCAACACATGAACGACTTCAGACAATTCCTGTCTAAAAGTAGGTAATCTTTTAACAGCTAATATAAAATGAAGCCCTAATAAAACTGGAAGCAATAGCAAACCAACTGCCATGAAGCAGTGAGGTTTCTAATTTAGAGTTATGTAGAAAATAAATAAATGAACAAATAATTGGAAACGCATAATCCATGATGACCATTGTCTCTGAAAAGGGTCATTACCGCATGAAGGCCTTCTTGCTATGCCCTCTCACAGCTCAGGACATGTTAGTCAGCTATTGTCAGTCCCAAACCTATAGTGCAAGCACACAAGGAAAGTGAGATTTGTTATCTAAACAGGAAAAAAGAGCTATACGTAAAACTGCTTGCACTCACACACACTTAAGTGTTCAGATATACAGTATTTTCCAAATATAATCGCTGCAGATATCTAAGGAAGAAAACAATACGTTAGCTTAAATAGAGGACCTTAGATTTGTAAACACAATAAAAAACAGATTTAAATAGAAGCATTCAGAAACAAGCCTAGTACACCACCACTTAGGAACAGGGACATGCTTTAAAAAAAAAAATCTCATCAAGTGAGAAAAAGAAACTTAAGATTTCCATTACAACGAATAGAAAGATTTCCATTATAAGTGCTTTTCAAATTCTTTGGATGTACGTGTACATATATGACTATTGAGACAAAACACATAAAGCTCACTATAAATATGTGTAGTGGTAGGGGTCGATATGTGGACAAAGTACAGTTCATTATTCATTAGAAACTATTTGAGATCTTGGACTTCGCCATGTCAGTTATTTAAATATGACACAGTAAGGTCTTCCAAAGTTACTGCCTTTTCTTTTCTGAAGAGATGTAGTAAGCTCAACTTTGTGGTGTTTGAACAGTACACTAAATTTAGAAAGCTTAAAAAAATCTAAATTATAAGGAGTCAAAAGCTGGAATGAAAATATAACCATTTACTTGTTTTCTCACCCTGATAAAGTCATCTAAGCTCTCAGCCTATTTTAAGCCCAACCCATCTCTTCAATTCTGTGCTTCGATGCAAGGAGAAATACTGATTATTTGTAAGAAGCTAGAAGATAAAGAACGGAAAAGTTCCAGGGGAGAAAAAACTGTAATTAGTATTATATGTATTTGTCTTGTATCGCCTCAATTCTGATCAAAGACCACCTTAAAAAAACCCACTAAGTAACCGGACAAATCAGGATCAATACAAGGAACATAATTTGGAAAAGAAAATTGTCAACAGTTACTAAAACACATTTAAACAATTCATTCAAAAGCAAGGGGGGGAAAATCTTTAGAAATTTTAACCTAAGATATATAAGATCTACATATTTATCTGAAATAAGTTTATATAAAATTTCAGAGGACAATGAACTTTCAATGAAAGCTATTACAGACAAGCGAGTAATCAAAAGAAAACAAATTATTACCCTTGTTGACATACCTCTTCATCATCAAGGAAGGATTCAAACCAGTCCCACAGATCTGTAGGGGGCTGTGTGTACCTGAAATGATAATAGATTAGTAAGTTTATATGCGTAAAAATGAAATGTTGACTGAAGATACAGTTAAGTGGATCCTTACCTTATATACATAAATCCAAGAGCTCGAATATATGGAGAATCTGTATGTGTTATGAGACCCATCACTTGCTTACGAGTTAACTTCAAAGTAAACAATTTGTACAATAAGCAAAAAGCTGTAGAAACAATTCCTCCAGTTCCAACACCTCGAACCTTTAGGGTAGAGTTAAGCAATAAAATATAGTTAAGAAATAAATCCATTTGCAGAGTCCCCACATGGATTAACCCTCTACTGAATTCCCTGGGGCCACTGACTAGGGATGTACACAGTCTTGCGCTCAGACAGTGCCTTGGAAAGTAGATTACTGTAGAGATAGGTTGAAATTTGCCATGTTTTTCCTTTTAACCCATTTTCACTTTGTTCTAGGTTCTAAATTCTATTATCTTCTGCTTTTACTTGCATTGAGATTTTTCTGTGTTCTACTTTGTTGCTAGTTTTTTGGTACAATTTTCTATGTATGAAATCCAGGGCAGGCAAATCTACAGTAACAGTAACTAGATGAATAGTTTCTTAGGGTTATGGCAGGGAAGGCTGGAGGGGAGGGAAATGGAGAGCTAACAATAATTGGTCTAAGAATGAAAATGTTTAAAAAATGTTTTAAATATATTATTAAGAAGAGTTGAGCAACCATCACCACTGAATTGTATGGTATGTGAACTAGACGTCAACTTATGAGTTTTTTAAAAAGTGATTAAGAGATGGTTAATATCACTTGCTTAATCTTACTAAGAACTGAGCAAGCTATAATCTCATAAGTGAGAAGAAAAATAATACTTCCAACCCCATTCCCTAAACACGTAACTTTACATTTTTAAAATTCACAACGGATTAAGATTTTTAGTTTTCAAAAAAAGCTGCCAGACACTCAAAAACTAAAAAATGCACGTACTTCTACTTACCCCTCCGCACATCCCTGTCTGGCCTGCTGTTTTCCTGCTTCCTTTCTCCCACGGCTCAACATGCGTGACCTGAAAATAGAAAAAACGAGCACAACAACAGTCATACTTTGGATTTTTTTTTTAAGTCTGCCTCACGTAAACCCAAGACCATAACTGAACAGCTCTTCCAAACATTTGGAAGTGGGGCATTATGTATATAGTTTTATTTACTCACATTAAGTAAACCATCTTTGAAAATCTGCTTAGAAAATTTATTTACCTCTGTGCAAGAATAAGTATATAGGAAATACTGAAAAGAACTTTAGTAACCATTTAACCTAGTCTTTACACCCAGCAGTTAAAACTACTTGATGTAGCTATTTGCTCTAAGGGCCTAAAAAAGTTTGTGGAAGAATGGAATTAAAACAATGAACATTTTTAAGCTTCTTCACAGATTCAGAGGGATGCATATGGGGACAGAATCAGGTCCCCATATTACTTTAGCAAGACCAAACGTTATTTCAAACTGCTACTAAATACATTTAGTCTCATGTACTTGTAGAAAAATGCTTAACCATATTTGAACTTTGTATCTTTTACTGAGTTTCTTAAACAAATTAATTTTTAAAATGGACCAAAGGCTTCCATTAAAAAAAAAAAAAGGTTTTAAGAAAAATGTAAGATTTAAAGAAAAATCTGTTACAAAAGAAAACTGACTTGAAGAAAGCATTCCAAAACAATGCAGTTACTTCTAAGTCAAAATTCTGGGTAACTTCTTACTTGCACTCTTTTTTTTTTTTTTTTACTTCTTTTCTCTTTTTTTCTTACTTGCACTCTTTAAAAAAAAAATCATTCCTAAGTAAAGATGAAATTACAAAGGCTATCATACCTCCAGAAAGCATGCTTGCTACTCTACTCAATGTGTTCGTTCATTTTCACTTATGTGAGCCAATGCAAAAATTTCCCAAACTACATTAAACATTGGTTATTAAATAAAGTCAGCACGACAGTGTCATCTTTGCTAAAGTGGGCACTCTACAAAAACCACACTTTTATCTAAAAATAGCCACCAACGAGCCTTAGCTCTAAGGCAGCGGTAACTACAATCTATCCTATTCTGCTCAGCAGATGTCAGCACTGTTTTACTGTTTTCTATCCCCCAGGTTGCTATCTAAAAGATGCTCCAAATCCTGATTGTAAGGAGTGAATGCAAATGTAAAGCACACTCAGATAACTTGGACGTCTGGAGAACAAAACCTGGGTCTTGAGTTTGTGACTTTTAAGTAGTTTAATATTCCAATATTCAAAATTGGAAATCAAGCCCTCTCTCTTTTGCATGAACAACTTTTCCTGTTTTCTAACAGAGGCAGCTGCTCGTCAAAATAAACAGGAACTTATTGATCAACTATTTAAATAAAGTTAAGGATTAAGTACTGCTTACTCGCCATACTTGATGATGTTGAAAAGGTCTTCTTACCTTTAAAAAGCTAATAAACCACCAAAAACAGCTAGTTCACAGTATTACATTTAGCCTTACAATGAGCTCATATAAGATTACCAATTTTTTTCTCGCTGTACTATATAAACCCAATGTGGACCTGCACTCAGGTGTAATTTTTATACAAAGATTCTATAAAGCAGTAAGTTATTCTTCCATAATTTAGCCCTTAATTGAGGACGATGTTAAACAGCCCTCACCTAACAGTAGTACAAGAACTCTTTGGCTAAGACCTCTACAAGTACGCCCAGGTCACAAAAATACGTTGGTCACCTCAGATGTTTAGACTAAACACACAAGGTAAACTCTATGAATTACTCCCACTGAAAGTAAAACACCGTTGTGGCCACTAATCGTAGGAGGCCTGGAAGATACACATTTTTTGAACTCCGCATTCGCAGAGCGACATGGCAAATGCCTACCTAGTGGGTAAGAAAAAGGTCTAAAACCAATGGCCAGGGGGTAAAACCGAATTAGCCGTTCATTACACCAGGGAAATGCATTTATGGCGATTGAGCATGATTAATAGTGCATACCTCTACCTGCGACCCTGGGCTGCTCCGAGCCTCGCTGCAAGACTGAGTCAATCCTGCTAACGAAACAGAACTGAGAGAAGAGTGCAGTGAGGAGGCGCCAGGTGAGCTCCCCAGCACAGCCACGCCAGCACCGACCCTGCCGCAGAAGCCCAGGGCCCAGATCATTCGAAATCTGCCCAAATGCACAGGTGGCTGCGCCCTCTTCCTCCTGCCTTCCTGCTGGGAAAAATTCCAGGCCTTCTGCGCACCACTTGGACTGGCACCTCTCCACCCTGAACCCTCCCATCCCGTACGAGGCTCGCAGCGACCACGGCCATTTCCCTGATTGGCTAGATGGTGAGTACCAACAACTCGAGGCCAACGCTGAAGTCACCACACGCCCCGGCCCCGGGGGAGCGGGAGATTCACCAACAGGTTGGCGCTGCGTGGAATTATTTAGACGCCGTAAACTGAAGAGGCTCGAGTTCCTCCCGCTTCCTCTCCCCAGCGCCTCCGGGGATGGGACGCGGGCGACCGCCCCACAGTGGCGGGCTCTCCGGGCCCGAACCAAGGAAGCGGGAGGGCGGCCCCAGGACGACCCCTCCTCAAGACTTACAGGCCGCGGCCCCCCATCGAGCCGACCTTCCCGCACCCACAAACCCTCCGTAGATCTCTGCCCGTTTCCTCCACCCTCCGCCGGCCCGAACTCACCCCGCCCTCCCGCTGCAAGGGCCTGGAGGCTTCGTACCTTAAAGTAGATCTCGTCCACCACCTCGTGGTAGGTCTTGAGCTCGTAAAGCTGCACTTTGAAGTACGGCGACGACAGGATGTTGGTGAGGATCATAGGGTTGAGGTTCATGGTCTTCTCGTTGCCCCACAGCGGCAGCACATTGCCCTGCTTGCCCGAGACGGCCGGCTTGGTGGCGCCGCCGCCGCCGCACTGCTGCTGTTGCTGGACCGAGGCCGCGGCCGCCTGGTGCTGCGGGTGCGAATTGCCTGTCAGCGCGGGGCTGTTGTTGGCCATGTTGCGGCGGAAGGAGGGAAGGAGAAGGGAGGGGGGAGGGGGCCAAGCTCGATCTCGCTCGTCGGGACAACGGTCCAGGACCCTACTCCATGGAACGCTGTCGGGAGAGGGGGCCGCCAGGCTGTGGCCCAGCAGGGTGAGGAGAGAAACTGGGTGCCGGCAGATGGGATCCAGGCCGCGCAAGCAGACGCCGAGATGCAGGCCGCGAGCACTCCCGGTGGAGAGCGAGCCGGCGACCAGAGAGCGCGATCTCTTCCGCCAACTGCCCCTGGGAACAAGATGGCGGGCCGGGCGGATGTGACGCCACGCGTCCCAGAGTTCCACGCGGAGCTACCGGCCAATCAGAGGCGCCCGGGTGGGCTGGACCTGCCTCTTCCTGGTTCCCGCCCCTCCGCGCGTTCTTCGCTCCCTGCCGTTGGTGCTGCGGCAAGCGGAGCCGAGCTCGCCGGGAGTAGAACCAATTGATCTGCTTTTGTGTTTGGCCTGGGGTCCGCTTTCCCTTCCCAGGAACCGGCAGATAAGGATTTGTATAACCGCAGAGTGCTTGCAGATTCGCGACTCCGGCTCCTGCGGAGTAGCCGACGGAGCTTCCGGACTGTTTTTAGACTCTCTGGGAGGGGCTGGTGGTCGAAGACCCACTGCGCCATAGGATTCCGGAGTGAGGGTCCCCCGTCCTCCGCCTGACTAGCGTCCGGTCGCCTGCCTAACTGTGTGCTCGAGCTGCAGTGTATTCAGCTGTAAATCGGGGTAACACCGGGGGCCATTGTAAGTGAGCGTTAAGGGAAGTACTATAGCGGCAGTGCCGAGTAGAATACGACCATCAGGCGTTTCCCACAGTTTAAGACCTTTACATTTTACAGATGCATTCTGAGGGGTAAACTGCATTGCGAAGGAAGGGCTGGGAAACGGGCAAATGTCAGAATCAGTCGCTGCCGTGTTAAGTTAGAATCGGTCCATAGTGTGTTTGATAATTAAGCTAGGCTGCAGGGGACACCAAGGAGCCCTGGTGGTGTAGTGGGCTATGCGTAGGGCCGCTAGCCTGGAGGTCAGCAGGTAGAATCTACCAGGCGCCTGAGAGAGACGAGGCTTTCTGCTAAAGAGAATCCCCCTGGGGTAGTTCTGTCTTGCCCTATAGCGTCTCTGTGAGTTGGCATCGACTCTTTAGCAGTGAGACCAGAGAGCCCACGTGGCGCCATCCTAAAGCACTCAACTGCCAACCAAATGGTCAATGATTGGGACCCACAGCCGCTCCACTGGAGAAAACAGTTTCAATAAAGATTTACAGCCTTGGGAACCCTTACAGACAATTCTGCCCTAGAGCGTCACTGTAACTAAATTACACAACTGAGTTTCGACTTTTTTGCACAGAAGATACTGGCTCGACAGGCAGGTGGGGTCAGATTAGGCAGTTCATCAGCAGAGAACAGCCTGAGCATATCTGCAAGTAGGAAGATTGACCTTACTAGAGGGTAATGAGAGAATGATATCTGCATAGGAATTTGAGCCGTTATGAAGTGTCTGGAACACTAAAATGAGACATTAAGAAGCTGATATTTAAATCCAAGGGTTACATAATTACAGCCAAAGACTCAAATCTATTTTAACGATACTAATATTGCTAATACTTACTGGCTCTAACCCATTCTTGACACAATATTGCCAGAGTCATTGTCCAAAACCTTGGATGCCCCCTCAGTGGCATTCTCCTGTCCAACAGCTACTAAATCTGCATGGACTTGATGGCCTTGAGTGAGTGAATGAATGAGTGACCTTTTCTAGTCATCAAATTTGATTTTGTGTTGTGACACTTTCCATCATTTACCCTTTCCTAAAACTTGAGTTACGGGTTTTGAAGTTGTGATCTGAATTTCAGTGGCACAAAGAGGAGGGTAAAAGGCTAAGGCAAGGGGGAACTGATTACAAGGATCCACATGTGACCTCTTCCCTGGGAGAGGGACAGCAGAGAAGGGGGGAAGGGAGACTCCGGATAGGGCAAGATATGACAAAATAACGATGTATAAATTACCAAGGGCATATGAGGGAGGGGGGAATGGGGAGGGAGGGGGGAAAAAAAAGAGGACCTGATGCAAGGGGCTTAAGTGGAGAGCAAATGCCTTGAGAATGATTGGGGCAGGGAATGTATGGATGTGCTTTATACAATTGATGTATGTATATGTATGGATTGTGGTAAGAGTTGTTTGAGTCCCTAATAAAATGTAAAAGAAACAAAAAAAAAAGGCTAAGGCAAAACCTTGCCGGGAGACCCACAGCTGGATAAAGTGAACCTGCAGGAGAGAGGACAAGCAGAGCATCAAGAAATAAATCGGGAGAAGATGGTATAACAATGCAAGAGGATATAGATAATATTAAACTGTTTAATACAAAGCTGATGATCCAAAAATGTAAACTCCCACCTAATTTACAGTAAAACTGAAATAAAACCATAAGGGAGACTAAGCTCCCCTTCGTTAGTCTTGTGGTGTTTATGGTTTAAAAAAAATAAAAGTTAGCTTTCTTAAGCCAAAACGCAGTATATAGATTTTGGATAAATTAATAAAGTGTGCGACTGAGTCTTACAGTATCTAAATGATCATCTGTCTACTACCTTCTTTATATTGGAGGAAAACTAGAGATTTGGAAAGTAGTTTTCATGTCTTTTCTATTCTTGTTTTTCTTTTCTTTTAAACATTTTATTAGGGGCTCATACAACTCATCACAATCCATTCATGTACATACATCAATTGTATAAAGCACATCTGTACATTCTTTTCCCTAATCATTTTTTTCCTTTTTTTAACATTTTATTAGGGGCTCATACAACTCTTATCACAATCCACACATATACATACATCAATTGTATAAAGCACATCCATACATTCTTTGCCCTAATCACTCTCAAAGCATTTGCTCTCCACTTAAGCCCTCTGCATCAGGTCCTCTTTTTTCCCCCTTGTTTTTCTATACAGTCATTTATACAAAGTTGTTTCCCAACTACCACTGATGAGCCTAACCTCTAATGGTTTATCAATACATTGAAAAAACAAACGAACCTAGATCGTCATTTTGGTGTGTTTTAGCCTCAACAACCAATAGTTTTAGTTCATTGAGTGATATTATAACTGCATAATTCTAAAATTGTTAAAATTACTCCTTAGGATATTTAATATTTTAGTGTAGTTTTGTGATTATTGGATACCATTGAGTCGATTCTGACCCATATCGACCTTATGTACAACAGAATGAAACCCTGCCCGGTGCTGTACATCCTCACAATTGTTCCTGTGCTTGAGCCCATTGTTGCAGCCACCGTATCAGTCCACCTCCCTCAGGGCCTTCCTCTCCTTCACTGCCCCACTACTGTATCAAACATGATTCTTAAGGAACTGCTTTCTCCTGACAACATGTCAAAAGTATGTAAAATGAATTATTGCCGGCTTTGCCTCTAAAGAGCACTCTGGTTGTTCTTCCAAGAGAGATCAGTTTGTCCTTTGAGCAGTCCATGGTACTTTCAATATTCTTCTCCAGCTCCACAATTCAGATGTATGGGTTCTTCTTCAGTCTTCTTTATCTAGTGTTCAACTTTCCCATGCATATGAGACAATTGAAAATACCATGACTTGGATCAGGCAAACTAGTCTTCAAAGTAAAATCCTTGCTCTTCCATACTCTAAAAAGGTCTGGTACATCAGATGCACCTAATGCAATACATCTTTTGATTGCTTTGAGTACTCTTCCATGAGCATTCTTTATGGATCCAAGCAAAACAGAATACTTGAATCTTTTCTTTGTTTATCATGAGGCTACCTATTGGTCCAGTTGTGAAGATTTTAGTCTTTACATTGAGTTGTAATCCATACTAAAGGGTACAAACCTTGATCTTCACCAGCAAACACCTGAAGTCCTCATTTTCAGCACACAAGGTTGTGTCATCTGCTTATCGTAGGTTCAGACTTCTTCCAATCCTGATACCACACTCTTCTTCATATACAAACGGGTACTCCCCAAAACCCAGAATATTATATTCCCCCCAAAGCTATGTATTTAAATGACAAAACAAAACAATCATCACTTTCAAAGGACTCTCCATTATACTTAATACATTTGTCAAATCTACGATTCCATTCTTAGAAACAGTTTTCAGACTCACCTGTTTGGATGGCTGACAGCACCTTCATTTGTTGGTTTGTTTTTTCACCTCTTCTACATCATCAAATCTCTGTCCTTTCACAATCCTCTGCATTCAAGGAAACAAAAAGAAGCCTCATGGATTGAGGTCAGGTGAGTAAGATGTGTGGGCCAAGAGAGGCATGCTGTATTTGCCCAAAACTGGCACACTGAGATCGTTGCGTGAGCAAGTGCATTGTCATTGTGGCAAAACCAGTCCCTTGTCTGCCACAAATCCGGCCTTTTTTTGTTGCACACTATTACCCAGTCGTTTCAGAATCTCTAAATAGTAAGCTCGAATAACAGTCGGACCTGGTGGAATGAACTCCAAATGCCCTATCCCCCTCACATAAAAAAAAACAACAACAAATGAGCATCGTCTTTATCTTTGATTTCACTTGACTAGCTTCTTTGGGGGTGAATGACAAGATAGCATCTTCCTTGGCTCGATCAATGTTTACTTTTGGGGTCATAGGAATAGCACCATGCCTCATCAATAATGACCTTGGACAAAATATCTGGGTTGCTTTAGAGCTGTTCTTTCAAAGCATGGCATGTTTCCAGTCAATGTTCTTTTTGCTGGTATGCCAGAACTGAGGCACAAATTTATAAGCAATCTTTCTCTTTCCAAAATCTTCCATTAAAATTCGCTGACCCGAGCTCCAAGATAGTCCAGACAATTTCCCTACCTCTTCAATGGCCTGTCATTAGTGTTTGAGCACAAGTGCTTGAATTTTGTGGACATTTTCATCCTTTTGGGAAGTTGACAGATGTCCAGAATGAGGTTTGTCATCAGTCAACATTTCACCTGTATTAAAATGAGAAAACCACATTTACACTTGAGTTTTTCCCATAGTGCTGTCCTTGTAAGCTGTGTTCAACATCACAACAGTTTCTGTGCTATTTTTTCCAAGTAGGAAACAGTCATGTGCTGTTCTCTTAAATCAGCAATCACAAAAAATGAGGTTTAAGTGAAATTGCTTTTACAAAAAATTCAGTAAGCTGAGAGAACCTTCCCAGGTGATGCTACTGGGTGAACTTATTTGGAGTGAGTTGCTCGATGCTCACCTAGTGGGAAAATGTGTACTACAAAAGCTGCGCCCAGTAGAGCTATTTCCCTTTTTTTTGGGGGGGGTACCCCCTCATAATCCAACTTCTCTGGTGTATACCTTTCCTGATTTTTTTCCCCAGCGCCACGTGGGTTTATTTGTACAACAAACAGCACAAGAAGACACCAGCGCCATGCAGGCAGCAGCCCAGGGCTCACACCAGTCCCTCTCGCCCTCACAGAGAACTCTACTTTGTGGGAGCCTGGGGGCCTTTGGGAGCTTGAGCTGGAGCAGGGGCGCCTTTGGGAGCTTTTGCTGGAGTTGTGGCCTTGGCTGGAGCATCAGCCTTGCTTTGTGCCTTGGCCTTGGGCCGGCAGAGCCTCAGACCCTTGGCAATACGTGCCCGAGCCCGCTTGCCAAGCTTGGGGTGGGCAATGTAGGCCAGTCGGCTGAGCTTGCGGTTGACGCCCATTGGGATCTTGGCCTTGACCTCTGTGGGCTTCACAAGATCCTTGATGGCCTCAGCACGAGCAGCCGCAGCCTTGGCGTTGTTGGCCTGCATTTTCTTCAGGCCCTTCTTGTTGTGCTTCTTGGCGAAGCGCATGTTCCTCAGGAACTTGGGGTCCACCCCCTTAAGAGATTTGTTTCGTTGTGACCGGGGTTTTTTGATGCCGTTTCTATGCCATTTCCGGGATTGGTTGTGCGTGGTGTGGTTCTTGGATTTGGCCATGTCTGCACCGACGCCTGCAGCTACCAGAACGCCAGGGACCGGAAGAGAGCCCTTTCCTGATTTTAAACCGTGCTGTATTCCCTTGTTCTATTCCCACAATTGCCTCTTGATCCATGTTTAAGCTCTGCATGCGCATAATCAAGTGTCTGAAATTCCCATTCTTCACATAGTTACCCAAAGTTTGTTATGATCCACATAGTCAAATACTTTGGCATAGTCAGTAAAAACACAAGCGAACATCTTTCTAGTATTATGTGCTTTGACCTGAGATTCACCTGACATCAGCAATGATATTCCTTGTTCTGGGACCTCTTCACCACTGTCTTGTCAGTTTGATGTACTGTGGTGGCTTGTGTGTTGCTGTGATGCTCAGCACTATGTCCCTGGTATCTCAAATGCCAGCAGTGTCACTCAAAGTGAGCAGGTTTCAGCAGAGCTTCTAGAATGAGAACAAACAAGGAAGAAGAAATCAACTGCCCATTTGGTAGGAAGTAGCCTCTGAAAACCTTTTGCACAGCTTAGAAACACTGTCAGGTACGAAAGGGATAATGAATTGAAGCCGAATGTTGTCACAGGTACTGTTGGAAGATGGGCGCTAAATGTGACCGAGGAGGAGCTGCATTCTCAGAGTCGACCATGGGGAGTGAAAGGAACAAAGCCAGCGGGAGTGTGGTCTCCATGATCTTCACTTGCTGATGGGACACACTCAAGGTAGAAAGAAATAGCTGCAAAAATCTGCTAACTATTGGAACTTAGAATGTGCAAAATATGAATCTAGGAAAGTTGAAAGACCAAAATGAATTTATATCCTTTAGTGAGCTGAAATGGACTGTATTTGCCATTTAGAAACCGAAAATCATGATTTACTATGCCAGGAATGACACAATCAAGAAGAATGATGATTCATTTTTTGTCAAAACAAGCATTTCAAAATCAATGCTGTCTGTGACAGGATTATATCTATCTGCCTTCAAAGAAATCTAATCAATACAACTATAATTCAAATTTATGCACCAACAAGAAAAGCTAGTGATGAAGAAAGTGAAGAATTCTATCATCATCTTAAAACTGAAATTAATCAAACAAATCAAGAAGCATTGGTGATTATTGGCGAATGGAATACAAAAGTTGGAAACAAAGGGATGAATAATAATTGGAAAATACAGACTTGCTGTTAGAAATGGAGCTGGTGATTGCATGATAGAATTTTGTAAGACAAATACCTTATTCATAGCAAATATCTTTTTCCAACAACGCAAAAGGTGACTATACACAAGGAATTCTCCAGATGAAATACTCAAATCAGATTGACTACATCTGTGGGAAGACACTATGGAAAAGCTCACTATTATCAACTAAAACCAGGCCAGGGGATAACGGACATACCATCAATTGCTCATATGTAAGTTCAGGATAAAACAGAAAATTAAAACAAGTCCACACCAGCCAAAATATGATCTTCAGTCTATCCCACCTGAATTTTGAGATCATCACAAGAACAGATTAGAGGCATTGAACCCTAATGGCAGAACTGATTAACTGTGGGAGGACATCGAAACCATCATGCCTGATGAAAGCAAAGCTTGTTAAAAAGATAGGGGAAAAAAGATCAAAATGGGTGTCAGAAGAGACTCTGAAACTTGCTCTTTAATTGTAGAGTAGAGGAAGAAATGTCTAAGAGCAGAATAGAATTTTCAAAGGGCAGCTCAAGAAACAAAGTCAAATATAATGAAATGTGCAAAGACCTAGAATTATAAAACCAAAAGGGAGGAACACACTCAGCATGTCTGAAACTGACAGAACTCGAGAAACAATTCAAGCCTCGATTTTAAAGATTCTACAGGCAAAATATTGAATGATACAGGAAGCCTCAAAGGAAGATGGAAAGAATACACAGTCACTGTGCCCAAAAGAACCAGTGAACGTCTACCATTTCAGGAGGCAGCATATGAGCAAGAGCTGCTGGTTCTGAAGGTAGACGCTCAGATGAACTGAAAACATTAGCCAAAAAACAAGGAATTGATGGCCTACCAATAGAATTGTTTCAACAAGCTGATGAAGCTCTGGAAGCATTCACCTGTATATGCCAGGAAATTTGGAAGACAGCCACTTAGCCAAGTGACTGGAAAAGATTCTTATTTGTATCTGTTCCAGAGAAAGGTGATCCAATAGAACCCTCAAAAACAATATAATTGATATTGTATGCAAATAAAATTTTGCTGAAGATCGTTCAACAAAGGTTGTATCAGTGCATTGACTGGGTTACTCATTGGGCTACAATCTACAAAGTTGGCAGTTCAAACCCACCAGCCACTCCTCAGGGAAAAGATGGGCTTTCTATTCCTGCAAACAGATGCAGTCAAGGAAACAAATGGGGCAGTTCTACCCTCTCCTATATGGTTGCTATGAGTCATCTTAAACTCAGTAGCAGTGAGTACGGAGTGGGTAAACCTACCAGGCAGCCTCTCCGCGGGGGAAAGAGGAAGCTGTATGTTGTAGGGTTTACAGTCTCAGCAACCCGAAGGAATAGTTTTATGCTACAGGATCACCATGAGTTGGAATGACTAGGTGACAGTGGGTTTTTAGATCGCCTCTAGTCCTGACCATGCTGTGTGCTAGGTGTTTGGCTGCTTACCACAGATGTGAAGTTCAAACCCACCAGCTTGCCCCATAAGAGGAAGATTAGTCTGTCTGATCTTGTATTGCTGGTATCAAAAACTCTACATACGCTCAGAATTAACTTGATGGCAGTGGATTGTTTGGTTAATGATACTGAGCTTCTCCATTGTCTCTTCTCACAGTTTGAGTTTCATGTATTGACATTTATGTATGTTTCATGTCCACTTTATGTTGTTGAAAAGGAATTTGCAATAAAGAAGTTGGTCTTGCAAAAATTCTCTCATGCAATCTCCAGCTTCCCATCTATCAGAAGGCCATACTTTATTTTATTTTAAAAATCATTTTATTGGGGGCTCGTACAATTCTTATCACTATCCATACATATATCATTGTGTCAAGTGAATATGTACATTTGTTGCCATCATCATTCTCAAAACATTTGTCTTCCACTAGAGCCCTTAATATCAGCTGCTTGTTTTCCACCTCCCTCCCCACTCCCCCTACCTCATGAACCCTTCATAATTCATAAATTGTTATTATTTTGTCATATGTTACACTGTCCGACATCTCCCCCTGCCCTCTTCTCTGCTGTCCATCCCCCAGGGAAGAGGTTATGTGTAGATTCTTGTAATCAGTTCCCCCTTTCTATCCCACATTCCCTCCACCCTCCAGGCATCGCCACTTTCACCACTGGTCCTGAAGGAGTCATCTGTCCTGGATTTCCTGTGTTTCCAGTTGCTATCTGTACCAATGTATATCCTCTGGTCTAGCCAGGTTTGTAATTTAGAATTGGGATCATGATAGGGGGGAGGAGGTATTTAAGAACTAGAGGAAAGATATGTTTCATCGTTGCTACCCTGCACACTGACTGGCTCATCTCCTCCCCACAACCCTTCAGTAAGGGGGTGTCCAGTTGGCTGCCAATGGGCTTTGAATCTCCACTCTGCACTCACACTTTTACAATGATATGATTTTTTGTTCCTTGATGCCTGGTCCCTTCAACAGCTCGTGGTCACACAGGCTGGTGTGTTTCTTCCATGCGGACTTTATTGCTTCTGAACTAGATGGCCATTTGTTTATCTTCGAGCCTCCAACACCCCAGATGCTATATCTTTTGATAGCCGGGGACCATCAGCTTTCTTCACCACATTTGCTTATGCACACGTTTGTCTTCATTGATTGTATCAGGAAGGTGGGCACCCACTGATATGATTTTTAGTTCTTTGATGTCTGATAACTGGTCCCTTCTACACCTCGTGGTCAGACAGGCTGGCGTTCTTCTTCCATATGGGCTTTGATGCTTCTCAGCTAGATGTCTGCTTGTTTATCTTCAAGCCTTTAAGACTCCAGGTGCTATATCTTTTGATCGCCGGGCAGCATCAGCTTTCTTCACCACATTTGCTTATGCTCCCTTCTTTGTAAGTTCCTTCCCCCCCATATCTTACACAATCCAATATATATGTATTTACATACAATTCTGTTGTTCGATCCCATCTGTGATAGTTAAGGTTTATTGTGCCAACCTGGTCGATGAACACATGTGGGTTTAATTGATGGGGCAGAGAGATAAATGGCTCGGTGAGCCTTGCCTCTCTGGTCTCTTGTTCTCTGATGGTTGGACCAGTGTGTGGCTGCCTTAGCTAGTTCTCTGCCTCAGCTGACAAGGTTCACTTCCTGTGAGACAACCCTGAGGAGAAGCCACATGGACCTATCCTGATGTAGCCCTGGGTGCTGAGAAGCCACGTGGAGACCCACACCAGCGCTGAGATGCTTACACGTTCACTGATTCAGCTTTCCTCCTGCATTTAGCATTATTGAATGTGTTTTGTGAGTTTGAGGAGGACTTTGTAGATTGGTGTTGGACAGATGGGCTAATGTTGGACTTATGGGCTTGGACTGGACTGGGTTGGGATGCTTTCTTAATGTACACTTATTTACCCTTTATATAAAACTCTCTTCTATAAAATATGTGTTTATGAACTTTGTTTCTCTAGTCTACCCAGACTAACACATCATTGAATGGGGTTATACAGTCATCAATGCTTTCAACTCCCCATTCTTCCCTTCCCCACTTCTCTCTTCCCAGGCTCTCAGGGAACCATTACTCCTGTTACTATTTCTGAAGGGTTATCTATCCTGACTTTCATTTACTGACTGATCTTAAATATACAAATGAACATATGCAAATCTAACATGATTAATAAGTTAAAAACAAATAATAGCCTTAATAGTAAGGGGATGAAAATATTAAAGAACTACAGTTTCTTAAGAGCCACTGTTTAATATACCACATGATATGGGCAATGTTACAAATGATAACACATGCTATTAAAATAGATAATAATAAACAATATTAAAATATGGAATTAAAGATAATTTATTGATCTCAGATACATGTTAATCTGTTGGGAAGTTACATCTCAAACTTTTGAAAATCCATGGGGAAGCACTCATAGGCTTAAAACACCCCATGTTCTTTATGCTTATATCAGGGACAGGGAACTGGGCTGCATGGGTGATGTCAGGCCAGGTCCCAGATGTGATTAGACTTTAGACCTTTCTCTCCCTTTGCTAATTGCTTTTGCTGCAAGGTAAAATCATAGATTGGATGGTCCTGACCAGTCCCTTCTCTGTTTAGCCTTTGCACACCTGTTGCTCTCTTCTAAGCAAAACCATCCCAGTCACAGGGATTTTGCCTGAGCACTCCTTCTTGGTCATGAGCTATACCAGTGACCCTGACTCTCTGGACACAGCCAGTTGGACTGGAAGTAGCATTGATCCACATGGTAGCCAGTCACCTGTGATACAGTTCCATGAGCATAGATGACCAGATTTTGGTCACAGGGTTATGAGAAAGCCATAACAAAGAATGAGCAGGACCTAGGAGGCAGAGAGATCACCGAGAGGGTCTGAGAGTAAGTTCTTGAGTCCCTGTACAAAGACGATGCAGCACCGTCAACTAAATCCCTTGCTCCTAGTCGGGTTGGTTTGAAGACAGTGCACATGGAAACACTGAAGATCTGGGAGCACTTCCTTTAAATCTGTGCCTCTGGTCCCCTTTCCGCCCCATCTGCAAGAGGCCTCTCATTTTACAAACCCAGTGCCGCCAGTGATTCTGACTCCCACGTAGAACAGATCTGCTCCCTAAGGTCTCCCAGACGACAGATCTTACAGCAGCAGAAAGTATCGTCTTTCTCCAAAGGAGTGGTTGGTTTGAACTACTGACCTTTGGGTTAGCACCCCAATTTTTTTGAAGATTAATGTTTATTTCTGAATAAAGTGCACTCAAAAAATCATATTCTTTTCCCTCATGCACTTGTTTTCATAATAAGTTCCAAGGATCAACTTTGAAGGTATTTATCATGATAAAATGTTTCCTAACAGCTGGTCATTTACCCCATGGCGGACAATTTCTCATAGAAATCAAAGACTAAAAACTAAATATAGATCTTACAGGAAGCTTACAACAATTAAGAACCGAGAACATATCGTTTACTGCAAAATGTTATAAAAGCAGTACAATGTAGCTTTAAATGTTTAATTACTTGATTTAAACAGAGGGGACAGAAAACAAACAAATGGAAAAATCAGGACAGGCCTGGCTTTAAGATTTTTTGTATTCTATCCGTTCTACTTTCACATGATCTCCGAGGAGCTGGTACACATAAGTGGCAACAGTAGAAGCTGGAATACCCATCAACACAGATGAAGGCATAATGTTTGTTTGCGAGGCATTCTGTGCTCCAGTGGCAGAACCTGGGTTAGTGTCGACTTGATCTTCATGCTCAAAAGCTTGACATTTGTGGGTATGTCCCGCAATAAGAATGTCCACATCACACTGTCTCTGCGGCAGGGCTAAGCCGGCCATGTTGCCCCCTGGATAACTTGATGTCCATGGATCAAACCAAGCGTGAACTGCCCGGCGGTCAGAGCGTTCTGTTCTGGCTCATTCAGGTTCTCATCGAAGTCTCCTCTCCCAGTAGGAACAGCACCGGCCAGCGTCTTGAGATAGTCGTAGCTCTCTGTGGTGTAAAGGGTCCCTGTGCAGGAACCAGCAGTTCCTTGAATTTAGCCGCAGACTGTTGCAGCAGTGGGGTGTGCAGATCTCATAATACAGCACTGATCTGTGCCCAGCCATCCTGTCAGCGGGCTCCCTTCAGTCACAGCCACCGCCGCCACCCTCTTCCTCTCAGGCTCCCTGGTACCCGGCCTACCTCATCCACCAGCGGCCCAATTCTTAACAACTCTGCCACCAGGCTTCTTTCCACTTTCAGCAGGAGAGGCACACACCCACCGGCCCCAATTTATAATGGTGCAGTTGTCCCTGCGCAGGGTGTGAACGTGCAGTGACACACGCTCAGCACGGGTGTTAGGAGGGGATACACCTGGATGACTGAGAAGTTATTTCTAACGAACTGCTTCTGACAGGGGAGGAGACAGGCCTAGACTGCTTTTCACTGAGCAACCGTTAAACCGTAGTTTTTGGTGAAAGGTCACCAAGTCATTATGTCACATAACTGGAAAGCAGTTCAAAGACTCAAGGGACACTACTCCTTCCTGCAGTGTCCGTTTATTCATTTACACCGCCAAGACAGGAAAACTAGAAGGAACATTGAGATCGTTAACGTTTACTGTGCCAACCTGGCCGATAAACACATGTGGGGTTAATTGAAGGGCGGAGAGATAAATGGCTCGGTGAGCCTCGCCTTTCTTGTTCTTGGGTCTCTTGTTCTCTGCTAGCAAGGCTGACTGAGGAGAAGCCATATGGACCTACCCCAATGCAGCCCTGTGTGCTGGAGCAGCTGCGTGGAGACCCTGCCAGCCCTGAGATGCTTACACCACCACTGGATTCGAAGACTTTCTACCCACTGGCCTGTGATCCTCCTGCATTCGGTGTCACTATGTGTTTTGAGAGTTTGAGGAGGACTTTGTAGATTGGTGTCGGACATTTGGGCTAAATCGGACTTATGGGCTTGGACTGGACTGAGTTGGGATGCTTTCTGAACGTATCCTTACCCTATAGATAAAACTCTCTCTTGTACACTTATGAGTTTCTGTGGATTTGTTTCTCTAATTTACCCAGACTAACACAAGTATTAATGGTAAGCGCTCTCATTTCAGAAATGAGTAACATTTAGAAGGAGTCCCAAGGTCACAACAATGGATAAGTGTTTGGCTATCAACCAAAAAGTAAGTGGCATGGGCCTCTCAGAAGAAAGTCCTGGCGAGAACTCCTAAAATGCCAACCATTGAATACCCTGTGGAGGGCAGCTCTACTCATGACTGGGAAGTGACACTATGGAAAAGGGGGGGGGGGAATTCACCAGCAGCTGTATGTACTAAGTATTACAAAGACGTATCATTCAAGTGGATATAGTTCTGATAAAATACTATTATCAGAACTTGTTTCACCATTTTGACATTTCTACCAGTTGCATATTAATAAGAAACAATTATACAGAAGAAAACAGTGTGAAAACTTAGAACACAGAGCCTTCTGACCATAGGAAAACATTTCCATGTAAGTTTCAAGATGGTTATATATCGTCCTGTGTGTATGGTAATCTGGAGTCCATGGGTGGTGTTTGATTGGTGGTGTGCATCCACAGAGTGGCTCCTTGGAAGACAGAGCTGCCAATCTGCTTCCCTAGGTCACAGCTTCAAAACCCAGTGGAGCAGTTCTGCCCTGCACACAGGAGCTTGTCACCCGCCAGCCCGGTGACAGCAGCCAGCAACCAAACAGCAGCACTAATGTGAGCCATACAATATGCTTGACTGTAAAGGTGTTCGTTATCGGGGTACCACTCCCCCGGGAAATCCATACTGGCTCGGGGAGAAACACAAACAATGGCAGGCACCGCTGACTTCAAATGGAGCTTTAAAAATGTGTGTGTGTATGTGTTTTAACATGGATGATAACATCAGCTAGCTGTGCTCTTGAGATTTCCGTGAGCACTTTAATAAGGCTGGGATAGCAACACACTGCTGGGTCAGCGCATCTTGCTCTGGGGGGCCCGGGGAGTCTCGTCAGTCATATAATGACTGGAGGGCTCGGCTCCCCTGGATTTTTCTGGCCTGTCCTCTTGTGTTTGCAGCACGGAGCTTTCTGTAACTTGTAATTTTGGACACATTGGCAGCAGTAGGAACTGGGCACATTTTTGCAAGGTACGTGTGTGTGGAATTTATGCTTTATTTTTAATAGGGACAGTGGAGTGGATTTCCAAAAATACATTTTTACATTAATAACAAAGCCAAGGTTTTGGGGGAGGGGAAATTGGTATAAATATGGTTCTAAATTGTCAATATTTAAAGCATGTAGCAAATCTATCCTTTGTTGTTACTGGTCGGTGGTGGCGGATTGGTTCCGACTAACAGTGACCCTGCAAACGAAACATGGACAGTCCTGTGCCATCCTCTCAGTCACTGCTGTGTTTGAGCCCATGGTTGTAGCCACTGTGTCGATGGACCGCCTTGAGGGCCTTCCCATTTGTCACTGACCCCTCTGCTTTACCAAACACGAGGATGACCTTCCCCAGAGACTGGGCCCTTCTGCTAAAGGTCCTACCTATGGAGATGCTCATGCTTCCTCTGGGGGAGACTTGCTTGTTCTTCTGGAAGTCCATAGTATAGTTAATCTTCTTCACCAATACTGGAATTCCAAGCCACCAATTATTTACAACCACTTACACACGTGTGTGTGTGTGTGCCAAATTTAACCTTTTATTTGCAAATGCATTTTTCAGAATCAATACCAAAGACAACCCTTGATTCATAATCGAGGAGGAGCATTGTGGGTTAAATTGGCATTTGCAGTTTCTTTAAGAACTCAGTCCTGCCAAAGTCAAACGTTAAACTGTCAAAAGCTCTTCAGCAACTTGACAAGGGACAAAGCGGTTCCCGTCGAATGTGCTTGTCTTAGAACAAGCCAGTTACATCTCTTGCTCTCTGATAACCAACAAGCTGATCACGTGTCCCCAAGTCCATGTTCATGGTGGCCCAAGTGCCTGGCCTTCAAATTCTGCCTCTGTTTCAGGGATCTTTCACAGGTTGAGCTGGGGCTGCCAGCTCTGCAGGCCCTCATTTCTAGCAGTCAGTTGTCACACCTTACTTCATAGCAGGCCACTGCTCCTCGTCACACCCCGCAGCACTCTGCTTGCTGCTACTCTTCCAATATTTAACCTCGTGGTGGGATACTGCCCCTGGCCTCAGTGCTCTGCTGAGGGCCTAGAATCCAGCTCCCTGGAGTTCTCGCATGCTCCACGGCAGCCCAGAGGAATGGAGCACTGGCCTTTGGGAACCGTCAACTGCACGAATTGGCAACAGATGAAAGCACAACCACTTACACTTTTCATGAAAAATGTTGGATGTTAATTAAAATATATATGAAAGAGATATATCAAGCAAAAAGGCCAACTATGGAAAGACCCAGAAGTAAATAGTGAGTGAGATTCCCATATGGCTAGTTTCTCAAGCTCAAGTCAGTATTAGAAAAGTCAAAGTTACTGTGAACTAAGTCATGCCCTCTGTTGAAGTATAACTATTAGAAAGTTAAAAGTATCATTCTTATATAAAAATGAAGGAAACTATGTTGAAGATTTTATTCAACTCTTTAATGAAGGAGCCAGAAAGACTGATTAAAGAGGACTTAGGGGAATGAAGACTTACCTAGTCAAGCAAAGGCGGCTGAATGAATTTGCTAAAAGAAACAAAGGGTAGTTCATGGCCTGTGGAATTACAACCTTTGGGGCTACTTTTTTTCTTTCTTTTAATTTTTTTATTATTTTATTTTCTACTGACAGAAATCTTCCAGTAAACATAGGAGGTCCCCATGGCCGAGATCTAGTCAAATAAAAAGGTCCAAGCCCAGGTCTCTCACACAGCAGCCCCCAGGTGAGCCTGTGAAACAAGGGCACACAAAGGACTTACAGGCATTCCCTCCGTGTTTCTTTCCTTCTTTATTTGTTAAAGTGAAAAAAGGGTATTTTATTAGTTGGGATTAAATACATATAATATCACTCTGCATTCACTCATGTCCAGTAGAATTATACATTCCATTGTTTCCACAGTCCGTTCCCCATCATTGGCTCCTACATGGACTCCTTGACACCATCTCCCTTTTACCCCCTGTTGCTTCATTTTCATCTAAGCCACTCAGACTCCAGCTTCTGTCTTTAATAAAGATTTTTTTTATCCCTATTTTCCTGCGTGGCATTCCACCAGTTGATTCTGAACTCAGCTTCCTGTGGAATACCTTCTATCTGGCATCCTAAAGAGAGTTGGTTGCTTTGAAAGAGGCTTTCTTCAATGAGGTCACAAAAACATGTCTAAAGCATCATCGTTAAAACTTATTCCAGAAATCGACAGGGCAGAAGCCTTTACTTTTCCTTGTTCCTCAAAGGTGATCAGGCAGAACGTGGCAAAAATAGCATGCGTGTGGAGTGAGCGTGTGGAGTGAGAGTGTCAGGCAACTCGGTCTGAAGAGCCCCAGCCTTTCTGTACAACTCTGAAGAAATTGTGCCTAGCAGTCCAAGGGCTTTTCTTCATCCAAGGAAAAAGTGCCAGGCACCAGCTCCAACCTACGCAGCAAGAACTGAGCCCTCTGTTCAGGCGGTTGTGGGTAACCAAGTCTTAGTTTTTTATCTGCAAAACGGAATGGAGGAAACTCAGTTTGCTGTCTCTTTCAATGTCTTATGAAATGTTAGCCACACCAAAGTACTAGTTGTTACTTTGTTACTGTTATTATGGACTGTAATCTCGTCTGTGACTCTGTATACGGCCGGAGACATAAAAGTGTATTTTCTGAGGTAGAAATTGTCATTGATAGCTTTGAACATTGTCTTAGGTTGGGTTCTCTGAAGAAGCAAAGCCAATTATATACACACATACACATATAAAAGGGGGCTTCAAAAAGTTTGTGGGAAAATGAAATGAAAAGATAATGGGATTTTTCTGTGAACATTTTGACACCCCAGAGAGAGAGAGAGAGAGAGAGAGAGAGAGAGAGAGAGAGAGAGAGAAAGCTTTAGCTCATGGACATGGCTCACATAGTTGTAGAGACTGGCAAGTCCCAAGTTTGTGAGTCAGGTATCAGGTTGGTGGCTTCTCTTGTCTCACATAGCTGCAAGCACTGATGAATCCAAGATGAGATCACAGGCAAGGTGGGTCATAGGCTTCAGAGGCTGATGAATCTCAAGAACTAGAAGTGAGATGGTGATAAGTGGGATGTGGGATCCCGAGTCTTACTGGACTCTCCATTCATATATTAGAGGTACACTACATCCTCATGGAAACTCCTTTCAACCGATTAGCTGCTGATAGCATATTTTATCATGGAGGTGATTGCATTGTCTATCACCATGTGATTACATTATATTAGATCACAAAGAGGTGGGGTAGGACAACAGAACTACCAAACCATGAAGAATCATGGGAAGTCAAGTTAATGCACAATATTAACCATCACAAATACTCTCCCTATACTTTAGTAATTCCCCATATAATGGCACCAAAATAACTTACATCCTTTGTTCATTGCTGCATTTCTCACAACAGCCAAGAAGTGGAAAGAACCCAACTGCCCATCAACAGATGACTGGATAAACCACATGTGGTTACATAAACAATGGAGGATAATTCAACCATAAAGAGAAATGACATTCTGATCCATGCAATGTTTTGGACAAACATTGAAAGCATAATGTTGAGTAAAATTAAGTCAGACACAAAGGACAAAGTTTGTATAACCTCACTTTTTTTTTTAAAAAGGAATTTTGTTTACACTCATTTTGCAAATAAAGATGTCGTAGTTACATAATCTGGTGTCAATTTAAAAGGATTATGAGTGAAGGGGTGGAGTCTGTCCTGTCAATCAAGATATAACTAATAAGGCCTCTGTGTGGTATGGTCTTCTCCTGAGATTCTTGGAACTCTTGGATTTCCTCCTTGGAGGCAGGAGACACACACTCTGCTCACTCCCTTGGACAAGCTCTACTGACAAGACACATGGCGCTAGGCCTGGGAGCTGGAGAAGCCATATGGATCTACCCTGATGCAACCAGACCTCTGGAGCCGGAGAGACCATGTAGAGATGCCTGCCAGCACTGAGATGCTTACAATGCCACTGGATCCACAAGACTTCCAACCCACTGGCCTGTGACCATCCTGCATTCGGCAACATTGCATGTATTTTGTGAGTCTGAAGAGGCCTTTATAGATTGGTATTGGATATATGGGCTAATATTGGACTTATGAACTTGATCTAGACTGGGCTGGTGTGTTTTTTCAATATTCAATTGCTCTTGTATATAAACCTCTTTCTTATATACCTCTTTCTTATATATGTGTGTCTAGGAATTTGTTTCTCTAGTCTACCCAGACTAACACAGGAGAGCAAAACACTTCAGTTTCCTATCCCATAACTCTTAAGAAAAATTCATTAGTAAATACATTACCTGTGAACTGCCTTAAGGCTAAGGCAGGCTGGATAATAAAGCATCTCTGATGGTCATATTCCCTGCTTGTGACTCCCTCTGAATGGGTGAAAACGGCGCTGGACATATCTGAACCGATAAGGTGTGGCCTGGCATTTCATCCTAATCATTCTAATTGGGCAACAAACTAGACCCATCACTGGAGGAATGCTTCCATAGAAGCACTTATTGAAGTTACATTGTGCGTCTCAACTACAGATGAGTAGCTCCACTCAACCACCATCTATAAAGTACAACTACGTAACAGTCTGCACTTCACCTGGGGTGCAACCAGTATCAATCTAGATGAAGATCTCCCCACGATGCTTGTAAAACCCCACTTATACGGAATATCTAGGATAGCCCATTGCCCAGGGAACAGAGTCTGCGAGGAGGAGGGGAAATGGGAGTTAGGGCTAAGGGTGACTGAGGTGCTGACTGGGCTGAAGAAAGCGTCTGGTCATGCATAGCGCTAATGGAGCACATGGTATGTGTGAGTCTGGGCAGACCAGAGAAACCAATCCATGCACACACATATGTGTATAAGAAAGAGATTTATATACAAGAGCAATTGAACATTGAGGAAACATCCCAGCCCAGTCCAGATCAAGTCCATAAGTCTGATATTAGCCCATATGTCTGATACCAATCTATAAAGTCCTCTTCAGGCTAATGAAACACATGCAATGATGCCAAATGTAGAAGATCTCAGGCAAATGGGTAGAAAGTCTTTGGATTCAGTGGCATTGGAAACAACTCAGCACTGGCAAGGGTCTCTGCATCATCAGGGTAGGTCCATGTGTCTTGTCAGCTGCTAGGTATCCCAGGGTGTGAGCAGAGAGAGAAGTGTCTCCTGCCTCCAAGCAGAAAGTACCAGATTTCCCAGGATCCTTAGGGGAAGGCCCTGCCCACACAGAGGCCTCACTGGCTATGATATGATTGACAAGCTAGACTCCATCCCTACACTCTTAATCCTCAAATTGACAAACAATTATATATCTACTACAGACCACTCCTTGTCAATTGACACTTTCACATCACTCTGTAACCATATATAATTTTCAAACAAACAATAATGAAATCATATCTGTACCTAACCAGATAAAACTAAAGTGCATACAATTCAATATGTGCCACCCTCATGTAAAAATAACATTTTATAAATGAACAAAACAAAAATATCCTATGCCTAACAATTGCAGTTAAGTAATACCTACACCTTAATCCTATAATCCTATGGATATCTTCCCCCACCTATGAAAGTTTGTAAGCCAACCACTTCATCCCCCAATTTTGGGTATCCAATTTTTACATTGCTTACTTACATCAACCTAGTGCTCTAAGGAGACAATCATATTTTTCGACGTGAAGAATCTTCATTCCAGTTGGAACCTTGTGAAGTCTGCATCCATAAGCAAAGTCAAATCAGGACAGGCCATCCATGACATCAGCAACAATATGCACCAGTTTACATGCTCAAAAATCTCTTCATCTGGTCCGTTTCTGGTCAACTCAGTGAGTGCTGCCTTGTGAGGATGGTGCAGGAGTGCCCTGTAGGGTTCCCATGGTGGCACGTCTTCACAGAGGCAGACAGCCACATCTTTCTCCATTAGAGTGGCCGGTGAGTTTGGACTGCTGCACTTACTTTAACCACTGCACCACCAGGGCTCCTCTCTGGTGTCCTTAGGGTGTTGTTGCTATCGAGTTGGTTCCATCCCATGGCGACCTTATGCACAACAGAGGGAAACACTGCCCAGTCCTGCTCCATCCTCACAATTGTCTGCATGCTTGAGCCCTTGTTGCAGCCCTGTGTGTGTTAGTCTGGGTTGACTACAGAAACAAAGCCAAAGACAATTATACGTGTAAAAGAAAGAGCTTTATATAAAGAGTAATTGTATATTGAGAAAACGTCCCAGCCCAGTGAAGATCAAGTCCGTAAGTCTGATATTAGCCCATATGTCCGATACCAGTCTATAAAGTCCTCTTCAGACTCATACAACACATGCAGTGACATTGAATGCAGGAAGATCATAGGTCAGTGGGTGGAAAGTCTTATGGATCCAGTGGCAGGTGGTGGAAGCAGTTCATCTCAGCGCTGGCATGGGTCTCCTTGTGACTCCTCCAGCTCCAGGGCTCTGGCTTCATCAAGGTAGCTCCATGTGACTTATCAGCAGGAATGTCTCACAGAGAGTCAGTGTGTAACTGGCCTCCAGTGAACTATTTATCTCCACTTGTGCCTCCAAAATGAGGTCATCAAGCTGCAACCTTATTGACAGGCTAGACTCCACCCCTTTGCAAGTTGACAGGCGATTATTTAACTGCCACACTGTGTCACTCCAAATTCTTGAGGAGTATCCTCTCCTTCACTGCCCCATTTACTTTACCACACCTGATGTCCTTCTCTAGGGACTGGTCTCTCCTGTCAACATGTACAAAGTATGAAGTGTTGACATCCTTGCCTCTAAGGGACACTCTGGCCATACTTCTTCCAAGATAGATTGATTTTTCCTTTTAATAGTCTATGGTCCTTTCAATATTCTGCTCCCTATTCTTTTTTGGCTTCTTTATTCAATGTAAAACGTTCACATGCATATGAGGCAATGGAGAATGCCATGACTTTGCTCAGACACGTGTTAGTCCTCAAAGGACTTGTCAATACCTTAAAGAGGTCTTCGGCAGCAGATTTACCCAATGCAACGTGTTGGTTGATCTCTTGACTGCTGCTTCCATGAGCAATGACTGCGGATCCAAGCAAGATGACAGCCTTGACAACCTCCATCTTCTCTTTACTTATCACGATGCTACCTACTGACACAGTTGTGAAGATTTAGTCTTTACATGGAGTTGCACTCCATACTGAAGGCTACAGTACTTGATCTTCATCAGCAAGTGCTTCAAGGATCCTCACTTTCAAGGCTGTATTATCTGCATATCTCAGATTGTTAACAAGCCTTCCTCCAAGCCTGATGGCATAGTCTTCTTTCTATAAGCCAGCTTCTCTAATTATTTACTCAGCATACAGATGGAATAAGTATGGTGAGAGGATACAACTCTGACGCACACCTTTCCTGATTTAGAATCATGCTATTCCCTTGTTCTGTTCTCACAACTGCCTCTTGATCCACATACAAGTTCCATATGGGCCCAATGAAGTGTTCTGGAATTCCCAACCTTCTCAAGGTTAGCCACAGTTTGTTAAGATACACACAGGTGAATGCTTTGGCACAGTCAAAAACACAAGTAAATATCTTTCTGGTATATTCTGCTTTCAGTCAAGATTCATCTGACATCAGCAATAACAGCCCTTGTTGCATGTCCTCTTCTGAATCTGGCCTGAATCTCTGGCAGCTCCCTGTCTATGTATTGTTCTAACTGTTGTTGGACAATCTTCAGCAAAATTTTACTGGCATGTGATATCAGTGATATTTTTCAATAGTATGACATTCTGTTGGGTCACACCTTTCTTTTGGATGGCTACAAATATGGATCTCTTCCAGTCAGTTGGTCAAGGAGCTGTCTTCCAAATTTCCTGGCTTTCAGTGCTTTTACAGATTTCTGAAACATTTCAATGTGCATTCCATCAATTCCTGGAGCCCTGTTTTTGGCTAATGTGTTCAGTGCAGCTTGAATTCTCCTTTCAGAACCATTGATGTTTGCTCATATGCTGTCTCCTGGAATGGTGGACTGTTGACTAGTTCTTTCTGCTACAGTGACTCTGTATTCGTTCTATCACCTTTTGATGCTTCCTGCATCATTCAATGTTATCCATAGAATCTTTCAGGATTTCAGCTCAAAGCTTGAAGTTTTTCTTGAGTTCTTTCCGTTTCAGACCTGCTGAACGTGTCCTTCCCTTTTGGCTTTCTAATTCTAGGTGTTTGCACATTTCATTATAGTTATTTGGCTTTATCTTCTCCAGCTGCCCTTTGAAAGTTCTGTTCAGCTTTGGCTACTCTATGATTAAGAGCGAGCAAGTTTCAGAGTCTCTTCTGACATCCACTTTGATCGTTCTTTTTAATGACCTTTTGCCTTCATCATGACGGTCTTGATGTCATCCCACAGCTCATCAGCTCTTCTGCCGTTAGTGTCGAATATTTTCTTGTGATGTTCTAAAAATTCAGGTGGGATAGACTCAAGGCTGTACTTTGGCTTCCATGCATTTAATTTTCTTCAGGTGTCCTGAATTTACATACGAGCAATTGATGGTGTTCCCCAGTCAGCCCCTGGTTTGGATTTAGCTACTGTTATCAAGCTTCTCTACGTGTCTTCCCACAGATGTAGTCAATTTAATTTCTGTGTATTTCATCTAGAGAAGTCCACATGCATAGTCACCTTTTGTACCCTTGAAAAAAGAAGTCATTGGTCTTGCAAAATACTGTCATGCCATCTCCGGTTTCATTTCTATGACTAAGTGCACATTTTCCAACTGCTGTTCCTTCTCTGTTTTCAATTTTTGCATTCTCGTCACCAATCCCTATCAATTTACCTTGATTGCTTATTTGATTAACTTCAGACTGAAGATGTTGGTAGAATTCTTCAATTTCTTAATCACTAACCTTTGTGATTGGTGCATAAAATTGAATTATACTTGTATTGATTGGAATTATTGAAGCCTGATAGATATAATCCTATCACAGACAAAATTGTACTTCAAGATTGATTTTGAAACGTCTCTTTGGGGAAGGAATGCAACATCCTTCCTCTTGATTGTGTTATTCCTGGCATAATCATATGCTTTTCTGATTCAAAATGGCCAATATCAGTCTGAAGAGTTCAGTTCACCAGTGGCCTAGGATATGGATCTTTATGCAATCCATTTCATTTTCGACAACTTCCAACTTTCCTAGTCATACTCTTCACGTTCCAATAATTAGATTGTTGCAGCTGTTTCTCCTTAACTCCAGTTGTGCCCCATCAGCAAATGAAGGCCCCAAGGGCTCCACTCCCACAGGCTTTACCTGACTTAGGTCACCAGGCTCCAAGAAATCAGCTCCTCTTTAATCCCATTTTGAGTGTCCTCTGACTCTGCCGTAGCTTCCAGCATCACAGCAATAGACAAGCCACCACAGTACGACAAACTGACAGACAAGTGGTGGGCACCCAAAACTGAAAGGTTTAATTAATCCTTAGTCTTAAAAAACAAACAAAAACTCACTGCCATCGAGTCATCTGACTCCTGGCACCCTTACAGGACAGGGTAAACTTGCTCTGTAGGTTTCTGACACAGTGACTGTTTACAGGAGTGGAACGCCCCGTCTTTCTCCCGCAGAGTGGCTGGCAGTTTTGAACTGTGGGTCTTGTCAATCATAGCCCAATGTGTAACCACTACACCTCCACATCCTTCTTTTACAGACCAGGAAACTGAGGTATAAGGAGAAGTACAGACTGAATGAGTGAAGGAAAACTGCAGTAAACTCCCATTTGTCATATTCTCTAACCACCGAGCCCCCTTTGAGACGTCACAGTCTCCCGAGTTTAGAGATGAAGCCCTGAGAACTGAGACTTAGCCAAAGTTGGACAGTCCAATTATTTCACCAGGTGGGATTAGGACACTCAGAAACTCCATGCGTTCCAGCTGTCAATTTCAGGTTCATGATGTGCACCCCGTGGCTGAGGCCCTGCCACACAATATTGAGACAATGGGATCAGAGCAATGGCACTCCTGTAGAAGCACTTTTCCTCTAGAACTTGATCCTGCGGGGGCAGCTGCACAGCTTGTAGGGTTAGAAGTGTATACAATTTGGGGGCTTTTGAGAAAAAAATTTTTTGAGTACAGATATATATTACAGTTTTCCACATTGGATGTCTGGAAGACTTTTCCATGGAGACACTTCACATTTTTTTCTTTCCCTTCTTACTATCCATCAAGGAGTGTCCAGAATTTTGTCTTGCTTGAATCCACAGTCATGCTCATGGAAGCAGCAGTCAAGAGATCAAATGACACATTGCATTGGGTAAATTAGCTACCCAAGACCTCTTTAAAGTGTTGAAAAGAGGGTTAATGCCTTTGAGAACTAAAGTGTGCCTGACTCAAACCATGGTATTTTTAATTGCTTCATATGTATGTGAAAGTTGGATATTGAACAAGGAAGAATGATGAAGAATTCATGCATTAGAATTCTGCTTCTGATGAAGAATACTGAACATATCATGGACTTCCAAAACAGCCAAGAAATTTGGCTTGGAAGAAATAAGGCCAGAAAGCTTACAGGCAAGGATGGAGAGACTTCCTTTGACCACGTTGTCCGTAGAGAAGGCCATCACACCTGGGAAAGTAGAGAGCCAGCACAAAAGGGAAGGCTTTTGACAAGATGCATTGACACAGCGGCTACAATGGGCTCAAACATAACAACAGTTGTGAGGATGGCGCAGACCGAGCAGCGTTTGGGTCCATTGTGTAGAGGATCGCTATGAGTCGCAACAGGCTTGACGGCATGTAACAACATCATTCATCTAGGTGCAAAGCTGGTCCGTCGGCCTCATTTTTGCCATGATTTGAACTTTCTCTTTTTCTTAAATGGGACACATGATGGTTCTGCTGTTCCTTCTTTAAAAATTGTGTGCTTTGGGTGAAAGTTTGCTGAGCAATTGGGCTTCAACAGTTGGTGCACATTTTGTGTGGTGGCATCGATGGCCGTTCCTACAAGGTAACCTCCTCCCACACTTTTCCTTTGCAGTCGTTGTTTGCTGGCTATCTGGGCAACAGGTCACTTGCATTTTCAGTTCACAGGTGTCCCTACACCTGGGCCAGAGGTAGATGATGCTATCTTAGACATTGAGCCTGCGGCTCAGAGTTGGTGGCACTTTTGGGGGTTTTGGAATGTGAGAAAATTATTTTGCATGTAGGAAGGATGGAATATTTGCAAATACAGGGCAGGCTGTGGTATATTACTTTCCCCGAGATATTTAACACCTCCCTCCCCCCCCCCCCCCCGCCCTTCCCTCCAGCAGTGAAGTGTGCTTCCTGACCCTTGACTTCAGGCTTGACCATGTGACATACTTTGGCCACTGGAGGCTTAGTAGAGTTGGCTCAGAGACTTAAAAGGTGTGAGCAGGCTTCAGAGTTTGCTGGAAAATTCCATTATCTTTTAATTTTGTTTTTCCATGAACTTTTTAAAGTACTCTAGGGCATGTATGAGTGGGTGGTGTTTATGCTCTTGTGCCTCTAACACCATGAGAAGAACACAACATACATAGCCCACTGGTCCAAGAAAGATAAGGTCCAGGAATAGAGCCATGTCAATGAACACACTTAGCTACAGTAGAAAGCAGCGCCCCCCCAGCGGTTCCAGCGAGAAAGCAGCACAGCTGCAGAGGCAGGGTCCGTCTCTGGCAGCTGACTCAGATGCGTGAGTAATACATAACACATGCCTGTTGTTTCTGCTGTGGTGGTCTGCAGTGATAGCTTGTCAACACAGAGATGTCATGATTCAAACATGTACAGGGTCAAGGGAGGAACTGTTCAATAGGATGGATCTAAAGATCTCGGAATGATTCCTAGAGAAGGTAGCCTCCATGCCTGCAGATACTGAAAGCCTGAATTATTTGACTCAACTTATTTTTTTCAGTGTCATGTGTCACAGGAATACTGAGTTCTCTGGTGGAGAGCAGCAATTGTAAGGATGTTGTAGGATGGGGCATTGTGTTGTTCTGTTGGATAGTGGGTCGGTATGTGTCAGAACAGGATGGTGTGGGAGGTACCATTCCCTCCTTCGTGGCACCAGATTCATCTCTGTGCTATGACTTCGGTGTGTTAGGCTGCCAACACAAATTGGCTGAAAAGAAAATTTAAAGTAAGAGCAAAGTCAAAGAAGATGAATGTCAACACCTATCCTCCTGTAAATGTTACCATCTTCAGTGGTGGCTAGCCTGCTGAATACATTTTGCTGTTCTGGTAATGCAGTGAGTCTTCATTAGGTAGATTAAATAACCGTTTGGGTACAATTCTTTAATAGCCAACACTTTCCTTACCCTAAAGTATGCCGATGACTAAAAACCAATGGTTTCTGACAGCATTGCTTTGATGGCATTTTATATTGTTTTTAAATCCATTTAATTCTTATAGCCTGAGGAGTTGTGTGACACACTGTTTGTGCCATGAAGAGCCATCTAAAGTCTGCTCATAGGAGAGGCTGACACATAAGTAGAAAATCCAACAGACACTGACCTCAAGATCTGTGAAAGACCGTCTGGTTGAATGGAATTGTCTATGAGGCACTTCTTTAGATTTTCTGAGGCCTTACCAAGGGATCTTAGAGTTATATTGTGGATTTTGCCTTGCCTTTGCCTGGTAGCTATTTCTTACTCTGAGATCCTCTTGTTGGTGGGTGATGAGAAAACAGTTTTACTTCTGAACCTGCAATTTAAGACTTGGAAAAGGTTCTTTTAAATATTTTGGGCTGTGATAAAAATTTTGGTATGACAACCAAAAAGTTAGCCTTTTGCAAATCCTTTTAGTTGAAGCAATATTCTGCTCCCTTTCCAGGTATCCAGGTAAGATGTGTTGATGAAAATATGTCGTATGCAATTTGAGGATAATGTAATGTGTTAGTCAGGGTTCTCTAGAGAAACAAAACCAGGACACACACACACACACACACACACAGGTTTACACAGCAAGAATGAATATAACAGCTAATTAGTCCACACAGCAGTACAGAGGGCTCAGTTCAACTCACTTCTGTGGAACAGTTACTATACTGGAAGTCCTTCAACTCACATGGGCTGCTGGGTCGAAAGGTCAAGGAACCAGATAGCTGAGCCCTCCCTCTAGTAGGACACACAGAGTCTGCACACAGGCAGCTAACAGCAGGGTAGGTCAGCAACAGTCAGTAGCTCTGGAGCATAGTGAAGAAGCAATGCAAGGTGACAGGAGCCACCAGTCTCAAACTCAAGCGAAGGTGTACACACCAGCAGCATGGTGAAACAGGTCTCAAGGAGACTCAAGCTCTAGCAACAACACAAACGGGTTGGCTTGGTCCACAGGTAGTGCAGATCACAGGTTGAGGCAGAGAACTAGCTAAAAGCAGCCACATGCTGGTCTGATCACCAGAGAGCAAGAGAGAGGGAGGCAGGCTTTGCAAGCCATTTATCTCTTTGTCCTCCAATCAAACTGTAACCTGATTAATCCCACAGTTCCTATTGGCTAAGTTGGCAAAATAAACCTATCACATGTAACAATTTTATTTATTAATGAAACAGGTAAGGCAATCTAAAATTGCTCTCTCAATAGTAGAACAGCTCAATCCTAGAATTAAACACACACACACAAACCTTACCCTATGTACTACTAATAATATAAATGAAAGTAAAAAACATTTTTCATCACATTGAGGCTCACTATTCTATATTGACAGAATATTCTTAACTCTTAAGACAGAGTAGTTTAAGTTTGTTGCAAGTTTTCCTCTTCAGTAATAGTAATTATTATTTTTCCAAAATATTTTTGAGGTTACTGATACGCTAGCCAGAAAGCTTGGTTGCTCAAATAAATATTATTTCCACGTGTACCAGGCCTTGATCATTAAAATGAGTCCTGACTAAATCACATACTGGAAACATACAGCTTCCTTCCACATACAGGTATTTATCAATACCTTTTGATAAGAGGTAGCTATTCAAATGGAACAAAGGCAGGTTGTGTGGTTTAAAGTCAGGGCAAGTGTTAGTCAGGGTTCTATCCTTTCACTGTACTTATTCCATCTGTGCGATGGCAAATGATCCAAGAAGGCGGGCTCCATGAAGAATGCGTGATCAGGATGGGAGGAAGCCTCAGTAACAACCTGTGATATGCTGATGATACGACCTTGTTTGCCAAAATCAAAGAGGACTTGAACCACTTACTGATAAAGAGCAAAGACGATCTAGCGTGCATATGGACTATACTTCACCATCAAGAAAACAAACTAGATCACAACTAGAGAGATAAGTACCATCACAATAAATGGAGAAAAGAATGAAGTTGACAAGGATTCAATTTTACTCGGATCCGCCATTAATGTTCATGGAAGCAGTAGTCAAGAAATCAAATGACATCTTGCACTGGACAAATCTGCTGCAAAAGACTTCCCATCAGCCAGATGTCACGCTGGGGACTAAAGAGTACCTGAATGGTATTTTCAGTATCCTCATACGTATCCCAAACCTGTACAATGACTGAGAAAAATCAAAGAAAAATGGATACATTTGATTTACAGTGTTGGTGTCAAATTTTGAACATCCCATGGACTGCCAGATAATGAACAAATCAGTCTTGGCAGATGTACAGCCAGAAGAATGCTCCTTGGAAGTGAGGCTGGTGGGACTTCATCTCACGTACTTTGATCATGTCAGAGAGGACCAGCCCCTGGAGAAGGACATTATGTTTGGTAGAATGGAGGGTCCTCAAGGAAGAGAGGAAGACCTTCAATAAGACGGACCAGCACAGCACAAACTGGCTCAAACAACAATGTGAGGATGGGTCGAGACCAGGGAGTGTTTTGTTCTATTGTACGTACAGTTCCTACCAGTGCTAGCCACTTTGGCAGCACCAAACAGTTCAGTTTCAGAGTTACCAGGATACTGCCTCCATCCTGTTTAGCATTTACACCATTAACATAACATCCTTACTAGGATAATTCATCAATTACTGCATAGACTTATTGTATTCTAGACACCTACACATGCTGGACTGTAAGTTTCCTGAAGGGAGGACCTATATTTGGCTTGTACTTGCAGATCAGTGCTTAGTAGGTGCTTTGTAAGAGATGCTCTCTCTGTTTATTGAATGGGCAATCTCATATTGCCGCTCATTTCACAAGTGAAAATACTGACAATAAGAAAGGCTAAGTAAATGTCCAAAGGTTAAGAGAATAGTAAGAGAGGGTTTAATCATTCTGAAAGATACCCTAGACTGAATCTCTGGTGAGGAAGAGGACGAGGTCTGAGGAAAGGATGAGATGACAAGGCTATGCGGGAGTGTTGCCTGTGCAGACACAGATGCCACCAGCAGCTTGAAGAGGCTGTTTGGGCGACTGTCCAAATGTGGGGAGGGAGGGGATGCAAGGAGCCAAGGAGGTTAAGAGATCAGGAGGAGGATGCTGTCTGAAGTAGGCAAATGAAATAGGCCAATTTGGGGAGAGCACCAGACATGAGGAATGTAGTCATTTAGTAGGTTGAGACAAAAACCCTGTAGGTTTATAGAACCTTTCTAGAGCTACTGTTTTCAAGGTTCTGTTTAACCGTATTCTGCAGTGAGAAATATGCTCCTGTTAAGAGGAAGAAAGTTGATTAAAATTGGTTTCCCCTGCAACTCCTCAAACTGCGGAGATTGTATCAGAGCGTCTGCAAAAGTTTGTTTCTTATGTTTTTTTTTTTCCCTATGAGGTCATAGACTACTCAGAGCAAAACCCCAAACCCAAACTCAGTACCATCTAGTCCATCTGAGTCAAAGTGACCCAAAAGGACAAAAAGCCAAAAAGGCTTCTGAGGCTCAATCTTTACTGGAGCAGCCAGATTTTTCTCTCCCAGTCCTTGCTTTGAACTGCAGACTTCAAGGCTACCTTGCCCAACATGTAATCCATGGAGACACCAGGGCTTCTGATTTGAATATGAATGGTGTAATTCATCTTTAGAATTACCACAAGGCTGATTACAGAGCACTTTGTATAAAGTGATTGAAAACAGTTAAGTGATTGAAAACAGTTCCAATGTATTATTATGGTATATAAGGTAGTATTTCAGTTACAATTCACTAGGCTTAAATTATGAAAAAAAATTTTAAGCAAAGCTGCTTCGCTTCGCTCCCTCCTGTCCTTTGCTATGTACCTTTCACCAAGTACAGAAGCGCTGGAGCGTTGGTTTTTCGTGTCGCCTTTCTACAAGGTGAAGGTGGGCATGCATTAGGGACTTCCTGAGTTCAGGAAGTCGTGTCCACCGCGTTAATAGGGCTGAAGGAGCACGTTTCTCTGTGCAGGTGCTATTAAACCAACTGGGCCTGACCTTCAGGAAGGGGAGCCCCTGGGGGTGGCATAGTCATTCCGTTGGGCTGCTGCTGATCGCAAGGTCATAAGTTCGAAACCATAAGCCAACTGCAGTGTCACACCAGACTTTCAGCAAAAAGTTAATAACAAAACACTAAACTCACTGCCATCGCCGCGCCTCCGACTCACAGTGACCCTATTGACGGGGTGGAATGGCCCCTGCGAGTTTACTCTGTGGGGAAATAGAAAGTCTCGTCTTTCTCCTGCGGAGCCTCTGTTGGTCTTGAACGGCTAACTCTGCGGTTAGCAGGGTGAGAAATAACCTCTGTACCACTGGCCTCTCGACTGGGACGCCCTCTCAGGGGCAGGTCTGCCTTCTCCTAAAGGGTTGCTACGAGTGGGAATCGCCCAGGGCTGTGAGTTTGCGGGTTGGCCGGGGCTGTCGGGCCTGGGGGCCCTCGGGGACGCACCCGGGCAGGCCGCGCTGGCGGGCTCCCCTCGGCGGGAACCGTTTCCAGGACAGCCGCGCACGGGAAGAATCGCGGCGCAAACAGTGCGGAGCCCGCCCAACAGTCGCGGCTCCCCGCCCGGCGGCTCCCGCCGCGTGCGGGCCGGAGTCCCCGCCCAGGTTCGGACGGACACCCAGCAAATGTCTTGGGTGCGTGCGCCGCGGCGGCCGTTATGGAAAGCAAAACCGACGCGCCCGAGCCGGCGTCCCGGCGGGAAGTTGCTGCCAGCAGCTGTCAGACCACCGGGCGGCGGGGGCGCGCACGCAGCGCGGGGGCGGCGCAGGTGTGTGGGTGGCGGGAGCGTGGGGCGCCGCCGCAGGTGCTGCCGTGGGCGGGTAACGTCACGTAGCGAGGCTGCGCGTGCGCAGGCGGCAGGTGCGGGCTCCGAGTTAAATGCACGGTCGGCGGGCTCCTGCGAGCGGCATCTTTGCTCAGCTGCGCTTTGCTTTCCGCGTGCGTCTTGCCCAAAGGCGAGAAGGGACGCGCCTCTTCTAGGAAGACATTACCCAGCTCGCAGGAAGAGCGCTCCGAGGTAAGGGAGCCTCAGAGAAGACGTGGTGACCGACTTTCCGACGAAGTTTGAGTTGCTGTGGTGGAGAGAGTGTGCAATAGAGAAGCAAAATTTAAACTCCAATCTAGGCGTCAGTTGGGTGGGTTAAGAAACGCCAAGCTCACCGCCACCATGCCGACTCCTAACCCTAAAGGACAGGGTGGAACTGCTGCTGTGAGTTTCCAAGACAGTAACTCTATATGGGTGTAGATAGAAAGCAGAGCTGCCAGGGGTTTCCAACTGCTGACCTTGCCATTAGCAACCCAGTGCGGAACCACTATGCCTCCAGGGCTCCTTAACAAGTGCTTAAAGACTCCTCTTTATTTTTTCTTCGAAATTTCATTTTGACTAAGTGTGAGCGAGTTACTGCAAAAAACTTGAGAGGGGGTCAGGGTTGTAACAGTGAATAGCTAAAACTGATGAAATGATCAATACCGTGTCAAACTCACAAAGGAGGAAAGACAGTGTTACAGCGTTTCGATTTAGAGTAAGAGAAAGGAACCCGTATGATATCAGACCTGGTGGCCCTGAAGGTAAGTAACCGCTTTTTCAGCCTGTCTGCACACCTCTGAACCAAGAGAGAAAACCTGGGTAAGTTTTGTCAGTTGATTAAACATGAATAGGGAGAGAATTGGGTTTCTTCCCTTTTTAGGCAGCTATTCCCTCAGAGTTCTTCCTGCGTTAGAAAAACAAAGCATTTTCTGTTCACAAAGTTGCCATTGGTTTTCCTCTTCTTTTTGTTCTATAAATATAGAGCTTGAAGGATACATTGTACTAGTTTCCCGAGGATTTAGTTCCTAATGGAGGAAAACAACGCACAGGTAAATACCTTTCTTACCAGTTCTTACCCTCAGGAAGTCCTTGGGGTTTTACCTTGTGGTAGTTAACAAGCAAAAAAATACCAGCACCTCCTGGTGTTTGAGCTAACCAAGGTTATATGGAGATGAAGTATCCACAGGTGTATATCAAGACTTAACAAGCATTTTTTCTTTTTGCCAACTGTTGGCTTAGGTAGCAAAAAAAAAATCTACCTTATTAAAAAGTTCACTTTCTAACATTAGTGGGCAGATGGGTGACCTGAGGATCTTCTCCTCTGCAGATTGTGATTGAGGAGGTCTGGGGTAAGGCCCAAGACTCATATTGCTAAGATGTTTCAAAGTGAAGATGCTGCTGGTTTGGGAACACAGAGTCGCTAGGCTGTAGGGCAGTGCTTCTCAACCTTCCTAATGCCGTGACACTTTAATGCAGTTCCTCATGTGTGGTGCCCCCTCCCCCACCATAACATGATTTTCATTGCTACTTCATAACTGTAATTTTGCTACTGTTACGAATCGGGCAACCCTGGTGAAAGGGTCATTGGACCCGCAGGTTGAGAAGGGCTGCTCTAGAGACTTGCTGTCCTATAAGGCATCCAGTGCCGTTGAGTTGACGACGCGGGCACACACAGGACGGAGCAGAGCTGCTGCCTAGGGTTTCCCAGACTGTAAAGCTTTATGGGAACGGATGGCCCCATCCTTCTCCACAGACAGCACTTGACATGTGGCTAGGACAGTTGAGGTACTGAACTTTTAAAGTCACCCATGTGGCTTGCATTTAATACTTTAATATTTACAGTGTGGCTCAAGTTAGCAAGTGCCTTTGACAACTCCTTGAATAAGGTGGTGGTATTTAGAAACAACAACAGTTGTTAAAATTCATCCTGTAACCTGTGCGTTCTTCTAATGGTTTTTTAATAAGCATTTTCCAGCCTCCTGCTGACTGACTTGAGCACAGGCTTTGGAAATCTATCCCACAAAAGGTTGCATGTGGCTAGGAGGCTTCTAATAGGCTTCATTGGATGCATACATTGGTAATTTCGCTTCAGCTGGAACCAAACAATTAGCATGCAGCCGATTGTCACTTAAAAGGCCTAGGAGGGGTGGGTAGTGACCAGGTGACCTGTGGAAGAACTTCAACGTTACCTCATGATATCTTGGGTTTTAGGATAGGGAGGTGATGGAGGACCCATTTGCTCTTCAACATTGGGGTGGGAGTGGTGGCAGCGGGAATGGATCTTACTTAATTTCCCCCCAAATTGCAAGGTTTAGAATTGTTCCCACCCCCTCATTATTTTTTGGTAAACTTTCAGTGTGAAAATGTGGCAGATAAGAATTTGGAAGAAGTGGCCAGCACAGTAATTAAGTTTACGCCTCCGTTGTACAAACAGCGTTACCAGTTCATCAAAGACTTAGTGACTCAATATGAACCCAAGAAGGTGGGTAATGGTTCTCTTTCCAGACTTTTACTTACTGACAGATGTTTCTCATGTGGAGAAAACGTTGACACCATGCCCTTGGGTGTTGGATTCATAGCCTGGACCAGCTGTAACAAATACAAGCACCTGGCTTTAGTGCTCTTCACATAATTGTCTTGTTTCTTTTCTTTTACAAATTGAAAGTTTGTGGTAAGCCTCCTCCCACCGATGTTCCAAAAGCATGTGCTCACTTTGTGCCTCTGTGGCACCTGGTAATTCTCAATATTGCAAACATTTCTTAATGCTCTTACACACTTAATAGACAATAGTAGCATATAAACGTGATTTTTGTATGTACCAGGAGACAAAAGTCTGACTCGCTTTATTGTAATACCTGCTTTATTCCAAGACCTGCTTTATTGCAGCAGTTAGGAATGGAGGCCTGATCTGTGAGGTGTGTCTGTGCCGTAAAGCAAGTGGCTTATAAGAACAGATCTATCGGGACGTTCTGGTGCCTAGAAGGTCAAATAAACGGGTCCAGACCATGATTTTGTTTGAAAAAGAATTATTGGGATTTAATACATAGATCATTCCATAGTTCAATCACTTCAAGTAGAATTGTGCAATTGCTATCAATTTCCAGACATTCTTTTCCTACATGGACTCATTGACCTCATCTTTGATCCCATCAGCACCACGGTACTCCCACCCCATCCCCTTATCCTGCTTGCTGCCCCTAAAGGTTCATCAGTCCTGGGTTTCATACACCAAAAAACAAAAGCATAAAATAGCTTTAGGAGGGTGACCTCTAATGACCTATAGCACCTCTGAGATACACCCTACTATGAACAAATAATAACCAAACAAAACAATGCAAATAAGAGATTAATGGGAATGAGATCCCGTCCAGCCTGCATCATAGGGGTAGTATGGGCCTGGTGTCTACTGACAGGTTTGACTGTTCAGGTCAGATGTATGCCTTTGACCTTCTCTACTCCTTTCTCCCAAGCACTGTTGAGTGACTACTGTTCTCCCATCTCAATTTTAGACAGGAGTTCTCTGGAGGCTGATTTCCTCTGTGGTTGCACTGATGAGTCTTGGGCTCCCGCTGTCCTCCATTGCCTTCTGCACACCGGAGTCTCACAGTTCAGGCTCTGATACTGATCCTTCCTTTGACTTTGGATTGTATGATCTACAATCCTGTGGTGACTGATGGTGGTGTGCTTCTTCCTTGTGGACCTAGTTGACCTCTCACTTAAATGGCTGCTTGTTTGAAGACGAGCCTTTAAGACCCTAAATGCTAGTTGAGGCACCATCTGAATTCTTCGCCACATTTTGCGAATGCACCTTTTCATCTGGGTTCCCTTCCTGGCGGCGAGTATCAAGCAGGCCATGATGTAAGAACTAATTGTTTAAGTTGGTGCTAGGAATTAAGGGCAGCCCAAAACCCATTCCTGGATAGATGGTTTTTTCCTTATTGGGAGTTAATACATATGTCCTGTCTTTCCATAGTTCAGTCATGTCAAACAGAATTGTACAATTGCTTCCATAATTGGTCTTCAAACATACATCTCCTTCCTGGAATCCTTGACATTATATTCCTTTTATCTCCCTGCCAGACTCCACCCCCCCCCAAATCCCCACTCCAAACCCTTGTTCTATTTGTTGTTCCTAAAGGCTCATCAGTCCTGGGTTTCATTTACCGAAACCAGAAAAACAATTTCAAGAGGGTGACCTGCAATGGCATAGTATCTCTGAGATACACCCTAAGATGAACAAGAATAAGCAAAGTAAAACAGGGTCCATCATAGGGTTGCCAGCAATCATATCTTAATTCAGCATATAGGCACTGATGTAGCAAGGCCTGTGGGTCCGCCAACCCCCAGTAGTACATCGCCCTTGGTACGCCTGGCTTCTTCTCAGATACCAGGTGTTTTCCTACTGAAGTCCTCCGGTTACAAGTGTGTGAAGTAGAGTCCAGTTCATTCAGTGGAATTTCTACATGGGGTCTCACCAATGCAGCCTCTGGAGCAGGCTGTGCGCCCCGAAGATCCAGGACCCAGTGTCCAGTGTTGCATGGCGTCTGGCCTGGGATCCTGGGACACTCCCAGATGCCGGAGTGCAATATTTCCCACCCACTGAACACCAAAGACAGGCCTCACCTAGGGTCCCCCCAAATCATCCTCAGTCACTTGTCCCCCCAGCTGGAGGTCAGCCCTCTGTTCCCTCCCACCAACAGACATGCACCTGTGCTCCCCCAAATGTGGCCATTCCTTTTCTCCTCTGAGCCTTTATTCTCTGACAGGGCGGCCTCACTCCAGAGCCACATGGCAGCCACTCGCCAGGTCTCTCTGGAGGCTTTTGGCGAGAGTCCTTCCTTGTGTCTTCCAGCATCTGGTAGCCGCGGGTCTTCCCACGCTTTTTTACATGGCTGTGAGAGGGCTGCCTAAAGCTCTCAGGGAAAAGTCCGCTGAGAATTCCACTTTCTCAGAAGCCCCTTTCTATTTCGGCATCTCTTGGTTTTCTTTTTTGGTGTTTAATGTCATCACGCAGGTCCCACGCCATGGTGACTGAATATTAACTGATATTGCAGGTTGGGTGCAAACGGGGCCGGTACCCATACTGCTCTGTCACTGTTGCGGAGTCCAGAAACAAGGTGAATTTGAAAGATTCTAAATTTCATTTTTGCATGCACAGGGAAGGAGACCGGAAGTGGGTGGGGGTTGGGGGCTGTCCTTTCTCCAAATGCCCCTCTCCTAGGTTTCGTAATTTTAGATCTTTTGGGCACAGGGGTTGTGGTTTCTTTGACAGTCGGGTATAAGGAAGGCTAATTTTGGAGCAAAGTCTTGATTCATGAAAGTTAAATTAGAGTGTGGTACATCTAATTCACAGCTTGGGTATGGAGTTTGACGTCTGACAGTTTACGACGTGCGAGTACTTGGATATAGACTAGATGATGCCAACTACAGTGAATTTCTGGATACCATATTTTTGCTTGACCAAGATTCTTTTGTGTGCCCTGCCTTGTAACTGCCACCTTAGTTTTTTGTTCACAGCTTTGCTCAGGTGTATTTGGTTAAAGCATCTTAAATCGCCTTCACCTGAAATATCTGGTATGGGCAAGTGGCGTGTAGATGCGCACGGGTGTGTAGAAGGTTTAAAGTTTGGGAAAGTTTTCTTTGCTGAAGCATGCTGAGAGTATTTGAAGACTCAAATTCTGGTTCTGAACAGGAAAAGTATGTGTGCCTAATATTAGTCCAGAGTTGGTGCCATCCAGTCATCTGACACCCGAATTGAACGCCCTGCCACCGGTCAACCACGATGCTCAAAGTTCGCGTGTTTGAGACCATTGTTAAAACCTGTGAAAATGGCGTGGGGGCATTTCTGACCCTCCTCCAGCTCCCAAGGCCAAGCTCAAACATGCTTCTACCCACCATGCCATGCTTCCTAACCCTGTCCTGCCTCCAGCTCTTCCTCTCATGGTGCTCTGCTTTTCTGCTGGGTTTGATAACTCATTGCGGTGACCGCAGAACCCACAAATGGTGCTCATGCATATGGGTGTATTAGACAAGTTAACAGGTTACAATGCAGGTGAGAAATACTCCGGATACTGTTGTTTAGTCAATGTTCTTTGGCTTTCCCACAGGCAGGCCACTCTCCTCTTGCTCCCAGACTCTTGGCCTGACCTCTGCCCTGCTCAGGCAATGCTACAGAGCTCCGTTAGGGCTGCCAGTGACTGCCCAAAGGACATATATTACTCTGCTATAAGACCACACAAAGGCATTGGGCTCCCTCAGTTAAGTCCCCGGAGGCACTCCACAAGCCAGCCTAGTGCCCCAGTGCTCTCAGCTGTCCTTGCTCTGTGGGCTACACAGCCCATGCTGCATCTCCTGCTCCGGCTTCTGTGGCTGCTTCTCTGCCACTCTACTGGTGTCACAGCTGTCTTCTAGATCAAGAAGATTCCGTGTGGAGGGATCCTGAGGTTCACCCTACTTCTGACTGCTGGTAGTGATATCCCCACGCCTGCTGCTTAGATGGCTCATTTTACGCCTTGCAGGATGGCAATCAACAATGCAGCTCCTTAACGAGCACTCACAACTGAATCCTAGCAGTAATTTCTTCCACCTTCTCTTAACCCAGACCCATCCAGGAAAGGTCATTTGTTGGGACTTTGAGGCTGTGGCTTGAAGAGCCATGTTGAAAAATACACTGCACCAACACCCTGTCCATTTCGAGGGACTGGTCTCTCCTGGCAGCATGTCCAAAGTATATGACCCTCTATTTTAGTCTCTCCAGCCTAGCTTCTCACGAGCATTCTGGTGGTCCTTCTTCCAAGAAAGAGTTGTTGGTTCTTCAGGGGGGCTGTGCACTGCGCTGCTGACCAGGCGCTCCGTGGAAGAAAGGGGAGGCTGCATTCCGGTAAAGATGTGAAGTCTTGGAAATCCAAGGGGACAGGCTTACTATGAGATGACTGTGTTGAACTTTGGCAGTGCCTGGTGATCCAGCCTTCTTCACCTGCACCCTGATACAGATGCATCAGTTCTTCTTTGGTCTTCATTCATTGTCCAACTTTCACACTCATATGAGACACTTGAAATTAGCATGGCTTCAGTCGTGTACTTCAGTATTTCAACACTGACCCTTTATTAACTATGAGTCCCTTTCCAATTCTGGTCTCTCCTGATAAAAGCCCAAGGTAGGTGAGACAAAGTCTCACTGCCCTTGTTTCTAAGGACACTCAGGTCATGCTTTTTTCCAAAGCAGGTTTATTTGTTTATTGTCAGTCCGCAGTAACTGCAGTATTCACCAGCACCACAATCCGAATGCACCAGTTTTTCCTTATCCAGTGTCCAACTTTCACATGCACATGAGGCCATTGAAAATGCCAAAGCCATCTTGCTCTTCAGGACTTCAATACTGACCCTTGACCAATTGCAATGTACCTTTTCCAGGGCCTGGTCTCTCCTGACAATACGGACAAAGTATGTGGACATAGTCCCACCATTTTTGCTCTTCTGAGTCTGCCTTGAGTTCTTGTCAGTTCCCTGGCAATGGACTGCTGCTACCACTACACAAGTCTCCAGCAGAATTTTACTTGGATGAGATATTAATGACAGTGGTCGATGATTTTCCCATTCTGGGGGGTCACCTTTCTTTGGAATGGCACAGATAAGCATTTCTTCCATTTGGCGGGCCCGGGAGCGGTCTTCCACATCTCTGGCATATTGACTGGAGACTACTTCAGGCCCTGCATCCGTTTGGTGAAACTAATGCTATTCCATTAATTCTTGCAGTCCTGTTGGTCGGTAATGCCTTCAGCCCAGCTTCGAATTCTTCCTTTAGTAATTGATCCTATGCTACCTCTTGAAATGGTTAAATGGTGACCAGTGACTGCCTACCCCGCCCCCACTTTCTGACGCTTCCTGAGTCCTGCATTTTGTTCACAGAATCCATTCATATTGAAGCTTGCATTTTTCTTTAGTTCTGCAGTTGGAGATTTGGTTTTGTAGCTCCAGGTCTTGGCGTCTTTCATTATAAAGCCTTAGTTCCCTGAGGCGCTTTTTGAAGTCCATGTGCTTTTGCTGTAAGAGCACTTCTCGGGGTCTCATCTGACAGCGCTTGGGTCTTTCCTTCCTTGGTGTCACCCCACAGCCTGTCTGGTTATTGGACATTAGCGTGCCGGGTGGCAAATCCAGTCGTGAGGTTGTTCTATAAATCCAGGTGGGATGTACTCAAGGTTGTATTTTGGCTGTCGAAGGGCGCGTTTACTTTTCTTCAGTTCCAGCTCAAACTTAGGAGGAATTGGTGGTCTGCCCTACAGTCCGCCCCTGACTTTGTTCACGTTGGGCGTCTCAGGAGTCTTCCCACAGACGCAGTCCGTTTCGTTCCCATGTAGTTCACCTGGCAAGATCCGGGACTACATTCGCCATTACCATTGTTAAGAAGGTACTTGTGTTGAAGAAGTCACTGATCTCGCAGAATGCTATCATGTGATCTCCATCTTCGTTTCTATCAGCAAGGCCTTATTTTCCATCTACCAATCCTTTGTTTCTAACGTTCCGTCTCGTCACCACTAATAAGTGCATCTTGATCGCATGCTTGATCAGTTTCAGACTAAAAAGTTGGTAGACTTCAATTTCTTCATTACTAGCTTTCATGCTTATTGCATAAATTGTAATAGTTGTGTTAAGTGGCCTTCCTTGTAGGTCTATAAGTATTATCCCATCATAAGCAGCATTGAACTTCAAGATCTTGGAATGTTCTTTTTGACATTCCTCTTGAATTTTTACTTGGGATTGTAAACCACATAATTATCTCGCTCAAAGCGACCGAATGCCAGTCCACATCAGCTCACTAATGCCGAGCATCTCATCTTTATGCTTTCCATTTACTTCGTCCACCGTCCACTTTTCCCAGAGTCCTGCTAGACTCCGCCTTCTGATTATTAATGGATGTTTGCAGTCATTTCGGAGTTGGCTTAGCAGCAAAGGAAGGTCGCAACAGCTGTGTCCCGTCGACATCAAGGTTGGTGCTAATTTGAGGAGGCAGCTCATCGATTGTATTTTGAGCACCTTCCAACCGGCCGCTTCGCGGGAGAAAGATGAGGCTCTCTTCTCCCATATGGAGTTGCAGTCTCAGACCCACAAGTCTCAGACCCACAGAGGCAGCGCTCCCTTGCCCTGCAGCCTGAGGGGCTTCGCTTGGCGTGAAGTCCGGCAGGGCTCAGCTGCTGTTCATAAAGGTTTCAGTGACTCACATCTCAAAAAGGGACCACCTGTTCCTTATCCAGTCTTCCTCCACGGAAACCTGTCCACCAGGATGCCTGTCCTGCCGGCGTTTAAAGTATCGGTTGCATAGCTTCCAGGACGCTTGGTGTTACTGCTGGCCACCTTCAAAATCTCTTCGCCTGTACCCTTTAAGCCACTCTAACTCTTCTTCCACATTTTGGCCTCACCCCGTTCTTGTTCCTGCATTCTACGTTCGTTTTCTGCACCACAGCAGAAAGGCCACGAGTGGATGGCTTTCGCCGACATTCATGTTCTGCAGCGGAGGGCTGGCTCCGAGGAAGGCCGTCTTTGTTGGCTCAAGGAAAGTCCTGTTTTTCATGTGACTTGGTATCGCTCTCCCCCATCTCCTCTGGCACGTTTAATCTTGATGCAGGATACACCTGCACGAGTCCCGGTCCTTGACTCCAAATGGGGTAACCCCACAGGTGGGAAGGTTGGGATTTACAGCAGCAGCGTGTTTTAGGGACACAATACAAACTAAGATTTAACTTTTTATTGCTAAGTCTCGATTTGTAAGGGGAGGGAGGTTTCTTAGCAGTATTCTACGGGAAGCAATTTGGAACATGCTGAAGCAGGAATTAAAATTTTATTGGGGGCTTGTAAAACTCATCACCCTCCATCCATCCAGTCAAGCACATTTGCACATTTGTTGCCATCATCATTCTCAAAACATTTGCTTTCTACTTGAGCCCTTGGTATCAGTTCCTCATTCTTTTCCCCTCCCTCCTCCCTCCCTCTCACAAACCCTTGATAATTTATAAATTATTTTTTCATGTCTTACACTGACCGATGTCTCCCTTCACCCACTTTTCTGTTGTCCTTCCCCCAGGTTATATGTAGATCATTGTGATCGTTTCCCCTACTCTCATTATTGGTCCTGAGGGGGTTTATCTGTCCTGGATTCTGTTTCTAGCTCTTACCTGTACGAGTGTACATGCTCTGGTTTACCTGGATTTTTAAGGTAGAATTGTCATGATATTGGGGCGGGGGAGTTTGGAGGAAGCATTTTAGAACTAGAGGAAAATTGTATGTTTCATCATAGCTACACTGCACCCTGACTGACTCGTCTCCTCCCTAAGACCCTTCTGTAAGGGGATGTCTAGTTGCCTACAGATGGGCTTTGAGTCTCCACTCCACACTCCCCCTCATTCAGTTATATGATTTTTTTGTTCCTTGATACCTGATCCTATTGACATCTGGCGATCACACAGCTTCTTCCATGTGGGCTTTGTTGCTTCTCAGCTAGATGGCCACTTGTTTATCTTCAAGCCTTTAAGACCCCAGCTATCTTTTGATAGCCAGGCACCATCAGCCTTCTTCACCCCATTTTTGCTAATGCACCCACTTTGTCTTCAGTGATCGTGTCGAGAAGGTGAGCATCATGAAGTTTCAGTTTAATGGAATAGTGTGCTTGCATTGAGGGAGAACTTGAGTAGAGACTCAATGTCCATCTGCTACCTTAATACTAAACCTAGAAATAGAATCACATAGATCTATTGCCCAATCATATAGAAATATATTTACATATATATGACAGTATTTAGACCTCTATACATGCCCTTTGCCGCCTCCTTTCCTCTATTTCCTTATACTTTCCTCTTATCCCACTATCATGTTCAGCCTTCATTTGGGTTTCAGTAATTACTCTCGGTTACATTGCCTTTGATCAAGCCCTACTAGCCTTCCTATACCCTGCTCCCCATCAATCTTGGATCACTTGTTCCCTTGTCCCTAGGTTTGTTAACACCCACTTCCTTCCCCCCACCTACCCCTCTAACATATACCCCGTGAACTGTGGGTCCTGTTGTTTTCTCCTCCAGATTGTTTATCCTGTCTGTCTAGATAGACCGAAGCAGGAATTTTTGATCCGATCAGCCGTAAGGCTTTTGGCTTTAGCCTTTGAAAACCACTCTTTAATATATATTGCATTAAAACAATACATGGATTCTCTCAGGAAGCAAGATCCTGAAATTGATCCTGTTCTCAAACATCTATTTAAGTATGGCTCAGAGCCCATTCGTGATCTTAGAAGTTGGCTGGAGGTGGCTTCCTTTTTTTGGTGGGGGAGGTAGGGCGGGTAGGAAGGCATTGATAGTATCGATCATCTGTGTTTTTCTGTGATTCACCATTTGCTTCTGAAGTGGGGTTGTGAGATAGAGCGATGGCTTTATTGTAGTATTTAAAGCATTAATACAGATCTGTAAGGCTGTACATGAAGAAAATCTCAGCAAGTGTGTGTATGCTCATGCATTTTGAAGCGAGGACAGGCTGTTGTCCTCACAACATGTGTGGTGAACATCTTTTGGCATTGGCTGCCGTGAGTGGGATTCTATGTTGACACCAAGGAGACCTCTTGCTGGCTAAGAGCCACATCTTGTTACAGTTTCAACCCTTTTCTGTGGGGTGAGTCTTCAGGTCATGGCTTATTTTTACCAGGCTTATCATAGCTCATTAGATTAACTTCCTTTTGATGTGCCTTTTTTCCTTCCCCAAAAATGCATTTCCAGAAAATAGCTCTATTCTGCTTTTCTACTTTTATCCACTTCCCACATCCACTGTAAAAAATGAAAAGCGATATTATTACACTTCTCTGGCTCTGACCTTGAAATCGCACTCTGTCTCTTCTGCAGGTTGCCGACTTGGGCTGTGGTGACACTTCGCTTCTATGGATGCTGAAATTCCACAAGTGCATCGAACTGCTTGTCGGAGTAGATATCAATGAGGATAAGCTGCAGCGGAAAAAGTAATCATCTAGTTTCAGAGGGACCTGTATGCGACCCAGAAGCCAGGGGCGCTGTTAGTTCTCAGAGGCAGAAGTGGGGATTTGGGGAGAGCCATGGGTCCACTACATAATGAAGCTGACGGATTGTTGGCTTGGTTCCTTTTAACTTTGTTTCTACCAGCTAATAAAGTTGTGCTGTAATCGAGGCTTGCAAATCCAATTTAAAACTCGCTTAGTGGCAGAGCCATATTCCTGGAATGCCAGACATCCGGAGGCTTAGTGCAGAGGCTTTAAACTGCTCAGCCGAGCACTGGGTCGCAAAGTCACTGCAGCCCCCGCTCCACCTTGAACCAGAGCAGCGCACCCATCTCTTCGCCACATACGTGGATTTCAACAAGTTTGTGAAAAAGTAGAGTTTAAAAAGAACTGTTACTTTTTTCCCATGAACTTTTTGAAGTTGGGTTGATCACAACCCCTGGTGACCCCACGTATGTCAGAAGTGGGAGCCGGAGGTTGTCAACAGCTAGTTTTTCTGCAGTAGATTGCCAGGCCTTTCTTCTGAGGTGCCCAGTAGTTGGGCTCGAGCCTTTAGCCGTTGAATTCACAGGCAAGCATACTCCTCATTTGCTGCACCTGGCAAGACTCCTCTCTTTTAAATGGCTACCTATTGTTTTAAGCACGGCTATTTTTCTCCCTGAAGAAGTTGAAAACCAATGATAATGAAAGTGTCCATCTGAGAGCAGTAGCACAGTTACTGATAGCCGTAGCACTTTAGACTGGTGGCCGGCAACTCCCCCCGGGGGTGGGGGGCAGGAAGCGGCCCTCCCAGAGTGCTGTCAGGTAGGTCGGAGGTGATGAGCAGGTTGAGTGCTGTCACCTGTGAGCTGTTTTTCAAACTCTGATTTCTGCAGCTCTGTGCTTTTGCAGGTATAAGTTGTCGCCCCTGATCGGGGACTACCTGAAGCCCAGGGAGAGGACGTTGACGGTCACCTTGTATCATGGTTCTGCCGTGGAGAGAGACACTCGCTTGCTCGCATTTGACTTGATCGCATGTGTTGAATTGTAAGTATTCAGATGGGACACAGGGCACACGACTGTTTGTGAAACCACAGTGAGTGTCAGAATGCTTCCTGTGTGTGCCGCGTGTCCAGGTCTTAATCGTAGTTCCTGTTTCCTCTTCAGTTGGGAATGTGTTCTCTGTAGTAGCGTATTCCAGCTTCCTGTGTAATGCTGTTATAAAGTTAGAGCTGCAGCAGTAGAGTGTCCAGGACACGAACATGCTCGGTACCAGGACTCCCTTACTGTGAACGTTTTCCCCATTTTAAAAACCGTTTATAGGAGTAAGCATGTTTGCGCACTCTTGTCATTCTCTCACACACTTTAAAATTTTAATTTATTTTAATTGTTTTATTGAGGGCTCTTACAACTCTTGTTATGATCCATACATCAGTTGTATCCGACACATTTGTACATATGTTCTTTCCTGGACATTTATTTTCCATTGAGCCCTTGGGATCAGCTCCTCTTCCTCTCCCCCCGCCCCACCCACGTAAGCATAGGCTCAGCATCCTCTGCTCTGCGGCAAGTGGGCACCCGAGATGGAGTTGAAGGCAGCTAGCTGCGGGGGGAGGGGTATGCTGGCATCCTCATTGTATTGGGCTCAGCTGATCCCCGACCTTGTCTGTTGGTTGTTAACAAAGGGAAGGTCATAGAAGCCCTGTGCGGGGTAAATCTGTGCCGGTTTCCCCACAGCACGTGCTCACTGTGTGTCTGCGTCACACCTGGGTCATTCTCACAGCGTGCCAACTTTTCCATGATGCTGTCGCGCAGTTCACATCCAGCCGAACTGAAAAATCCAGACTCCCTGCTGCCCAGTCCGATCCAACTCACCGCACTCTGCTCCGGACAGAGCGGAACCATGCCTCTGAGCTTCCTCCTCACGGGAGCAGAAAGCCTCGTGTCCCCTCAGATACTGCCTTTACTCTAACCGTAACTTGCACATCCTCTGGGGAATGAACACATTTGTGTGTCTTGCTTTATGGCGACACTATTGTGGTGGCCGGGAACAGAACCTGCAAGATCTGAGTTGTTCCCTATGTCTTGGCCTTTTGCCACTAATTTAAAAATCACTAGGAGCCCTGGTGGTGTAGTGCTTATGTCGTTCCCTCTCTTCGCCTCGTAAACTGGGACATTTCCGCAGCTTTGAGTTTTCTTCATTTAAGACCATTGCTTTTTTGGTATTGACATTTTGGAGAATAAAGCCCCTCCCCCCCCCATTCTTGGTAGTGCTTGGTGACAAGATTCAGGTTCTGCATATCTGGAAGACTGCAGCGGCCAGGCTGCATCTTCTGGACAGCCCAGCGGAGGTACACAGTGTGCATCTGAGTCTCCGCCAGTTCAGGACTTTCTGCGTGTACAGCTCAGCGACGCCAATTGCATCCAAGTTGTGCAGCCATCCTCATCCTAGCTACGTTGCTTTGCCACCACTGACGTGCTTTTAAATTTATTTTACTTTTATTGGGAGCTCTTACATCTCTTATCACAAGCCATGCATTCATCCAGTGTGCCAAGCACATGTACACATATGCCGCCATCATTTTCAAAGCATTCTCTTCCCACTTGAGCCCCTGGTGTCAGCTCCCCATTTCTTCCCCTTCCTTCCCCCCCTCACGAACACTTGATAAGTTATAGATTATTATTTTCACATCTTACATCATCCTCCGCTGCCCCTCACTCACTTTCCGTTATTCATACCCCTGGGAAGGGGTCATATGTTGATTCTTGTGACGAAGTTCCCTCTTTTTCCCCCTACCTTCTCCTGATCCTCCTGCTGTCACTACTCTCATTGTTGGCCCTGATGGGCTTATATATTCTGGATTCCCTGTGTTGAGGGCTCTTATCTGTAGCAGTGTCCATGCTCTGGTCTAATCTGATATGTAAGGTAGAATTAAGGTCATGATAGTGGGGTGAAGGAAGCACCAAAGAACTAAGGGAAAGTTGTGACTGGCTCATCTCTGACCCCTATGTGAGAGGATGTCCAATTGTCTACAGATGGACATTGGGTCTCTACTCCCCGCCCCATTCACCTTGGGTATGATTTTGTTCTGAGTCTTAGATGCCTGATACCTGATCCCATCGACACCTCAGGATCACACAGGCTGGTGTGCTTCTTCTGTGTGGGCTTTGTTGCTTCTCAGCTAGATAGCTGCTTGTTTAAAACTCCAGGTGCTGTATCTTTTGATAGCCAGACACCGTCAGCTTGCTTCACATTTGCTTGTGCATTCATTTTGTTTTCAGCAAGCGTATTGGGAAGGTGAGCATCACAAAGTGAGGCCCAATGTCCATCTGCCACCTTAATTCTTAACATATAGATGTGAGTACATAGTTCTATTCGCCTCTTGTTATATATGTATTTACAGATACACATGCCTGTATTTAAATCTCTCGAAATATCCCTTGACTCCTAGTTCCTTCCTCTATTTCCTTTTTGCTTTCCTCTGGTCCCACCATCATGTTCAGCCTTCGTTCGGGTTTAGTAATTCCTGGCTGCTACATTGCCCTTGATTAAGCCCCACTAGGCATCCTATGCTCTTCCTTCCATTGATTTTAGTTCCCTTGTTCCCTTGTCCCTGGGTTGTAACCTCCCCCCTTCCTTTCTCCCACCTCCCCTCAACCATTGGCCCCGTTCTCTTCATCTCCCAGTTGTGTGCCTTGCCCATCTTGCCTAGATAGACATGCAGATATATTAATAAGCAAAAGACCTGGCAAAGCCCAATAACAGGAAGTCAAAACCAACAAAACAGTAGCAGAAAGCAAGAACAAAATAGCAATAAAAGAAAGCTGCTGACAAAAATGGAAAAGCCTATACTTAGTTCATGGTCTGTTGGCCCTTGCAAGTCTTTTCCAGTCAAGTCTGATTGGCTGCCACACTCGGTTTCCAAAGTCTGTTTTTGGCATTCCCTGGGACATTCAAAAGGAAGACAGATACGCTGAAAAGCCTCCTTTGCCCCTCTTCCGACCACTGAGATTTCATCCTCAGAGGCAACCATTGCCAACAAGCTCTTGGGTGTACTTCCAGAAACATTCCATCAGTTACAAAGGTATGAGGGGGAGGGGCCTTCAAAATTTTCATGGAAAATTTTTGATGTATTTTAATTCAATTTTTCCATGAACGTTTTGAAGCCTCCTCGTTACATGTATTCCAAGTTGTGCTGAAGGTGTTTGCCAACCACAAGAATGGGGAGTGCTAATGGAGTTGTTTCAACGGGCTGATAATGTATTTGATGTGCTCACTTGTCTGTGGAAGACATCCACGTGGCCAGCTGACTGAAAGAAATCTATATTGGTACCCATTCCAAAGAAGTGAGCCAACGGAATGCTCAAATTAGAGAACAATATTGATATCAAATGCAAGTAAGATTTTGCCGCTGATCATTCAACAGTTGTAGCAGTACCTTGACAGGGCACTGCCAGAAATTGAAGCCAGATTCAGAAGATGTGGAACAAGGATATCATTGCAGATGTCAGATGGATCTTAGCTCAGAACAGACAGTACTAAGAGATGTTTACGTACGTTAGTATTGACTATGGCAAGCCATTTGTTGTGTCGATCATAACAAAGTGGCAAGCCTTGAGAAGAATGGGAATTCCAGAACACTTTGTTGGCCTTAAGTGGAACCTGCACAACGATCAAGAGGCAGCTGTGTGAGCAAGGCCATACTGCATGGTTTGACATCAGGAATCCTGAGCGTCAGCACTGTATTCTCTCACCATACTTATCCAACCTGAATGCTGAGCACATCGTCAGAGAAGCTGACTTGTCTGAAGAACGCAGCGTCAGGACTGGAGGAAGGCTGATCAACAACCTGTGCTGTGCAGATGACAGCCTCGCTGGCTGAAAGTGAGGAGGACTTTTGAAGCACTTGCTGATGAAGATCAAGAACTGCAGCCTTCATTGTGGATAACAACTCAACGTAAAGAAGACCAAGAAGTAGTCTCATGGTAAACAAAATACTGAAGTCGAGGATTTTGTCTTGCTCAGATCCATAAAGACTGCTCATGGAAGCAGCAGTCGAGATATCAAATGATGCACTGCATTGGGTAAACTTGCACACAAGACCCCTTTAAATTATTGAAGAGCAATGCGTTACTTTGAGGCCTACAGCGAGCCCGACGCCTGCCATGGTATTTCCAGTTACCTGATAACGCATGTCAACGTTGGACACCGACTAAGGAAGAGTGAAGAAGAGTCGGTGTATTTGAATTACGGTGCTGGCAGACTACTGAAATGCCATGGACTGCCAAAGGAATAATCAAGTCTGTCTCGGACGAAGTCCAGGCGGAATGGTCCTAGGAAGCAGGGCGGCGAGACCTTGTCTCAGTACTTTGGCCATGTGATCCGCAGAGACCTGGGCAAGAACACCATGTTGGGAGGGAGGCAGTGGAAAAGAGGGAGACGGACACGAGTGCACGCAACCGTGGACACAGGCATAGCAGCTGGGAGGATGGCGGGCACACGGATGGGCAGTGTTTTGTGTTTTCGTACACAGGGCTGCTGAGTCGAATCTGACAAGAATAGGGTATGTATCTGGTGCTGTCACGTAGCATTGGACTGATGACTGCAAGGTTAGTGGTTAAAGCCCTTAACCACTACATTGGAGAAAGATGAGGCTCTTTGATCCTGTGAAAATTTATAGCCTCAGAAACTTTTGATTGGTTTGATGGCCATCCTTTAAAAATATTTTTTAAAAGTTATTTTGGGGTTTTTCCTTAGGAGTTGGATTGAGTCATAGGCTAGTTCTGGTTTCTTGGTGGTGCTATCATTTATTTTACGGGTCTGCCAGGTTCCAATCTCGTATCCTTGGCAACATTTGTTGTCAACCTGTTGATTTTTTCCTCAGTGCCATTTTCATTAGGGGGGTAGCTCATTGTAATTTTGAGTCACCTCTCTAATGGCCAGGGATTGTGAACTTCTCTCCATGTTTGTTGGCTGCTTGGATATCTTCTTTGGTGATGTTCAGTGTATTTCCGTTGCGCAGGTTGTGATGGGCCTGTTTAATAGTCTTCTTGGCTGCGTTGCTGCAGCTTTCCATATATTTAGAGATGGTACGATAGGTCCCCAAGTTTATCTGGCCCTGCTGCCCCTTTTTAGGAAAAAAAGTACTGCGTGCCCCTGGCAATTAAAACCTGTGTACTGTCCCCTGTAATCCAGGATGAAGCGTAGGTATCTGCTTCTGCAGCCCCTGATCATTCCAGTGTCCCCCCACCAGGAGGCAGTATCACCCACAACAGGGAAACACTGGATTTGATCCCTATTGGATAAATTGTTTCCAAAGATGTATTTTCCCCCAACCTGTACTTACTCTTTCAAAGTATTTTGATGATGAGCGTATGTTTTTAATTTTTGAGATCACATTTATCATTTTCTCATTTCTACTCATGTTTTAGCACCATGTTTAAAATTTTTAATACTTTTAATGGGGTCTTACATCTCTTAGCACAATCCATACATCCATCCAGTGTGTCAAGCACATTTGTTCATCATCTGCCATCAGCATTTTCAAAGCATGTTCTTTCTCCTTGAGCCCCTGATATTAGCTCTTCCTTTTCCCCCCTCCCTCCCCTGCCCTCATTCCATCAGGAACCCTTGATAAGTTATAGATGATTATTTTCATATCTTACATCATCCCCTGTCGCCCTTCACCCACTTTTCCATTGTTTGTCCCCCTGTGAGGGGTTATATGTTGATCCTTATGTTCGATTCCCCTTTTCGACCCCCCCCCTCCCCTCATCCTCCTGGTATGTCTACTCTCCCTGTTGGCCCTGAGGGGTTTAGCTATCCTGGATTCCTGTGTTTCGGGCTCTTATCTGCAGCAGTGTGCATGCTCTTGTCTAAACCAGTTTGTAAGGTAGAATTGAGATCATGATAGTGTAGGGAGGGAAGCACCAATGAGCTAGAGGAAAGTTGTGTGTTTCATCAGTGCTATACTGCCCCTGACTGGCTCATCTCTTCCCTGTGACCCCTCTGTGAGGGATGTCCATTTGTCTTCAGACAGGCTTTGGGTCTCCATGCCCCCCCCCATCCATCATCATGATTTTGTTCTGGGTCTTAGATGCCTGATCCCATCAACACCTCATGATCTTCTCATCCTATTTTTATCCATGAGTAGGCCTCATGGTTTCATCCTAAACTTTCCCCAGGCGTGCGGTGGTTGTAGGTGTAACATGTAGGTCTCTGGTCTGTTTTGAGTTGTCTGTGTTCAGTGTGAGCTAGGGACAAGTCTGTCTCCATGTGGGTGGGGTCTTCCATTGCCTGCATTGGGCTCACCGTCTCTGCCGACTGATTCTGTGTGCGCTGTGCTTCACATGCATTCTGTGCCGTGGGCGGAAGTCGGCCCCTGGGCACGTGTCCTTTCTGTGTTCTGCTTTTGCTTGCTCCTCTTCCTCATGTTCTACTGAGTGATTTCTGTTTTGTTGGACTTTGACCACTTTATTATTTTTTCTTTTTCACTTTAAATTTTGCATTCCAGAATTTGAGAGTTGCTTTTCTGAACAGGGCTATTTTTTGGTGGCACGGTGGCTAGTCCCCCCGTTGTCCATGGAAGGCGTGGAGACGCATTCAGGGGAGGAAGCTGCAGCAGTCTGGTTTGGCAGACTCAGCCTTAGAAACCCTAGTGGGCAGTCCACCCTGTACCACAGGGAGTCGCACTGTGACTCAGCGACCCAGGGACGGAAAGCCCGGCACCTTCTCCAGGGAACCACAGAACCAAATTTCCTGCCTTCCAACAGCTCCAACTCCTAGCAGCCCATGGGGCAGGGTAGCACTGGAGTTCGATATGCATGTACAAGGGGTGGAGTTGACTCGGCTGGTCACAGATGTTGGCATACTGGTAGGGCTCACCTTTCCTCTGGCATGCGCTCACAGGCACCTCTGCACCCGCTCACCCAGTGTCTCATGTCCCAGTATGGGCAGTCCTGAGCCGTTTCCCCTCACATCCCCTGCTCCTCTAAAGTATTCCTGTATCCTGGTGCCATTGTAAGGACCCCTGTCTGGTGTAGGGGTTACACATTGGGCTGCTAACTTCAAGGTCAGCAGTTTGAAGCCACTAGCTGCCTCTGGAGAAAGATGGGCTTTGTACAGTCACAGTCTGGAAACTGGGCCAGTTCCACCCCGCCCCACAGGGCTGCTATGAGTCGGCATCAGCTACTGATGGCAGTGAGGTTTTGTTTGTTTGTTTTTAATGTCAATGTAATTCTACCTCATCCTAATGGCCATCTGTCTTGGGCCTTAGAAAGTTCAGCCCTTTCTCGCTCTTTCCAGACCACTGTCTCCCTTGACCCTCTCGATGACATGGCTGTAAACAGCCGGGCTACAGCTGAGTTCCCTGGGTGCGGTTTGCACAGCCCTGCCCCACAGTGACTGAGGAGCGAGGGCTGGCTCTCGGTGGGCGGGGCAGGTGCTCCCCGCTCTGGGTCATCTCCGTCCTCCCTCCCTGGCTTGTGTACCCTTCTCAACCGTCCGTCCTCCGCTTCTGCCCAGCGTTCTGCGCTGTGGTGTGCGTGCGTGTTACTTGTCACTCTGGGTTAGTTGTGGGGGGCACTGAGAGCCCCCCCCCGCTCCCTCTCCATACACTTCTCAGGTGGCAGTTCCAGTTTGCACTCACCAGGTTCCTGCTGCACCCCATCCTTGCCAGCATTTGGTGGTGTCAGTTTGGGATTTCAATAGGTCATGTCGTGGTTCCCCATGATTTTGATGTGCCAATGCTTCAATGACACGATCCTCCAGCATTTTCACATGTTTTCACATGTTTACTATCGGACATCTTTATATCTTTGAGGTGACTAGCCAGATGTTTTGCCCATTTTTTTTTCAGTTGGGTTTTTCTTGTTGAGCGTTATAAATTCTTTGTGTATCTTTATTTTAATTCTTTTATTGGGGCTCTTACAGTTCTTATAACAATCCATACATCAATTGTATCAAACACGTTTGTTCATATGTTGCTATCATTTCCAAAACTGTCTTGTAATTTTAATGAATTCTAACTTAAGTACATGCTCCCTTTTTGATACCTCCACAATCACCATTAAGCCTGATGCTGTCTAGATTTTATCCTATGCTGTCTTTTAGAAGTTAGGGTCTTGTGTCACAAAACATTCATGTTTGTAACCCATTCTGAGTTCTTTTTTTTTTTTGGCGAAAGACGTAAGCTCTGTCTAGATGGTGATTATCACGTTGTGGATGTTCTGTGTCGGTCCCATGTGTTGAAAACACCTTTCATTATCAAATTCCCTTTGCCCCTTTGTCAGAGGCCAGTTGCCTATGTTTGCGTGAGCCGTTGTGGCTCTTTGTTCTGTCGCACGGATCCCTTGGCACCTTTGCCCATGTGCCCTGGCGTGATCACGGCTGTAGCTTCCTGGTGAGCCGGGAAGTTGTTGATCCTCCAGTCCTGTGCGTGTAATGTTTGTCTGTAAGTTGGGTACATTGTGTTTCTATTCCTCCTTCAGCATATGAGGGGGCTTCATAAAGTTTGTGGGGAAATTTAATTAAAAGATAAACAAAACTGGAGAACACTGTGCTTAGCAGACTTGGTCAATGTTACACAGATAAATATTTAGTCACACCACGATTATAAAGAAAACAAATAAGATTTGTACACCCATAGGACAAGATGTTGACTATGAGGAGTTGGCCAGGGAGGCGGGCAGGAGCTGGGAGAGGGGAAGATTAGGAGATTGTGGGTGGGGGCCATGGAAGAACCTGTAGATGGAAGGTTTAACAGGGTATTACTGGTTTCACTTCTTGGATATGGGCTGTGTAAATATGTGTATTTCTTTAAAAACCAAAAATCCCTGCAGATTCCTAATCCCTCAAATGTAAATAGTGATCTTAGTGATTTTTTTAGAAGGAAATTAAAATTGAAATGGACTTGAACTTGTTTGTCACAAGGAATTCCACTAAAAAAAACAATGGAATTTCCCCATGAACATCACAAAGCCTTATGAAATGTGTTCTAAGAGCAAGGATCTTTCCTTATATAACCACAGAATAATCATAACAGGAACGTTAAACGCCGAGCCTCAGTTCACGTGGAAGATTTATCACTTGCCTCCGCAGTCATGCCCTCTTGCAGCTATTTTAAGGTTCTTGGTGCAGGCCTCGCCCCTGCATCGCACCGTGAACTTAGTTGTTAGGACTGTTCTCCTTGCACCTGGGACTGCTCTGCCCGGCCATTCATTGCCTTATTTGCTCTTCCGCATTTCTGAAGAATAACTAATAACTAATTACCATATTGCGTGTCCCGCAGCCTGGGCTTGTCTATTTTCTGGGCATTAGTTGATACAGGGCATGCGTTTTAAAGAGAGTCCCAGAGCAGGGGCATTTCTTTTTCAGTGCCACCTACCTGGCAGGTGGTGGGGAGGTTAGGTACCATCGCGGGCTCTGACTCATGGTGACCGAGTGTACAAGAGAACAGCGCTGCCCGGTCCTTGATCAGCCTCTCAGTGGGGTGAGCCCGTGGTTGTAGCCACTGTTTGAATCCGTCCCCCTGAGAGTCCCATCTGTCTCTTTCCTGCCCTCTGCTTTATCAAGCATGGTGTTCTTTTCCAGGGCCGGGTCTCTGATGTGGCCCGAGGATGTGAGATGAAGTGTTGCCATCCAAGGAGCATCTGGCCCCACTTTCTTCCAGGACAGACTTGTTTGTTATTCCTGGCAATTCCTGCCCTTCAGTCTGCAGTGCCAACACCATAATTCAAACTCATCCTCTTTTCCTCCATTCCGTAGTCAGTAATCCAATGCTCGTATGCAGATGAGGCGATTGAAAATATCTGGGATTTGGCTATGCTTCGGCCAGAGCAGCTCGTGGTCTGGGGTCATTTTTTAAAGAAGCATTTAGAGTGGGCTTACAGAGTGCAGCAGAGAGCAGGCGTTGACTGAGAGAGTACCATGGGTTGGCGGGAGGAGAATACCCGGATGATGGCTAGGCATTCATTAAGAATTCAAAGAAGGGAGAAACCATTGTAGAAGGAGAGATTGTTTTGCTAACGCCATGAGGACAAGGTCCAAACAGGAAGCTAAACTTCATGGTTTGTTTGCCACGAATCATTCCAGAATAGAGCACTTGGAGTCGGAAGATCTGGCCAGATTCCCTGCAGTGGTGTTTGGGTTCATGTCTCCAGCTATGGTCGTCATCAGCACGCCGAACTCCGAATTCAACCCGCTTTTCCCAACCGTGACCTTGAGGGATTCTGACCACAAATTCGAGTGGAACAGAATGCAGTTTCAGACCTGGTGAGCTTCATGTCTGCTGATGGACCCAGAGGGTTGAAAACTTAGACAGTAAATTTTTTTTAAAAGATTAGTAAGTAAATCTTGGATGTATAGTCATTACCCCAAATGGTGCTTTTTTCATTTATCTCAATGACATTGATTCCCCAATTCGTAATTCTTTACCGTGTTAACTTTTCTTGAGCTCAGATTATAAAAGAACCTTCTTTCACATCTGGGTGCAGTAGGGAAAGGAAGTGTGTTCCCCAAGGTGGGTCTGCAGGTCGGTGGAGTGTGTGGAAAGGGTATGTGGGCACCAGCCACCTTTGAGGTGAACGCTCCTGGAGTGTTGATACAGAAGCCGGAGCAGAATGGGAGGTGCAGGGCTGCCCTGGGCAGTGCCATGCCTTTGTCCAGGGTAGCCCACGTGGGTGCCGCTGAGGGTCAGGTTTCTTACGTAATTCCAAGTAGTTGGGGGCCTTTGTGTGGTCTCTTTAGTCTTCCCTCCCCATGCCAGACAACTTCCTTTTTCTCCACCGAGCTCACGTGCTTCCTACAAAACCAACACGGAGCCCCGGCCTGAGTGCTCCCCGCAGGAGATGCAGCAACCCCAGTGCGTGCCGCATGCGGGCTGGTGTGGGAATTGATGGGTTAGGAATTGTGTTGTTGGCATTCTATTGAGTAGAAATAGTTTCTGATAATACGTATAAAATATTTTAAGTTTAATATCTTGGTGGAAAATAAATCATGTGCTAGCTTTGTTGTAAGATCAGATGCATGGACTCCCCTTGTGGCTTCAGGGCTCTGGAGGTGGCGCATCGCTACGGTTACTCGGTGGAGTTCACTGGCGTCGGAGAGCCGCCTGCTGGGTGTGAGCATGTTGGGTACTGCACCCAGATAGGCATCTTCAGAAAAACCCTCCTGAAGGAGGCCGGGCTTTGCATCCCCGAGCAGCAGGAGGAGCATGCCTATGAAGTCGTGAGTATTTGTGTGTGTGTGTGTGTGTGTGTGTGTGTGTGTGTGTGTGTGAGTGTGACAGAGAGAGAGTGAGCATGGGAGGGTGCTATTGGGCAAGCAGAATACATCTGGTTTGAACTGTTTCTTGTCCAAAGTTTCCCAAATAGAGGTGAATGTAAACACATCTTTTTGCCCTAGGAAAATCCTTCAGCTCCATGACTTGTGTGGCAGCAGCTGGTCTTCTCAGTGTGATGTGGATGAAAGTTGACAGGGCAAATTCGTTTCCTGGGCCTTTGGGTTGAAAGTTGAGTCAAAGAATTAGCAGTTGCTCCTGCAGCAGCCCTGGGGCTCCTGGGCCTTTGGCGGTGTCCAGAGCATGTATGGCAGCAAGTAATCACGTGCTGGGGGCCCAGCCCCCAAGCTGGGTAGTGCCAGTAGCCCCCCCTTTTGCAGGACAATGGGGAGCCAGCAGGATTACTCCCCAACTTGGCTCCAGAAGTGACTTTGGACTTTGTCAGACCCGTTTGGTTTCAGGGTCGGGTGGGGGGAGAAGCACCATTTCTTTAAATGAAGGGACACTTTGCCATCTAGCCCTCTTCCTCTGAGAGCAGGCGGAGACGGGTTGGCGTGGTGTGGTTGCAGGCTGGCCGGGAACACGAGGGTTACACTTCTCTTTGTTAGACTGTTGAAAGCCAATCAGATCGTGTCCACGTTTTGTCGCGCATCAGTGTCGGAGCTCTTAAGAGCAGTAGGGTCTGACGTGGACACAGAAGGCGCACGCAGTTCTTACGTGGCACGGTCAAGGTTGGCGGTTGGTTTGGAAGTTTGCCATCTTGTGAGCTGGTTCGGTTTTGATACTCATTGCCCCTTTCAGGTTTACACCACCACCTACCCGAGTTTGCAGCAGCCCAAGTACCGCCAGTATGCCGTGGTCAGTGAGGTGATCTCCCAGGTGTACAACATGAGGAGGGACCTGCTGGAGAGTCTGAAGCCGCAGGACCATCGGGACTTCATGGGGCTGCCCCAGGACACTGGCCCGCCAGGGCCCCCTGCCCAGTGCTTCCCGTCCGTCCTCGCGCAGTTAAAAGCCAGCCTGGAGAAGACGCCCAAGCCCTTTTGTGTGGGGAATGTGTTCTACGTGCCCCTGGAAAGACTCTTCTCCCTGCCCAAAGTGAAGCACCTGTGCATCAACATAGAGATGCTGAAAACGCTGCTCGCAGACACGGTGCTGCTCAACAGCGATGGCTCCGCGGTGATGGTTGACATGCACGAGCAGGACCAGGACGAGTGAGTATCGGCTGCTCGAACGCCGGCCCAGCTGTCGTGGGCTCACAAGTTCAGTCCTCTGTGAGTGTGTGCGTAGTCAACATTGAGGCAGCTCTTTTCCGAGGGTATGAAGTTCTCCCAACACCACTGGCCGCCGGCGTTGGACTTCCGTGCAGCCAGGCAGTTTGCTGTCAACCCGAACAAGATGTTCAGGTGGTCCCCCAAAAGGTGTGTTTTGCTTTGTCATTGAGATGTGTCTTCCATGTTTCCTCGAGAAGGAAGAAAGTGGACGTGGTCATATCTTAAACGGACTGTTAATTTAGAATTTATCTACTGAACCCTGGTTTTGGGGGGATTTTTTTATATGCTTTTTTGGGAGGACAGGGTAGGAAGTTCATAATGTGTGCTCATTGGCATATTTTTTGTTACAACCATATGCATAATGTGACATTAAATATTTAAAAGAAAATGGTGTTATCTAATTGTGCTCACAACCTTTTTCCAGGGGTGAGGGTAGCTTTTAGATTGGTTTAAAAGGACTCTGGGGGATTCAGTTTTCACCCCTGTACTTTTAGTCAAAAACTGCCTATGAAACAAAGGCACTGATGCTTTGGGTGAAAGCTGCTTCCTGCTTAGCCTCCGGGCTGCATTTGGGGAGCACCCCGTCCCCCAGGAGCTCCCTGGCTGGGTTAAGGGTGGGAGTTGTGCAGCAGAGCTTCAGCCAGCAGGGATTGGGGGAGGCGAGATGGGGTGGTGGCACGGGGGCTCTTTCTGAGGTACAGAAGTGCACAGGTGAGCAGATCAGGTAAGCAGGGCCCCGGGCCCCAGCTTTCTGTTGTAACGTAGTATGCCAACTCGGGAAGTGAGCTAAAGCTATTGCTTACGTGTTTCATAATCCAACCAGCATCGAGGAGAGGTTTTTTAAAAAAGGGCTTGTGCTTGGCTACCTGGTAAGGCTGTTCCTGAAAGTTGTTCCACAGCACTGCTGACTGGTCCACTCGGGTTGACTCCGAGTGAAGGCTCCTGGCTACCTGTAGCAGCAAGGTGAGTTGGGACATGTACTCTTAATTCCGGGAAGCCCTGTGCCCCCTGGGTGGTCATTTGCCCCCCCCCCCCGAAAATAGGCCGCTAGCCCCATCTGAATACCAGGAGGTACCTCCTCACTACTCCATCAGCCCTGCCCCCCACTGCAGGCCCTCTGTCCCCAACGATGGAGACCTGCACAACCCTTACCCGGGCTTCCTTCTCAGCCATGGCTTCTGGCCAGCCAGCCTCCTCTTCCTGCCCTTCTCAACCAGTTAAGTCACTTTTACCCCTCCCTGCCACCCCCACCCTCATCACCCTGCGTACCCACACACACCCACCCCTACCCACCCTCTACCTTCCGTCGCGACAGCTGTGGATAAGGAGCCCTGGTGACGCAGTAATGAAGTGCTCAGCATTGAACCGGAAGGCCTGGTTTGAATCTCCATCTGTTGTAGGGAGAACGATGTGACCTCTGTGTCCATAAAGCCTCGCTGTGGAAACCCTGCGCGTGTGTGGGGCAGTTCCACCCTGCCCTGGAGGGGCACTAGGAGTCCATCGGGGCTTGGGGACTGCTGCAGGGGACCGTGCCGCTTTCTTCCTCACAGTGCACGCTCCTCCCCGCAAGTCCTCAGGGATTCCTTGTTCCTGCTGCGCCTGGATACTAACACCCCTCCTTGGCATATGGAGCGGTGCTTAGTGCAAACCGTTTCTTAGAGAGCAGACAGGAGGCGCCTTTACAAGCCAGTGGGTGTCGTCAGTAAGCTGACTTCGTTGTGTTCCACTAAAGCATTTGAGGGCACGCAGCAGCTGGGTTGGGCCCATAGGTTGTTTGCTCCCCCAGCAAAGAGCCAGCCACTCTGGCAGCACGGAAACGATGGCCTTCCTAAGGGGCAAGAAGCGGTTACAAACCTGATTTCTGACTGTGCAAACGTGGAAGCAGCCTCGGCCGCCTTTGCTGCCAAGGGGCTGTCTACCCCACTCGCGTGAAGCGGACACACGCCCCATGTTGGTTGGTGGAGGGCTCCCCGGAGGGAGCTGTGTGAACCAGCAGTGTTGCCTCGAGCCAGCCTCCATTCCGAGGAACAAGGCGTACGGTGTCCAGTCGGTGTGTTTTCCCAGCAGTGAGTGTTAGAGGTCTAGGAAGTAAGCAAGGTTGGGCTTCTGTGTGATTGTAAGACAGTTCAAACACTCGATTAAAGCGAAAACTACCTTCGGGACCAGGGGTGTGGGGGACGATGCTGGGAGAGTGGAGGGTGAGTGGGTTGGAAAGGGGGAACTGATTACAAGGATCCACATGTGACCTCTTCCCTGGGAGAGGGACAGCAGAGAAGGGGGGAAGGGAGACTCCGGATAGGGCAAGATATGACAAAACAACGATGTATAAATTACCAAGGGCATATGAGGGAGGGGGGAATGGGGAGGGAGGGGGGGAAAAAAAGAGGACCTGATGCAAGGGGCTTAAGTGGAGAGCAAATGCCTTGAGAATGATTGGGGCAGGGAATGTATGGATGTGCTTTATACAATTGATGCATGTGTATGTATGGATTGTGGTAAGAGTTGTATGAGTCCCTAATAAAATGTAAAAGAAGAAAAGAGAAAAAAATGATTAGGGCAAAGACTGTACAGATGTGCTTTATACAATTGATGTATGTATATGTATGAACTGTGAAAAGAATTGTATCAGCCCCAATAAATTGTTAAAATTAAAAAAAAAAGAAAAAAAAAAAGAATAAACTAAATGAAGTACTGTTGCATTGAAAAAAAAAAACGAAAACTATAAAGGATCCTGCACTTCATGAGGGGTAGAAGCCCCCCTACTCTAAACCAGGGAGTTGCCGTGAGCAGTCCCAAGCGATTTCTGGTGTGTGAGGCATCTGCAGGGTACAGCCACCGCCTTTGTTAAACCGGGGTGGCCCTGGTGTCCTGTCTCCCGTGCACACCTCTCCTGAAGCATCCCAACTTAAACCGGGCCTCCAAACTCTGTTCAATTCTGAGAATTGCATTTTTGGATAGGTTTTGAGAACACTGTTTTTTTCTCCCCTAAATTTTATTTTGATAATACAACAAAGCATGGACCCCCTGGACCATTGCTGTGCGACCAGCCAGTGCCATTGATGGCATTCCTCAGGTGGTGCCACCAGTCCCCCGCCTTTTCCGAGTCGTTCTTCCCCGTTCACATAAATTCACGGCCCCGTCGCCTAATCTTTCCCATTGCTGTTGTAAATTTGCTCCCAAATAAGTAGTTCTTAAAAGAATCTAAAGCTCCAGGCAGATGTGTACTAGGTATACCACTGTTTGGTTTTCAGGTTTCAGGGCATGTTCTTGGTTTATGGCTTAAAGATTATTTCAGGGCAATAGTGTTCAAAGTACATCCTGTTACCATGGCTTCAGAAAGTCTTGACTTAATGAGCATCTGAAATTCTGTTCTCCAGCCCCACCCCCTCTTGATAATGATTTCCAGGCACCATGCAAGGTAGTCTCTTGGCAAAGCAAGCGGTTCATGGATGCAATCGACCACAGATTCCACACCCCCCTCCTGTTCCTGATTCTCCTCCTTCCTTTGCTGCTCCCGGTGAATAGACCATTTGTTCTGTCTTGGACAACTGCATGCTTTTAAGACCCCAGGCACTACACAGCAAATTAGGAGGTAGAACAGAGCACTAAACGTGTTATTAGGCCAATTAACCAAGATGTCTCATAAAACCATGATCCTAAACCTGTGAACCAGGGCACCAAATACCATAAAGCATTTGGCTGTACACAAGCAGCATCAGCGGTGACTCGGCAATCTGGTAAATAAAGCACAACTTTTTTTCCATTCAACTTCTTACAGGTGTACAATTCATTGACAGCAATTACAGCAATGGGCTAGGCAACCCTACCCTTTGTCCTATTTTTTCTATCCCAGTTAGTCTTCCTCTTCTCCCTCCTGTGCCTGGTAACAGCTAGTAAGCCTTGTCTTGTTTTTATGTCAGTGAGGTCATGTGGTGTCTGCTCTTTGGTGATTATTTTGTTCATGGTTATCTATACTGTAACATGTATTTAGCCTGCATGTCTATACTGTAACATGTACTTAGCCTGCATGTCCCTACTAGCTGAGTAAGGATGTGTTGTACATGAACCGGACAAGAACAACTCAGTCTCTGGTAAGAAGCAACAGTTTATTAAAGGGGCACAGAAAAGAGAAAGAACCTGCGCAGGGACCAGACCCCTGAGGAGAGGGAGAGTGACTGGCCCGATCGCTCGCAGACTTGGGTTTTTATTGGGTGGGGAAAACAATGGGGCTTTTCAGCTGTGTGAGCAAGCAAGCAAGAACAGAAGCAGACTTTGCAGTTAGCCTTGACATTTTAAAACTTTTTTTCTTCGAGAGAGATGGTGTGGCCTTACCTTGCAGCTGCTTTTTCTGGCAAATGTTTGCTTGACCTTAACCTCAGGGGAATTTCCACAGCTTGACACACAATGGAGACTGCTACAAGATGGTTCCACTCAGGCTAGCTGTCACAGATGGACCACATTCTGTTTATCCATTCATCTGCTGATGGACACTGAGGTGGTTTCTGCCTGTTGACTGTGCATGGTGCTGCAGCCTATGTGGGTGTTCAAGGTTCACTTTCTGCGCTCAAGTCTTTGGGGTGTCCACGAAGGAGTAGAATTTCTGGGTCATATGGTAGTTCTGTTTGTTTTGTTGAGGGATTGCTACACTGTATCCAGCAGCAGCTGTAGCATTCTGCATTCTTCTCAGGGATGGCTGTTGCCCATGTTCCCCTAGCTGTGTGTGAACACCTGTTATCCTAGCCATCCTGGTGGGAATGAACTAGCTGCCGTGTGCTGCTCTCTGATGGCTGACGACACTGAGCATCTCTTCTGTTTGGTGGCCATTTGAATGCTCTCTTTGGTGAAACGTTTATTCAAGCCCTTTGCCCATTTTATGACTGGGCTTTGGCCTTTTGTTGTCTAAGCTTTCTATATACTTTGATTTTTAGATCCTTGTCAGATAGATGCATGGTTTCCAAAACTAACCTCCCCAGTGTGTAGCTTGTCTTTTCACGCAAATATTTTATTTTTTTGGGTCTCTTTTCCTGTTTGTGCTTCTGTTGGGAGCTAGACCAGACAGCAATGTCTCTGCTTATTCTTCTTTCATGGCTTTAGTTTGCACATCTAGGTCTTTTATTTTAAACTTGTTTTACTGTGTGGTATAAGGCGTGGATCTCATTTCATTTTTCTGTGGACATCTTGCCCCATCAAATGAACGTGGCACCCTAGTTAAATGCAGTTGACGATGGATAGGTAGACTTATTTCTAGACCGTAGCTTTATCTGCATGTGGTTCCATCGGTGCCAGGCTACCTGAGTACTGTTGTTGTGTATTGGGAACCTTTGTGCATCGGAGTTGTGTTTCGGGCAGGTAACTGCAAGGTCTTCATTACAAAGCCACCAGCTGCTCTTCGGGAAACAGAAGGCTTTCTATTTCCATAAAGATGTACAGCCTTGGCTGGGGAGGGAAGGGGGCTGAGACAGCCTTGGAAGCCCACAGGGGCAGTTCTATGCTGTCCTATAGGGTCGCTCTGAGCCGGAGTTGACTCCATGGCAGTGGGTTTGGTTTTTGGTAGCTGTATGTCAGAGTGCGATTTTTGCCAGGTAGCATAACACAATATGTAATCTTGTCAGCCTCACAATCCCAATATCTAAGTAGTACATGGAAGGCTTCCGGATCCATTAGCCAGAGTGGGGCAAAATGAGTAAGAACCAGGCTGGTGGGCTTTCTCAGCCAGTGTTCACTGGTGTCCATTGCCAGCTGTGATTATCAATTCCATTGTATTGTTCTGATTGCAGTGGAAATTACAGAAACACACTGGCCTACGTTGGTGTGTGGGTTTGTCAGGAAGTATTGGATTGATAGTCATTAACCATCCTAACCAAAAACTGGGTTGCCTTCTATGCCTCTAGGTGGGAGAGGTGAGCTAATTTGGCTTGCCTTCAGGCCCTATCGAATGGACATGGCCTTTAGATGTATCTTGGCTAATAAGCATACTATTTGAGACCTAGCTGGAGTACAGTAAGAGCATGTTAAGGTCCTCAAAAATGAGGGTAGCTTCCTGCACGTCCAGGGGCTATTGTACTGACCACAGGCAAATTCCAGGATTGCAAAGGGTGGGTAAACAAAGGCGTTGGAGTTCTTTCAGTCCCTAGCAAATAAGATGTTTTCCACTTCTCTTTGGGTGAGTTTTCAGTGTCCCTCTGATTTGGGGGAATGAGCAAGCCCTGAGGTCTCGGGACCCTGGACCAGTGGTAGAAGGACTGCTGCCAACTTCTCTACCCTGGCAGGTTGTAACCCCAAAGAGGGAGACGAGGTGGTGTCTCCCAACAGGAGCGCGTATGGGGAGCTAAGAGGACATGGAGTCCGGGGAGGCCTGGCAATGGGGGTTTAGAGCAAGCAGAGCCTGGGCTGGATGTCAGGCTCAAGGAACTGTCACTTATGTGGCATGAATAAATGGCATACCCAAGATCAGATACCACGTCTACATGCACGTTACCTTTGTAAAAGTTTTATTTTCTAAGTGATGTTCTACAGGGTAGATCGGTTTTCCATCCACCATTTCACACACATTTGTTTCATGCCACGATCACAGGGCCTGTCATGTAATAATATCCATGTTTCTGCTTCCTCCCTGCGCTTCCCATTTCTCCTGCTTTGTCCTTGGGCAGACATTGTCTTTGGATGTCAAGTAGTTGATTATTCCAAGGCGTGAGTGCTTCTCTGGTAGGTGGTGGTGTGCTTGGTTCCTTCCCCCACACTTAAGTGCTCTGTCTCCCACAGCGTGCTCTGTTCCACAACCCCATCCCCACTGTGTTTTAGGGGTGGTGCTGCTGGGTTCTATAACTCACTGCAACAGCCACACGGAACTCACAGACAAGGATCACTATTATTGGGCTTATGATAGAAATTCAGAGGTGAAATATGCTCAGCGCACAGTTGTTTAGTCAGGACAGTTTCTTTGCTGCCATGTCCACAGGCAGGCCTCTCTAACCCACAGCCTCTTGGCCTGGCCTGCACTCTGCTTCTGCAACTTTACAAGGCTATTTTAGGACAGCCGGTAGATGCCCTAAGAGCATGCCGCTTCTCATACGCCTCAACCCAGAGCCTCTCAGCTCCAGTTCTGTGGGCTAGCAAACCCATCTCTCCCAATTAAGACCCAGAGGCATCCCACTTCGCAAGCCAGCCTCCTGCTCCAAAGCCATCAACTCTACTTGCTCAGTGGGCCGGGTCAGTCCAATGAATGCTCTGTCTGATTCTGCTGCTGTTCCTGATGTCACAGCTGTCTCCTGGACAAGGCTCGATGTGCAGGGATCTTGGGGTCCAAAGGAAGAATGTGATCCACTCCTGGTAATAAGGTCTTTCTTGCTGGTAGTAAGAGCTCCACTCCCTGCTTCGGAAATGGCTCGTTTTATACCCCGTCAGATGGCAGTATGAGCAGTCACTCACAGCTAAATCATATAACCCGATCGGTAGCTTCCACACCACCTTAGAAGAGTCATATTAAAGCCATCACGTGCAGGCATGTCTACTGTTTGACTAAAATTGTGCCAGGCCTAAGGGGGTCTAAGGACCATAGTCTCAGGGGCTCCACCAGTATTTCTCTGACCAGTAAGCCTGGTTAAATATATATATATATATATATATATATATATATATATATATATATATATATATATATATATATATATATATTTAATGATTTTGAGTTTTGGCCTACAGTTTTACTCTATCTAGGACCTTCTAATGATACCTAACCACTTCAAGGACCTCAGACCCATCCTCTCCTCTATCATCAAAGAGGAAATCCTGGCCTCCAGCATTGTTCTGTAACTCTCACCCCTCATGGGATGGTTTTTGTTTCTCCTGGTGATCCGTTAGGTTTTGTGTGCCAACTTGGCTTCCTAGGAACATGTGGGTGGAGCTTGATTGGAGGGCTACTGAACTAAAGGACTTTGCCAGGCCTGGAGGTGGGCTACCCATCCTCTGCTCCACCCTCCTGTTGACAAGCCTCGTTGTGGAGCCATGCGGAGACACTTCCACCACCACTGGATCCATAAGACTTTGCACCCACTGGCCAGTGGCCTTTCTGCATCTTCCAGTATTGCATGTGCCACGTGAGTCTGAAGAGGGACTTAAGGACTATTATCAGACTTAGGGATTTGATCTGGACTGAACTGTTAACGTATAATTTTTCTTTGATATAAAGCGCTCTCTCACACATATGAGTGTCTCTGTATTTGTTTCTCTAGTCCACCCAGTTGAACACTCATTTAAATCAGATCTTGTTTCCTGGATGTCATATTTTGATACAAATGAGAGAAACAGGTTTTTGCAAATCACACAGCCCCCTGGCAAGTTAGGTTCTTGTGTGTGAGTTACCTGGTTGTGTTTAGGCAAAATGAAGACTACAATAACTTCTTGTTTGGCTTCACTACTTGTCTCGATGGGCCACCTTCTCTGGAAGCTGGGAGGGATTTCTTTGTTGCGAATGTTCACACAGCAAGTAGTTCCCATTTAACAATTGGAAGTACTCATGGTTTCCTTGGGTCCATTCTGACTCATGGGGACCCCGAGTGCCGCGGAACAAAGCCCCGCCCGGTCCTGCGCCGTCCTCACCATCGTTCTCCTTTTTCACATTTCCAAGCGTTTTATTGGGAGCTCTTCCAGGTATAACAATCCATAGTTCAAGCACATCAAGCAACATCGTACAATCGCTACCACAATCTGTTTCAATACATTTTCCTTTTTCTTGAACTCCTTGATGTCAGCTCCTCTTTATCCCCTCCTTCCCCTTACCCCACCCCTCAGGAACCCGGTATTTTAACCCCAGAATAGCTTTCTATTTTTTTGCCATATCTTACATGATCCAATATGTCCATTCACGTACAATTCTGTTCAGTCCCATCGAGTGGGGTTATCCAGTCATCAATGCGATCGGATAGATCCCTATCCCCCTTTCCGTATCCCCAGGGAACTATTACTCTCATTTCTGTTTCTGAAGGGTTCTCTATCTTGACTTTCATGTACCCAATGATCTTAAATATACAATTGAACACACATAAATCTAACATGATTAATGAGGTAAGCAAAACCATAATAGGGGAGGATATATTAAAGAACTAGTTACGTGGTTCATCAGTGCTGTACCGCACCCTGGATTTATCATCCCTTCTGTGTGGCCTTTCTGTGAGAGAATGTCCAATTATCTTACAGGTGTGTTTTGGGTCTCCATCTCATCCACACCCCTTCACATCAATTTAGTTGTTTTTGAACTTCTGATACCTCTTCCCATCGGTAACTTGTGATCACACAGGCTGGTGTGCTTCTTCCATGTGGGCTTTGTTGCTTCCCTGATAGATGGCCGCTTGTTTAACTTCAAGCCTTTAAGACCCCAAACACTATATCTTTTAATAGCTGGGCACCATCTGCTTCCTTCACATTTTCTTGTGTACCCATTTCGTCCTCAGCCATCGTGTCAGAATGGAGGGTATCATACAGTGACAAATTATTAGAACAAATGGTTCTTGAACTGAGGTAAGATTTATAGACCCAAAGTCCATCCTACTCACAGTCCTGTGTGCCATCCATCCGTTGAAGGTCCTTAATACCAAGCATGAGGGCCTCCAGGGACTGGCCTCTGCTGATAACATGTCCGAAGTACGTGAGATGAAGCCTCACCATCCTTGCCTGTACTTCTCCCAAGACATTAATTTATCCTTTTGGCAGTCCATGGTATGTTCAGTATTGTTCACCAACCCCATAAGTTCAAAGGCACCAATTATTTTTGGGTCTTCCTTATTTAGTGTTCAGCTTTTGCATATATATGAGGCAATTGAAAATATCATGGCTTGGGCCAGACACACCTTAGTCCTCAAAGTAACATCATTGCTTTTTAGTAACGACAACCCACAAAAAGGTTTTTTGCAGCAGATTTACCTAATGCAATGCATCATTTGATTTTCTGGCCGATACCATGAGCATCGATTGTGGATCCGAGCAAGATGAAATCCTTGACAACTTCTGTGCCTCGATGTGAATGTGCACATGGTTTTCATTTGGTGGGCTGCCCACTTCATAGGCCATTTCTGCCTAAGGTCATACTTTTGAATAATTTTAAGAATTTTAGTGTCTCTGCTTTTTGGGGGAACTCTTCTGGTCTTAGCATTGGCCCTGACATCCTGGGTGAAGCAGACCTGCTGTGGTCATGAGAGAATGCTGGTAAGGGTAGAGAATATACACAGTATCTTACAGCCACGACTGAAACGACCCTACCAACACCCAGCTCGGTAGAACTGCCCTGTGGATTTCAGAGGCTGTGACTTTTTATAGGAGTAGAAGGTCCCAACTTACTCCTGAGGAGCAGCTGGTGGTTTTGAACTGCTGATAATGAGGTTAGCAGTCAACTCAGAACCACTGTGCCACCAGGATCCCACTAAGCTGTCAATTTTAACCCCCAGCCAAATTTCAGAACAAAAATGACCAACTCCCAACAAATTCTGCCAGTTGTCTCTATAATAAATTTTTTTATTTTAGTAAAGCATTTATTGTAATAAAGCAATTCAGAAATATATATACTGTAGTATAAGCTGACCGAAATATCAGCTGAGGCACCTAATTTTATCTCAAACTGCATAAAAAATGTGCTGAAAAACTTGGCTTATACATGTGTATATACAGTATATAGGTTTTAAAGTAAATTGTTACCCTTAATACTTGACCTCCACCACACTGTATTTTTAGGGATATATGCATGTCACACACAGGCTTCAAAAATTTTGTGGAAAATAGAATTAAAAGATAATGCACATGGGCTAGAGAGCATGGGCACATAATCCCCCCGCCCCACAGGGGATGAGCAACAGAAATGGGGGAAGAGAACAGATGGTATTGATATGAGAATAATTCATAATTTATCAAGGGGTCATGAGGGTAGAGGAGGGAGGGAAAAAAAGATACTAAGGGCTCATAAAAGTAAGCGTTTAGTAAAATGACAACATACATACAAATATGCCTGATACAATTGATGCATGGGTTATAAGAGCTGTAGAAGCCCCCAATAAAATGATCTTTTAATGAAAAATTTAAAAGAATGCAATTTTTCCACAAATGTTTTGAAGCCCGTATGACATTTACATATATAAATATATCCATACATGTTTATAGTCATACACTGGGTATGTATACCCTCCTTAGGAATATCCTTTGCCCCGAATTCACTGCTTGTAGGGAGCCGGTCCTCCCACAGTGCTCTACTTTTTTTGTTCTGTCACAGCACTCTCCACTTTTCGGCTGGGTTAAAAATCCATCGTGATGGCCACACACAACTCCCAATGTTCATGATTATAGGGTTTATTAAGGAAGGTAACAGTTTACAAATGCTCAAGATACAGATTTCAACCAGGACAGTCTCGTCCCTGCTTTGACCAAAGGCGGGCCTCCCCCTGGCCCACAGCCTCTTGGCCAGACCTTTTGCAGTGTTACGAAACTTTAGAGCTGCCAATGAATGCCCACAGGGCATGCCACTCTGTTGTAAGCCCCAACCCAAAGGCAGGCAGCGCCAGCTTCCCCAATCAAGCGCCCAGATACACCCCACGCTACAAGCCAACTTCCTGCCCCAAAGTGCTCTGTGGGCTAAGAAGTCCGGTACCCTGGTTCATGCAGTCTTCTGGTTCTGTTGCTGCTACTGCTCGTCTGTTATACCTCTGGCGTCACTGTTGTGTCATGGACCAAGGGGGTTCCCTGCACAGGAATCTTGGACTCCAAAGGATGTGCTCCATTCCCGTCTCTCTCTGGTCCTGAGATCTCCACCTTTTGCTTCGGACATGGCTGATTTCATACCCAGCATGGTGACAATCACAATGATGAATCCTCCTGACAGGCACTCGCAGTTGAATCCTGTCAATCAATGTCTGCCACCTCTTAGGGCACCCATCAGGACCAGGTTGCGGGTTGGGAGCTGGAGAGGCTGTGGCCATCAGGGACCTATTAAAGAGCTCACTGCACTGCAGGAGCAGCCCTGGTACATCTTTTTATAAATGTGTGACCGTCTGGATGTACTCTACTCTTAAATGTCTTCTAAAAACACAAAACCCCACTAATAGCAATCCAAGTTCATGCTAAGAAACCACACTTCATAAGGATGTAAAGCACAAATGACATGTCCCTAAATCACCTCCCTCCCCCAACTCTTCCATTTCTACTACTTGAGATAGCGCTGCCTAAGGTTTCTTCCATTTCTTCCCACCTTAAGACAACGTACCAGTAGGCTGGAGCCTTGCAAGTCTTTGTGGGGGCAGATTGTCCCTGTTTTAGTTGGAGAACACTTGAACGGGCCATTTAGTTTTGTAAATGCAATGCAGAAGCTTCCAGAACATGGGATGTCTTCTCCCCAAAGACTTAAATGGCGCTGTAGAGTCTGAGTTGGAATTGACTCGGTGCAGGGAGTTTGGTGGCCGCTGGGAGGCAGAGTTTTCGCATCACCTGACCCCTTTAACCCACCTGCCGGACTCCATGGGAAGCTTGTGCCATGAGATGTTCGTGGGAACCGCCCTGGCCCTTGAGATCTAAGTAGGATCTCCACCTAATGTCTATTTACAGCAGCTCCTCTGGGAGAAAGCGGTGGCAGTCCGTCTCACTAACGGATTCCAACCTTGGCACTCCTCGAGGAAAGTTCGACTCTGGCCTGGAGGGCTGCTCTGAGTTGGAGTTGACTCATGGCAGTGGACTTAGGTTTTGGTTTACACACTTCGCACAGGTAGATTTGAATCCAGCCAAGATCAAAGCCAGAAGATGGCAGGCACACTTCCCTACTTAAAATACTTGTACACCCTTATTTCGAGGCCTCTGATTTAATCGGGAAGCAAAAAAGTTATGCCAATTTTCTGTAGAGGTTTGAAACTCTTAGCAATGAATAACCGACTTCCCTTGTCGTCAAGTTGATTCTGATCCATAGCTACACTCCATGGCGTTTCTGAGGCCGTGAATCTTAGCGGGAGCAGACAGCCTCATCTGGCTCCCTCAGGGAAGCTGGTAGGTTCGACCTGGTGACCTGTGTGATTAGTAGCCCAGTGCTTAACCCATAGCGCCCCTGTGGTTCCTTTTGAAATGCATCCAGTTCTTAGGAGATTGTTATTAAGATGCATTAGAGATGGAGTGCTAAAGGCAACCTCTTACAAGGAACGGTGTTTGCAGAAACATTTTAACCTAGCATAGAGGGGTCTAAACGAATTAATACAGGAATGTCTTATTAGGTGGGATCACGTGGAACAGCAAACCGACCCAGGGAGTGCCTGAATTTAAGCCTCTTAAAAAATTACATTTTGTATAATGCAGGATGGATTGACTTCAGTGACTTCCTATCGGGCAAACAGGAATGGTTTCATTTCATACTTGGGCTACCTTAGACACATACACACCCCTCCCCCCACCTACCCACTCCAGAGGTAGAGTTATGGAGATGGGAAGATAGAACCAAAAAAATGCTAAGTGTTACGGACAGAGGTAACCTAAGATCAGGAAGGCTGAGCCTGTTTACTCCAGGCCTGAGATGTGGGCAAGGAGGACCGAGGGAACAGATGGGCCAGTTCAGCCAGTCTCTATTGGGATTTGGTACACAGTTCCCTTGTGTGGCCCTGTGTATTGGGGAGGAGCTTGGAGGGTCTCTGTCCGGTGCCTGTACCCACCTACTTCCTACCAGGAAACAGGTGCTTTCTCCTTTGTCACATCATCCTTTTAGCTCTTCAGTGTCCAGGGACGCCGGGAACATCTGCAGAGAAACACCTGGGCTCACACTCCCTCTCCACCACAGTTCCTCCAGGGCTGTTCCAGGGTGAGCATCAGCGGAGGGCAAGTCTGGGAATTGTTTCCTCACCCGTGAGGGCATCCTAGTCAAAGGGAAGAACCGCTAGAACAAGGGTGTGGTGACAACCAGTGTTATTTAAGTGGTGATCTTAAACTCGAACACTGGCACATGTATTGGCCATTTCTAGGCGACCAACCCTACAATTAAGATGCGTAAGTGGATGCTATAAAAAGGTAAATTTTGGTTGGTGAAACATTGAGCACTGAGTGTGTACCAAGTGGCATAAACAGCATTGGCTGAAGCTTTTTCTTCATATCTCCATAGTGTTGGGGGCGGTAGCGCCATTGTAGATTAGAAGGTTTGGATGGGAGTCTGACTCAGACTCAGGCATGCCTCCCGCCCAGGCCCGTGCCTTAGGTCTCAGGACTCAGACATGCCTGGAGACGTGCAAGTCTGTGCTCTCCTACATGGTGATAAGACAAACTAAGGGGAAGAGGACTACGAAGGCGTAGCCCCCCAAACTGAAAATTCACCCCAAAGCTATGTATTTAATTAAAAAAAAACAAAACAAACCTTATCACCTTCAAAGTATACTCTCCATTGCACTTAGTACAGTTGTCAAATCTGCGATTCCATTCTTGGAAACATTTTTCAAACTCATCTGCTTGGATGGCTGACAGCACCTTCCTCATTTTTTCCTTCACCTCTCCTTTGTCAAATTGCTGTCCTTTCATGTCCCTCTTCATCCGCGTACAAAAAGTCACATAGGGCAGGGTCAGGTGGGTAAGGTCCATGGGGCAAGAGGCATGCTATTTTTTGCCAAAAACTGGTGCCCTGAGATGGCTGCATGAGCAGGTGCATTGTCATGGTGGCAAAACCAGTCCCATCTGCCACAAATCAGTCTTTTTGTCACACACCGTTACACTATATTTTCAGAACCTCTAAATAGAAAGCTTAATCTGGTCTGGTGGAACAAACTGCAAATGCACTACAAGTCGACACTTTCATCTATTTGTGAAGTTGCCGGACATCCATTGTCATCAATTGACGTTTCACCCCTTCTGAAATGAGAAAACAACTCGTACCCTTGAGTTTTCCCACAGCGCCGTCCTTGTAAGCTGTGCTCAACAACACAACAGCTCTGCGGCATTTTTCCTGAGCAGGAAACAAAATTGCCCAGCCACATGCTGTTCTCTCAAATCGGCCATCACCCAAAAAAGGTTTGAGAAAAACAGCTTTACAAAAAAATTCAGTGACCAGTGAGAACTTTCCCAGGAGATGCCACTGGGTGCACTAACTCAGAACCGTTGCTTGATGCTCACCTAGCAGGAAAAATGTGTACCATGAAAATATGTATCCATTTTGGGGGGGTACCTTTTCATATACTGGCCTTTCCACTTCTTATTTCCCACCCTGGATTACTTTCTGACGATATTATAGTTGAAAATCTAAACAATATCGAAATGTCTATATATGCTTTTTATTGAACATGTATAAGAGTCACTTCTTTTACATTATTACAAACACTTTACATTAAAAATTAGTTTTTGTATAAAACAACAATTTATAGATTTACCATTTTACAGTTGAAGCAAAAAACTACACAAACACATATGAAGTTCATTCTCCAAGTATTAGAACAAGATCCTAACGGGAGTCACTTCAGTAAAGAAATTTCATAGACATTTGCACGATTACCCACACCGCTTCCAGAGGACCAAACAAACACAAAAGGAAGGCGATCCCCCAAGTAACAATTGACAGTCTCTTGCTGGGTGGATTTGGTCAATGAATATCGGCCAGAGAATTCCCCTTGTGATATATTATGGTAAACAAAACGTGTGTCAAAGCAGAATACCTTGCTAAATTACATGGACTGTTATGGGGTGTGGCTACAAAGACCACCCACGTGACCATTTAACCTATACTGTGCATATATTACCCTTTGATGAAAAGACACCACTACACGGATATTGGGCATGCCCTCTGCCCAGAGCAGCCTTTAAAAAGCAGCTTTATATAGGCGTATTTAATCTATTCATAGTCCAGCCTTCATGGTCGACAAGGTCTCAGCGATTACAATTAGTATGTACAGTACCTAGGCCAACATGAATAGTGGCAAAGCATAATTTCAACGCTAGTATCTGATTATATGTGCATGCCGTACCATCTACGAGCCTGGTCTATGATCAAGCATAATTTCTGAATTGCCCAAACCGAAGACCGGTACAGGACACGTGGGCCTGGCACGAGCCCACACGGGCTCTCCTAGCTACGGGAAGCCGAACCCGGCAGAGCACCGCAACCACAATGGAACAGGCACTGTCCGCATGAGCTCGCACAGTGGCCATGGCATAGGAATCGGAAAGTAGAATTTCCTCATCACGGTCAGAATGTGAACACGTTTAGACTGAAGGCTAGTTGGAGACTGTTCCTTCTAGCAACTGATGTGCCAAATGGCTCAGTGTTTGCGCCCCCCAAAAAATCGCACTTGGGTATGATTCCCGGTGGTAGTTTGCTTGGACTTCGGGGTCCTTTGAGACATTTTGGATGACAGATAATGATCCATGTCAGTGGTTTGCGCACGGGCGCCACCAGACACGCTGTCAGGGGAGGCAGCTGTCCCCGTGCTATCGGATGGCCCAGGGCCCTCTCTGCACTTGGTCACCAGCTCACATCACAGGAAGTGGCTCTCCTGATCCGGCGCTGCACTCCCCAGACGCTTCCTCATCGGATCGCGCACAGGCACAGCTTTAAAACGCCATTCGTTTCTCCCTCTATGATATTATTAGGAAAAGAAAGCATTGCACATCTGGAGATTTTCCAAGTCTGAGTGATCTGCAATTTAACTTTAATATTTAAAAACCAAGGAAGGTGTAATTTTTCAAATCCAATCAGTCGGGCAGCTACGGAGGCAATCTTTATCACAAATGTTTCCACAATAAGATCTGATTGCAAAGTACCACATAGAAGAAAATTAATCCACTAACTTCCAAATAAAGGGTTCAATTAAAATAGTGGTCACCTCGATATGTACTACTACATGGATCAAGATGGTATCTGACGGCTGTCAAAATGATTTGTAGAAGTATGATTTAAAAAATTTTAAAGTATGACTTTTAAGCCTTTCCAAGTCTCCAGTTTTTGATTTTATAGTAGTTATATCTCATTCTAAATATAGGTATGCACTGCTTACTGGCTGTTCAGGATATACATCCATGGTCTCGTAAGGTATTTGCTTTAAAGGGAAAGCAACTTTCTTTTTATTATTTCCTTCCAATGGTTTTATGGATGCCCTCCCCCCTTAACCCCCCCCCCCCACCAGAGAAGGAGCAGTGGGGCCTCAGTGCATCTAACCCTTCCCGGCTTCACTGAGGCAGCAAGCAGCTGTGCCGCCTTTCAGTCCCAGGGCCCGGCAGTGACTGCTTCCGTGGCTCCTCCCCCCGGGGGGCCGGGTGTGGCACCGGCTCCAGCTATGTTCCTGATACTTGTATGCCTAGTCCCTCCGGTCACTTCTCCACCCCTAAGCGGTGCCCAGATATGCACAAAGTCCCTGTCTGGCTGTGGGCAGAGCCCCAGCCCATCCCTACCCCCAACCAGCCTCCTCTCTCCAGTGGGTACCGCTCTGGGGCTGTGTTTGGTGGGCACCCCATTAAGTTTTAATACCAGGGGTTCCAAAAAGTCTGTGGAAAAAGTCCATGATCTTGAAGCTCCTTCATATTTATATGCTTTCAGGGAACTGTGGATTTTACAGGGACTGCTTGTATGTAACATTATTTCACAGAAAGTATTGTGAATGTTAAGCGGCACATACCTGCCCTGAGTCCATCTTGTATGACGGAGCTGGGTTAAGAGCAGCCAATGAAGAGTAAGATGGGGGCCCTGCTCCAATTACAGTGACCTTGATGTGTTTGGCCTAAGAACCTCACTTATGATCTAATTATCATTTTCAAACAGCAAAATCAATCTCAGAAGTGCCAATAAAAATATACCATAAATATTTGGAAAATAGAAAAATAGGTTTTAAAAAATGTCATCATAAATCTCTCTCTAAGCAATGTTTTCCTACCACTATTATAAACTTTCTCTGACTTTTCTCTAACAGGAACGTTTTTCTGGATTAAACCGAAATCTTAAACTCAGTGATATTTTTTCCCCATTCAAAACAAATCTTACTAAGAAAAAAACTATAGCGACTCAAAGCCCTGTCAACATTCAAAATACTTTAAATGTGTGTCACCTTTGAAAGACTCAGTCTGTTTGTCACAACGGTATTGGGTGAATGTAGAATACTCAATCTCATGAGACATTCAAGCCAAAAAATCCTAACTCAAATATTTTCATGCCTCTAAATCTGGATTTTAAAACAGTGCTTTCTTAAAAATAATTTCTCCCTTATCTTACCAATATGAAAATATGTAGACCACAAAGCAATTTAAATTTAACACATTACATATCTTCAACAGGGTTTGGGGTGTAAAGACTAAGTATTACTAGTTGTCCAGAATCTCCATTTTTTTTTTCTTAGAAGACTTGGTGATTCCAGGAGAGTTGAAATCTTCCATGTTTTTTATATCATGTGAGAACAGAAAAACACTACTGTTTGTCTGATGTACTGTCAAATTAGACCTAGGCTAGATACTTTTATTTTTAAAACTCTTTGATATGTGTTATTTTCTATTCTTGTCCCAAACACAACTTCTGCTAAAGAAAACACACTATTGTCTAATCATGGGAGGCTAAATGGATCACCCCAAGCTGCGGGGTGATGGTCAAGCAGCCTCCCCCCATCTTCTATCCACTGCCTCTCCAATAACTTCTGGTTTCAGCTAAATCTGAAAGCACAAAGGAGAGGCTGCTCTGAAGATACCTTTTTTCCTGAAATCAGCAGAAGTGATTATTGAATGAGGTGTCCAACTCGTACGCTAAGGTGCCTTATATATTGACTGTATTCTGAATTTCTGATACCGTAGTGGTGGAGGTCCTGCAGCTTATCTAATATCGACTGTATGTAATAATACACACTGCATGAAGATGGCATGAAACCCATTCACAAATCCTAGATACATTTTATGACTGATAATATATAGAATTATTAATAAGCACTTTACATGTTTAAATTGTAGTATACCATTTCCCCAAAGCATTAACAACCACATATCAATTATTGCACCAAGAAAAGTTAATACGTTTAGGACGAAACTGCAGGGAGTTCAGGAAAGTGTCCTTAACAGGGATGATAGCCATTTGACAGCGTTTACAGGGTTGAAATGATCCTCATTGATTCACAATCATAAAAATTAAAAAACAAAACCAAACAGGTAACGAGGGCCCAAATCTGTTGAGCACCTCTACCACAAACTCAATCCTAAAACTGTACTCGGACCCAGAGGGCGTTTCCCCCGCTCGTTGCCATCACGTGCAGCGCCCACAGGAGCCGGGACGTCACCTCCATCTGCCTTTCAGGTGTCCTCTTGGGGGGGGGGTCGCAAGGATTTGGTGGTGGGCATGATTAGACACGAGTTCGGCCGTGGCTTTCCTTTGCTAGGTGAGCAGACTGCACGTCATTTCCGAAAGGTTCAGTCTCTCCTCCAGCACAAAGGGGCTGGAGAGCTCCACTGCCCACGCCGTCAGCCTCCCGGGCAGCGTCCATCCGCCAGCTTGACTTAGCGTTTGATCACAACTTGCTCATAGGCTCCTGAGCCCGCCCTGGAATAGCAGGGGAGGGAAGGGCAAAGAAATGTCAACACCGAGTGGTGGGATTTGGAAATGACTCTAAGTAATCTTGCCCCAGAGAAGGCACCTCAGGTATTTTTCTATAGTATTTGCTTTTCATAACGTTTGAAGCTATTGCCCATAGAGAATACTTGACATGTGAAATAACTAAAAATTAATATGTTTCATTTCCGAAATCTTGGCCTAGACCCTGGTCCTTCCATATGTGTTCCCACAGTGCTTAATAATGGCTTCCAACTCCTCCCCTGTCCACACACAAGAGTTTAAAAAAAGCTTTGTTATTAATTGGGAGTTAACACACGAACAACTTCTACCCCGTCAACACATAACCTCACGACAGCACTTTCTCCGAACATGCTTCCAGGTGAATGAGAGGGCCGGCCCTGCCCAGGCGCCCATGCCGATCCACAGCACGCTGGTCTTTGTTGTCACAGAGTGCTGTGTCTCGACGCACCCCCCTGAAGGTTCAAGGCTGCTTCTGTTGGTTTGCACAGGTCACTGGATGCGGTCAGTGTTACAGACACCTGGGCAGTCATATAGCTTTCAAGGTCCCTGTGTAGCACAGGGTGTACTTCACCGCTAACCGACAGGTCCGGCATTTCGAACCCATCCCAGGGTCCTGGGGATCCCTCTCCATCAAGCTGAGAGCCGCAGAGAAAACCCTGTGGGCAGTTCTGCTCTATCTACTACACGGGCAGGTCACCATGGGCCAAAACTGATGGGGTGACAATGGATTTAGTTTTTAAGTGTGACTGGTTTCCCCTTTCTCTCTCACTTTCCCCTTACCCTCCTGGCATCTAATTATTGATCTTGAGGGGTTTATCTGTCTTGGATTCCTTGTGTTTCCAGTTCCTATCTGTACCAGTGTACATCCTCTGGTCTAGCCAGATTTGTACAGTAGAACTGGGGTCATGATAGTCAGTGGGGGGAGGGAGAGGTAGCACTAAAGGACTAGTGGAAAACTGTATGTTACATTGGTGCAATATTGCACCTGACTGACTCATCTCCTCCTTGTGACCCCTCTCTGTAAGGGGATGTACAACTGTCTACCGATGGGCTTTGGGTCTCCACTCGGCCCTCCCCTTCATTCACATTTATAAGATATTTTGGTTTTGTTTTGGGTCTTTGATGTCTGATACTTGATCCCATCAACACATCATGACCACACAGACTGGTGTGTTTCTTCCATGTGGGCTTTGTTGCTTCTCATCTAAATGGCTGCTTGTTTATCTTCAAGCTTTTAAGACCCCAGATGCTCTATCTTTTGATAGCCAGACACCATCAGCTTTCTGCACCACATTTGCTTATGCACCTGCTTTGTCTTCAGCGATCGTGTCGGGAAGGTGAGCATCACGGAATGTTGGGTTATAGAACAAAGTGTTCTTATGTTGAGAGAGTACTTGAGTAGAGGCCCCATATCTGTCTGCTGCCTTAATCTATTTCCTGATCATCATATATATATTTACATATGTACAGGCCTGGATTTAGACCTCTATAACTGTCCTTTGCCTCCTAGTTCTTTTCTCTATTTTCTTTTACTTTCCTCTTGTCCCACTATCATGTTTGGCTTTAATTCAGGTTTCAGGAATTCCTCTTGGCTACATTGCCTTTGATCAAGCCCCACCAGGCATCCTATGCCCTCCTTGCCATTTTTTTAGATCACTTGTTGTTCCCGTGTCCCTGGGTTTTTTGGCAGCTCCTTTCTTTCCCCGTGTCCCTCGGAACCATCTCTCCCCTTGTTTTCTCCTCTGGATTACTTATCCCACCTATCTTATCTAGAGAAACATACAGAGGCAATAATAGGCACAAAAGCAAGACAAAGCAAAACAAAACAAAAGAAAACAAAACAGCAACAACAACCAAAAGAACCAACAACAAAAAAGGGAAAGCTTATAAATAGTCCCAGGTCTATTTGCTGACTTTTAGCAGTATTTTCCAGTTGAGTCTGATGGGGTGCCATGCCCTGGCCCCAAAGTCTATTTTGGGTACTCCCTAGGAACTCCTTTGCTTTGGCCCCCTTGCTGCCCTGTTGCCCGCCAGACTGCTTTGCCCTGGTGTGATGTGGTTCACCTGGGTCAGAATAACTACGGTGTCTGGTTTTCGTAATATTTTTTGTGTGCATGTGGAATTCCAACGTGGTTGAGAAAAGGCAAGTACAGCAAAGGGTAATATCAACTCAGTGGCAACATAACTGCGCATAAACAGATAAAATCATTGACACCGGGAAAGTAATTTTGCTCTGCTTTTCTGAGGCTTATCTAAAGGTTCTTTTTATATCATATCTTGCTCAATGTTCCACAAGTCCTTTACCAATACATTCTGAAAACACATCTAAGGAAGTTAACAAATAATCTATAAACTATAGTTTCATATATACCCAGGAAAAGGAGAACTAAGACCTATACATCTTATTAAGAGCTCTGGTGACACTAGTGGGTTACTTGCAGATAGCTTCACGTAACTGCAAGGTCAGTGGTTCAAACCCATCAGCTGCTCTGTGGGAGAGGGTTAAGGCTATCCGCTCCAGTCAAGATTTACACAGCCTTGGAAATCGTTGGTCACTATTGAGTAGGAATTCACTTAATGACAGTGGGTGAGTTATACATTTTATTAACTACTGTGTTAGCTGAACTTGTTGTCAACTTGGCTGGGCCAGTATTATCAGTAATCTGGCCAAGTACTTCCCCCAAGATGTGATGTAACACAATGTAATGAACTCCCTAATGCGATCTGTTGGGCCACAATGCAATCCCCTTACTCAGGTCACAGCCCTGATGCCACTGAAAGGAAGTTTTCTTGGTGGTGTGGCCTACTTCCTATATAAGTGGAGCTGTGGGAACGCTTGCTTGCTGTTTGCTGGTATGGATCCTGCATCTGGCTGATCAACCTCTAGCTCTCGGGACTTAGGCTAACAGCCTGCACATTGCCTGCTGTTGTCAGGAGCCACCCCCCACTGCTGTCTGACCTGCTGACCGTGGATTCATTCATCTCTTTCACAGTCACAAGCCTGACCTTAGGTTCATCCAATTCTGCAGCCTGATATCAGCCTGTGGTGTTGCTACCAATCTTAACCTTGGGTTCATTAGCCCCTGAAGTTATGGGAGTCAGGAGGTGCCTACAGCTTACCATCTGACCCACAGAATTCGGACTGGATGTACCTGCTTCTACAATGATCTGAACCATTTTCTTGCTATAAATTTCTCTTTTTTACGCATGTCACCGGCGTTGCTGCTCTCGAGTCTAACCTAACGCCTCACCTAGTATTTGTTTTCTTGCCTCCATACAAAGATTTGGCAGCCTTTCTGCTCTACCCATCACCACCTGAGCAGCAGGTAGGCTAGGCTCTGTTGGAGCGCAGTGCGATGTGGAACACTCACCTATTTGGGAGGTGATGACTGCCGAAGGTTGTACTTCCCCCGGGGCCCACAAATAACCGCAGCCCTTCTTCTGCAACACACATTTCAAACACTTGTTAGTAGCATACTGCATTTGTCCGTAAAGATTTGTGTTATATGAACTCATCTGACATTTCTGTTTTATTAAAAAGTTTAAAATGTCATCAAAAGTCAAATTGCAGGTGCATCTGTAAGCTATTCTGACAGTTATTTCTCATGAAACTTCTAAAGCTCTTTTTCTTCCAAGCAATCAAGACAGCTCTTCCTACAAATCTGCACCAAGTACATTTTAATTATCTCCCTACAAACAGTTACATAAAGACACCAAGCCCATTGCTAAGTGCTTTAATTATACCTTTCACATCGGTGGCAAGTACATTTTGTTTTGGTGAGAAAGGCCCAGGAGGGAACCCAGGATCCTGTTACTCATTGTCACTTCAAGGGCACCACCCAACATTCCAAATTACTTCAGTGTCTTGAAGCCCCACGTCCAGTTAGAAGCAAACAGAAAGAGCTACCACGCAGCTTAATGGTCAGGCTGACAGACAATTAAAATCACAATTACACTTTCTTTAAAACTGATTTCTTTTACTGAAGGTTTAACAACCCCCCCCACCACCCTAGTATCCATTTTTAGAAAGAAATGAGATTGTTGGGCCACGGGATTTATTTGGTAAATGTTCCGCGGTCAGTCGGTCCTAAGGCACGGCTGACCACGGGGGCTGCACAAAGCTGGCCCGCGAAGGCCTCGCCTGAACTGATGCCTACACACCTTCTGCACTGGAATCCAGGCTGAAGTCCTGGCTCTGTAGAATCTTCTCCACAATATCATCGGCATCCACTCGGGTGGCATCAACTCGCTTCAGCTGCGACTCCACAGAACCTTGTTTCACTGGGTGTCTTTGAAAGTGGAGAACAAAAGCGGGGGGGGGGGGGGGAATCCCTTCTTTAGATCATGTTATGAAAATGAAATTTTCATTTATTTAACCAAAAAAGGATACCTGCTGGGTTTTTCCGAGGCGGTATCTTTATCGGTTGCGTCAGGATTTGGGTCAGCCACTTTGGGCTCGGTTTCATCACATGGCTCTAGGATGCTCTCAATTCCCGTTGATGTGCTCCCCACGGACGTATTTCTTCGGTGGCAGAGCTCAGAGAAGCTGGATGACCGGGAGTGACATGAGCTATAGCCTGCCGGAGAAAATCACTTTGCCTTTAATCTGCTGTCAAACACCAACTACAATCTAGCAATCTCCTCCTATGCCAGCACAGCTTCAAGTGGAGCTTCACCCCGAGCTGTCCGAGGGGTTGGGCTGGACCACTGCCACCTACCTGAGACTTTCGACTGCTGGCTTGCATAGCTCGATGTTCGGGAATGGCCACAGGCGCCCAGTTCATCGGGAACAGAGGCGCTCTTTGCTGAAAGATCTGGAATATGTGACGACAAGATGCCACTGTTACTGCCAACAAGCCAGTGTCCATCAAAATGCTAATGTATAGGCTTTATAAAGTCTTCCAAGTTCATAATCAAGAAAGAGAGAGTTGCAAAGTGAGAGACAGCCTTTAAATCTGTACAGTGGAAACAAGCGGAGTTTTCCAGCACATTTTTAAAATGGAGTTTTTGTGGTAACATTAGGTGCCTCCGCTGATATTCGGGTCAGCTTATACTCACGTATATACGGTATGTTGCAAGCAGTGTTAAGCACTTTATTAAATACCTTCCTTGACTGAAGAATCATAGTAGTTTCCCTAAGATTTAATATCATTCTAGCTTAATTAACATAAACGACCTCAGTTTTGTTTTCAGTATTTCTCTAATAACAACCTGCCAGGCACATTCTTCTAAGGGCTCACAAAACTGCCAGGTGTTCGTGTGGTCTCCGAGGAAATCCTGGTTCCTCAAAAAGCCATCATGGCAGGCAGCTGGGGAGCACTGAGCACTCTAATGCTAGGTTCTTAGTGCCGGGCTGTAATTTGGGCGCAGTCTGGGGCTCAAAGCAACACAGCATGGTATGTACCACCGGGATTATGAGACTCAAAGTCAATGCGCAGAAAAGGGGTGTCAGGGCTGCTGCCTGCTATTTCTACTGTCTCCTGAAAATGTGCACAGAAGACTCAAAACCAAATCCATGATTGCAGAGCCAATGCCAATTCCTAGCGACCCCTGGGGACGGGCAGACGAGAACTGCTCCCAAGGGCTTCCAAGACAGCAAACTTTGTTGGAAAAAACTGCCTCAGCTTTCTCCCCCGCAAGCGGCTGGCGGTCGGAATTCCAGCCTTTAGGTGCGCAGCCAAGTGTGTGAACATTGGTACCATCATGGTCTGTACTCTCAGAATCAGCTTTCTTCCTCCCCAGAATGCAGAAGAACTGTGGCCATTTTCATTAGAGGGGGAATTTGGGAACTAGAACTAGTTTACATTTAGAAGCAGAAGGAGATGACTGAGTAATAGATCAATTATAGCAGCAGTTCTACAAATGATATTGAACCTGGCTAGACCCACAAATGCTGCCATGAAAGTTAGTTACTGCAGTGAGGGGTCCCTTCCACAAAGGCCTTTCACGTCTGGACAGACTGGAAGACACTGCCTGACCAGCATCCCTGATCATGTCCCCCAGCGGTCTCAAACCCAAAGGTTAGCTCAGACAAAACTCAATTCAAAGTTGCTTCCTATTAGTATGATAGAGGACTAACTTTTAAAGATCCCTGGTTGTGCAATAGTTAATTGCCAGTTTGCTGACCAAATGGTGGTTTGAGCTTACCTGCCTTGAAATACCTGATGGTCTGTTTCTATAGTTTGTAGCCAAAAAGCTCTATCGGACCATACTACTGTTGCACGTATTGCTGAGCGGAAAATCGACCCGACATCGTCCAGAGCAACCACTCCGACATCTGACTAAGATTTTATCCATTTACTTACAGGTTTCCAAAATGTATCCAGTCAATAAACATTTGAAAAACTTTTATAATTCATGTGCCTAGTCACTGTAAAAATACTAAAAAATCCAAAAGAAGACAAACTCAAATAAGACAAACTCCCCAAATAAGACAAACTCATTAAGTCCATGTCAACTGGTAGTGACCCTATAGGACAGGGTGTAACTGCGCGGTGCGTTTCTGAGATGGCATTCTTTAAAGGAGTAGAAAGTCTCGTCTCTCCCACAGAGCCACTGGTGCAGCGTGAAAGCACGACACCACCAGAGCTCTTAAAAAACAAAACAACAAAATGCAACTCGCTGCCATCAGTTCGCTTTGGTCGATGGGAGTCTGTGACAGGATCCTATCTACACCTGTACAAGGACATCGAGTTGACACAATTATTATTCAATTGTCTGTGCCAATCAATAAAGCTAGTGAGGACGAAATTGGGGACTGTATCAACTTCTTTGGTCTGGAGTTGATCAAACATCCAGCGAAGAGGCTGTTGATAATTGGTAACTACTGATAATTGGAATGAGAATGATGGTAACAAAGAGGAAGGGACAGGAGCTGGGAAATAAGGCCTTGGTAACAGAAACAAAGCTTTCTATTGCAATTTCACATGAAACTGAACGATAGAATCTTGTAGGACCAACAACTTCTTCATTGCAAGTACCTGTTTTCCACAACATTGATGGTGAGTATGTATGTGGACTTCTCCAGGTGGAATATATAGGGATAAAATAGACTTGGTCTATGAAAAAAGACTGTGGAGAAGCACAACATTAGAAGCCAAAACCAGGCCAGGGGCTGACAACGGAACAGACCATCAACCGCTCAGATGTAAGTGCAAGTCCACGAGAACCAAACCATGACCTTCCATATACCCCACTTGAATTGTGAGAACTGAACACCCATGACAGCAGACCGGAGGGCCTGTGGGGTGATATCAAGAACAACACACGTGAAGAAAGTAAAAGATCATGATGAAAACAGGAAAAGAAAAAGAAAAAAAGATCCAAGTTGATGCCAGAAGGGACCCTGAACCTTGCTTTTGATGGGAGGGCAGCTGAAAAGACGGAATCAAGTATTACGATGACATGTGCAGAGACGTCGAGTTACAAAACCAAACAAGAACACACTCAGCACATCTTAAGCTTATGAACACAAGAGAACATTCAAGCTTCAAGTTGCAATAGGAAAAGATTCTATGGACAAAATACTGAGTGGTGTCGGAAGTTTCAAAAAAAGCAAGGAATACACAGTCACTGTACAAAGGCAACTAGTTGACATTTAACCGCTTCAAGAGGTAGCATTTGACCAAGAGTCAAAGATATTGAAGGGAGAAGTCCGAGCTGCTCCGAAGGCATTGAGCCAAGAGAAGGACTCCAGGAACTGACAGACTACCAACTGAAGTGTTTCAATACGCTGACGAAGCACTGGAAGCGCTCACTCGACCATCTAAGTCAAGAAATGTGGAAGCCAGCCCCCTAGCCGACAGACTGGAAGAGATCCCCATGTGTGCCCATGCCAAAGAAATGTGGCCCAACAGAACGCACAAGCTACGGAATCCATGCGTAATACACACCATCAATGTCACAGGCAAGGACATTTTTGCTGAGATCACTCAACAATGGTTGCAGCGGTACATTGACAGGGGTAGCCCGAAACCCAGGCTGGATTCAGAAGAGGCTGGAGAACAAAGGATATCATTGCTGACGTCAGATGGCCCTTGGCTTAAAACAGAAGCCAAAAAAAAACAAAAAAAACAAACCAGAACGATTCTTACCTGTATGTCTTTACCACAAAGTAAATAAACTACAGACAGCCCTGAGAAGAATGGGAATTCCAAAACACTCCACTGTGTCCATGCACAACCTGTACATGGGTCAAGAGGCAGTTCAAACAAAGCAAGAGGCAAGTGGTTTAAAATCCGAAAGGGTGTGTGCCAGAGTTGTATCCTTTCCTCACTGTCATTCACCTGTAATTGACAGAAGAGTGCAGCATCAGGAAGGCTTAGTAACAACCTGTGACCTGCAGACCACGACACAACCTTGCTTGCTGAGAGGGAGGAGGGCTTGAAGCAATTGCCGATGAAGATCAAGGATGGCAGCCTTCAGTACTGGTGACACCTCAATGGACAGAAAACCCAAATCACAAACTGGACCAACGTGTGAACATCATGATAAAGAGAGAAAAGCCCAGCAGTGTCAGGATTTCACTGTACTTGGATCCACAATCAGCACGCATGGAAGCACGTGGGTAACCGCCGCGCAAGACCTCTCTGCAGTGTTAAAGAGCCAGGGCGTCCCCGGAGGATTAAGGGATGCCTGACCCTAAGCCATGCTATTTTGAATCGCCTTATAGGCAAATGAAAGTCAGACATGAAATAAGGAAGCACAGAAGGATTGATCTACTCGAATATGATGCTGGAGAAGAATACGGAAAAAACTACAAAAAACCTGTCTTGGAAGTACAGCCAGAATGCGCCTTGGAAGTGAGCCTTCATCTCCTGTACTTTGGACGCGAGGAACGAAGGTTTTCATCAGAGATCAGAATCACCCGTGGGGTTTCCTAAGCTGCCGTCTCTTACGGGAGGAGGCTCCAGTGGTGCTGGTGGGGGAGTCTGCATATTTTGGCTAGCAGCCAAGCACTCAACCATTGTGCCACAGGGGCTCCGGGAGAGATGGTTTGGAGGTACACACCACAGGAATCCAGGACTAAGTAGAAGGGTGTGGTAAAGTAAGGGTTCCCACGGGGGGATCTGGGCAGATGGTAACATCATTAACTGAGGAGGAAAATACAGGAGGGAAAGGAAGACTTGTTGGACATGCGGGCTTTAAGATGTCTGAAGATTCACATTTATATGATCCTTAAATCCACAACGACATTGCTCAGGGAGTGCAGGTTGACGGGACCAAACCCCGTGGATCACTAATACGTAAGAGCCGGGTGGAAAAGAAGAACCGGTTCTTCAAGAAGATAGACAATGTCAGAGAGGTAGGAAGCAGCCCAGGCAGAGAAAGCTTTGTGAAAACACAAATAATCACGTCAGACACCAACAGCCTGGCAATTGATGGCCAAGTGGAGCCGGGAAAATCCTGCAGCACTCACTGCGGCCCATGCACACAGTGCGGGGGGAGGGGGAAGGCGTGTAAGAATCCTGCAATGCTCAACTTTTAAAATTAGATCCCACTACTTTAAGCAAAATGAAGTACTGGCTTCAGAAAGCAATGCATAACTAAAACTCTTGTTCCTTACCAGTCTACTTCAAGTCACACACACACAGAATTTTTATCTAGAAGGGGCCTTAAGACTCTTCTAGAACATCAAGTTGCTCAAAATTCTGAAGAAAGAAGAAAGAGTAAACTTGCATATGCATTCATACCTGCTATTCCAAGATGGACTTTCAGGGTTTCTCCGCCTTTGCGATCTTCTTCCAGAGATTCGGATTCACCAGCAACAGGTATCGACGTTGATGTAGAAGGAGGCCTGTAAGCAGCATGGATCAAGATCACAACCTGGCTTACAAGTCGACCTGAGAGTCTGAAACTTTTTAGTGTGGGGAAGTGAAATTTCTTTTTTTAAAAATAATTTTGCTGGGGGCTTGTACAGCTCTTACCACAATCCACATAGCCAACCATTGTGTCAAGCACATTTGTACATTTGTTGCCATCATCATTTTCAAAACATTTTCTTTCTATGTGAGCCCTTGGTATCAGCTTATTTTTTACCCCACCCTCATGAACCCTTGATAATTTATAAATGATTATTTTTTCATATCTTACACTGTCCAATGTCTCCCTTCACCCACTTTTCTGCTGTCCGTCCCCCTGGGAGGGGGATCGGTTTCCCACATCTCCCCCCACCTTCCCTTCTTGGTACCGTTACTCTCGTTATTGGTCCTGAGGGGTTTGTGACATTTCTGAATATGGATCTTCTACCCAAGCCTCCAGCTTCCATCAAGTGACTCCCACCTGTGCACATCGGGCGTGTGGGACACCAAACAGGGGATCTGGCCAGTTTTCGTTATCCCCACCCCCCCTCGGCTGTAAGGACGAGCATCTCTGAAGAATCAGCGAAGCGAGAAACCCCAAGGATCTTGGAAGAGCATGTTCAAAAAAATCTGTCTGAAGTGTCTGAGGCCAGCTATATCCCAGATGGAGGCATGGAGCCTCAGAGGAGCCCCCCCGAGACTGTGGGGCTGGGGGGCAGTGACAGGTAGGCTGGCTTTCCGGCCCAGAGGCGGAGGCCAAGGGACTAGGGCTGAGAGGAGAAAGCAGAGCAAGGCGTGGCTTCCGGCTGAGGAGCTATCCTTCCACTTGCCGATTCTGACTCGGGGTCGCCTGTTAGCTTCCCCTGTAACTCCCCTTCACCACGTGTACTGTCTGTCGGTTCTGTGTTGTCTGTCGGTTCTGTGTGGCCATTGCAAGGAAGTATCGCACCCAGCACAGATGGAGCGGCAAGGGAGGAACCGTGGGTGTCGGAAGGGGTAACAAGGAAGGACCATGGTGGGGCGCCTGACCCTTGCCTCGTGGGCAGTGGGGAGGGCAGATGTGCGTGCCTCGTTGCAGTTGTTTACGGCAGTCTGGCTGGTTGGACAGTCGGAACACACCTCAGGAAGGCGCATGCTAACACTACCTTGAGGGGAAAAGCCACAAAAATCAACAGATGATATACGAGCATTCTCCACACTTGGCTAACGTTCACGAAAACCAAGTCTGAGTTCTAACACACATGCGTTTCTTAGCATAGGAGTTTTTTTTAAAATAAAACCCCTACACTTTAAGGTTGATAGTCCAGAGGAAAACCACCGGACTCTTCCTGGTGACGGGACATAAAATATGGGGGAAGCTGAAGACGACTCATTATGTGACAGAGTATCTCAATGGTGTCCTCCGGCCACTCGGGTTCTTAGGAGTACAGACAGCTAAGATTGCTATTAACCCGATTTAACTGAGATCATTTCCAGCCCCTACAAGCTGGTGCCATCAAGCTGGTGCAGAGCGACCCTGCATAGGGTTTCTGAGACTAAATCTGTACTGGAGCAGGCAGCCTCATCTTTCTGCGGAAGAGCAGCTGGTGGATTTGAGCTGCCGTCCTTTGGGTTCCTAGTCCAACACCTAATCCATAGTGCCACCAGGGCTCCTGAGTTCTAGTCCAGGATCGCCTAAATTCCAGAGTTGTAAATCCTACTGGGGCATTTAGAAACATTTGTCCTACAAGTCCATCTGTCATATAAGCACACACATCCAGTGTAGATCCCAGCTAAGCCCATATTCTTTGCCCAAACTTACTCTCATCTTGGAGTCTTTCTCTTCACGAGTGTATCACAACCTTGCGAAGCACCCACGCTCCAATCCTGGACATCGCCGGTGTTTCCTTCCAACTCATGTTTCCCTGTCCAAAGTCAGTTTCCAAATCCCAGATCCCCTTTGCTAACACCTTTCCTACCTTGCCTCCACCTCAACCTCCACGAACTAGCTCTGGTCTCTACACTTTCCTCCTGGACCCTGGGCCCTCTTCCCCAGTACCACGGCCACTGTGGTATTTGTGGGATGTGCATAGGAAACGCTGCCCTCTGATTTGAAATCCATCAAAAGCTCATTTGGGATGATGCTCAAGCTCCTGAGAAATAGCATCAAAGGCCCCTGACAGTCTGTCTGGCTTTGACCCACATTTTCAACACCCACCAGCTGTATTTTTAAATAATGTAAACAGCTGGGTGAAAACCAAAACACAACTTGGCAGTAAATATTCCACGAGAAACACTAATACTGAAAAATATACTTACAAAGAACAGACTCTCCAGTCCTCCTTGTTACTCACTGATGGGTGAATCACAGTGACATCTCCATTCTTGTCTTTTGAGCACCAGAAGAGGTCTGCCTGCCATCTCTCTCCCTCTCCCTTCTTTACGGCTGCCCAACCCTCTCAAACCCCAACGTTGGCTTCTTTCTTTTCTATCAGCCACCCCCCTCCAGCTCCACTCTCTTTCCTGTTCACTCTGACTCACAGAAACTATACTTGTAGAAATCCTAATTTCCCTGCTCTCTCTCTCTCTCTCTCTCTCACACACACACACCTAAAAACTCCCCACCTTTAATAATCCCAGCCATCTGTGCTGATTTAATACCGGGACAACTAAGTGTCAAACAGAAAAATAAACAAGCAAACTAACAAACCAGTGATGGATACTTGAGCAAATTCAGAACCGAACACCCATCAGGGTTTTCGGAGTCCTCCAGTCTTGTGAGCTAGGTTGTGGTCGAATAAAGTGTTACCGAATGCCCACCCACAGGTACCTAGTTTCATTTATCATGCATTTTGTTCTGAAAATGTTGCTGTGTCCCTTTTCAGAAATTGTCTAATATAGTTCAATCATAGCATGAAAGAGGTAGGACTACTTTGCTTTGGCTTCACAGTAATTAAGAACAATGACTTCCTAAGATGACTGCTACTACTTGGCATTTCTAAAAGTATTCTGTGCTCTGTCACATGGCCATACCCGGGTACATGCTGTAAAAACGTCCTTCCAGTCAGAGTCCGGCGAAGCCTTGCTTTTTGAGGATCACATCACCCCTACGTCTGCTTTTCCTCCCAATCCCCAAACTTTAAACATTGTGGATTGGGTGAAGGTTTATGGAACCAATTCAGTGTTCCCTGTAACAATTCATATGTGTTTTGTTTCCCATCAGTGACTGCAATCCCCACAATGTCCTCCTCTCGACTCTGCTGTCACAGCACAGCACAGCTCGGGTGTCTGCTGCAGCCCAAGGCAGGCCACTGTGGCACCCATGCATCCCTTGTCCTGCTCAGATGTCTACCTGCACTATGTAGGGCCGCTTGTCCTTTACAAGGTGCCCAGCTCCACTAGCAGCCTCCTGCCGGAGGCTCAGCTGTGCTCTGTGAATCAACTGTCCACGCTGCCATCCTGACTGCTCCCTCGGCCACGGGCCCCTTCTGTACTAGTGGCTCAGTGTCCAACTCCTTGCCCCTTACTCCAGCTCTCTCATTTGGATCTACGTGGTTTTCAGAACAGGGATCCAGGGTTCAAAAGATGTTCTTCCTCTTCTTACAATTCAGTTATCTTTTATTTTGTTCTTTTGATCACGAGATTCTTTTAAGATCTCTGAGAGACTGGCCAATTATGTAGGAAACTCTTTGTGGTTTCCCCAGTAGCATCATAAGCTTACCGATCCTTCAAGTCAGTGGTTCTCAACCTTCCTAATGCCGTGGCCCTGTAATACAGTTCCTCATGTTGTGGTGACGCCTAACCATAAAATTATTTTCATCGCTACTTCTTAACTGTAGTTTTGCTACTGCAATGAATTGGGCGACCCCTGTGAAAGGGTCATTCGATCCCCCAAAGGGGTCTCGACCCACAGGTTGAGAACCACCGCTAAGCAAATCATAAATCAGCCAATACTATTAGGTAGACTGCAAACATCTTAGATGGGCAGCACACTGCCCAATCCCCGTGAACTACCTTGGCTGACAGAAAACAAAAGCAATCTTGCAGACAGCTCAGGTGGATTAAAAATTGACCAATCCCTGCAAGCTGCCGACACAGACAGCAAACAGGCCCATCACTTGGCAGATTGTGGCCCAGCCAGAGATTGTGAGGGAACTACATGCCCAGCGCCAGAAAGGCTGCGGCAAAGACATGAATTACACCACGACCCTGTATCTGCTTACTTATGCCTCATTGCTCTGCTCCTTTGTGTATCAGAATTCTTCATAAACATTGTTTATCCTGTATCCATTTTTCTTTTTTTAAATTAATAAATCATTTTACTGGGGCTCCTTGTACATATTTAGCCATCATAATTTTCAAAACATTTTCCTCCTGCTTGAGCTCTTGGTATCAGCTTGTCTCTCTCGAGTTTTCCTAGACTCTTGTTTAGCCCACTTCAGTAGGCTTCATTCAGTCTAAGAGCATTTTCTATATGGCAAAACCCAAAGACCAGTCCTCGGTCCTCACCCGTGGCCTGTGTCGGCAGCATGTTACACAGGCAATTCCTCCCCTTCCCTTTGGTTTTCGGGGCAGCATCCCTTGGTTCTTGTTTTAACTCATGCATATTCATTGGCTGTTTTATCTCATGCATATTCATTGCCTATCTCGCCAACCTCTCTCTCACGCGGTGATCACGCGGTGAAGTTACTGTGGGCTTCTCCTTCTCTACCTATACTCATTCCGTGCCATTTCACCAAGTCGTCGGGCTTTAATCGCCATCGATGGGCTGATGGGCTCATGGTCTGAGCTTTTATATACACAGCCGGGGAAACCCCGTGGAAAGCCACACTGATAACCCAGCTGCCTACTTACCACATCTAGCGGGATGCTTAATAGAGACCTCAGACTCGGCATGTCCCAAACCTGCGCTCCCAACTTGTTCCTCTTGAGTCTTGTAGCTTTTTGTCCTCTCAAGCAATGTGACAGGGATGCTGTCACCTAGACACTCCTGTCTAAGGGGAGGGGTGGAGCCCAACCTGTCAGTCAGCCTGACGACACCTCCTTGGGAAATGGCCTTTCGTAGCTGAGAGACCAGGAGCAGAGATGATCTCTCCGTCAGAGCTGGATCCTTTGTCTGGTGTCTGGCTCGTCAATTTCCTGTTTACTCCCAGGAACTGCCAGCAGAGGGCCAATGGCAGAGCCATCCGGCGACCTCGGATTCATTTACCTCTGTATCCATCAGTCTGCATTTAGCCTCACCCCCCCCTTCATCCTGCTTCCTGTTTATCAGCATCCATAGCTACATGGATGCCAGCCTTGAACTACATGGGATTTGTCTACTTCTACAACTGCGGCAGCCATTTCTCCATGTAAATCTTTCTCTCTATAAACACATACAAGCTCACTGGTTTTCCTCCCTCCACACCCAACTTAACACACACTGGAAGCACATTCATTCAAGCCAAGATCCGTCATGCTCATCTGTATTTGTACCAGCCGGGTCCAAGGCACCATCATCCCTTTTGTGTATTACTGGAACAGTCTTAGGTTATTGGAATTCATCTCCCTAGTTGTCCCTGCCTCTTTTATTGTTCCCGTACATTGTCTCCTCTTTACTTAGCAGTCATACATTTTACTCTTCTGCTCAAAACTCTTCAGAAGCTTTCGAGTTGACTCAAGCATCCAAGTGTAAGTTCTAAGTAGAATGGCCAAAAGATTCTTCATCATCTGAACTTTATCTCCTCCCTCCCACCCTCTTCTTCTACTGCACTCTTGATACAATGGTCTCCTTGTGCCTATTCACACACACTAAGCTACTCCTCCCCAAGACCTTTGTCCTTGGGGTGGGGACCAAGGACCAGAAGACAAAGCAATGGCCTAGGCCGTTGAGGGTGTTAACTTGGGTGATTTGGAAGACAGAAGCCCACAGAGGGAAAAGATAAGTCAAGCAGTGGGCGAAGAGTAAACTATTGGGGTGATTGATTAGTAGTTTAAGCTGTTCTGAAATGCACACCCTCACCTAATTTACAATAACAAATTATTTAAAAAAGACTTTTGTCCTTATCCCCACTATCTTAAATACTAGCCACAGGGCTTGATTCTACCTCCTTCAGCTCTCTGCTCAATGTCAGCTGTCTTTCGTGATTGCTCCATGTCAAATGGCCACACTGTCCCCCAGCTGTGAGTCAGCAGAACTGACTTGACAGCAATGAGTACATTAAGAAGCCCTGGGGGGAAGTGGGACTTAAGCTGGTTCACCAATCACAAGGTTAGCAGTTTGAATTACACTTTTGGAAATTCAACGGAGTTCTACTCTGTCTTATAGGGTCACTAAGAGATGGATCTGACTTGGTGGCAGGAGGCTAGGTAACGGACCCTCTTACCAACGTGCTTTCTTTTTCTCCTAAACATGAATCTCCACTTTCCATATGTATTTGTTTGCTGGTCTGTGTACCTCCTAAGATAGATGCTCAAAGATGGAAAGCACGGTCTGCTTTGTTCACTGCTCTTTCTCTTGTGTCTTGAATGGGATCTAGCAGACAGTAAGGCGCTTAATAGGTCTACAGAAGCTAGAATAAATATCTTAATTTATGTCACTTCACTCCAAACGCAAAGATGGTAGAAGGTCCAGAGCTTAAATACCCCAGAGAAGTAAAAAGTCCATTTGGTAAAAGGCAACTTCTATAAGAGTCAGGTCAGCACCTCCGGAAAGGGAATATCCCCAGCATTGAACTGTAAAAATGAAAAAATGACCCCCCCCCCAAAAAAAAACCCAAAACTTTAAACAAGTAAATCACTATCACATTTTCTGAGACATAATCTATTTATTGGGCACTTACGTTTTAAAACATGGGTCACCAGACATCAGCTGCATGCTGATCAAAACCTGCACATGAGAAAAACAAGTATCGTGATTAAGAAAGGAGATCTGGAGGGAGGCCAGTTCTACAGGTCTCTGCACCGTCGGTTAGTGCCTAGTCCAGTTACGTTCTATTGAGAAAGCATTAGTGAAAAACCTATTGACACGGGTCTCTCCGATATCCTGCTGTGAACACAGATTAAAAACCCTGCTAGTGTGAAGAACCAGAGTGGAAAGATAGAAACAGAGACAAGTGCTTCCTTCACTGGGGACCATGCTGTGGGGGTGCGGGGTGCAGATCTGGGGTACCCATCTTCACTCCCGATTCCTCTGGTGCTTAGGATCCCCACATGTTTTCTTCCAGCTTCCCATTCCGACGCCTCGAGGGATGCCTGTCTCCAGCAGCACAGCGTTTCTGGCCTTTGCTCCAGTTACAGAATGGGGCTTATGACTTTTCTAATCCTTTCTGAAATGCTGCTACTCTTAATTGCTGGCCAGCTTTTAAGAGTCAGCTGCAGAGGGAAAAGGGAAGGCCACGTACAGACAGGGGAGGGCCGCCCAATATGACCAAGGCTAAAGAAGACACCGGGTGGTGCCCAAGCGTTCAGACAACACAGATGAATACTACCACACACACACAACCCTCTCACAGTGAACATGAATCTATGAGTGGGGACGCAGGCAGACGTGCAAGCCCAGCAGCTACAGGAAAGCAAACAGACTACACCCATGAACATAAACAGGTCTGACAGAGGATCATTCTACATATGCATTTGCTGCAAATACGAGTATACCCATGAAGAGATAACAGGAGGGCCAAGTATGCAAACTTCTTAGCTATGGTGGTTTGGGTTTGGGGGCTTACGACCACAGTACTGGGGGCATGTGGGTCAACACAACAGTTCACAAAGACAATGTTCTATATTCTACCACAGGGCATAGCCTCTGGAAACTTAAAAGCTACCAAGTGGCCAACTCAGATGCAACTATTGGTCTCTCATCACCTGGAGTAAAAGGTGAAGAAAATCAAAGACTGAAGGAAACAAATAGTCCAAAGGACAAATGGACCACTCGAACCACAACCTCCACTACCCAGAGACCAGAAGGACTAGTCAGTGCCCGACCATACTCCCTGCAACTCCGATCAGAACCACAGAAGGTCTTAGACAGAATGGGAGAAAAATGTAGAACAAAATTCAACACTGTAAAAAATGACCAGACTGTGGTGTGACAGAGACTGGTAGAACTCTGAAATCATACTCTTAGACACCTTTCAAACCTGGACCTGCACCCCCCTCCAAGAATCAATCCCCTTTCAGCCAACACCAGACAGACCTATAAAGTGAACAGTCACACGCCTGAAGAATCACCTCCTCGGAACAATGAACCATATGCAACCAACGGAGCAGCACTGGCCCAGAGAGGGACCCGGGGAGGAAGGGGACAAGGAGTGCTCTGTGTGACGGAGGGAATCACCACTATATGATGGATCCAAATGCGTGCAATGGCTGAATGGAAAACCAAGTTGCTCTGTAACTTTCGCAAAATGAGAGGAAGAAGAAAAAAAAGGACCAGTATAAGATTTTATTAAGTTCCTATGGAAAAAATGGTAGCAGTAACAATTTGAAATTTTATTATGTGTCAGGCACGAGCCAAGTGTTTCATGTGAAATATTTTAATCTTCAGTAATCCTTTGAGATAAGAGATACTACCATATTAAGCCCAGGGAGATTACATGGCATTTTCCAGATTGGCCAACTAGTAGAGATAGGGTGGAGCTGGGATCTGAACCTAGGCCTGAATAACATCAAAGTATTCATATTACTGTATGTTTTTCAGATAATAGCTGGCATATATTATATAACTTCATTTTATTCTTATGCTTCCATTACTACGCTTTTCTTCATTTTAACTTCCAATTTATCAAGCGCCTTATTCTTGTGTGCTAGCTTCTCCATGAGCTCTTCTTTTTGTAAAACCCTACAATCTGTGAATGTTCCAAGGAGGAGGTGGAAACGGCACATAAAGTTTTAAAACTTTTGTAGTAAAGTGGGCTAGAAGATGGAATGGTGGCCGGAAGGAAATGCCAAGTTTTGGTTTTGTTTGGTTTTTCCCCAAATGGGAGCTAACAAAGCTGTTTATATGCTGATGAGGATGGTTCATTAAGGGAGAGATGATTAGGAAGGGACAAAGGTCTTGGTTAGGTAAATTCTGGATTCTAGAACTCAAGAATTGATTTCTCAGAGGAACACTTCATCCGTTGTATAGAACAGGGCTGAAGAGGCAGGTAGGATCCTAAATCCTACAGCAATAAGACGAGAGAGTTTAATGGCTTCCTTTTTCTCTATCAACAACCATGCAAGGATGTTGGCTGAGAGTGAGAATAGGTTGAGATATTTAAGAATGAAAAGTATGTAGAGAATTGGGTGAGCGGTAGACTCCCAGTGCTACATATCATGCTGAATCGTCTGTGAACCTGGAGTGAATTTTCTCTAAATCAGTCAACTGATCATAACCTCTTAAATTCTATGGTAGTGTTCTTCGTTTTGTAACTAAGACCTCTAGGCCCACAGAGCACAAGGTCATGAGAACAGGTAGCAATGAAGTGGGACATTATGGGGAATAGTAAGTGGTGTTACCACCGTTTCCACTCCTTGATGCCTGGATCTGGTTAGATGCAGCACTATATATTGGATGCTGGTATAGAGTATCTAAGGTCTCTAGAAGAACATCACCCCAATCCTGAAAGGTACTGCAACCTAGTTGATGCTATAGTTTTGTCTTTAAAAAGCTATTCCACTGTTTTGTCAAGTTAGCTGCTTTAGGATGATGGATAACCAGTAAGACCAGTGAGTTCCATGAGTCCGGGCCCATTGCTGTTTGCTGTGAATGCCTTAATTCAAGGCAATGCTGTGTGGATTGGCTGATAGTGGACATGGCATTCTTTAAGTTCATGGATGGTAGTTCTGATGGAAGCAATGCCGGCAGGGAAGGCAAATATATATCTAAAGTGTGTATTCGAAGTGTGCCAGACAGGGTTCTGTAGAGAGACAAAACCAGATTGCTAATAATTTTATATATATTTATACAGATAGATATATAACACAAGAAATGAACAGTTAAATTATAAAGCAGTACAAATGGTTCAGTGTAGCTCACTCCCGTGAGAGTTGTGAGACACTGGCAGTCCTTCAAGTCTTGAGGGCCGCCAGGTTGTCCTCTATAGAGAGATTCAGGCTATTCTGGACCAGGCAGCAAACAGCAAAGGCAGGTCACCAACAGTCAGCGAGGTCACCAACAGCCAGTCAGGTCACCAACAGTCAGCCAGGTCACCAACTGTCAGTCCCCAGCTCAAGAGATGTAAATTCCAATAGTGTGGTGAAGCAGGTCTTGAAGGAACCTCAAACTACAGCGACACAGTCCACAGGTTAGGTGTTCCACAGGTAGTGTAGCTTGCAAACTGTGGCACAGAACAAGCAAGGCAGCTGCACACTGGTCCGATGATCAAAGAGCAAGAGACAAGAAAGGCGAGGCTCACCAAGCCATTTATCTGTCTGCCCTTCAATTAACCCCACATGTGTTTATCGGCCAGGCTGGCACAATAAACGAACTTCCTTGCCCAGCATGAACAAAATGCTGTCCTTTTAATGAAGAAAGTGGTCCAAAGTAATCACCCTGCTACCAGGTTGCTGGCTGATTATCTCTAATAACAGTGCCACATCAGTACCACTGATTTTGGATCAGACCCCGTGCTGGTTTCTGTTGCTGGCAGATGGGGCAGTCAGGAGAGGCAGGAACAAAGTCTGGGCTGCTAAGCCTATACATAACCTCTAACCTTCCAGCATGGTCCCTTTGTTCATGAGCCTCTGGGGCAATGACAGGAGTGTCTGGGGAAAGAAATGACTGGCATCCACCAAATGTGTCATCTTTTGCACTTGATTGTTAAAATCTTCCACTGCGGAGGTGACTCTTTGGGCATTCAGACACAAGCAACTTTATTTCTTTGGCTCATTCAGAGCAGTCTGTCCCATATGTCTTTCCCCATCCATACCTCCTTGTTAATCCATTCCCAATCAAGTCCAATCAATTTTCCAATCCAAGTCCTTAACCATCTAGCCCACTGTCCACAGCCCATGAACCAGTATGGAATCAAACATTTGGCCATTTCACCTACCAAGAAAAATACACAAGCCGAGCAGACACCCTGCTTAAAGTTCTGTTCTGCTCAAAGGTAGAACCATGACCTTGCTGAGTTGTCACATAACCTCAGCCATCACAGTGGTGACCAGTCAAGTGGTGTGCTCAGGGTGTCAGTGAGGTTTCCCTCACTACTGTTGTGGTAGTTAGAAGATTATATGTCAACTTGAAGATGTATCAAAGTGTAGGGGTGAAATCCAACCTGTCACTCAGGTCATAGCCTGATGATGCTTCCTTGGGGGATGTGGCCTTCTTTTAAGAAGAATCTAGAAACTTTCCTCTCTCTTTCTCTCTGCCCCTCTGCCTTCCTACCTACCGGAATTCTGCCTGCCTCCGGCAAGGGCCCCACGTGGCCACTGGACTCTGAGAGCCGTTGGTGCTTTGCTGGGTTTCCACGGACCTTGGACCCACAGGACTGCACCCTTTACTGGCCTGTGATCTTCCCGCCTTCTGCATCACCTTTCGGGATTATCAGTTTGCAGCCCCAAGCGTCTGAAGAGGGCCTTGGCTTGCAGCGGACTGGAGTTGGACTGGGAGGAGATGCTTTCTTTTGATGTGAGATGACTTGTTGATAGAAAGCTTTGTAATCCATAGATGAATGTCATTAATTTTGTTTCTCAATGGGCCTAGACAACTGTCCATAAGGAAGGTTCCAGAAATGGGTGATTGTAGCGACTGAAGTACTGCAGCTGGCCACTTCCAAGTGGTGCCTACAGACCACTGCAGAACTGTCTGTGCCCTAGGCTGGATTTTCTCTCAGTCAACTGGTCAGGCGGAACTTCCCATGAGCTGTGGTGAAGACTAGGAGAATGGCAATGCGGGGACCATGATATGTGGGCCACTTCTTCATGAAACTTACCGGTGCCTTCAGGTCCAGCTCGTGCCCGATGTCATATACACACCACGTCCCCCTAACGATGGAGAGCTGCTGTGTGTCTTAGTCTTTAGGATTCTGTCCGTCAGACAACACCCAGTGGATGATGGGAAACTCGGGCTGCATAGTGACTTGGTGGCCCATGGTGAGGAGTTCAGTTTCTACTAACGCCCAGTAACAAGCCAAAGCGGCTTCTCAAGAGTAGTTCCCTACAAAGAGTGGCCAAGCTTTGCTCCCAAATACTTAGGATCTGCGCTCCGATTCACCAATGTGAGCCTGCCAAACCTTCCAGATAGCATCCCCAACTCCTGGAATGCCTCCCACAGCAGCCTGGATGTGCTGCAGAACTTGGTCTTGTCCTGGATCCTATCCTTCTCAAACTAGCAGCTTTTTGAATCAGTTGATTAACAGATCAGAATAGAAAGCTCAAATGGAAGCAACAAAGCCCACATGGAAGAAGCACACCAACCTGTGCGATCATGAGGTGTCGAAGGGATCAGGTATCAGGCATCAAAGAACAAAAAAATCCTATCATTGTGCATGGGGGGGAGTGCAGAGTGGAGACCCAAAGCCCATCTGTAGGCAACTGGACATCCCCTTAAGGGAGGGTCTTGGGGATGAGACGAGCCAGTCAGGGGGCAGTGCAGCAACGATGAAACATACAACTTTCCTCTAGTTTCTAAATGCTTCCTCCCCACCTACTATCATGATCAATTCTACCATACAAATTTGGCTAGACGAGAGGATGTACACTGGTACAGATAGGAACTGGAAACAGGGAATCTGGGACGGATGATCCCTTCAGGACCAGTGGTAAGAGTGGCGATACCAGGAGGGTGGAGGGAGGGTGGGTTGGAAAGGGAGAAACAATTACAAGGATCTACATAGAACTTCCTCCCTGGGGGATGGACAACAGAAAAGTGGGTAAAGGGAGACGTTGAACAGGGCAAGATATGACAAAATAGTAATTTACAAATTATCAAGGGAGGGAGTGAGGGAAGGGAGGGGAAAAATGAGGACCTGATGCCTGGGGCTTAGGTAGAGAGCAAATGTTTTGAGAATGATGAGGGCAATGAATGTACAAATGTGCTTTACATGTATGAATTGTGATAAGAGTTGTATGATCCCCCAATAAAATGATTTTTTAAAAAAGCACAAATGAAGGATATATGAACTATTAGTGATGATGTTTTATGTATTTTTATTGCCATCTCATGGTACTGATGAGCAGTCCCTCTTCACTACTGAAGGCAGAGTTATCAGTGCCTTGAAGATTGGCCAGACTTGAGAATTAATTTAAAAAGACTCACAATTTTGTTCCTCTAGAAACATCTCACAGTACCAACTGCCTTCGACTGGTTCTCTTGAGGTATAAAACCAGTGGAATATATGTATGTGTGTGTGTATAAAGGTGTGTGCATATGTAAATATAAATGCAGAGATTTATTTCAGGGAAATGGCTCACACAATCATAGAGGTCAGCAAGTTCCAAATCCACACGTCAGGCATCAAACTGGAGGCTTTTCCTGACTCACGTGGTGGCCCCCAAATTGGCAGGTCAGAAAGCGGGCTACTGGTTCACATTCCAAGAACCAGAGATCAGAAGATGATGATTCAGGTGTAGGGTCAAGGTTTGCCAAACTATACCTATATTTTGGATATTGGCCAGATCCACAAGGATCTACTTTAAACTTCTGATACACTGTATATACTCGAGTATAAATCAACCCGAATATCAGCCGAGGCACCGAATTTTACCCCAAAAACTGCATTAAAAATATGTTGAAAAGCTTGGCTTATACACGATTATATACGGTGACTGGCTGCTCATATCAGATCAAGAAAATGGAGAGTGATTACATAATAACTCGCAAACCACTGAGAATCATGACCTAGCCAACTTGTCACGTACCCTCAGCCATCACAGAAGTGACCAGTCCAGTGGTGTGGTCAGTTTATGATCGTTGTGATGATTCATTCTTCCCCTGACAGCGTATGGTTATGCGTATCTAAGGTAGAGTCTCAACTGTTACCATGTAAATTTTGAAATGTGCTTACTTTAAGAATGGAGTTATCTTGTCTTGTATTTTTGGTATCATAGCCTTCCAGTAGACAGCGGCGCGTGGTGTTCCCTGATCCAGCAAACTCTGCCAGGTTTAGATCTGCAAAGCCCAGCTATGAAAAGAAAGAGAATTATATTAATAGAGTATCTACTAGGCTTCTCTCCTATTCTCCTTAAAATAAACACTCAGCCTATGCCCGACTGCAGCCTTCTCAAACTTCAGTCATTTGCCAATTGTAACAGTACTTGCTTCAACAGTGGCCTTTAAACTGCTTTGAGTAACGCTTTATTAACCTCTTCTACTCTTAAAGAAACAGGATCTTTAAAATCACAGACTTTATGCATTAAATCTATTTCTCTATACACATTAAAAACAAAACTATTAAAATAAAAATGACACGTATGTCTTAATTAAAAAAAACACACACACCCAAATGATTTTTGGTAACAGCGGTGCTCAACACCCTTTAAGACACCAGCAAAACAATCAGCTGACAACTTGCACCCAGACAGAGAAAGCCAATCAATCTCCTCTCCCTCTTGTGGTTTCGCTCTGTGCCCGCTAAGCACTGATGACCGCAGACAGCTCTAGGTTATAACGTTCTCTTTCTCCACCCAAGAACATCACCATCGAGGTGAATCACATGCCTTCCTTGGAAGAAGCCTCTTCCCGTCCCCAGCCTTCCACATCTGCCATGGTGGTTACCTCTGAAGTGAATCCCTCTTTACTGAATCTCCTTTCTTCCTTTCCCACATCGTTGTCCCATGCCAACCCTTCCTGCTGCTGCCCAGAGGTTCAGCCCAAGCCTGTTCCCCCCCTTATTCCCATTTGGGTTTGGTCCCAATCTTCTGCAACTACCACATACTCCCAGGGGCCTGCCTCTGGTGTCGCTCAATCCTGTTTCTCATTTGAAGTGGTAAAACAAATCAACCCCGTGATATCATTGTCTTTTGAACAAACTAAGTCTACTCTACATGACCAGTCTTTTACTACAAGGAAAAATATAGTGCATGTGCAGTTAATTAAGCACATCCCTCCGAGTATCTAATAACATACACAGTAAATTCCAAAGCCTACTATGATTTTAAGTCACCTGGTTTAAGGTTTTAAAGCACACGGTGGGCACATAAATTGAAGATTTTAATTGCAGGTTGGGATATTGTTTAAGTAACCTTTAACAGGTCGTAAAGAATAAGAACTTAAGAGGTGAGTTGTAGAGTCCCAAGTGCTGGATGCAGGAAGGCAGGCACTATCCAGTCACAGGCAACAGCACTCGGGTCCCCTGCCTGTCTTTGGAGTCCAGAATCGGCGGCCAGAAGAAAACACTGCATGTGTCTGGGGCGAAACCACATCCAGTGAGCGCGTGAGACTTACATATCAATTAGACCACCCATCATTAACAATGCCTGTTCCACACCATCTTTCTCCGAAACTCCAACAACTTCTTTTCCATCCTCGCTCTTGGTTGATGACCCGTTTCATTCAGAAAACTATTACAATCCAAGGAACACTTGCGCAAGCTCCTGTTGCCATATCCACTCACTCATGGCATACACGCCTCTCTCCCACGAATTTGCCTTCCCACTGACAGCATGACAACATAATGGCTGTGCTCCTACCTGAGGTCACCTGCTCTCCTTCAGGTGTCTCAAGTTCATTGACACCAGCCATTCTCCCCCCCCCCCCCCAACTTTTCACTGTTAATTGAGTAAAGGTTTTCTGAGCAGATCAGTTTTCCAATCCGTAGTTCATACACTTTGCTTCAACACACCGATTCAGTTTTCCAATCCGTAGTTCATACACGTTGCTTCAACACACCGATGCAAGTCCCACATCATGTGCCCCTCCTCTTCCGTTTCTACTCCTCCCTCTTTTCTAACCTTCTGAACTTTGTTCTTGTTAAGTGCTGCCCACCCCTCGATCTCCAATGGCTGAGTATTTCAGGTGTGCACCCCCTCATGGTGTTGTTATTCCCCACACAGACCTACTGTGTGGCTGAAAACTGATCTATGGAGGTGAGTTCAATTCTAGCCTTTGAAGGGTGACGGGCTCCAGGAGTTTCTATCCCACCAGCCATCCTGGTCTCTTTTATGATTTGAGTTCTGTTCCGCATTTGCTCCCACGCCATGTTTGGCCGTCTAATGTGACCGCTCTCAGACGGTTGATTCTGGGAGCTAGGCACTATGGAGTTCTTAGTCTTAGGATCCTAGAGACTGATGCTCACGTTGTCATTCATCCACGGGCTAAGTATCTCCATCTGCCTTCGATCTGTGTCACTTTTTACTTTGGACATCTGAAGTTCTCCCATTAACTGGATTAATTTCCATCAGTACACAAACATGCTGGGTTTTCTCCCATCTTATCGAACAAAAGAAGGTACCACCTTTCTGTCACAACACCAACACGTGCTATAAATCCTAGCCTCTATACCTGTGGCTAGAATCCCATCTGGGAAGGACTTTTGTTGCACCAGTGAAGCCGTGTTAGTGTAAAAACTCAAAAGCAAGCCTACTGTGAGTCTAAGCATGTCTGAAATCAACTTCTTTTGGGAAATAAAGGAAGCGTTAGGGGAGATGGTCGCCATCCACACAATGCTGGTCAGGGTGCAGACGCTGAAGGCAGACACGGGCCTCCCCTCTCCGAGCTGACAGGCGGAGAAAGTCAGTGCTGTAAATTCAGACTTCTGGGAAGAGCTGTGAGAAAATACAGTTCTGTTCGATAAAGCCACCGCTTGCTGTAATTCTGTTATAGCGGCTTCAGTAAGAACTAACCCACACACTTTATTCCCTCACAACTCCCTCCTGGCGACTCTTTCTGCACGCCTCTACAGCCAAACTCCTGGAAACAGTTTATGCTGTCTGCAAATCCCGTTTTCTGACTGCCTGGACAACTGCACTTCCCTCGCCTCTGCTCCTTACTTCCTCTGCGAGCCACAACACCGGATTTCTAAAAGGACCAAGCCCACCTCAAAGCCCTTAACAGCTACTGTTCCAACCGGGACACTGTCTCAGGTCTTGTAGCTTCCTCTCACTTCATTCAGGCCTCTGCTGAAATGTCGTCTCTCGAAAGGAGCCTTCTCAGCCCTCACTGATACGCCCCATCTCCCCATTCTTCTCCTTTGCAGGCTGTCACCCTCTGTCCCCTTTCTTGCTGTATATTCCTCCTTAGTAGTTTTCACCGCATCACGTCGCATCACATGCATATTTCTTCCACTTAGTTTCTGTTGGCCCCCTGGCCCTGTGACAGTTGTCTGCCTCGTTCCCTGCTGCATGACCAGCACGCAGAACAGTGACAGGAGCACACCTGGTAAGCAATGAATATATATTTGCTAAATAAAACCAACCACTCCTGGAACGCCTATGTTAGTGTCACTAAGCATAGTACAAAAAGAAAAGAAAATACTAATTTGGTCTTGGTTAAGAAAGCCTATCAAAAGGTGGGGCATTTCATGGGATGCTTTGGCCCAAAGGCTAACCAAAGCACACATTCAACATTTCCACCAGGTCCTGTTCA